>NW_026844365.1:14204268-15404268 GCF_029955315.1 Cylas formicarius
TCCCAGATACGAGTGAGTTGTGTGAAAGTGATTATTTACTCAGCTATGCGGATGACATTGCCTTGCATTTGCCCATTGACAAACAGGACATTGTAGATACACAATCCCGATAATCCTGAATCCCGATAAGTTACAATTAATGGTAATAGAAAAAAGCAAAAATGTGAGAGTTCATAGAGTGCAATCTAAAACGTTCAACAAGAATCTACATATTATATTTGACAGTTCTTTATCTTTGAATCACCACGTCAAAAAAGGCGTATCTAAGATCAAAAAAGATAAATAAGATAAAAAATTATATGCTACTGAAAATAAAAAATTGCTTTATTTGATTATGGAGATACAGACGTATGACAGGAGCTACTCAAGTTTTTGAAGTGCCCAGGCACAGAACCCGCGCCTATCGCAAATCTTGTACATTTATAGCTATCGAAATGTGGAACGAATTACCAACTAATTCACAAAAATTGCAATATTTGCAACACATCATCATGTCATATGGTATCATTGAAAAAAATACCTTTGTAAATGGCTGTTATGATGACAAAATAGTTTTTTGATTTGATTTGATTTTGAGTTGAAACTAGTCTTGACAAATTACGATGCCGTTGAAAGCTACTTTTGAATATAATTTTCTACAAAATATTTAAGTTTTCGTCGGTCCTTGGACGAATTGTGTTTTTTTTATTCAAATGTTAATTTTCCGATTGAATTCTGGCGCATTCAAAATAACTACTATTTCCTGGACGAAAACGTATTTTCGGGCAACATGGCATCGTCTACCGATCCGCAGGACTTTCTGCGGAACGCACGGCGTTTCCCGCCGTTATGGGTCTATCGACCCAGCACCGTTGCAGCAGCAGCATCACCCTGTGGCTGATTTTCCTGCTACCGCCAAGGTCAGTGTCAACACTCTTGCTGCTGCCGCATGACTTTCGAACGGAAAAGGAGGGGGTGGGGGGCTGACGTTATTTGGGCTACTGGGGTGAAATTTCTGAAGGTCGTGCGAGCCCGCCGGTTTCGTATAATTAAAAGAGTGGTGGATTACGCCGACGGAGGGATGACAGATTTTTTTCAGGATCCGAAAGTTTTTAATTTGACTTTTAATGCGCCTAGAACCGTTTATTTTTAGCAACTCGTTACCGTTCCGGAATTAATGTAAGAGATTTTCAAAAAAAAAAGGAAGATAAATATAACCGTTTCCCAACGACAAAGATATGCTGTGTCTGTCACTAAGTTTTCCGCGTTGGTTACGATACAGCTTTCCGAATTAGATGAATCGTGTGGGTGCTCCGAATGAAAATAAAGTTAATTACATAAAATGCAACTAAGCAAGCAAGCAACTAACTGAATTTTATTTGTGTCTCTGCTAAAGTTGGCAGTAAGGGTATCTCCACTACAACTCGAAACAATATTGTTACCTTGTTTATTGCAATCGAAACCCTTGTTTCCATCCTGCGTTCATAAACTCGACTTTTACTCCTTGAACTTTTAAGAAGAAACATTCTCAGTTTTGTTCTGCTTTAATTTGTCGTTTCATAAATTAGTTCTACTGTTGTTTAAAATCGACATCCTTTAACGAATTTGAATTTTTATTATGTGGCATTTATAATGTATGTTTATGAATCATCTTGCAGGTTATTGGAAATCCTCAATCTTAAATGTCTTTATATTTTTTATATGCATAAATGCATATGGTTGAAGCAAGGCACTATTCAATATTACATATGATCTGATTTTGTTCTATAAATAAATTATTATTTATTATATAACTGATTTAATATAAAAACAAAATAGTTAAATTTGATAACATACACATTTGCACTAACGAAAATTGTTAATTAATTTTTAGTTTAGTTTTGTTTAAAAAAAACACAATAAACCCAGCATTTTTGGATTCTGTATCCATTTTGTTCAGTGATCAGAATAATGTAAAAGGTAAATTTAACTTTTATCCAAATTCAAGAAATATTTAGGTTAATATGTTTATAAAGCAACATGATATTTATCAAACTCGCATAATCTATTAATAAAACGTTAAAAATACTTCATTATTTCGTAGTTGTATATACCGAATCTCAATTTTTGATAGAAATATTTAAATAAAAGATTGTGTAAATAGTTTTAGTAAGAACGTATCGGTAAGTAAAGTAACCTAACAACGACAACGCCCCATAAATAAACAAAAAAGAAAAACCATTCCCCATTACTAGTCGTCTCTTTCTATTATAAAATTTGTCTTACTTTTATATCACACCGTATTCCAGTTAATATTGGCTTCACTGGATAAGCAAGAAAAGAAAAAGTTTTTAAAAAAAGGGTGCCGCATACAATTTTTTCCAACTCGGTATAGTGGCGATGTTTTAAATTTGCGTTCCTCTAGATTTTTATTGTACATTCACCCCGAGCTAACCCCTACGCTGTCAGATTCGCCAGCGAAACCAATAACTAAATCAATGGCGTGCATCCCTAGAAAAGCCCTCCCCCTCCCCTTCCTCCCCACACTCCGTCGATTTCGACATACATTTCCGTATAGGTAGCGAAACGTCAGCTCCCGGTTGATAACTAAGAATTAGCTGCCACATCCGGCAACACCGGGCCGACGGGGCGGCGATCCAGCATCATCAGCGTCGTGACGCGACGATTCATCGTTTCCATTCAAAACGGGGCGGTTTTCCGGACTAAACGGCAACGTTGCCCGGGCGCCGGTGTGTTGGCCTAGGCCGATACCCTAGTAGGACAGTCGGTTGCGGCACTTTCCCGCATTACGACCGCCGCCCACTACATTTGCCGGCCATAATCCGCGCATACCTACCGCTGCGCGGGAAAAACGCGACGTGTGGGGTAACCCTTAAAAAGAGTTTTTTTTTCACCGCGAAATAAAAATAAAGTGTTTTGTGTCTCGCCGTCTCTCGGTAAACGATTAATTAAAATTAATCTAAATACGAAATAACTTGATAAATGACCTGAAAAAAGTTCCCAGAAAAGTCGCCATTTAAATTATTATAATAAAATAATAAAAAAGTTTTGAAAATTGACAAAATTATATAGTGCAAAAGCAACATCGAAATATTTTTCGAAACTTTCTACCCAGTCGTAGCTTTTGATACAAATTTCACTTAATGTGCCAGCCATCCCACTTCTGATGTTTTGTATTTTCAATTTAGAAATAGTTATAATAGAATTAAGCACTTCCAAATCGCACCCATATTCTATTCAAAATGTTTAGAAAATTTGCAGAAAAGATGTAAGTTATAAAATAAATGAAATAGTTGTTGCTAATTTTAAGGAAAAAAGTTCAATAAAAATGACTATTACTATACATTTCAAGGGTTAACCAAAGAAATGTTATACTTATAAAACGACGATAGAAGGACTATTATTCATTTTGGTAAAAACTTTCAATTCATTTTTCAATTCTTACTAGTTATTCAATTCTTATTTATTAATATGGCGAAGAAATATGTGTTAATGAAAAAAAAATGAAATTTGCTAATGATTGTTTATAAAAATTGTCTTTAAAATGCATTTAAATATGAACTAAAGCCATAACTAAATCTGTTTAGTATCTTAGATTATTAAAAACTCAATGTTTTCAGCCGACACTGAGCTAAAATCCACAATGTTTTCTGAGAAAACAGAACTTTCACGTGTATTTATAAACAGACTGATGTGTTCCGTTGACAACGTAATTTTTTCAAACTTAATTTTGGCTAGTTTAATTCACCAACAAAATTGGGTACACCCGATTTCACAGATTTCATGGCTTTCACAAAGATTTCACCCATTTCAGATTTTACGAATTCTACAAAAATTTCACCGATTTCTAAATGATTTTCCAGATTTTTTTCAAAATTTTTTTAGAAGTAATTAAAATACTAATAATTAAAAAAAAATATATAAAGAATCCACGTATTTTTTTTTGAAGTGAGAACGAGTATTTTCATTATAAGTTCCATAAAGTTTGCATCAAGGACGTAAACATAATATTCTTGAAATGTTATTTCAAAATTTTGTTTCCTACTACTTTTGCTTCAGGTTTAATAACATTTATTTTTTCATGCAAAAAAGCTTTGTATTAAAAAAAATTACAAAGAATCGACGAAAATTTTTTTTGAATTCAGAACGAGTATCTACAAAAATTTCACCGATTTCTAAATGATTTTCCAGATTTTTTTCAAATTTTTTTTAGAAGTAATTAAAATACTAATAATTAAAAAAAAAATTATAAAGAATCCACGTAATTTTTTTTTGAAGTGAGAACGAGTATTTTCATTATAAATTCTATAAAGTTTGCATCAAGGACGTAAACATAATATTCTTGAAATGTTTTTTCAAAATTTTGTTTCCTACTGTTTTTGCCTCAGGTTTAATAACATTAATTTTTTCATTGAAAAAAGCTTTGTATGACCTTAATATCTTATAATCATAATAATACCAAGTGAGTTTGTTAAATTCAACAAACGAAGGGAAGATGATATCCCGGGAACATTTTCATTTTAAAAAATGCCAATGAAACATATCAAATAGCGTCGCAAATAGTTATTTAATTCAAATATATATATATATTAATCCAGCTTCTTAATAACCGTTTTCCAAGTGGCAAACATTTCAAAAAAACGCCCATTAATCTTGTCCTGGAACAACTGGGGAAGGTCCTTTGAATCAAATTTAAATGAGCCAATATTACCGCGCCAAAGTCGAACAAAGTTGAGCAGCAGCTTGCGTTTGTTTCAAGGTCGTCCGGTCTCCATTTCCCTCATTTTACATCGCCGAAATTTTAGCCCGGGAAAATGAAGAACCTTCGCGAGACCTACCTAAATGCGGAGGGCCTCGTAAATTTATCTGTCAGACCCCCGAGTGGTTCTAATGTCATTTTTCACGCCGGATTTTCCTCAACACGTCCGTGTGGTCTGTCTTCGTACAAAAAGTGAAGGCTAGAGCCTCTTATGGAAAATATTAAATATAAATTAATGTCTTGATAATGCAAACGAATGGCAATTGTGTGACAAAACTACCCCCATTTATCAACACATTCGGATTGGGTAACTGTGTTCCATTAACTTAATAAGAAAGAAAATTATTTCGAGAAATGAAAAAACACAAATATTTTTCCGGTATTATTATTATTAACGTTACGCTGCTGTTAGACATTATTCTGTAACTGACGGCAAAGAATAACATAAACATCTGAAATGTCACTTTCGACTTATAGTAGTCATTAGTTATTCTAACGTAGTTCTGTGACGCAAATGTCTCCGCCTTTAGAGAAAATGTAAGCTAGATCGGTGTATAATTAGCTATTTTACAGATAGGAGTAAAAAAATTATTTATTATGCTGATACTGACATTTTTAATATTTCGACTACATTGCTACAGTATATGTGCAAACGAATAGATTGGGATAGTGCGGGTGTTAATGTCAATGGTGAAAATCTCAGCCACCTCAGATTCTCTTGAGACTTTACTAAAAATCAGGTCAAATAGGACTAAAAGGCAACATACCAAAGACCCACTTTATGATTAGTGGTACATAAAAACATACCTTTAAGTGACATTGAAATACTTAGGCCATGAAATTCTCATAGATCGAGGTAACCAGGTTCTTCAAAATGAAACTGAGAGAGGCACGTTGTGAAAATTAAAGATGAACGAAGGACCAGAAAGATTATAGAGTGGAGGAAAAGACAAGAGGCAAATCAAAGCAGAGGGCGACCGTCGCCACGATGGACTGATGACATAAAGAGAATCAGGAAAAGTGGCAAAATTTGCGGAAAGCCTTTGTTCAGCACTGGACGTTACAGTTGATGATGATGGTGATCCTTTTCATTCAAAGGAGGGCAAAAAAAATTGTTGGACCCCCCCTCCCTCCCGCACAGAACTGAAAACCAATTTATTATAGTTTAATAAGATAATTGAGATTCCCAATTCTCAATATCTCAAGTTTTGGTTAAGTAGTAGAGGTCGAACTCTAAAGTTTAAAATTTTTAAAATCTAAAATCCCAAAATTACTAAAATTTTGAAATTTTTCCCGAAATCCTGACACTTGCTAAAATCTTGATTTTTTTTTTAACTTGTTTTCTTATTTTTTAATACAATCTAAGTTTATTTATTGTTGGGATAGATAAAGTAGTTAGTTTTTGTATGATCAGTCGCTTTAGAAATGCAAAAATAGATGGAAGATAAAGTCAATGATAAAGAAAAAAAGATGTAGGGGTAGGAGGAACTGGAAAACTCGAAAAATTATGAAACTAGATTAATGCAACTCATTTTAACGGTCCTTGAATGCTAAACTATGGTTGCCACGGGCATCGAAGAACAATCGATGTGAAAAACAAAACTTGCATAACCTTCAGATAACAAGAAATGAATATCTAGTAGAAAAATAATAAACAAATCTTATGGACATGTAAGTAGGATCAGGAGTAGGACAGTCAGCGGACGCTCAGTGAAAAACAAATAAAAAAAAACAAAAAATTAAAAGTTCACAGAGAATAGGTTCTTCTCTTGCTTGCTTGCTCTTTACGACTGTTTCGAATGACTTATTACCTCAAATTTAACTTAATATTTGGAAAATTCCCTCATATTAGTGCAAATTGTGAACGCAAAATTACCACAATGAAATCACCATGAATTATACTTTAGAAAATGAATTAAATCTGTGATGGTCGTGTGCTTTCTAATTTATTTATTTATAAATATTTGATAGATAGATGGACGCTTTAGAAATTAGTGTGCCAAAATCTAATATGTTGTTATGCTTGTGTTAACAAATGCATAAACAGGTTGGGGATAAAGTCAAAGATAAAGAAAAAAGAAGTAGGTGTAGAAAAACTGGACAACTTAACCAATTATGAAATTAGATTAATACAACGCAACAAAGCGGTTCTTGAATGTTAAATTATGATGAACAATCGGCGCGAAAAAACAAAACTTAAAGAACTTCGGGAAACAAAAAATCAACATTTAGCGAAAACCAATAAACTCATAAATAATTTGGATGTCTATTACTTCATATTTAGAATTTACTTTTTTTACTCCCGTTTGGGATATTTCCGGGATTTTACCGCACGGATTTGGGAGCAATCGGATATTTTCGGAGATATTTCCCACGCTTTGAATTTTGACGTTTATCAATTCTGACGGTCATGTTAGTTAATATATTCGTGTTGTTGTGCAAAAATGTACTCAAAAACTAACGGTCGTAGAAAAATCATAGTATGTAACACGTTCGGAGAACTTTTTAACTCACTCGTCTATTAAAAACTTGCTCCGCTCCTGTCAAATAAACTCGTGAATCAAATGCCGTTTACCGCACTTGTTGCATTATATATATATATATATATATATATATATATATATATATATATATATATATATATATATATATATATATATATATATATATATATATATATATATATATATATATATATATATATACATTTGTGGTTAATCAAGATGTTAGTTTTTTATTGTCAAAGAAAAATGAGTTGAAAACTGAAGAAAATTTCTTAATTCTTTCTGAGGTTTAATTTAACACTTAACACTTCTACTAACAATAACCGTTTAAGAATTAATTGAATTGATCTTGCTTCTATTAAATAAATAATGACAGGCAAGTAAAGAAGACTTTTTAAATATTTCTTAACCTTCAACAGGAGGAAGAATAATGTTTAAATTAAACACAAAAAATAATTGCAATCGAAACAAAACTCACTCATCATATTTGGAAAACCTGTTGTATATCAATATCTCGTTTCAGTTCTAATAAGCTAGTAACAAAAAAAAAACAAATTTTATAGGCATGTAATTAGGATCAGGAGTAGGACATTCGCGGACACTCGGTAAAAAACAAATTAAAACAAAAAAAATGCAGAGGTTCACCAAAAATATGTTCTTCACGATACTCTTTATTTGCTTTGGCCGATTAAACATATGACGCTATTGATTTATATTTTGGGAGTTTTCCAATATTAACATATCTCAACTTACAACACAGTATATTTTTCTGGTTCGAACGACTTACCACAAATTTGAAAAATTGCTAACTACTAGGATTGTGTAGGCTAGATTACCACAATGAAATCCAGACCTGATGATCATGATCATTTTTCTATATTATCGAGACATGTAGGTTTACTTCATCACTATAGATTGTCCTTTCGACATTGAAAACTAATATAACATCTGTGACGGTAGTGTACTTTTTAATTTATTTATTTATGAATATTACCGATATCATAAGACTCGGAACTTTGGTGTTATAAGGGTCTGTGCCAGCCTTTCCGTGAGCTAGAGGCGATAAAAACATCCGTACGGCAAATTTTCACTCTACCGTTGAATATCCGATAATTACTCTGATCGATCGATCCGCGCCAATATCAATCAGCGAAACCGGCATCCCCGTTCGTCGGAAAAATTTATTTTTCCGTATATAAGAAAAACGCAGTTTATTAAATTCCTTTATTTACCCCTTCGTATACGTTTCTTCTACGTTCTCGGTTAGGTAACGACGCGAACCCGTCCTTCTCGAATAGACTTTAAATAAATCTGAATAAATGAATAACGTCTATCTGAAATTGTATTGCACTTGATTTATTTTAAAATAAGCGGTTCCGATATATACTTTCATCAGGCGGACTTTTAGTGGTTGCCGAATGTTATAATGCTTACGCGCGCAGAGAGTCACGTAGCCGTTTTAAGCATCGTCAACACGCAGCGGTTAAAAATTTCGGCGGAAAAACCGCTCGTGATGTAGAATTATACATTGCGGACCCACACTAATAAAAAAAGTGAAAATATACACTAGATCATGACATCAAAATTACATGCTGCCTGAGATTCCACATTCAATTTGAATTTACACATTTTTAATACGAAATTTTAAAATGTAAATTAACCTCTTTGGCTCTTGGTTATATCGGCTTCCCGTGCTCAACAGAAAACGCACCAGTATACTTCGATCAGAAATATAGTGTTTTTACAACCGACCCCGACGGTGCCTACTGTTATTTACTCCACAACCGCAGCCCCTTATAGAACACCCTGCCGAGCAGACCCTTACCCGTAACCAATGCAGGACCGTCTTAGGAATTTATTTACCTACACTAAAAAGCGGGATATAAGTATGTTTTCAATCTTTTTCGCCGAGCAACTCTTGAAACATGTACATAAAAAGATTGGTACAAAGTAACAATTTATTACGTTCTATTTCATTACATTTCTACATAGTATCATTATTAATATACAAAATATTAAATATAATTATAATTAAATATCAGTCACTGTTGTCACCTAGTTCCATGATCAACTCCACCACTAATCGTTCTCGATAAATATTTTCTTCTTTTATTACTCGTTTTTCACAGTTAGACCAGCTTTGTACTGATATTTTAACTAACTCTTGCCGAATTACGTTTTTGGTACTATCACTAAATTTTGGTAATATATACTAACGAAATTTAAATTAAACTCTTAAGCACGATAGGCCTCTGCTTATTCGAAAATACCCTGCAGCATCAATGCTTAATCAAATCTAAAACGGTTCATTTACGTTTCAAATAAAAATTTCAAGATTCTATAAATATTCGTTACGGTCCATCTGAGGCAAAACCTACTTAATGCAGAATAAACATCTGTTGGGATGGGTTTTACCACTGTCCTGCGAAGGTCTGCAATAAATGCACTGTATTTTTGGTCGAATTATAACTGCATATGTACGATATAAGTACTTTTGAAAAGCGTTTGAATATAATCATATCTATAAATTTTTTTCTGAACTTTCTTGCTATGATACATAACCGCTATTAAAACGTTTTCCTTATATAACAGCAACAACTGATTCGTTTTAATGGTGGTCTTTATTTTTTAGTGTTTTCCTTTCCGAAGTTGACATATTAGAAAATCTAATATACCGAGCGTCAACGAAATGCTTCGTCAATTAATTGACGCCAAAAGATATTTAATAGAAATAGTTAATAGCTAAAAGTTCAAGTACTTCAAGGTGAATACGAAATATACCAAACCAAATCAATCACCAACCAAATCGAATAATATAAGGTTGTTCGGAAAGTCATTTCGTTTTTTCCTGTCAGAGGACTTAATTACGTTTTTTCGAAACCAACTTCACACTTAAGCCGCATAACCATTATATGTCTTGAGAGCTGATATTGCAAGGCTTGTGTGTGAAAAAGTTCTATTAATTCTACGCAGTAGTTTTTGGTTGGTGCCCTTTTAAATATGTAAAGCAATAAGCAGCATTTTCGTCATATTTTACTTTTTTACTTCAGAAAAGGTAAAAATGCTGTCCAAGCGAGAAAAAATTGACGGATGTGTATGGAGAAGGCGTGTTAACAGTACGCCAGTGCCAGAACTGGTTTGCAAAATTTCGATCCGGCAATTTTGATGTCGAAGATGCACCACGGTCTGGAAGGCCGGTCGAAGCTGACAAAGATGCGATAAAGGCATTAGTTGATGCAAATCGGCGAATAACCACACGAGAGTTCGGTGAGAGATTAAATTTGTCGAATTCGACTGTTTATGGCCATTTGAAAGGCATGGGCTTAACCTCGAAGCTCGATGTGTGGGTGCCCCATGTCCTTACGGAGCGAAATTTGTGTCGTCGCGTTGACGTGTGTGATTCGCTCCTCAAACGTCAAGAAAATGATCCATTTTTGAAGCGGATTATTACCGGGGACGAAAAATGGGTTGTATACAACAATGTTAAACGCAAGAGGTCATGGAGCAGAAAAGATGAACCGGCTCAAAGCGTGTCAAAAGCCAACATTCACCAAAAAAAGGTGATGCTCTCCGTTTGGTGGGATGTCAAAGGAATCGTTTTTTTTGAGCTTTTGCCGGACAATACAACGATTAATTCAGAAGTCTGAACAAATTGAAATGATTCACTTAAAGAGAAGAGGCCCGAATTAATCAACAGCAAGGGTGTAGTGTTCCACCAGGATAATGCGAGACCTCACACAAGTTTGGTCACTCGCCAAAAACTTTTACAGCTTGAATGGGACGTACTGCAACATCCACCATATTCTCCAGATCTGGCGCCTTCCGACTACTATTTGTTCCGGTCCTTGCAAAATTTTTTGGATGGCAAAACCTTTACCTCAAATGAAGATGTCAAAAACCACCTGAACCAGTTTTTTGCCAGCAAGGACCAAAACTTTTATGAAAGGGGAATTATGTTACTGCCAGAAAGATGGCAAAAGGTGTTGGACCAGAATGGCCAATATATAATTTAATAAAATATTTATTCATTATACGAAAACTGTCTTTCATGTTCCTCAAAAAAAACGAAATGACTTTCCGAACAACCCAAAGTATATTATGCAACAAGTGCGGTAAACAGCATTTGACTCCTAGGTTTATTTGATGCGAGCGGAGTGAATGTATAATAAACGAGTGACAACACGAATACATTCACTGACATGACCGTCAGAATTCAGAATTGACAAACTTCAAAATTCAAGGCGTGGGAAATATCTCGGATTGCTCCCAAACCGGGGCGGTAAAATCGCGGAAATGTCCGAAGTGGCTCGGATCCGTGGAAAACGAAACTGACGTGGTGAAGTGAAGCTTCCCACGCACGCTAGATCGGGGTGTAATTAGGTATTTTGCAGACGGGAGTAGAAAAAATTATTATTCAATTTTTTTAAAAAAGGGAATTTGGTTTTCTATTGATAACATCATACTGTACTCAAGATGGCGTTAAAAATGTACGAAGCTGTATTTCAAATTTTAGAGAAAAACTAAGATTAGGAAAACATTTGAATCCGAAATTTTCTCGTGCAGCATAGGATGCTTTCTTTTATGGGTTCATATTTTTTATTAATTCATGTTTTTATTTTAATCTATTAAATATCACTTCCGGCCAAACTAGCATTACTGAGCTTCTAATGTAGACCTAAAATAGAAGTAACCAGAAATAAACATCCAGGATCATTCAAAAAATATTAATATCGAATTTTATTAGTTAAATATCACTCTTTGTGACATTTAATTACGCTTAATAATATTTAATAGCTTCTTGAACCATACATGTCTGTCCTTGGGCAATAATTTCGTTGACACTTGGGGTGTTTCTTATTAGTCCTCATTGCCTCCCGGAGAAATTATTTCCTTGACCATGGGTTCCATTATGGTATTTAAAACTAAGTGAAAAGGAAGCAAGAAGATATCTTTAAAGTAAAACAGAAACATCTTGAAAACTAAACCAATTAGCAGTGAGGAGTAAACAAAAATCAAATCCATTAAAAAGACGTTAAAATGAGAACGGTGTTATGCCAACGGAAAAATCTTGCTCATCGACCAGCCCCCAGCTCAACTTCTTCCAGAAGACCGGCCACAAATTTCTGAGTTGGTTGTCCGGCTTTAGACGGCAGGTAAGTAAAGGTTTGTTCCCCTGTAGGGCAACTTTCGAATTAATGATTTCATTAATGACCACCGAAATATCTCGAAACCTGCTGGACTTAGTGGTGTACCGATCTTAACAATTAAACAAATTAAATCAATATGTCTTCTCACCGACATTTCTGGCAACTCAAGTTTGTTTGAAAAATAAATGTTAGGTATTTTTATATTATATTAAAAATAAAATTTTTTACTGCCTAAACATTTTTATCATAAATATGCAAAAGTCAAATTCAATTCAAATTCAAATTGCCGCCTTAAATGAGCCTTTGGGTTTCCAAAAAGACGATCTTTGATGAGTCGCCTTATTTGTGCAATGTCAAATATTTTTGCATTGATTGTTTTCACACCAAAGCGAGGCATCTTTTTGGCCGACGTCTCCATTATTATGAAAAGCCTAAACAAATTGGTTCGTTAGATTCAGCTTAAGATGCAGTAAAGGAAAAATGATTTTTTCCAGTCCAATGTTCGTTAATATAAATCTTTTCTATTCTCTCTTAAGTTAAATGTTTTAATTCACTTATTGGTTAGTTTAGTTTTTTTTTATCATTTTGTCGAGTTGGGGAATTATAAAAATTCCCGATTTCATAATCTTATTTGTTGTTTTTAGATAACTGTCGTATTCCTTTGAAAAATAGTAAAGAGCTAATCAAGCAATAAAAATATAAAAAAAAATACAGAACCTCAATTTCTGCTTAAACTATGCAAAATTAGGGGTAGGAGTAGGAAATCAAATTATGCTATAACTTTTATGACATTAGTGGTGTACCGATCTTAACAATTAAACAAATTAAGTCAATATGTCTTCTCACCGACATTTCTGGCAACTCAAGTTTGTTTGAAAAATAAATGTTAGAATTTTTAATTATCGAATTTATTACCACTCTATACTTTGAAATTAAATTGCTAGAGCCTAATCAGAAAGTATATTAAATTTCCAAGAAATAAACGTTAAAACCTTACTTATTTGCCAATCAACAGTGCTGTAACAATATATGGCAAACGATGGAATACTCCAAAACGTCGGCAAAGAAAAAGATGATATTTTAAATCCCAAGCTTGCGGGATCAGGTTGACTTTCAATATGGCTTTAAAACTGAAAATACCGAAAAAGCGCTTTTTTCTTTTAGGGTCCTTTAATTTAAATTTTTATTTAAATTCCACCACACATCGTTATTGTGTTGTGTATGTATTCTTTACTTTTCTTCACTAACCGACAAAACATTTTCTATAGTCCCAAAAACGTGACAATTTGTAAAAAGCCCACTGAAATATCAATGGCACTAATTTACCGTCAATAAATCACACGGACGTCACATAGGCTCGGAAATTTGATAATTTTCTGTCTAAATAGCATATTTAGTTCGCTTCCGCACGAAAATGTCGATATATCCAGAACGCTATTCATATAACAGTGTTTCCAATAGTAACCTACCAAATTTTATTACCAACATTGTAAAAAAAATCTGAAATATTTTGAAAATATCACATACACACGTACGCTTCCTATCAGAACGTATAAGCTTAATTTTCGTTTTGAAAAAATGTTTTATAAATGAGCCCCAAGGACATAATTATCACATTTAAACAAGGCTAGGCAGATCGAATCATTGTCAAACCGGGAACTTGCTACAGAACTTCGGAGTTTTATTGCCTCTGTCAGTGACATCGAAAATCTGGAAAAGTCAGTGTACGGGTTTCCCTGCCCGCCTTTAAGTTTCCCATTTTCGCATAGAAAATTATGTTTCATCGCACTTTTTTTAAATTTCAATAATAGAAAGCAAAACTAATAATTTATTTTCAAGGCTTTAGGGGATAAAACGAGAACTTGATGGATTTTTAACTAATAGATGAGTTCGCATTTTTTTTTCAAAACTTAATGTTTTGACGAGTTCTAAAAGGATATTAAAAATAAAAATTTTTGCTGCCTAAACATTTTTATCATAAATACGCAAAAGTCAAATTCAATTCAAATTCAAATTGCCGCCTTAAATGAGCCTTTTGGTTTCCAAAAAGACGATCTTTGATGAGTCGCCTTATTTGTGCAATGTCAAATATTTTTGCATTGATTGTTTTCACACCAAAGCGAGGCATCTTTTTGGCCGACGTCTCCATTATTATGGAAAGACTAAACAAATTGGTCCGTTAGATTCATCTTAAGATGCAGTAAAGGAAAAATGATTTTTTTCCAATCCAATGTTCGTTAATATAAATCTTTTCTATTCTCTCCTAAGTTAAATCTTTTAATTCACTTATTGGTTAGTTTAGTTTTTTTTATCATTTTGTCGAGTTGGGGAATTATAAAAATTCCCGATTTCATAATCTTATTAGTTGTTTTTAGATAACTGTCGTATTCCTTTTAAAAATAGTAAAGCTAATCAAGCAATCAAAATATGAAATAAAAACACAGAACCTCAATTTCTGCTTAAACTATGCAAAATTAGGGGTAGGAGTAACCAAAACGAAATTACTTCTTAAATGTCCAAAATCGATATTATTATTCTATTCTATTTCTTTTGCAAATTGGAGGTCAGGGTGAAATAAACTGCGTATACATATTTCTCCAGCTGGAACGATAAAATTCAATACCTGGAGGTTTTTGAACATGCAGAATTCAAAAATGCTGGTATACCCACGTATTGAAACCCATTTTTTCCATATATTGGTTGTACTCTACTTTCTATTGTATTCGTATTTGAAATGTGAAACAGGCAAACAAGTATTATTAAGTCCTTAAAAAAATGCCTTTCAAGAAAAAAAAGTAAAGGAGGTTTAAGAAGCTAGTCAAATACTGTCAGCGGAGAAGTTATCCAAGAAAGTTGAACTGATAGTGGATGCATTGAAATTTTAAAAACCTCCATTGTCTGTGCGATTTATTAGTGGTTGTCAACTAATGAAAACATTGTTAATATTTACTATGAAGAGAGCTTCTTGGTTGAAATTCGACTGGAAATTTATTTCTGTATGTCTGTGTTATTTGAAATAAATCTAGTATTTTTTTTTTCACAACACACTTATTTATATATTCATCAATTAGTTTCTAGTATTACTCGTGACGACTTAAAACGTGCACTAGCGTATATAATTACCCGCAATTTACTACTAATGCGATAATCGACAACGGCGTCGCGTATATCTAATTTATAGTGTCTAAGGTAATGGCAAAATCCATTGTTTAAACCAAGGTAACGTTCGAATTAGCCGTAACTTTCCTCCCATTCAAAACGCAATTAAACAAAAAACCAATTACCGCTTAATAAAAGGCGTCCGTCTTATTTCCTGCTCCTTTTTGCTGGTTTAATTCATTGCGTCCAGGTCTAATTGACTTCGTTGCGCGTTCCCCAGGGTCTTACTTTATATCTAACACTTTTGCATTACTTTTCGAGACGTAACGAAGTGAAATTTGATGAAATTTAATTTCCTCTACTCTCGTGTCTTTCTTCGTGAAACTTTTAACGATATCAGCCGAGTCCCCGCCGCCTTGACGAAACTCTTCGAGGCGCGTTTTGTTTTAGATCGATCGAAAATCACCCTACGATGTTCCGGCAACAAACATCTGCGTGATTTTCGATAGGAAGCGTTGGCGATATAGATTCGTAATAAAGTAACAATGTACACCGTGTGCCAAATAAAACAACCCACTATACGATCTGGAAGAAAAAATTCCTATTCGAAATTTGCACAGTTTAGGCAGAAATTGAGGTGTTTTTCGTATTTTGATTGCCCCATATAAAATTCTGTTGTGTACAGGCATTGCAACGAAAATTTAACCACATACTAAGGAGATACGAAAAAAAGTTTCGTACAAAAGTTTCGTGGAGTCTCCTGAAGATTTAAATGATAATTTTGTCCCCTCCGACATCAACTTTGTAATTTTAAATGGAACACCCTGTATATATCGAAATTTTTTGGATCATTGGTTAAAATAAAGGTCACTTTCTTAAGAAATTCGTATTCGAATTTTGCACAGTTTAGGCAGAAATTGAGGTTCTGTGTTTTTTTTTATATTTTGATTGCCCCATATAAAATTGTGTTGTGACGCTACTGCTCCAGGTATTGCAACGAAAAAAACTAACCACAGATTAAGGAGATGATGCACTACTCAATCAGTTTGACAGATGCGCCTCAGCTTATACAGGGTGTCTAAAATAGGTGGTGCCCCACTCCCACTGTTGCCAAAGTCTGTACTGAGTTGAAACTGACTATATATAGACGATTATAGATTAAATTGAGTGGTTACTGATTCAGATATATATTATACTAAGATTTTTTGTAAAATCAACATTCGCTTGTTGCATGTTACCCAGCTTTTATTATTAAAACTCCATCGCTTTTTAGTTATTCTGTTAATCCACAGACAATACGCATAATAGCAAAGTTAATATTAGCCACATAATTAACAGTTCAAACTTGTACAAACGCAGACGCCGTCGTAAAAAATCCTGAGCAAACAATTTCCATGGCAATTAACATGAACAGGTGTTGGGGCGCGTATGGAAACCTCATCGCGCTAATTTGCGCCTTTGTAGGGCTAATTGGTCGAAACAGACGTTGAAGTTCCACCTACGTTGGTTCCGCTCGAACGGGTAAGCTGGAGTGAATTCTTTGTTTTACGTTTTTTTCATTTCTGCGATAATTCAAAGCGGAGTATCTCAATTACTATTATCATTTACGTTTCCGGTTTATGATTTGCGCCTATGTTGAGCAGATTTTGATAGAAGCAATTGGATTGTTAAAGCCAAGTTTGCGAGAACAAAGGACAATTCGACATTTGGTTTGTTAGTCTGAAGAGTGTTGGGTTGTTTATGTCTATGAAAGTATTTCTATTTCTTGCTGGTTTGATCTATCAAGCTTAGATTTTTTACCTAGGGGGCTTCTAAGGACTTCTGAATTTGAATTCCATTTGGTCAGTGGTTATGGTTCGATCATGCTAAGAATAACTAATAAAATTGGATAACAAATTTTAACGCCAAAGAGCGGGAGGATGCTCATGCCGTAAAAATAACCTCTGGCAGATGACGGCATTCTTGTATAATGCATCCTTCTAAATTCATGATCAATCTTTGTATTCCAATGGATGAATGATTCTCGTAATAGATTTCACTTTGTTTCTTATGTTAGGTATCAATTCACCAAGGTTATTTGCATGGACATTTCGCTTTGAAGCCCCTAAAAAAGAGCTCAAGGGAAAATTACGATTTTTACCACTTTTTTGACAGTAAAGCTTATATTAAATCAACCATTATGATTCTTGTACTGTGGTTTCTGGTACTACAGCAATAATGATGAAAGTTAATTTTTTTCAACATTCTCCTCATGCTCCTATCTGTCAAGTGAAGAGCTTTAGCATGATTGTTGGGCTAGCTGTTTCAACTCTCGAGCAAACGAATAAATTTCTCAATACAAAACATGCAATGTTCTGATAAGATAAATTTGAAATCATTGGTGGAATTAATCATAATTTTGACTGATTAGTTGAATATTTAGACAGCTAATAATTTGGTTGCTATTTGCCAGTGCTCTGAGTACTGTTTTTTTTCAAGCGGAATACTAATTCTCACAGATAATGAAGCTCAAATTTCGGCTGTGTAAATATGCAACGCATTAGAAAGATTTTATAGAAATTAATCAAAAAGTGACAGCGATGAAAAAAATTAAACGAGATATACAGTTTGTCCATTAAAAAAACAAATCTGTCCCAAGTTTGAAATAAAAGTGGCAACACTGCGTTACATAACTCTATGGGACCGAATTTTATCAATTAATTTTACAATCTTATCAACGATGAGTACAAACAAATTTTGTGGTTAAGCTCGATAATTTACGAAGGCGATGACATGGCTTAAAAAGGTTGAAAAATCAATCGCCTGAGCTTGGCGAATCCGTACAAATTCAATTGCAGCCGACGACAAGGCACGTAGAAAGAAAAGTGGGGCTCCAGCTCGCGGTCCCATTTATATCCATATATAGAAAAATTGCGGTGGATTCGCTATAGCGGCAACATCTGTTGACATTGTAGGACAAGGAAAGAAAAAATGCGCTGGCTTTATATGCCTTCGTCGCCTCGGAAAATGTTCTTTTCGCTACGCCTTTGAATAACCGAGCGTATGGATTCTTTTGATTGTTGAAATTGCATCTCGCGATTTTTTTCTGAAATTTTCCAATGATTTAACGGAAACCCTTTCTGGGAATCCAAACTGAATCTCCTATAAAAATGGTAAGCAACACAAAAGTGAAACGGAGGCGGTGGTTATAGAGTGCAAAAAAATGATAAAAATTAAGATAGCTCTATTTCCATAAAACTTGAGTTGCAATACGAATATGCAATATAAAATTATCTTAATTAATTAATTAATTCATTCATTAATAATTATAATAATAATTAATAATCTTTGATAAATAACAAATATATAAACAATAGCAAACAAGCAATACGTATTAAAAGGTATCACAACGAAGAAAATCCTTAATATTGTAATAGGCGAAGAGTAGCAATTTTTTGTTAAAGTGCATTTGAATTTTGTTTGACTAGCTATCTCCTTCAGTTCGATAGACAATTTATTATAAATTTTTACAGTCAAAACCATAGGACTATTTGACGTAAGAGACAGTCGGTGTGTAGGTATTTTTATGTTAAGATTTGGTATTAAATTGTACTGAATATCTAAGTTTCTTGAGAGAATATGAGTTGCTTTTTACATAACTGCCACAATAAAGTATGTACGTACTAGGAAGCTTCAATAAACAGTTTCGAGATGAAAAAGTTAACTGCTAAAATGCGTTTCTGCGGCCTAAAGACTTGCTCCGCATGTGAGGAACCTTCCCAACAGACCAAGGCGTAGTTGAGATAGGAATAGACATAGGAAAAATAGCACATTTTTAACAAGGGGAAAGAAACCTGACGGCGGAGCCTCCATATGACAAAGCAGTAAGCAGGAGAGAGTAAGCATAAACTCCGAGGAATTTTACAACACTGTTCTGTTGGATGGTGCTTTCATTGAAGCGTACTAATACACTCTTATTTAAATCCCGTATTGAAAAGGCGATCATCTTATATTACTTTCATTTAATATCAATTTGTTAATTTCTGCATAATGTTCATTTGCTCGACAATTGTCGTGGTCAATGCTAAGTTGATCAGACGATGCTGCAGAAATGGTAAAAACTGCATCATCCGCAAAAAGGGAAAAATAAGTATGGGGGAAAGATGAAAACACATAATTTATAAACACTATGAGCAATTAAGGACCGAGTAAACTTCCCTGAGGTACGCCGCAATTCACTGAACTGGAGTCGGAGACGTATCCAAATCCTAAGATATCTCGCAATTTGACCAACTGCGTACGACCCCCAAGAAAAGACCTTAACCAATTTAAGGCGTTACTTCTAATAAATACCAACTAACCAAATTGCATGCCGGAAAAAAGGTCTCGACGTTCCAAAAAATTTGAGAGTCTTGAATGGAGTGCTTTTTCGAATATTTTTGAAAAAACGGATACTAGTGCTATAGCTCTATAAAGGCATAATTAATGAGATATGTCATCGGTTCTACAGTAGTGTCGACCACATACCTGAACACCGCGCAGGGCATGCCGTCCCGAACCCGCTGAATATTTCTTAGTGACTGACAAAATACCGAAACTTTGAATTTTATAGCGCGTTTCATAAGTGGATAGCCGTCTGTGCACCAGAAGCCAGCCGCAATTTGACAACACTGCTTTATTTTCTTCAAAGGGCATTAAAAGTTATAATCTCTCTCTGGTTTAATCGATCCCGTAGCAGGCGCTATTTAAAACACACTGTATATGTCTTTTAATCAATTCGAAGAAAAATTTGAAATATAGTCTTTGACATCCATTGTGAGATGGTACCGTGATCTGTAATAATGAAGCTCTGCTCCATAGTTATATATAAAATTATAGTAAATAGCAGTTTTGTACCTATTAATCATTTTAGTTGTTTGTACTTAATGCCTATGGGCTTACGCTTTTTAATCACATCTTAGTTGACATTTTTGATGAACATTTCCTGTTTTATGATAAGTTTATACCTACTTCTAATTCATAGCCTCATTGTACATTCCACTGACTGAGTCCAGAATCTTGTCTACCTTCTCATACGCTTGCACAATTTATTGGCCTACTACGGTTGATCCTACAATAGTCTCCCTGAATCGCTTAAGCTGACTGAATTTTTTTACCTGTTTTTACCTTTTTTTTCTTACTCTTTCTTTATTGGGAAGCGGTATTAGAGCAAAATTATTGGTTACCGCCCGTTCCTCTTGGTCAAATGGTAGAGTTCTCCAAAGGATATACCGTTTTTACAACCTTTTATGGTTTTCACTTAGGAATGAGTTTAGTTAAAACCCGCCTATTCTAAAGCGAAAGGGGCCATTCTTTTCAGCACGTGTATCACAAGTCAGCGCCGTATTTAAGATGTTGGCCGACCAGAACTGTGCCGCGTGAACTCTTGTATTTTAAGAGTTGGGAAATTTTCTTACTGGTTGATTTGTGGGGGTTGGTGAAATCGGAGTATAGCGGACTATAGAGGAAGCTTTGGAGTTATTTCTATTCCGTGTTGTGTTTGCAATTAATAATTACCAACTGCTGTTATTGAATTGCTTTTCAAGACTCATTGTGCCATTTCTATTGAGGTACCGTATATATTGTATTTCAAATTATTTCTTACCAAATACTAATTTTATTCAATTTTGTTAATTAATTAAGAATTAATTAGAAGTAAAGTAGAAAAAATTCTGCTTCTAGTTGGAAAAAATGTATAGAACGTGTCAATGTGGAGGAGTAATCCAGTGACGATACACAGACGATTTTTTAAATAAATCTTCTAACATTTTTATAGCCAAATTAACTCCTTAATTTATATTTACAAAAAAAACATTTTTAAGTAAGAATGGAATCTCACCGTCATTGTTAAATTATGAATCTATTTATTGAGGATTAGAAGGAGAAACTCCAGCCATGTAGGCTAGCGGTTTGACCTTCATAAAAATTTACCAAAGTTGAATACCGGATTATGTCGTGAAAATGGTATATGGTTTGGAGAACTATTCCGGCAAAGCACTCTACACTCTACAGCAAAATCCGCATTGCCAACCCACTTGAGGCAAAGTACGAAATTATTTTGTACTTTGCTTGTGCTATCGTAGGGTAATATGGGGTTTGCTGTAGTTATAAAACTGCGATAGAATTAGCGCAAATTAATTTGTATTAATAATTTATTACCCATAAAAAAGATTCACAAAAAAATAATGACACTGATACAATACTTTGATTATGTCATTTATTATTACAAGATGTCGAATGGTAACACTTGGAGTCTTGATCTTTTCCAATTACATGGATACTTTTTCTTCTTAATACAGGGTTATTATTTTCGATGTATAGAACTTTAAGTTGGCATTACTGTTCAAGATGGCGACCGATTTAACAGCTGTCGAGTGATTTATTCTCAGTTTGGTTTGGCAATTCATCATGAATTGACTCACGCCTGAACAACGCTTGCAAATAGTGCAATTTTATTTCGAAAATAATGGGTCTGTGCGGAATACGTATCGCGCACTACGTCCATTTTATCGTCGACAAAATCGTCCATCGGAGCAGTTAATTCGATTGACCATGGAACGTTTTCCCACCACGTTTACTCTTATTGATAACTCGCATCCCCAAAGACACCGTACGGTGCGTACAGAAGAAGCTATTGCTGCTGTAGAGTGTAGCATTGAGGAAGAATCTTGGTCTACGTGCTTACAAAATCCAACTCGTGCAAGAATTGAAGCCAAACGATCATCAAGTAAGGCGTAAATTCGTCGAATGGGCCCAAAACGAGATTGCCGTTGTTCCCGATTTTCATAAGCGAATTTTGTTTAGCGATGAAGCGCACTTCTGGTTGAATGGCTACGTCAACAAACAAAACTGCCGCATTTGGAGCGAAGCTAATCCTCAAGTGTATGTCGAAACACCGTTACATCCAAAAAAACTGACTGTTTGGTGCGCTTTATGGGCTGCTGGAATCATTGGTCCGTACTTCTACAAAAACGATGATGGCCAGAACGTTACAGTCAATGGTGATCGGTATAGAGCTATTATTAATAACTCTTTCATTCCTCAATTGAATAACCATGATGTCCAGGAGATGTGGTTTCAACAAGACGGCGCAACATGTCACACAGTTCGTCCCACAATCGATTTATTGAAACACACATTTGGTGACCGCCTAATTTCACGTTTTGGACCTGTGAATTGGCCTCCAAGATCTTGTGATTTAACACCGCCCCTCCCTACCGACTTTACATAGCCCCACTTTCTGTGGGTCTATGCGGATAAGCCACAAACGCTTCACCATTTGGAAGACAACATTCGCCGTGTTATTGCCGATATACGGCCACAAATGTTGCAAAAAGTCATCGAAAATTGGACGTCCAGATTGGACTACATTCGCGCCAGCCGTGGCGGCCATATGCCAGAAATCATATTTAAAATGTAATGCCACAAGATTATCTTTCGGATAAATAAAATTCCTGTCAATCGAATAATCCATCGTTGTTTTATTGCAACTTAAATTTCTATACATCGGAAAAAAATACCCCTTACTTGCGAAATGTAAAAGTAGGCTGGTAATGCGCACTTTGCCTAGGCAAATCTGAGTGTGACTGCATAACAGGTTTTGTCACTGTAAAACTTAGGACATAATTCTTCTAATTATTAGTATTAAAACAAATGAATGCCTCTTGTCAGCCGTGCCTGTTTGTACTCTTTCGAAATATGATGCCCTGATCGAACCGATGATGATTCGAAGTTATTGCGAAAGCAACGTTCACTTTAAAATTTAACAAACACAAATAAGTAGAAAGATTTACTTAGGAGCAAATGTTGTTAAATATTTCGGAAAACGGTCCTTTTAAAGTCGTCGTCTTTTGTTTTTGCAGAAAGATGGTGGAGCCACAAAAGACGAAGTCCAACTGGACGACGAGTGCGCAAAGGTCTTTGCCATGGACAACGACAACAACGCCGTTTATGATTTTCACGATGACGATGTTCACATTCAGCCGAAATTCAATGAAAAAGATTACGAGCGTAAGTAAAACCGAAACGTCGCGACGCACTTGAAATTAGGGTTGCCAATCGTATTACAATATATTACTTTGTCCTATATTTTCAGCTCAGCGTACGAAATAAACTTGTTGTAGTTAAAAGACAAAGTTTTCAACAAGTTTTGCTTGAGGGATATGCGACGTCATATTATGGCTACTTTTTGAAAATTTTGAAAGTTTAAAGTATCAAACTTGTACTTTTTTAAATTGCACTCCCTATATGATATAGCTTTTTTGGATTTGACAATCAAAATTAGTATGCGTTGTACTTAAATATTTTTTGAAATAGTTTGAGTTTTAATCTTCTCCTGAAGATGCCAACTTGGTTGGCGAAACGCGCGTCGAGTACGTTCAATTGAGTTTCGGTTTGTGGTAAAATGCGTTATTGTGGATAAGTGTATGTAGTAATATATTTATATGTTTATAAAACACAAATTTTTTAACGATTAAGCAAATGGCCCGTCTTAAAAAAAGTTTCCCCACCACTGGGGTAGTGTATGGTTAACTCTTTTCGTTTACGTAGAATTAGCGAAATTCTGATTTTTGTGTTTTCTCACTAAACGTTTTATTGTGTCTCGTTGCTTATGAGATTGGGAGATATCAGATAATTTGTTGAGCCTACCAGTGTCTTATAGAAGTCCCTCTAATTATTGGAAAAATGATGTGGCTTCAGCTAAATGGAGTTCTGCCTGATTATAGAAAACAGGTGGATTGAAAGATGTGGGTTTTAAAATTTGTCTCCCAAATCACTTAACACCACTAGACTTCCTTTTATGAGAATACATAAAAAAATTAGAGACGCTTTTAACACCGTAACCCCGCAAATGTTGTCCAGAGTTAGCAATAGTTCCGAGAGAGGAATATGTATTCTCATCGACACATTGACATTTTTAATAGTCTTATACATTTTAATACTCAATGTAAATATTTATAGTACCTTCCTGGGGATGCTAGCTGTACCATGTTATGTGTTACACTATATTTTAGCTCAGCGTACCGTATACTGTAAACTCCGTTTATAACATACATGGGATATAACATACTTCCGGGTATTACGTACATTTTTTACTAAAGTAACGAAAATACTGTTGATTTTTCATCGGATATTACGTACCATATATAACTTTTATTACCGTTACAAAGTACAATATTTTCACTATTGTTCTGGTTATAAAGTACGAGTGTACGCTAAAACCGGATTATGGAGCGGTGGTTGCCCGAAACCATCTGGGATTTTTCAGTAATCATTTGCGAGGTTTTCTCTGAAACGTGCGTGTCCGGCCGATGGTTTCGATATTATTGTTTTTTGGAAAGGTGCGCAATTCTTTAATTATAAAAGAAAACATAGAGATATATCTACAATTTGGAGTAATCGCGAAAAGATCAGGAAAGCAAATGGCTGCAAATCGTACAGAATCAAAAAAATTAGAAAGCCTGTACGTCCAGATGTAGATAAAGCTCTTTTTCTGGTTTCAAGTTCGAAGATCCAAAAATATTGCAAGAAGTGGTCGAGTTGTAAAACCGAAAACCGAAGAATTAGCCAGGAGATTACAGGGTGAGGATTTTAGTTGTTCTACAGGTTGGCTCGAACGTTTTAAAGTTCTGTACGGCATAAACGTTGGAAAAATTTCTGGCGCAGCGGGAGATATTAACAAACAAGCTGTACTAAACTCGTTAGAGGATAAGTGGCCCAGTATTGCACAAAATTACAGCTCTGAGGATATGTTCAATGGTGACGAGACTGGGCTATTTTACAAGATGACTCCCTTAAATTTAGAGGAGAAAAGTGTTTGGGTGCAAAGCAGTCGAATATGAGCTACCCCATTTGGGTTTATGCAAATATGACAGGAAGCGAAAAATGCAAACTTTTTATTAATGATATTATTACTGAAGTTTAACAGCCAAATGATTCTCAAAGCTGTGGTAACGAAAGCTACGATGATGTTGAACAGGACGAAGTACCAACTTATTCTAAAGCGCTTTGTGCCCCTAAAATTGTTACACATTTTTTACAATCTACTGATAATGTAACTGATGATATTATGCAAGCGTCCTGGAAGGTTGAGAAGCACATCGAGAATATGAAATAAACATACAAAAATAATGATTTTTTTTTTCCCAAGAAGAAATATGGTATGTATGTAGATAGATAAGTTATTAGTTTAGGTAGTTTAGTTTCTTTCGTTTTTTAGTAGCTATGTTAGTGTTTATTAGCTTTTTATTTTTATATAAAATATATATTTATATATATTTATATTGTATATAAAATTTTTATATAAGGCCCCTACAGGATACTTTTTAACCGAGGTTCTAGTTTAAAAAAATATAGTACTCAAAAATACTATATTTTTCCGTTCAAACGTCGATTACAACTAACATCTTGTTTTCGATAGTGCTTATAAAATCTGAACACTAAATTTTCTTTGCATTGCTGGTTCCTTCTTTTTAGCAATACTATTCCTATTTCATAGCTACCAATTATTAGCGACGCAAAGACTGAAAGAAAAATTAAAATATAAACATATTTATGCAACGAGTTTTATTTCTATCAATTTTATTGGGATATACTATTTTTTTATTATTTACTCCTTAATTCTAAAAATATTATATTTCATCTGAAAATAGTTGGCAACCCTATTCGAAAGCGATACGATCGTCAAATATGACGTAGGTACAACAAATTTCCTCGGTAACTGGTACAAGAGCGACGAATTTTTAAATAATAAATTTATTTGATCGTCGGGACGTATTGGCTGCACGCTACATAATTATTCTGATACTAAATATAGAAATTTAATTTTTGTTTGTTAAATTGGATTGTCTGGATCGCTTTGACTTTATACGGGATTCCCCAACCTCGATCGCCCGTTAGAAGTACAGTTATGGAAAAAGATGGGTTGCGGCCGTAGGGCGCAATGATTTAGATTTTTTAAATATACCAATTTTTTTACATTTACGAAATGTTCCAAAATTTTTAATTATCTATGTTTAACATGAAAATAATAAAATATTCAACCATTCTTCAATACACTTCTAAGATAGGTCACAGAGTTTGTGGTACCCTGTATATTGAAGGTAAGAATTTCAAATCTGCGGTCCATGTCCCCTAAAAATTATGCTATTGCCCTACATCTTTTAAAAATATCTCTGGAAGCCGTTGTCCCACAACAGGTTTAAAAATGATCTATTTAACAAATTTTTCCTTTAGTGCTGTTTTATTTTTCATTATTATTATTAATTTCATCTGATGAGAGTGGTTAGTTTTCCATTTCATTATTTCTTACTGACAAATGACCTTAGTTTTAACCAGATTTCATTTTTCTTTCACTTTTTTTCATTTAAAAGTTCGGTACGACTACCGAGGTCTAACCCATTAGTATTTTTTTTAACCTAGCAAGGGTTTTACTCACCATACGCATGCCTCCTTAATATCCCATCACCACAGATACCTAATAAAAATACATTTAGGAGCACTACGCGTTGCTTTCCTATTAACTTATCCCTTCATAACGGTTATGCTTATTGATAAATGGCGGCCCTGAGTTCAGCACATTTCTGTTCTTGGCGATCCAGAAAACCAGAAGTTTTCCTATAGAGAACACCAGAAATATTCATATGCTACTAGGAAGAATATGGTTGTCTAATTTAGCTTCAGCAATTCATTTGGTTAATATATGTAGTAAAGCTTAATAAATTTTAAGAGACATATAGGCTAGTCTAAATATACGATATACATTTTTTATTTGCACTACAAATGAGTCAGAAATAAAAAAGGTTTCCTTTGTGGGCAATAACATTAACTTTCCTTATATCGCACTCAAGCTTCTCTTTGGTATCGGGACAACTGTCTATCCCCTCATTCTTTGATTGATTGAGGTAATTTCGCAATTGGATGAAAAGCAGAAGACGGATTGGAAACTGAATGGCCTGAACAGGCTTAAATTTATCGCAAATACTTTAATCTTCTTACCTCTTTACATTTTTCCATCTGAAATGACAATTCAGATTTTCCTTACAAAATAAATCTTTTATAACTGTCAAATTTCAACTTTTAATCCCTTCTCGTTTAGAAGATACCTCGGAAGATACTTAACAAACATGATCTAATTCGAAGAATGCCGTGGCTCCGCACTGCTGTTTAAAATTTCACGAAAATGTCGGGCTTAACTGAAATCCACAAGATTTTAACGATGATTGGCCATCGAGAAGACAAAATGAAGTTATTCGTTTATTTACTATACCGAAATGCACTAGTCATTTTTCTCATTAGTTTCTCAAATTAGAATTATTTTTTAAACTAGTTGACCCTACTGCCTCTATCGATAAATAAAAGATCTAAACTTTAATAAAACAGCATTTTTTGAATGGAGCATTAAGTTCGACACATCATATTGCTTACTTGAATTGCCCATAAAATAAATTTGTAAAAATTGATAATCTGCATCAGGTTGTGGTAACAGTGTCCCCAGTAAGTGATAAATTTGTCCTGGTATCTGTAATTTTTAAAGATTTGTCCATTAGTTATTACATATTGTAATACTATTTGTATATTATTCAGTTGCGATATCGATTTGTAGATTTGCTTATGTGTTGAATTAAATATTGAATGAAATATCTATTTCCACGTAAGTATTTTGATAAGATCATGATGCAATAAAAAGCAGAAGACAGCTAACTATGATTCCAAGTAAAACAGAAAATATAGACACAACAATAAATCAAATTGATTGAAAAGATTCGGCCCTTTTCGAAATCGGTCACTGATTGATTCGGTTTTGATAAAATGAACGATTGACACAACACTAATGTGTAGCGCCAAATGATGTCATCCGCATATAGCTGTTATATTTCTGAATGTTGGCCAAGAAGTTCTTAGAACTATTTTCAATCCCAGAAATTAAAGATCATAAAGGATTTGGTTGGTGGGACCAATTGTGGCAAGTTTACTTTGCCTCCAAGCACAACATAATCCAGTAGATTCATTCACCAGTGAATTTTAACACCTTACAACTCGTTCGAATGAATTGATTGAAAAGATTCGACCCTTTTCGACATCGGTCGCTGATTGATTCGGTTCTGGTAAAATGAACGATTGACACAACACTAATGTGTAGCGCCAAATGATGTCATCCGCATATAGCTGTTATATTTCTGAATGTTGGCCAAGAAGCTCTTAGAAGCATTTCCAATCCCAGAAATTAAAGATCGTAAAGGATATGTTGATATCCAGTAGATTAATTTACCAGTGAATTTTAACACCTTACAACTCATTCAAGAATCGCAGGAGCACTGCTTCTTTGGATTCGTTCAATTTCATTATATCGTGCTTGCTGTTGTTCTGTTTGTTGTGCACGAACTTGTTGCATTCTAAGCCTGTCTACTTCATTGTCACTCACTAAATAACGCGATTATGACATAATAATACAACTATTTTCTTGATCTGTCTCTTTCTGGTCATCAGTGCGGTTAGCACATTTGATTGACTACGACTACCGAAGTCAGGTCGTCTTCTCCTCAGCATCATAAATTGTAATTAATCAAAGCGAGAAAAGTTCTCGCGCACTTAAAAATATCATAACACAATATCTTAATACTTTTTACGTGTTCTGAAGTGCGCAGAATGGATTGACATATTAGTTGGTAGACAAATCTAATGCCAAATATTATGGTATGCGTTGGTTGAACATAATCCAGTAGATTCATTCACCAGTAAATTTTAACACCTTACAACTCCTTCAAGAATCGCAGGAGCACTGCTTCTTTGGATTCGTTCAATTTCATTATATCGTGCTTGCTGTTGTTCTGTTTGTTGTGCACGAACTTGTTGCATTCTAAGCCTGTCTACTTCATTGTCACTCACTAAATAACGCGATTCTGACATAGCAATATGACTATTTTCTTGATCTGTCTCTCTCTGGTCATCAGTGCGGTTAGCACATTTATTGGCTGCGAGTACCTAAGTCAAGTCGTCTTTTCCTCGGTATCGTAAATTAAAATTAATCAAAGTGAGAAAACTTCTCGCTCACTCAGCAGTAAAGTGCCACTATCACAAAATATCAAAAAAACACATTACTTGAATGTCACTATCACTAAGGATCAGCAGTAAAGAAAGTTCGTAATCGTAATACTTTTTTGCGTGTTCTGAAGGGCACGGGATGAATTGACATATTAGTTGGTAGTCAAATCTAATGTCAAATATTATGGTATGCGTTGGTTGAATTAAATTTAATATTTATCGACCTATGAAACAAAATAATCTGATAGATTAACAACTGAAGATCGCTAAAAATTAAGTTTCGTGAAGCCGACCAAATTGAAAATCAGTACTACTAATGATATATAACATTTTGTGACTATACAATGTGGTCGCATTAGCGATCTTATCATTTTTGTTGAGTTTCGAAACTCGACATTAAATCCTCCAATGCGCACGCAAAGACCATTTTGATATATATGATTGAATTTGAACTTTGTGCGGCGATTATAAATTGAAAATTGACTCTTTGAAGTTGCAGGTCTTAAACAACAGTGAGTGATTGTAATTTAATATGAACTTTATTGAATAGCAATAAAGTTCATAGTGACTCTACATTTCATTTAGAAAAAAACGTTGATATGGGAAAAAGAAAAGGACTGTTTTCAAGGTTTTCCCGGCCATTATTATAATTTTTCTCACCTTTTAAACTTTCCCTAGACCTCCACGAACATTTCAAGACCAAGTTTTAGCGAGACTAACGAACAGCAATTTTTTTATATATAGATGACGAAATAAAAATTTCAATTTTGGGCACGCATTTATTACCTGATTTACCTTTTCAAAATAGTTATAACAAAATACGATTGCCGTCTTAAGACATAATCATATTTACTAAAAATAGATTGGTTTTTATTTAAAAAAAAATTAAGCATTCCTAAAACTCGAAAACTACTAACTAATTTAATGCTAGTTTTTCCCAGGCACTTTCATTGTTTTCCTTCTGTAAAAGAGTTCGTCTATTTTTCTTTACATATTTCCCGTATTATACAAAAAGTCAAAATAAACTAAACTCTATAATTATTTTTCCGCCGCTTCCCGAAAAAAAAGTTTTCGCCCGAAACCAAATAGCGAGCAAAATCGAAGGACGCTCATCAAAAATTGTCTTCGATTTCATTTAATTTCACGGTTCAGTTGGTTTTGCGTTCACTTCTTCACGTACGCAAAGTATACGCTCGATTTGCTCGGGATTTAGAGACTCCGCGTGACATTGACACCGATACCATGACTTTTAAGCCGATTATTTATCGAATGCTCCAACTTTGCTGTATAACCGAGAGATTTGCACAGTATCATTGACTTCGTCACTTGTCAGTGTGGCATTGATCGGTTGCAAAAGCATTTTAAACCACCTGATTATCGAAAATTTAGATAATTAATAAAAAATAGAAACTATTTTCATTGGTGCTGGGATAACTACGTGTTTATCATAACAAAAAAGGAACTACTGGTCCTAAATAATGTTTATTTTATTTCATAATGGACAAATGTGGCTCTTAGAATAATTTTCGAGATTAATTGGCTAAGCGTTTTCTTTTTTCTTTGCAGGAACTAACAGTTTAAAAAAGGAACATTTTCATTACTATCAAATGAGGCCAAAAGGAAATCGAAAACTTCTTGAAAATACAACAATTAGCAAAATTAATATTTTTTATTATTGATATAATTGCCACAAAATGAATAACAATGATGAAGAGCTTTCACTTCAGGAGAAAAAAAATGTTCTAGCCTGAAAATAAATCCTACAACGCTTTCTTTCGGTTTTGGGGTTAACATGGTAGTCAAATCTGGAGAATGGGGCCTCAAAATCTTTGACTTTAAGCCATCTAAACACAGCTATTGTGAGAAGAAATCCTGGAGAAACGTTATATCTGAGCTTTCCCCTGATTTTTTCTTCAATAAAATCGTTCAGTTTTGAAAGTAAAACAGCCTAATATTGTCCAGTTCTAGTGTCACCACTTGGAGATTATTTTCGTCGTAGATAAGGCACCATGCTGATGGCGGACATGGTAACTAATCTTATCAGGACATTTTCATCATGTCTCTCAGTGATAGCCAAATTGAGGAGACAATATTTTCGGTATCCATGGTGTCGCCACCATTTTGAGATATAACGATAATTAGTGAAAAGTCGTAAATCTTAGCTATGTGATTCTATCACCTTTATTTATTCCAAAGTTATTTAATAGCAGCTCTATTCTCATGTATGACCATTTCGTAAATATGGACATCTTGTCACAACCGGCAGTAATACTAACGAACATTTATTTCATTTATCATAATTGTGTTAAAATTAACAGTCTATTGAATCGTCTTGGTTGAAATCAATTGGGAAAAAAGTATAAATAAGCGATTGAGGTTGTAGCAGTTGCTTGATTTTAAAGTAACATTTCGCCAGCACGACATCATTCTTCTCCTTCTCACGACAATAAATCGAAAACCTTTAAAATATCATCTTGCGTTGACGTGACCGACCCTGACACAGAACTGACAATAACAATGGAAAAAAATTAAATGAACCTTATTAATATAATAAATTGTTAAATGCAAATAATAAATTATTTTTCTATAGTTCAATGAGTTTTAATAAAGCTGACGGAGGAAGCAGTCAAATTTGTTTAGTTCCCGATTAATGTGTAAACAGAACGCGCGGTCAAATTAGATTTAAAAAAATAGATATCGTTCGGCAATTTGAAAGCATCTACCAAAAGTCTAAGCTAAATGTTTTTAGAGGTGTTCCGATTGTTTATCCGCAATTATGGTTTTGGCAAGTTCTTACACGCGTTTCCGCAGAGATGGTAAGTTCTTCAAACTCATAAAATAATTAAAATTAAATATAATGCGCGAAATAATTAATGTCCTTATTAATGCGTGTCCCAATATAAATGTTCTTAATGCAGTTAATTTATGTACGGCTTGTGAATTTTTTTGCAATATATGCTTACACAACAAACGATTATTAGTGCTGCGGTTGCACTTTAGAAGATTTATGTGCTATACGAGGCGTGTTCAAAAAGTACCGCCCTTTTTAAGTTTTATCAAAAAATATTTATTTATCAAAATTAATGTTGTCCCCTGCAAAGTAATTCCCCCACCACTCAGATATAATACATTTGCGTCGTCGTTCGCGCGATTTTGTCTTTATCTCTTCAATCGTTCCAAACCTCCTTCCTTTCATGGGTTTCTTAAGTTTTGGGAACAGGAAAACAGGGGACTATATCAGGTGAATATGGTGGCTGTTTTTTGTCAAAATGTTATACACCAGGAACGATAATTCCGGCCGTTTTGTTCATATTGCTTCTCGCAAATCCAGACTGTAAAAATTACCAATCGAAACGCTACAAATGATAATGATAATGTATAAGGTTGATAAAGAACTAAAATCAGACACACATGATCACTTCCGTGATTGCTACTATTGTTAAAACTTTTGTAAAATTTGTCTAATTTTTACTTTGATTTTGTAATGTACCATTGTACCATAATTTACGCTAGTTTGCTTGTGAAAACTAACCGTAAATATAACTCGTGTTTTTTAAGGCCCTCGGTAAGGCGCTGAAGATGGCAATAAATTTTCGATGACCAATTTCTTCAAACCAAAGCTAACACCCATCATTTTTATCATCACACGTCGTGTGTTCAAAAACTAAGGTGATTTTTAAGTTTTCTCAAGAGTATTTACTTATTGATCCCCCATAATCCCCCCCAGATATAATACACTTGTGCCAACATTATTTCCAATCTTCGAACCACTTATGGTAAGCACTTGATGGTGTAGCATTGAGTTCTTCCAGCGATCTTTGTCTTTATCTCTTCAATCGTTCTAAACCTCCTTCCTTTCATGGGTTTCTTGACTTTTGGGATCCGGAAAATAGGGGACTATATCCGGTGAATATGGTGGCTGAGGCATGATTGTGTTTTTTTTTTTTTTGGGTCAAAAAATTTGACACAAGCAACGATGAGTGAGGTGCATTATCGTGATGCAGGACCCATGAACTGTTTTCCCATAAATCAGGACGTTGTCTTCGTGATTGACCTTACGACCTTGTGGTAAGTAAGCAAAACCTTGACGTTTGATCGAACTTGACGTGCTTTTTTCGGTCTTGGCGATTCTGAGTTCTTTGTACGACTGGGCTTTGGTATATGAGGATGACGATTGACGACGTTTAAAATCAAGCAGTTTTAGAACAAATTTTGCTGCTACACGTTTCATGTCCAAAATTTCGGAAAAAATTGCATGGCACGAGCCAATTGAGACTCCCAGATCTTCAGCCACTTCTCTAATAGTGAATCGACGATTTTTCGACACCATTTGTTTCACTTCTTCGACGCTTTCATCAGTTATTGACATGCTGGACCGTCCAGAGCGAGGTTCGTCATCGGAATTGTCTCGGCCATCTTGGAACAGCTTGTAGCACTTAAAAATATTCTTTTTGCTCAAACCATATGCTGTTGTGTCAACATTTCAAATGTTTTGCAGCACTGGATTCCATTTTTTACACAAAATTTTATGGAAATCCTTTGTTCCATTTTTTTTTACTGTAAAAAATCGCGGAGCACACCAAACTCGTCTAACGCTTCTGTAAACGTACAAACTGGCCCAAACTGTGAATATATGTTCATGTATACCAACATAACAAAAAATATATCTTAGGTTGAATGTACGTAGCCCGCTCAATTACAAAAGTCACAATATTTGAACACACCTCATACATTATCCTAGTAAAAATGATAATGAAATTCATCAGGTATTTTATGTTAAGATGTTATATTAATTTTGCATGGAAAATTGATCAGTTGATCATTAAGATAATGACACTGCGGGATTAGGACAGTAGGTATTTATAGCAATTAGCAAAATATTTATCGGCAGTTATTGCAATTATCATCTAGTCGCTAGTATCAAACCAGTTTTTTTTTTCTATCGATTCTGACAGACAAATACAAATATTCGCTATTCAATTCAATAATAATCAAATACCAGAATGAACTTCTTCAGACAAGAAAGGCAGGGAGGATCTTTTGTGATGTCACTTTCCTTTTAGGGGCTTTGTTTTCAATGTACAGAGCGTCAAAAAATTACTTTTTTAATTTAATGCTTGGTGCATATCACACCGTCACCTAGAAAGAATATGATCAATTTTTTTTTCTGACGCACGTCTATGGACTTAAAGTTAAATTTTTGTATTCTTCAAGGAAACTTGGCATGGACTACTGTAAAAATACTATTTACGAATTTTCTGGATTCTTTCTGCGTTGATGAATCGAACTTACTGACACTTCTTCAGAGCTTAACTTAAGTGAACGTCTGAAGAAGCCAACAGGATGATTGGCGAAACGTCAGCAAGTATTTAATTGTTGTAGTTATGTTGATGGTTTATCAAGATGTTAAATATTTACATGTTTTTTTAACAATTATCAGATTAAATTATAAAGGGTACTACTTTACAAGTAGTGCTTTATCTAGAGTTACAATTTAATTTAATAAAAGTTAACTTTGACACTCTGTATGGTGAAACCAAAGAGATAACGAACGTCCCATTATTTTAGCCAAAAGAATATATTGTTATCAGATTAACTTACTTTGTTTGTTTAAGCCGTTAAAATTAAAAAAATTGTGTAGCTGTGGCTGTAAACTTAGTCTTGTTTTTGCTATATATTAGTTACTCTCCTACAAAAGAAATCCAAACAATATACCCTCTCTTTAATTCTTTCTCTAAACTTGATTTATCCAACCAATCCCTTTCCACTAGGCGGTTGGCAATTTAACTCCGTTAATTTGGCAGGTGGGCATTTGTCCCCACCCCCTACACCCCATCCGCGTGCAGTAGATAGATTAGTGTTACAGAATTGGTTAAACCCTCCTCAATCAGCCCACAACCAAAGACAGGTTACGTTTGTCTATAAACGAGATGAGGAAACATGGAAAATTGAATAGGGTCAAACGACACGGACAATCTTTCTTCGGTAATGACGTTTGCGCTTATCCCTTTCGACGCCACGACGCTCAAATATTTTGCTTCCTCGTTGCTATGGCGACTAATAATGAAAATATTTTCGGGATCCTTTTACTATTATTTTATCGCTGTATCGCTGTGGAAAAGTGTTTTTAAAATATTTTTCAAAACATATTTCACCAATTAAATTTAATTAATTCAAATTTAAATCAAGCCATAAATAATAGCAACAAAGGCACGATATAATGATAATTAATTTTTACGACAAAGGCGGGTCCGCCTTCTTTTTTTTAATCATCTCAACAATGTAGCACGGAAAATTAATAAGAAATACCCTTTTTCTCCAACGAAGCCTCGCTCGCTTTGAATAATATTTCAATGAATTAAAAAAATATTGAAAAAGGTAACAGTGTTAATCATGCTGGCAAGGACATCGCTTTCTACTGTTCAATACTTGTTCATAAACGAGATATTCCTTCACTAATATGTACAATTTTTTATTGCGATATTTCTGAAAGTTTCTTTTTATTGTGGTTTATTCCGGTTAGTCAAATGAACTATAAGCATTGGGCTTCAGATTAATAATAGGAAACTCTACAATGTTTTCTAGCATGCTGTAAGCTTCTCGCATTCTTGCTTCTATTTCAATCACATGTTCGAAGCATTTGCTCCATTTTTCACAACCCATTGCCTATATTCCCTCGTGCGAGACGGTTTCAACTTCCCACCTTCGAAAAACTGATGTTACGCCCATAGCATTTTACTTGCGCACCGACCAGTTTTATGGGTCGAACTTTTCAATCTCCAGCGTATCTTTCTGCAATTTCTTCTTATTTAAAGTAAGCCAATGAATGATGTCATTTTTCTTGAGTGGTAGCAACAGACCCAGATTTAGTACGTATATTCACCGAAAAGATCATACCTATGATTTCTTTAACTTTTTGAACGACCCTTGTATATGCAAGGTAGCTCAGGACATACTTCATGCATAATAATGACAATTAACCATTTGCTCACTGTAGTTGGTAAGTCTATCGAGTACAGATTTAAATGGACCAATAACCCACATAAAAGGAGTTTTGGACTATTGTGACGTAGTCAATTGGATGGCATAGAAAACTCACCCAGTGAAAGAAAATAAAATAAAATCAGTAGATGACATTGGTTTCTAATATAACTAACCAAAAATTCGTTCTGAAAAATGAAACTGTACCGATACTAGAAAGCATTTGTCAATTTGGTAGAGTTCTCCAAAAGATATACCGTTTTTACGTTATAATCCGGTATTTGACTTTGGTAAATTTTTATAAAAGTTTAACGTAATCCTACCTCGCTGACGTTCGTATTTCGGTACTTCGGACGGATTTGTGTAGAGTTACATCGGCGAGATTCCTCGATTATTATTAGTCCATGCAATGAAAAATCCATTCTTACTTTAAAATGTTTATTATACATATAAAATGACAAACTGAGTCTTGAAAAAACAATTGAATAACAGTAATTTGGTAATTACTAATTATAATCACAATAGGTAATAGAAATAACTCTAAAGCTGCTTCGACGGTAAGAAAATACTGTTTCCATAAACATCTATTATAAATCAAGTACGTATCTAAGATTTTGTATTGCTTTCTTAGGAAAGTTTAAGCTTTCTAATGTGTTTTTAAGATAGGAGATCAACCTATCTAATGGGCAAATTTAATTGAAAACGAGCTTCCTCAAGTAGGGACTGAAATAATATAACAGTTTAATCAAAGATTTCCCTAGTCTTAAAATATAACAGTCTGCATGGCACAGTTCTTGTCGGCTAACATTTTAAATACGGCCTTGGCGTGTGGTATACGATTTTCAACAAGCGGGTCTTAAAGTCTCACGTCAAAACCATAAAAAGTTGTAAAAGCGGTATATAGTTTGGAGAACTCTACCAATGCCTAAATATTCAAAATCTTGTTGTCCCAAAACAATTTTCAGCATACGTCAACGCGATAAAGTTGGCCAATTTTTTGTCCATTATGCAATATAACCTTCTACACGAAGTTACATTTAATTATGAGTTAGCCTGTAAAATCGAAACTAATTTCGTTGTGTAATTGCAAATTTTTCGATAAAAACAAATTCTTATGGAGATTCTATAAACAGAAGGGAAACATTTTTATTTACCCCAAAAAATTGTTAACCGCTGTTTTACTTGAAATTTGTTGACCGACGCTCTTTAAAAATCACAAACACAGCACTTATTTTTGTTTGTTTTTTTGTTTTCGGCGCCCAGTTTCAGGCAATTATATATATATATATATATATATATATATATATATATATATATATATATATATATATATATATATGTATTTAAAAAACAGCAGATGGAAATACCCTAGCATTAATAAATCATTTCTTTGCGGTCGCTGAGCGACGTATTGAGGGCGCCATAAAATTATCTGAAGGTTGAACGATGAAAGCTATGAAATTTTCTTCGTTATTTTTCTAACTAGTGCGGCAAACTGCGGAAATTTAAACGAGACCCTTTTTTTTAGTTAGTCTCGCTAAAACTCGAGAACGTCAGAACGGATTTATCTTATCTTGGTCTTGAAATATTCGTGGAGGTGTAGGGAAAGTTTAAAAGGTGAGAAAAATTATAATAATTGCCGGGAAAACCCTAAAAACAGCCCTTTCGTGCTAACCGCGCTGATGACCAGAGAGAGAGAGAGAGACCGATCAAGAAAATAGTCGCTATGTCAGAATCGCGTTATTTAGTGAGTGACAATGAAGCAGGTAGGCTGAGAATGCAACGAGTTCTTGCACATCAAACACAACAACAGCAAGAACGAATTTGCAACATCTCAAAAAATAGCGCATTGGCCAAGATCCTACAGGTATGCAAATGGATTGTTTGGTCCATAAGAGGTCGCTGGAGGCACTGGACAGAACGTTGAAAGATCTTCATGACAACCAAAATATTTTTGGTGGTGCCATGATTCTGTTGTCAGGTGATTTTCGTCAGACTCTTCCAGTCCAACTGTTGCTGATGAACTAAATGCATGCCTAAAATCATCGAATTTATGTAAAGACACTCCTCTCAACAACTAACATGCGGGTATTTTTGCAACAAGATGAAACTGCAAATGTGTGAATCAGTTGTTAGACATAGGAAATAATAATATTCTTCCAAGACAGTTACTTTCCTTCAAATCAGTCTACACCGTTATGAACCAGCAGTTGCAGTTAAAAGTAGGATCAGTTGCAATCATGCTGCGTAACATTAATCAACCGCGACTGTGCAGTGGAACATGACTAGCTGTGAAAAATCTGATGAATAACGTCATTAAAGCAACAATCATAAAAAGAAAATACGAAGGAGAGGATGTCTTGATCCCGCGGATGATTCCAACGGATTTACCATTCGATTTTAAACGCTTACAATCTCCAGTACGTCTGGCCTTTGCCTTTAGCCTTTAAATTAATTAACAGACTGTATCATAACAGTGCGTATCTGTTAATATCAAATGTATACCTTACAAATAGCCCGTATTTCAGGAAATAATAATAAAATAATAATAACACTTCATGCTTCATTCAAAAAATGCTTTTTTATTAAATACGGATTCGTTTTGTTTGTTTTAAGATTATTTTATACAAAAGTTTAGGTCTTTTATTTATTGACTGAGGCAGTACGAATTAGATAAGTACATTTAAATACAGAGATAAAGTATAAAAACCAAAAAAGAATAGAAACGACATAAAAACAGAGAAAAAAGTAATGAACACAATTTTCTAAAGACACGGTGTTGTCGAAACAATTGTCATGTGATAATATATAATTTCGTGAAAATCTAAACTTTTAGTTCTTATTTATGAAGTACTCTTTAATTTTCTTTTTAACAGAAATTAGATTTAATGGTCTAATATTTATGCTTAAAATATTATATAAGTGTCCATGGAGACGATTGTCTATCGATATTTTTAATTTTAGTTCTGGTTCTAGTAGATTGTTGCCAAATCTACTAAAATAATAATGATTGGCTGCATTTCTAGGAATATTTGAGCTGTTGATACACCCACACACGGGGCTACTGATACTGAACCTCTTAAACCGTCATTGACAATGATCCCGATATACGATTTCTGCAATAGTTCGATTTGTCTATTTCTGCAATGTAAAAATGGCAGGAGACAACGAAGGGCTGCCATACCGTAGCTCATATGAGTGGAAAAGAAGTCATACACTATGATTAGATCTTTTACATCAATTACTTTCTCAAGTTGTCGCAAGACAAAAAGACCTAAACTAAGTTTTCCTTTTTAATGTTTTTATGTGTTCTAGCTAATTTACCCTGTAATCAATTTCAACACCAAGTAAGCTAGCTGAACTACCATAGTTACTGATTGGTTGCTTGAGATAGTTAGAGTTTTATAAAGATTCATCTTAAGGCCGTTATTTTCAAATCACGTATTTGCAACTAGATTGCTCGGTATTTTCTTTTAATTTATTTTTATTTTTCCCAGAGGTTAAGCCTGATGTATCATCATCGCAATACAGTAATACACACTTAATAAGTTAATATTAATGTAAACGACAAAGAACAACGGAGCATCAAATTGTGATTTCAACTTTTCAACGATGTTTCTTTGTTGGACCCCACCCTCGCCAGATTTATCTGCAGCGACGCTGCAGAATCTAAATGTCGCAGTTTTTTACTCCTTTAGCTCTTTTTCGGACTTTTTTTATGGCACACTGATAGGAAAGGGCTTTTGCGGCTTTGTTACGTCACGAAAATTTAGGCAAAACAATTTTAGTTTGAAATTTGTTGACATTGCAACGCGTCGAAATTTTCAGAGCATCGACATAAAGGCTATCCCCATATCCACGTGCCCCTCAAAAAGGTGCCAAAGTCGATGAGACGCCGCAACGTATCGCAAGAATCCACCCCCGCGAACACACCCCCCGTGGACACGCCGACCGCCACGGCCTCCCCCACAGCGGAGCAAGCGCCCACAATTAGCCCCCTAAGTAGGTAAGGAGTAAAGAGAATGACCGCCGCGATCTAAGAAAAAAAACATCCCCTAAGTTATAATTTCGCACACAGCATACGTTCCAAGTTAGAAGATACGGAAACTGGACCGCTCAACTCGCCAGTTTTCCAAGAGGAATCGGATGTGGCCAGAGACAGCTCAGAATCTGAGTGCGTCCTTTCTGATCCGTGCAACTATCATCTTGGTGACGACGATTTTTCGCCGGATAAGAAGGTGTCATTTTTGGCTGCCGAGAATGGGGACACGTTTGACCTTGACGGCTTAAAGAAGAAGAAAAAGTAAGTGACTGGTGTTTAGGATGACGATTTCCTTAATTCGAGTGGATGAACGATTCCAAAGATAACGGAGTATCGATATTTTTATGCTTAGTAATTACGATCGGCTAACATTAGATTTAATTCGTTTTAATTATTATTTTCAGATCAAATCTCATTAAAACGTTATCTTCTATAGCACAATATGAACGGATTTGTCGAAAGCGCAGTCAGGTGAAACTGAATTTATCTAAATTGTCTTTTGTCCAGTTTTGGTTTCCTGTTCGAAAAACTTTTTGTATTTATTAATTATTTGTTAAAAGCTTCCGCAATAATATCGGTAGCTATTCTATGATTATTACTATAAATTTCAATGACAATCTCTTTGCAAAGTTGCAACTATTTTACAATAATTTTAGTTGCTTTCAGTTCTTCTAATTTTTCTCCTTTGAAAAACTTTTTATATGCGACAATAATGATTGGTGTAATCGAAGCTAAAGTTTTTGTGATTTAATGTAACATTTTTATGCAATAAAATCCACTTAAATAAACAAAATTAATAAAATTACTCTTTCTATCAATTTGGTTTCGTGTACACGTAATTTGTTCTAAAAAGTAATTAATTTGAATCGACTGATGCTCCCTCAGATTTTCACATAATGGGGGCTATATTAGCTCCCTTACTACCGTAAACGCTATTTTGAAATTTAAATTAAATCGACTAGAAGATATTTATGACAAGACGAATTAAATAAAAGTTTAACACCCTGTATCTTGAAAATATTAATTCCCGGCCCTATACGTTTACGAAGCTTTTACATCTTGTCGCGTCTATTCATTTTGTACTCTTTTCTCGGTCGATCAATAAAACGAAATTAAGAAAGATAATCTTGTGGAATTACATTTTCAATATGATTTCTGGCATATGACCGCCACGGCTGGCGCGGATGTAGTCCAATCTGGACGTCCAATTTTCGATTACTTTTCCCAACATTTGTGGCCGTATATCGGCAATAACACGGCGAATGTTGTCTTCCAAATGGTCAAGCGTTTGTGGCTTATCCGAATAGACCAATGACTTTACATAGCCCCGCAGAAAATAGTCTAGCGGGGTTCAATCACAAGATCTTAGAGGCCAATTCACAGGTCCAAAACGTGAAATTAGGCGGTCACTAAATCGATTGTGGCACAAGGTGTGTGACATGTTGCTCCGTCTTGTTGAAACCACATCCCCTGGACATCATCGTTATTCAATTCAGGAATGAAAGAGTTAGTAATCATAGCTCTATACCGATCACCATTGACTGTAACGTTCTGGCCATCATCGTTTTTGAAAAAGTACGGACCAATGATTCCACCAGCCTATAAAGCGTACCAAACAGTCAGTTTTTCTGGATGTAACGGTGTTTCAACATACACTTGAGGATTAGCTTCGCTCCAAATGCGGCAGTTTTGTTTGTTGACGTAGCCATTCAACCAGAAGTGCGCTTCATCACTAAACAAAATTCGCTTATTAAAATCGGCAACAACGGCAATCTCATTTTGGGCCCATTCGACGAATCTATGCCTTACTTGATGATCGTTTGGCTTCAATTCTTACGCAAATTGGATTTTGTAAGCACGTAAACCAAGATCCTTCCGCAAAATCTTCCATAAAGTGGATCCAATTCCTGTACTCGATGGCGGATAGACTCATTCGGGTCTTCCTCAATGCTACGCTCTACAGCAGCAATAGCTTCTTCTGTGCGCATCGTACAGCGTCTCTGGGGATGCGAGTTATCAGTAAGAGTAAACCTGGTGCGAAAACGTTCCATGGTTAATCGAATTAACTGCTCCGATGGACGATTTTGTCGACGATAAAATGGACGTAGTGCGCGATACGTATTCCGCACAGAACCATTATTTTCGAAATAAAATTGCACTATTTGCAAGCGTTGCTCAGGCATGAGTCTATTCATGATGAATTGCCAAACCAAACTTGACAGCTGTTAAATCGGTCGCCATCTTGAACAGTAATGCCAATTTAAATTTCTATACATCGAAAAAAAACACCCATTATAAATTCAACCAAAATGCCACTGCTGAGTATTTTGTTAATTGTGGCGGTAATAATAATAATTAGGTTAGTGACAGGTGTTTTAGATATATGGTTAGATAACTTCCATTCCATTTCTTTCTATCTTGTTGCGTCTATCCATTTTGTACTTTCATATCAACAATATCATTGCTGAGTCTTTTGTTAATTATGGTGATAATAATATTCAGTGTAGTGACAGGTGTTTTAGACCTACGGTTGGATAACTAGTCCATTTCTTTCTATCTTGATGCATCTAATCCATTTTGGAAGTTTTCTCTGGCTTAATCTCGATTCTTCTTTATACCTGCGAAGTTTTTCGTTGCCAATTTTTATACTTCTTCATTGTTTTCCACCCTAGGAGGCGTGCAGTCCAGTAAAAAAATTTCTTGCCTGGATGATTACGTTTCAACAAATTTAAAATGTTAACGCTTTTAAATTTTTGGTAATAAAGCCACAAACTGTTCATTGTTTGCATACTCTCTACAAAAAAAAACTCCGCTATTCAAAACAGGACAATTTTTCAGCTAGAACGAGTGGACAAACGTAGCAGAAGAACATGAGATACCGACACGGTTATGGATCTATTTTAGCGTTTTGTTTCTTATCAAACGGTCGCGAGCTAAAACTAGAACTTCATTTTCCAGAGAACCAGTTTCTCGTTTCGATCGATGAAATTGGACTCTTTTTATAGACTAACGTTATAATTGGTTTTTACTACAGAAACAACAATTTTCCACCGTTTTTGTTTTTACTTCTCAATACAATGCTTTTTATTTGTGTATGTGTATTTATAAGTGAATGTGTGATGTTGATGTCTAGCGCATTTCTCAACAAAGCCAATATAGAAAAAAATAGTTATAATAAGTGTTATTATGAATATTTTGTGGTTATTTTGATTTTTCTTAATATACATTTGTTTAGGCTTTAGGAGCCTCAATTTGGGTGGTTTGACATTATGGAAAATACCTTCTTTTCTTGGAAAAAATTGAGGAAAAGGTGTTTTTACAGAATAAATTTGAATACGAGCGTAGTACTACTAGGCCCTTTGAAATATGTTTTTTGTTATTTTTATAAATTGACAATTTCACGAGTGTAATGCGCCACTTTGATATCAAATACTCGTCAAACGAATTCACAAATTGGTTCTAATTTTCGGAAATTTTTTGCGTCAATTCACTAATACCAACTGTTCAAATATGTCAAGGTTATGTCATTATGATTAACCAGTTGTTGAGCAAATATCATAAAATAGTTAAAAAACTAACTTTGTTAACTGTTTTCTATATAATAAGGGTCCCCTGTTTTATCGATCAGTGCACAAACTTTTGGTAGGAACAAAGAAAATGGATATCCTACGCAATTCGAAAGCTGTACATCAGTCTAGACATCTTAGATTTACTGAATTATCGCATCTTGAAAATTTCTGTTCATTTTGTCTTGTGATCCTACTCAGAATTTTATCTAAACTTTCTTTTGACATTCTAAAAAACTGTTTAAACTATGCAGCGTCATTTTTAAACTCTATTTTAAGCAATTTTCACTTCGCCTTCATTTTTATTTTCTAGCCAAGGACTAATCCGCCATCTTTCGATTTTAGTTAGCAAAAAATTATTTGTGTAGAACATACTTAAACAATACTTAAACATCTCAATAAGGTCTATTACGAACTATGAATTACTGTTATAAATAAACACTGGTCCAAAGCAACAAAACAGTCAAACCTAACCTTGAAGTACTATGAATTAATCGAACTGTTAAACTTCATTTGTCAATTACTTCGTGAATTTGGTGTCAGTGTATTGACATAATAAAACAAACGACACGGCCGAATAAGAGCCCAAAAACAACAGAATTTCCCCCACAACTTGTTTCATGTAAATGAACACTTAATTGTTTATTATATTTGTAGCCGTCAGACCTTTAATTCCGCTGATCTCACTCCATCACCAGGGCAAACGATTCAAGACAGGTGTTCGATGTTTTGACGGATCGCTTCTCATAGACAAATCGAGATAGGTTCGCAATCGATCATAGTTCCTCGAACGCTTAAAAAATTATATTTAAAGCGAGCAAATGCAAAGCTAATAGGCTACAAAGCATACTTGCATACCTTAAACGTTTCATCACCTCAGAAATCGCTACATAGAATGACCAATTCATCTATGTGAAGAGAGACCGCAATGCCACGAGATGCCATATCCACAAATTGACATCTCGTTCGTAAAATGTAACTTTTTGCCGCGAATGTGCGGTAATTATTTATATTTTTATTGCGGTTGTCACTTTTTTTACGATCTTTTCGTACACCAATAACGACAGACCGTGGAATAAATACGTTTTATCGACAGATATGGCTCATTGATAAATTTTGACGAAATTATGACCGCCGTTCCATCAACGTCTTGCGAGTAGGCGGGTCGCGAAAATTAATTCGAGACAATTTTGACAGACCGATCGGGTTCGCGAAACCGTTTTCGATAGATTTAAATGGCCGACGGTGCCCTAAAAGCTACGAAAATGAATGGGGAAGATCCCGGAAGTTTGGAGGAATCGTAAGTTCCATTTAATTTTTTTGGTTTCCTATTTGGACTTGAGGCATGAATATATTATTCCCCCAGAAAACATCATTCTTCATTAAATCATTTTCGTAGCACTTTAACCTAAATTACAACAATCTTCTTCTTAGTTTTAAAATTTTACCTCTTCTAGCATTCATAAAGACTGCTTGTAATTGAAGTGAATTTCCTCAAGAGCATCATATTCTTTTATTATATACTTTTTATATATTTATAAATAAATAGATGTAAATCATAACAGGCCCTTTTCTTTTTTTTTTCTCTTCTTTTGTATCGAACTTATTGATGTTTCGCCAATCATTCTGTTGGCTTCTTCAAAGCTTAACCGAAACTGGTTTCCATTCTACTCTGTACCAGTTTATATACTGTTTGAGTTTTCACCATTTTAGTGAAAGGTAAACTCCTGAGTCGCGGCTAAGATTGTTCAGAGATTTCTATGGATTCTCGGATTTTTCTTTGGTTTCTTTAGGAAGAATCTGTTTAATGAGTTTAATAGCCTTTTAGCCTAGTTGATATTTTTCGTCCTGTCTCTCCAAAGTATTCTCCGCATATACTCTTGTTGAACCCTTGATATATGATTAATAATGTTTTGAATGTAAGGAATGAACCACAGTTGCAAGTAAGGTTTTTTTTTAGAAACTCATTCTTCAGGAGGTTGTGGTGATGTGTTTTTTGCAATTGAACGCTCATTAATATCTTCTAATTTTGAAATTGTTTGAGAGAAGAGCAGATCTTAGGTGTTTTAATTCTGGATCCGGCGATTCGGTCGCGATAGTTTTACTTCTGGGACGGATTGAGATGTGACAATGCATTTATTAAGGTATCGGTCTGTGTGCGTAGGTTTTCTGTGAACTGAACGACCCGATATCTACGAATGGGAATTTCTAATTCAGTGATAAAGCGTATCTTAGGGTGTCCATTCTGGAAGGGCTTCTTGACCATGATGCCAAATAACATAAGTATCGATAAGCGTCCATAAAGTTTCCATTTTAGATGGAAGGTGTCGACGGCTTTCTTCTCAAAAGCTTCCATTTGCGTGACCGGTGATAATAGAGAACCCATAGCCGTTCCTGATATTTGTTCATAAATTTTACCGTTACCAGAAAAATATGTTCCAAACAAGCATTTTCCAATTAAGATGGTTTGGTTCCAGATTCTCGGATTTTAATATATCTGAAATAATATTGAGAGTGTCAGGAGTAGGAACTTTACTAAAGATGTATTTGTACTAATGTAATGGTAGAAGCTAGATATTTTGCTAGGGAATAAGTTGGAGAACCGGTGCTAACAATAGGTCTAGGGGGTTTGTGAACCTTAGGGAGATTTTTTTTCACGGATTGATGTACAGAAAAAGCTTTAATAGAAGATTTGATCTTAAAAAAATTGAAATTTTTGGTTTTAGCTTAACTTAAGTTGTGTAAATAACTTTAGATATGGATATGCTAATTATCATTTTAAAATTATATTTCAAGTCTTACCTACGTGTTTATAAATATGTGGCACCTATTATTATAAATTAGATAAAATATACTAAGCAAATGAACAGCTTAAATAAAAATTTGTCCTTAAATCGTAATAATATTGTTATCCAGATTAATTTTAATTACATTTGCAATAATTATCAATTTCTAAATAAAATATATGTATGTATAGGTACGTATCTACAAAAGAACGTTAACTGGGTAAAAATTACCTAAACTAACTAAAAAATTATAAATAAAATTAAGATATGTGTTTGAACGGAACGAAACTTAATAGTCAAACGTATTGCTATTTACTGAGTCCTAGGAGGACGTTACTCAACGCAGTAGGGGGTATACAGCCCAACATAGTCATAGTCTGTCCATAGAAACATTCGTTACTACCGACTTATCTCATCACAATTATCAACAGTAACGGCAACAAAGATGTGAAAAGTGCCATTCATTTTATTAAGGCGACAGATCAGACGGTCTGGATTTATTTTTAATTCTTGGCTCCCGCCTAGTGCAACGCCGTCGTTGCCAATTAAAAAAATTAATTAATAGATCATAAAGTGAAGACTGCTTGCTGGTAATGTGCTTTTGTTATCTCTTTTGGTAGTGGTGAAATGAAGTCGACCCGGTTTAATGCTGGAAGTTTTCCGTTGCCGTGAGTCTTTTCGTCGATCGACTCAGCATCTCATTTAGCGATATTTTGTCCGACTCGTTCAATATATACAAGGCGACACTCGAAATTGAAGTGCGCAAATGAACCCGTCCATTATAACAAAGAAAACTGCTGAAATATTTATGCAAACTCGCCACACGCACCATGTGCCAGTCCATTTGTTAATTAATTAATTCAAACTTTTAGTTCCGTTTAGTTTAATATAGCGGAAGTGTTGGTAATGTGAACTGTTTAATGCCTGTTGCACTTGGGCAGCCATAGTTTAAGTTTCATCATGAAAAGAAGTGTCTTAGTATTATAGACTAGTCACTTCGTTACAACCAGTGACATAGAAGAAAACATATTACAGTCATTCGTAAAATGGGCAACATAAGTATTTAGTAAACTTCTTTCTCATTGCCGAATAAATGGGTTTTAGATAAAGTGGTTATATGTTTGCATATGTCACTATTTCCTGTTTATCTAGGAAAGCATACAACTACTCCTAACCAAACCATTTTTTTAATAGAGCACACAATTTCCTTCTTTCAGTAGCTTAAAATACATAAACGCTTCAAGATCGCAAATTCGTGGTTAAAATCTCAAATTCGGTCCTGGTGTATAAAAGTGATTTTTATACAGATCTTGCTTGATTTAAATGATAATGTCCATACATTAGTTAAGTTAATGTATGAAAATGATATGGTGTAAACATTTTAATTTTTATGCTATAGTGCGTTCAATTTTTAAGAAATAAAGTTTTTTACCATATCATTTCTATCCAAACGTTCAATGGCATGGCTAATTTTTTTCCCAAAAGAATGTTTCCAAGCGTATCAAATTTCAACAAAATATCAAAATCTTTTGGTTTTTTGTTTTGTTACCCGAAATTTCCGCCTCGTACAAAAATAAGTTTAACGGACTAAATTTTCCGCCAAAATAATAATGAATAATTAAAAAAAAAGCATTTGAATAGCATCTTTTCTTCAATTCAAACCCCGCGAGAATGTCAATGGTAAAATTAAAAAAATATATATTTTACTAAAGTGTTGTATGGTGGTGATGATTATGATAGGTAGAAATAGTTATCTCTTTTTTAAAACTTTTGCACTATGTACTTTACAATTAATTAGTTGGTTAACAAATAAATTCGTCCTTAAGTATTGGCACTTATTTAATAAACACCCTGTATATCAAGGAATATCTTTATAATATTCTTCTATTTCATTTTATGTAATTATATATATATATATATATATATATATATATATATATATATATATATATATATATATATATATGATGACACTATACTCCGGGATATCATCCGTTCGCTCGTTGAACTCCGACTGGAATCCTGCAAATCCTGCATCCGACTGGAATCCTGCAGACGTTTCGCCAAAATCTCACTTGGCATGTTCAATGCTCGCGCTCCGAAAACACTTCGAACACTTCGGAGCGCGAGCATTGAAGATGCCAAGTGAGATTTTGGCGAAACGTCTGCAGGATTCCAGTCGGATGCAGGATTTGCAGGATTCCAGTCGGATGCAGGATTCCAGTCGGAGTTCAACGAGCGAACGGATGATATCCCGGAGTATAGTGTCATCACATTTTTCCATCCGTGAATCAATACGTGAGAATATATATATATATATATATATATATATATATATATATATATATATATATATATATATATATATATATATATATATATATATATATATATATATAATATTTTAAAAAATCCGGTATAATACGTTAAAACATAAGTATAAAATAAAACTAACATGACAACAAACAACAAAATTTTTTCATGATCAATAAAATTTTGATTTGTTTACTCGCGTCATTAAATTATTAATAATATTTATTTTTAACTGAACGAAGGAACTAACAATGGCGTTCTAAGTAAGGTATTGCTTTAGGACTTGTTTTTTTTTATCGTCTGTTTAACGATCATTGAATATTTAAATGTCAATTAATGTCCCACTATCTTAATAAATTAAATTAAACTCTCTATACGTTGCCTTATTTAAATACAAGGTTGCCCGTACATAAGTCTCGGCCATTCAGAACGTTCGAGCATAATATTAAACATATCTTCAGATAATCTTCAAACAAGTTGAAAAGTACCGGAAATAATATTGATCTTTCGTTCATTACTTTATCTGCTAACACTTCATAAAGTTTCGGATTAATTTTTGGTACAACTATTGTTTATTTCATAAATTTTAAATCCAAAAAATAATAAGTCAATTGTCGGTGTTACTTAATAAATGATATCCCTAATGATTACCAACTAATTACTTTTTTCTGATAAGATTAATTTGAAATTAAAATATTGCCTTCATGGCTTAGCCTCGTGACTTAGACTCGATCCTGTTCTTCCTTATGACCTGAACGAATGTTTAACTCTGCGTCTCTGGATTGTCGGGAACAGTTTTTTCATTATCCCAAATATTTAGTTCTCTGTCAGCTCCTCAAGAGGTCTCCTCTCCTTGGAGTGGGTACTTATCTAATTACATTTGCTAAGTTAGTATGCTTTCCTTGCCGGTAGCGCTCCTTAAGTAAAACATGTAACACGATAGTAACTGCTACAGTGACCACCTAGTTCGAGCAGAAGATAGCATAACGGATGTTAAGAACGACCTCTTCCTAACAAACCAAAACGAAACTAACTAAAAACTATAATTAATGTTAATGCCAAAAGTGTAACGTATGCTAATCTTTTACGAAATTCATAAGGCTCTTTGAAAAACTTTTCGGCTTCTAGGGTAATGCGCATTACTCGTTATGGAGACCGTAGAAAACAGACATGACTTGGCTCAATCGCGGCGATAAACCGCTTAGAGGAAACAACCTTGGTTTGAAAACACGTGGCTCGTATTTGGCACACCACGTGTCCGCACTTTATTTAAACCATTTACAGCACTAAATCGGCATTGATTACTGACCTAACGCACGTTCCTTCCTGAATAAATCTGAAATTTAGCGTGAACGCGTGTGAAGTGACACGAAGAGTCAATAAGCGATTGTCGACTGACCTTTCTAAACCACCTAGTCATTATACCAAAAAAGAAGATGTTTTTTAAAGTAAAATTTCATTCGAGTGTTTTTTTAATAATCAATCTTTTAAATTCGCAGCTGAAAATCGTAATCGCATTTTAACCTTCTTCTTACCGTGTTAACACAATTTTTACATTATATCTTTTTAAAAACTTTACACAAGGGTTCCGCAATTTTATTTATTGTCATTTAGTATTTACAGATTCATTTTCTGTATATTTTAGTTATGACGTGCATCAAAAAAGTCAACAAAAAAAATTAATGTGGGGTACACTTGTACCCCGTATGGTATGCCAAGAGACTCATTTTGATTATTCACGGTCATGCGTATTACAGTAAATATCAGCTGGTGTCGGACATTTTAGATTTTTCAAATTATAACGCTAGCGTGAAAGGTTACACAATGTTACACAGAAGGAATAAATAACGGCGGTGCTCTAATGAGTGAAATTGTGTGTGAAGATGTGATTATAAGGGGTGTTTTTTTTCGATGTATAGAACTTTAAGTTGCAATAAAACAACTATGGATTATTCGATTGACATGAATTTAATTTATCCGAATGATAATCTTGTGGCATTACATTTTAAATATGATTTCTGGCATATGACCACCCCGGCTGGCGCGGATGTAGTCCAATCTGGACGTCCAATTTTCGATGACTTTTTGCAACATTTGTGGCCGTATATCGGCAATAACACGGCGAATGTTGTCTTCCAAATGGTCAAGCGTTTGTGGCTTATCCGCATAGACCAATGACTTTACATAGCCTCACAGAAAGTATTCTAGCGGTGTTAAATCACAAGATCTTGGAGGCCAATTCACAGGTCCAAAACGTGAAATTAGGCGGTCACCAAACGTGTCTTTCAATAAATCGATTGTGGCACGAGCTGTGTGACATGTTGCGCCGTCTTGTTGAAACCACATCTCCTGGACATCATGTTTATTCAATTCAGGAATTAAAGAGTTAGTAATCATAGCTCTATACCGATCACCATTGACTGTAACGTTCTGGCCATCATCATCATCAGTAAGTACGGACGAATGATTCCAGCAGCCCATAAAGCGCACCAAACAGTCGGTTTTTCTGGATGTAACGGTGTTTCGACATACACTTGAGGATTAGCTTCGGTCCAAATGCGGCAGTTTTGTTTGTTGACGTAGCCATTCAACCAGAAGTGCGCATCGCTAAACAAAATTCGCTTATGAAAATCGGGAACAACGGCAATCTCGTTTTGGGCCCATTCGACGAATCTACGCCTTACTTGATCGGTTGGCTTCAATTCTTGCACGAGTTGGATTTTGTAAGCACGTAAACCAAGATCCTTCCGCAAAATCTTCCATAAAGTGGATGGACACAGATCCAATTCCTGTGTTCGATGGCGAAGGACTCATGCGGGTGTTCCTCCATGCTACGCTCTACAGCAGCAATAGCTTCTTCTGTACGCACCGTACGGCGTCTCTGGAGATGCGAGTTATCAATAAGAGTAAACGTGGTGCGAAAACGTTCCACGGTTAATCGAATTAACTGCTTTGATGGACGATTTTGTCGACGATAAAATGGACGTAGTGCGCGATACGTATTCGGCACAGAACCATTATTTTCGAAATCAAATTGCACTATTTGCAAGCGTTGTTAATGTAAAGCTAGTAGCTCTGCTTGTAAAACAATAAAAAGTGTTTTTAAAAACGAGACCCGTCGTTTAAAAACTTTAACGTGTTTCATACTATACTTTTTCTACGACCGTTAGTGTTTGGGTAGCTTGCGGGACATTACCATCAGAATTGAAAAACGTCACAGTTCAAAACGTGGGAAATATCTCCGAAAACATCCGATTGCTCTCAAACTCGTGCGGTAAAATCCCGGAAATGTCCGAAGTGGCACAGATCCGTGGGAAACGGAAGTGGTAAAGTGACGCTTCCCGCACTATAGACCGGTGTGTAATTAGGCATTTTACAGGCGGGAGTAGAAAAAATATATTGCAACAACTAAGTCCAAACAAATCTAAACGATTAAAATTTACCTTTTAGAGATTCATTCGCAAAAACCCCAAAAATGTAGAAAAATCGGGAAATAATATACAACAATCTCTTATTACTCATATTTTAATATGTGTGGCGTGTATGACAAAAAAGAAAATCCTCATTACCACCCGTCTTCCTCTAAATAAAATTTGCTTCAGAGAATCGATATTCCAGTTTAGATAGAATTCGCTGCTGTGGACTAAGACTAAATTAATAATTAAAATGTACCTAAAACACTCGACATATAGTTGGAACTAAAGTAATATGTTCCCTGGGGAAACGGGGTCAGTCTCTTGAATAAGCATTTAATATCATGTGAGGGAGATTTCAGCGGAATGCATGCAAATTTTATTTGTTCATTTTCTCTGTTCATTATTTGCTCTCTCAAGTTATCAAATGAAATACCGCCGACATTAGTCCTGGTTTAACACAAATTGGTTCATATAAAAAATCGATGGAACTTCATCCGTCTTCAAATGTTAATTAAAAATGCGTCCCAATTTTAATAAATAGTCCATTTTCTTCTTTAAAAAGTGAGACTCCGACACGTCATAAACAGAGATTAAATTTTTTCGCAAAGCCGCAAGAAAATTTCCGCACAATGGGTTTTTAATATGGACTGCTAAGCTGCCTTTTTTAACGGGGGAACAGTAAGTCCTAAAGTGGACAAACCGATTTTGGGAAAAGAATATTATTTTATATCGATCCTGTATCGCGTACTACATGTTTTTTTTCTTTTGAGTTTTGCTGAAACTGAAAAAAGCAATTTTTTCATGAATTCGACAAAAACTATGTGAAGAATTACTTTTTAAAGATCTTAATTTTTTTTTTATTTTATTATTTTTTTTACTGTTATTTTATCAGTGCCCCATTTTGGCGTTTGTGTGTATTTTAAGGTTGGTTATGTGTTTCTTTGCAACTTATCCAATCGCTGTTTTCGAATGAAGCAACCTCGGTAATCACAACCATTATGAACGAGTTGTTTCCTCTGCCATCCAGATTTTGATTGTATTCCCTGTCGATTATCTGGATATAGAAAACACAGGCTGTCGACCTATTGTTGGCGTCTCTGCTTTACGCCTTGCTAGAAGATCGACTTTCACGTTACACCCTGGTCCGCCATGGCTGGTATCCACATCCATATAGTGTTTCTAATGTTTTCAAGGCGGCCTGATTATCTATCCGTCACTCATTAATATTTCGATCGTTTGGTGCTCCCCATAGATTCCAATCCCAACCCACAAGTGGGACCGTCAACAGCGATGTCTTGCCTCCGGTTGGTCAATCTTCTTTTGTTGTGCAGAAGGCATTCATAATCATGGCTGCGTCTGCAGCTTGACAATTTTAGTCTAGGTCAGTCCATGCCCCTGGAGACCCCTATGCCTATTGATACACACATGGGCAGAATCCACTCTTAGATTTGGCCTCTGAAACTTAAACCCTCCCCAAACGACCGAAACTCTGGCGTTCACAATATTAGGTTTTCAACAAAATGATTCCCGAACAAACTTAACTTTTAGGTTTATTTACTAAAAAACTAATGCCATATATAGCGAGACCTACGTTATCTTGGCGTCTTGGTTATGTCAGCCAACAAAACCTATGATTTATTATTATTATTTACAGAAAACATCACTATGACCAACACAGGAAATATTCGCTGCCGGTCGAAAGCATGGCTAAAAAGCGCCACCACCATTACCCGAACAGAGACGGCGCGGATAATGGTGCGGGTCACCAAAGAACCAGGAGAGTATCCACTCAACCCGAAGACGAAGAGCTACGTGGCGCCGACAAAGACCAACTGGACAGTCACAGATCGGACGATCCTAGAGGTTTCAGGAGACACAAGACGTCGAGACCTAGTCAGGCATCGCTTATGCATATCGGCAAAGGGGTAGAACTACACCCTTACTTTAAAAAGTTATACGACCACAGTCCTCACGCGGTAACGCAATGGCTAACATTATATTCCGGAAGTTGACGATTGTTGATTTCCAGATCTTCGTCGAACTCAGCGAGCTTATCACCACCGAGATACAAAACGAGAGGGAATGGAAAGAAACCGCTAGGTGGATAAAATATGAAGAAGACGTCGAGGAAGGCGTCGACAGGTGGGGCAAACCTCACGTCGCCTCGTTGAGTTTCCATTCGTTGCTGAATTTGAGAAAATGCCTCGAGAACGGCGTGGTGATTTTGGATTTGGAGGAGAAGGATTTGCCGGCTATAGCGTACAGAGTTTCCGAGGACCTGTTCAAAGAAGACCTCGTCAGGGAAGAGGACAAGGCGAGGATCATGAGGATACTGTTGGTCAGGCATCGCCACGTCAACGAGCATCACGAGAGGGGTTTTAGGTTTCCGAAGAAACACAGCTACACGTCTTTGCAGGTGGGTGTTGTAAGGTTATACCGGGTGTTCCAAATTCGTCGTTGGGGACTGATAAACATCAAGAACTACAAGATCGACTTTAATATTTCCTATTCGCTTTACGTCATTTTGAGGTGCTGTTTTGCTGTTCTTGCTATTCAAAATTTTGATTATCGGGTACGATCCGAAAGAACCTGTCGGTCTTATTTGTATATTTTAACAAACAAACCCTCAGATAATCGATACGGCAAACGTCATAACGGGAAATTCGCCCATATCAACGGAAATTAATGATCCAGCTTCCGTCGTTTTCCCCGTCTTGGCTCTCGAATAATGTACCTCCGCAATTTTCCATTGTACAAACGAAAGTTTGAGGGTTTGTTTGATGTTCTCGCGAATTGTTTGCCGCCGACGCCGACGGTGTAACAAATTACGTATTCTCCGAAGGCATTCCGGCAATTTTAAGTTTCCATCTACCGGAATAGAATTTCTTTTTCGCCATTACTCCGTCACGGACAATTTTCCGGCTATTAGATTCCAAGGCGACGAAGTTTTTATTTACCAGAATTTTTTTTTGCGCTATTTGGTGTCTAATTGTTAACGCATAACGTAACTAATCCGCCAATTTTTTTCCTTTAATATGACAAAAAAAATGCAAAACTGTCAACGTTCAAACAGGTTAGGGATAATAACGTCCAATTTGGGAAAAAAATGGAAAAAGAAATTAATTGTCTAAATTCATAACGCACTAGATGATGTTGAAAGACTTAAAATTTCACTGAGATAAAGCCATCCTCTAATTGAACCAAAAGACCAAAATGTCAACAGCACTCCATAGAGCGTGTTAAAAGTTAGTTTTTAATTTTACTCTTAAAGACTGGCGACATTACAAATGTTCCCGCCAAAAGTGAATTTTAACCGGCAGCACTACTATACTACTACTAAGTTTCAAAAGCACCTTCACGATTGTCACCTCCCAAAGAAAGAGACCTTGAACTAGGACTCTACAAGTTCATATTAATTTGTGGATTGTGCAAAGTGTTGTGGGAGAACTATTTAGAAAGGTTTTTAAAATATTTTTCTATCTTTTCTGTCGTGAAATAGAAAACACGGATGGTCCCCTGACATTTTGTAGCATAGGATTACTAACTATCCAAGAACTTTCTGAACTTTCTGAATGAGTGCTGGGCAGCGCAAAATTAAGCAATATTGGACCAACATAAATCAAATAGTCCATAGATATAGTGAAAATACACGTAGGTAGCTTACTGATGCGCTAACCAACCAAGAAAAGATTAAGGTCTGTTTCGACCTTGCTTGCAGTCGATGTGGTTGGAGCATAATATGGGCTACGATGCCGCTATGATGGCTCGCTGTTCTGTGTGCTCTGCTCAGGGTCGCCTCTGCCTTCCGCATGCAGTTAAAGAGGGCAGATCATTTTCGGTCATCGGCTTCCCAAACGTGTGTCTCAGTATTTAAGATTTGCACCGTTACTATAGTTGAATAGACGATTTGGTTTTGATAACTCGCTTCACTATTTATTCGGTTATCGTTATTTTCCATTTGTTGATGCGTTTTATACCGAAGGACTAGCGAAGAGTGGACTATGCGCGATTGTTTAAGATATTGAAATGAGTGTTTCGAAAATTGGACAAAGTAATAAAGGGAAAACATGATATTTTTGATATAAATGATATTTTTGTTTCATGTTTGTTTCAGATCTTCATCTTTTTCATCGCTTCTTTTCAGGTAGTCTGCACGCCATATTATTTTTCAAATACCCCTTTTCTATTTTTTGTTAAGAGCTTAAGGCTATATCACAATATAGTATTGCGTCAACCTCACCTAGACGTGGTGTTGCCTATTTTCGCTAGATCGCAACAAGAAATGACATTTCCACCAGAATAAGTGAACAAATTTCTCTCATCAACATCCCTGGATATAAGTTTGAGAAAGACGGGATACTCTTTTACCTTTGCGTTGGGAAACTGATCTTGTCAAGCCTAGAAAAAATATCGTGGAAGCAGTTAAAACTTAACTTATTCACATAGGATCTAATCAAGAAGTATATGAGCCACTTGAAACCCAAAACGATCGACGAGATTGTATCCGACAAAACGATACTCGAAACTAATCGAGGTAGAACAGGAAAAAGTCAATAAACTTCCCATTAAGCCGATACCACTCGTCGGGGAAGCCTGAGAGGGCAATCGATATCCCAAAATGACGCAAGCATCCCATCGTTTTACGAGATCTTAAACATGCAGCCCGAAAAATAGATTTTTCTCGCACGATATTCACAATATCGGAGAAAAATAACAAAAGTAAAAGGTTATTATTTGATTATATAACTGAGTTACGAACGCTAGTCCGCTCTTCATTTAGACACTCGGTATAAACACAATTAAAACTTGCGATAAGACTGCACCGTCGACTCACCAAATCTAGAGGAGCACGGTACTTCTTTTATGCTCGTCTAGTACGTCTCTTAGTACTCTTAATTGTCTGCTTCCTAATTTTGCGCGGTGGTTAAAGAGATGAATAAGAGTTTTGATCTCTGCTGAACACATCTGACATATGTTATCGTTGACTATCTTAATGATATAAAGATGCCTTCTTAGTCAGTTTTTCTATCAGGCTAATTCTGTGGCGCAGAGGGCCTCCCAGTTAGTATCCTGGATTGCCACAGTTTTTATTATTCCAAAAGTTAAATCATTTCTATGAGTTTACCATTTACCTTTGCTGGTTGAGTTATGGTGCAACTCTGTTCAAGGCGGTGCAGTTTTTATCCAAAACGCTGCAAAGGGGGTATAATTACGAGAATTCGATTCTATATATTATTTGCTAGGAGTCGCTGAACGGTCTGGTATTGTGAAAATAGCTGATTTTCCGATTGCATTATTGTGCAAAGGTCAATTAGCGACGGATTGCGTAATCCCAAATCGTATAACGCGCCCTCTAGCGATCAATAGAAGTCGTCAGGTAATTGATATTTTAATATTTCCTTTGCAGCCTGCGAATTTGAGCAGCATCTTCCCGGTTATTTGGACAACTCGTTTTACATTGGAATTTATTTGTGTACCCCAGTCGCATGAAATAATTTATAGTTTTTCGGTAGATACCGGCTTAGAGTGTTTTCTCTCTTTTCCCTATACTAACGCTGTTACTGATGTTATGTTTGACAACTAGTGTATCTGTTCGCTCTCTTGGACGCAAAAAAAAAACAGTTTTGAAGCCAGCTTTTGCTATTGTGCTTTTTAAAATTTCCCCGTCGTTTGCCGAAAACTGCAGTTTCAATATAAATTCCACTGGTGCAACTAAATCTTAGTAAACGACTGTTGAGGGACCTTCCAGATTTAAAAAATGAAAGAATATAGATCAGTTGACCAGTTTTATTAATTACACTTACTAATGAACCATTTTAAAGAATAACAAAAAGTTTCCAATGATCTGACTTCCGATTTAAACTCATACTTATTATAAAATATTAAGAAACAAAAAATGTAATTCTGCTTTTCAGGAGTTGTGAAAAATAAGCCTGGCCAATAATTATTATTTGCGGATGGAAAAAACGAGCGTAAATTAAATAAATGAATAATAAATGTTAGATTTTTAACAATGAGCTTTTGTAAGTTTAATGTTCACGATACTCGGAAATGCTTTCAATATTACACTCTTAACCTTAGTCGGTCTCTGGTAAACTAAAAAGCCGATAGGTGTCCAATATTTATGTATCCATAGTATATCAGTAGGAAACCTGTCTGAAAAAATTCGTAGGAAATTATCTTTTTCTTTATTCTATTTAAATCCAAGAGATCATACCCAAGATCTGAAATTAAAACTCAAGTATTCGTCTTATAAAATTACTTGAAGAGGATGCTATACTTTTTCTTAAGTTAGTTTGATTTCAAGACTGGATTCTTAAAATTAGAATTGATTGGTAAAGCAGAATTTATAATAATAATTATTATAATTGTATTTTGGGCTATAAATTGTGCAAAATGCGAACATTTGTAATACTGCTAAATAACAGAATGACGTTAGATCATGAATAATAAATTATATTATATTAATTTTTAATCCCAATAGGTACCAAATATTGTGTACTACTTTCCGGACTTATAAAATGTTTTCCCAAAACTGCAGTTTTCGACCAACAGCTTGTCTTGCGCCGCTAATAATGACTGCCGACCCCTAAACGAAACTTCGCCCATTCTAGAGCCTCAGCGACACGGAAAAACGCAAAGTCAGCTACCCTGACGCTAACCTAAAGAACGGCGACGCTGAACACAAACTGCTCGCCGCTCACGAGAACCACACCGTGGTCGACATCAAGGACGATGCGTATTCCGCTAGTACCGAGGACGTCAGACGGGCCAGGAACGACGCCATCTTGAAAAGAATCCCCGCAGAAGCCCAAGGAGCTAGCGTGCTGGTGGGCGAGATGGAATCGCTCGAGCAACCGGCTATAGCCTTCGTCCGACTAGCCGAAGCTGTGATCATCCCATCTCTTATCGAAGTTTACATCCCCGTCAGGTTTATCTTCATCCTTTTGGGGCCGAAGAAGGCGGCGATCGATTACCACGAGATCGGCAGATCGATATCGACCCTAATGGCAAACCAGCAGTTCCACAATATCGCATACAAAGCAGAGAGTCGAAAAGATTTGCTTTCGGCTATCAACGAGTTCTTGGACGACAGTATAGTGCTGCCTCCTGGCGATTGGGAGCGTCAGGCGTTACTCCCCATAGAGGAAATTAAGGCGAAAAGCGACGCGATCAAGCGTCGTAAAGAAAACGCCCTGAAGAAGGAGCAAGAGGCTCAGGGAATAACGAAACCCTTGCTGGCCGGAGCGGACGGTGACGGTGACGGGGGAGGAAAGAAACCGCCTCACAACCCGTTGGTGAGGACCAAGAGGCCGTGGGGCGGTCTCATCAACGACTTGAAGAACCGCTATCCATACTACAGGAGTGATTTTACCGACGCGTTTAATGCTCAGTGTCTGGCCGCTTCCATTTTCATGTACTTCGCCGCCGTATCCGGAGGCATCGCTTTCGGTGGTCTCAGTGGTTTGAAAACCGACAACCAGATCGGGATTTCGGAGAATTTGCTGTTCACCAGTATCGCGGGGATAATATTCGCTTTGCTCGGGGGTCAGCCGCTGATCATCATCGGAACTACGGCTCCGCTGTTGCTTTTTGACGAGAGTCTGCTGCAGTTTTGTCAAGGACAAGGTAAGTCACTACCTTACCAGGATTTACTATGTGCACAAATCTCCAAAGCATACTGGTACAGATCCTTATTCAAAATGCTTCTTCTACTTATTGAACATGTTCAATGAAACCGATTTTTGTCTGATGTATTATTCACAACGGATTTTTAATATGATATTAACTTTTAGGCATCGAGTTCCTGCCTACGAGGATCTACATAGGACTGTGGCTCGCGGTGATAGGCATCGTGGTGTCAGCGTTCGAAGGCAGCGTGCTGGTAAAACTCTTCACCCGATTCACCGAAGACATTTTCTCCGCCCTTATAGTCTTGCTTTATATCATCGAGAGCATCCAAAAAATCTACGCGGTATACGAGAAGCACCCGATACTGCCGACTTACTGCGATTACGAAGTGACCACCTACAGAAACGCCACTGATAACGACACCGTCCCGACAGAGCTAGGAACTAATTTACCGGTCGGTCTGGTGCCGCTGACGACTGTTGTGAAAATACCGACCCAGGACGCTGATGGAAACATCATAAATCAGCCGAATACAGCTTTGTTTTGCACTATCCTTACACTGTTTACGTTTGCTATCGCATATTATTTGAAGATATTTAGGAACAGTCACTTCTTAGGAAGATCGGTGAGTAAAGCCGCTCAAACCTGTTATGGCAATGAATAAATGGTGTTATTTCTTATTCCAGGCAAGAAGGGCTCTGGGCGACTTTGGCGTGCCAATAGCAATAATATGCAATGTGTTCCTAGATTTTATGGTTCCGGAGATATACACGGAAAAATTGAGCGTTCCGGAAGGGCTTTCGCCTTCAAAACCGGAAATGCGCGGCTGGCTGATCCCGCCCTTCGGCATGGAACAGCCGCTGCAAGTTTGGGTGATGTTCGCAGCCATTGTACCTGCCATGTTGGTGTATATACTGTTGTTTATGGAAACCCATATCTGCGAGTATGTAACCAAGATCTACTTAAGAAAGCTTAATTTAGGGAAAAAAGGGACAGTTCTGTGGTTATATATAAGGTTATGAATGAGCATTGTAAAAATAAACATATAAAAAAGTCTGCTCCTACTCCTACCAAATAGTCAAGCTATGTTATATAAAAATCAAAAAATGGCTTTCCAGGCCATTTTGGGATAAAATTTTTAATAGAGTATGCACCATGTAAAATTTGCATTGTCACAATTTTTGATATTGGCCTATAATTTTTCAAATACCATCTCAAGATGGTGTTATCAAGGTCAGCTGTGTTTGGAGCTGTTATTGTTGTTGGAAAAAGTTAAGCTCTATTGCACATTGAAAAATTAAATGCCTACCTAATTAATATTACAGTTTTCAAGTGAATCAAGAAGCAAATTTAACAACCAACTTAAACATTAATCTAGTTAAATCTAATAGCTACAAAAAAAGATGGAATTAAACTCTCATAAATACCCTTTAATATGCTCAGGTGTTAACAGGATTTTAATAAAATATTTCACCACAATAACCACTATTTTTTGCACTGTACATTGAAACCCTTACCTGTAAAATTGACCAAAATCTTAGCTCAAACTGGTACTATTAAAGAATGTAGAATGCCCATTTTTTTGATAGTAGTCATTTATAGTAAGCCATAATTTCCAGAATATTTTTTTAATACCAGTATAAAATCAACTCGTTTGATACTGACAATGAATGTCTCTTTTTGCAGACTAATCTTGAACAAGAAAGAGCGAAAATTGAAAAAGGGAGGTGGTTTCCACCTGGACATCGTCATTATCTGCATAACGAACATCCTGGCCGGTTTCTTTGGTTTCACGTGGATGTGCGCCGCCACGGTACGTTCGATTGCGCACGCGTCAGCACTGACGGTGATGTCGCGCACACACGCGCCTGGTGAAAAACCGCACCTGGTCGAAATCAAGGAGCAAAGGCTCAGCTCGCTTTTGGTCTCGATTTTGGTGGGCTTGTCGGTATTTATGTCGCCGTTGCTGAGGATGATGCCAATGGCCGTTTTATTTGGTATCTTTTTGTATATGGGCGTGGCGTCCACCGATGGTATACAGCTATTCGACAGGATGTGGATGTGTCTTATGCCGGTCAAACACCATCCCCAGGTCTCTTATGTTCGAAAGGTAAGTCTTTATTTAATATGTAGTTTGCATGCAACCAAAAATTACCTTGTTATTAAATATAGGTAACTCAGAGCTTAATTTAAAACTCAAAATTCATTTAATTGCGAACTATTAAATAGTCAAAAATAAATTGCGGTAGCGCTCGTCTAAGAATTAACTTGCTTACCTTAGACCTATTTCAATAGGTGGAAGTCTGAAATCACTGGAACCAACAAGGCGCTGTATACTCAGTAAAACATTCACCAAGCGGTCGTCAAAATTAGATATAAAAACAATTCTTTACACTGGAAGCGCAAACATGGCGTCTATTTCATAAAACGCGGGCGAAGCCAGCCGCGATTTTTTTTTCGTTCAGGACAGGCAACTTTAAATACGATGTCGCCTTAGGGACTTCATTAATTATACTATTTTTATTATATTATTCAATAAAAATTACTCAGAAACACTGTATAAAATCCTCTTGATTTGAGGCACGCCGTTTCTTTGTTTCAAAATGTCTACCTGGTAAGTAATTATTTCCTGGTGCTTTTAAATGGCGAATGCGCCAGATACCTAAATATCTAATGGTATTTAATTATACTGCTCGATGGCACTACATACCAGAAATTAGGCCGATTGCCATTAGCATAATGGTTGTTTTTGTCTTCTTCCCCTGGTTCGAGCTTAAACTTTCGGTTTCGCATTACAAACGACTTCCTGCTAGAAGTAATTTGACATCCAAAGTTTTAATCAATCCTTGGGGCTGGTTTTTAAACAGGCACAGGGAAAAGAAAAAAGCGCCTTGACGATAAAGTTTGACGATTGTATATGACCCCGCGGAACTTTCTCCATTAAAAGTTACGTAATATTTTCCGTTTGTATGCGAAAACAAAACAAATATATTTAGTATTCCCGACAGATTGTGGTTTGGTATTCGACGGCGATTCGCTGAATCCGATCGCAAAGTTCATGCGAAAAATTGGAGGCATGCAATTCTTTTTCAACCAACCACCCGGTGTGTGTTGTATGATATTTATTTCGAACGTTTTAGCGTTTTTCTGTCTGTGGTACACACTGCACCTACCTATTAATAGTATTTAAATTAAATTATTCACTGGACCAACTGGGTATTCCAAACATGTTTGTCCTACGCTAGTATGAGTTTATGCGAAATACTTTTTACAAAAACAAATCGAAGATAAAATTATAAAAAAGGAGAATATATAATATGTATAAGCGGGTACAGGGTGGATCAATTCCAATGTGATTTTTATGTTGGTATCTAACATATGAATGTATCTAGCATATACGTATATCGAAAAATGGAAGTATAGATATTGTCGGCTTAATTTTTGGGAACAATTCAACGACGGGGTGGTTCTGGAAATTATGCTTTTTTGGAAAAGTCATAACTTTTTTGTTTCTATAAATTTCGAATTTATTGGTATTTTTTATGCTGAATTCTACGATTATTTTTTAAAACTTGAAATATCTCAATAATTTGTGATGCGTACATTTTAAAGGAAATTTCATAAAGTATAAAAGTATGTAAAATAAAATGGCATACCCCTTAAGAAAAATACCAATTATATCTTATATCTCAAAAACTGATGGTAATTACAAATTACAAAAAATCCGAAATTTTTAGAGATAAAAAGATTATACAGAATTTTTATAATACATATTTTTATAAAATAAAAATATATGAAGGCATTTATGCAGTTAATTCGGATAGTTGACAAAACCAAATTGACGCAGATCTTTTTTTTTTTTTTTGAAAATCAAGCCTAGAACGTGTCTACTCGATTTTCCAATATATTTGGCTCAAAACCATCAAATAATATCGATACTCGCCCACCGTGTACATACTACGTGTCCCATATGAGGTGGATACAATCCTTTCTTCAAGTTTAAACAAGCTCTAGTTGCAATAATGTTAAATCTAAAAAATTGCATTGCGTTTTGTTATCACAATGATTTGTTTCCATTTTCGTGTGCAATTGTGCTAAACTCAATCGCGACAACATACTGTTCCTTTGTTTTTGCGGTAAACAATGATTTGTCGCTAGGCTATGCATATTTGCACAGGAAATATAATCCCATTAGCGAGGTTTTTACCAATGGGAAGTGATAACGAGCCGATAAAAGAGCCAAGTTATTTTGTATTTATACAGACGTTGCGAATGAATAAACACGACCGATAACGTGTTATAACAAATCGATGGATTTTTCTAGTGAACGTCAGAGTTGTCATACGACGACAAACTTGAAAGTTCATTAAAATACGTGTAGTTTCAAATTTTTCTATTTTTAAGTCCTTCCACTTAGGGTTGATTGCCTCTAGGTTGTTCTTAATTCCAATATATTTTTAACTATCTTCCGGTCAAAATTTCGAAAATATCAAATTTAACTTCAAAATGTTTAAAAAAAAATTAAGGGATTACTTCACTGTCCTACTATCAGCCATATTGCCGACGAACAAACTCGTATTTTTCCTTGTGGTTATTATAATTTAAATGGTCCATTCATAATAATAATACTAGTTGAACTTAACTTATTTAACTCATTCGAAATATCATACCTTCCATGCGAGAAATCTCCACCACCATGTTTTCATTACATATCAACATAATTGTCTCAATAATTATAGCGTGAGTAAAGATTTCGTACAAAGTAAAGCCAATTAGTTACCGTTGTTTTAGAAAAAAGTATTCGTAAGATCTGCAATAATTTCTGACACACGTCTCGTAATTTACCGCACGAAATTGATACTCCTCTTTGTGGGGAATCCAATTAAGTCAATAAGATATTAGGATTTAATTAAATAATTTAGTTTTTAAATTATAAGCATTATTATTAATTATTAATAGAAAAGTCCAAAATTTCATTCATTCCGTTCAAAACAAAGTTTTTAAACTCGAGTTTATCGCATACTGGGACAAAAAGAAAAACCTTCAACACCGACCAACAAAATCATGTCTATTTTAACAAATATACAAAAGAAACAGGTTGAATTTATGGTTTATGTATTTAATTTATCTTGGATCCTAGCTATGTAAAAAAAGCACTCTATTTGGATACGCTCCAATATAAAAAGGTAACAAGGAAAAACAATGTATAAAAGTTAGGTGTTACTAAGAAATTTTATTTTTAATCTTGACTGAAATTAGAAAAAAAAATGGTGATTTAAATATTAATTTTAACGTTGTTTTAAATACGGACATCTCTAGATATAATTAATTGATTATCCGTTGTTCTCATTAATTATCAGATCCGATGAGAGGCGGCAGATGCACAAAGGAAAAGTTTATTGACATTTTCACCAATTCGTTAGCCGTTTATGGGCATTCCGTTAACAGGACATTAAATTATCCCATTTCGCTCTAATACATAAAAATTATACGCTTATAAAAATTGTATTTAATAACTTTAACTCTTTGATTTCTTCAATTATGGAATATTTTTCTTTTGCTTAAGTAAAGGTTTTTTTTTTTTTAAAATTCGAAGGCAAAAATACAAACAATTAACGTTTTCAAATGACACCTTCCACCACATGATTGAAAAAAGATTTTCTGAGGTGACAATTTATCGCTATTTTTTTTTTTATTTAATTACTGTTGTTTTTTGTGAAAAAATTTTTTTTACTAAACTTTGGCTAAAAATCGAATTTCCTCAATATATGGAAAAATAATACCATTTTTGGGGGCAACAATCGCGTAAAGCATATTGGGGGGCAAAAAATCTGAATTGTGAATAACGGAGGAGCCGACGGTGTGCGTATACAGTATTACGTTACACGTTATCCGCGTTCGATCAAATTAATTCGTATTCTCGGCCCGATAGCCGACCACTTTTGTTATCGCCTCACTGGTAAGCTTAATAGAGAAACCAAAGTTCGTTGACTACTAATTAAAACCTCAACATAAATCTTTGCGTTGTGCGTTGCGCCTTTGCTGGTTTCGAAATGCAGCAAAAACGGATGCTGGGGAACAATTGCTCTTGTCCAGTATAATAGCGACCAGGAATGTTAAAAGCTTTTAACGATTACGCCGGCCAAATAGGTATACCTACTTATATTATCAGTTAAACTTTAAGGGTAAATAGAAGTATAATTTAAGTACTTTCATTTTTTTAACGTATAAAAAATTTGAGAGTACTCAGTACCTTACTCAATTTACCTTGATAACATTTTAATGGGCTGTAAATTTTTTGTTTTTAGAGATATCAAGGTAAACAAAAAACAAAATGTAGGGTTAGTAGCCAAGTTTTTTTTCCAAGTGACTTATAAAACAAAATACTATCAATTTTCTGACATACAAGCCTACATCATATTTTTTTAAATGGAAACCCTGTAGGTGTTATTTTAGTTAAATCGTTTTTGACAAATTGGCAAAAATAGGAAATTTTTTACATAATTTCAAAGAGTGCACTGACTGCAACAATAATTATTTCCAAATTAAAGGAGAACAAAAACTGCCAAGACACACTAAAGTAAAAAATTCTTCAACTATTTTAAATACTGCTGTATGTGACCACGATTTTCCTGAACACATTTCTCATACGCTCTAATTGTATGATGTCTTCGAGTTCTGTGCACGTGATTTTTTATGTTCCCAAAAGAAAAAATCGATTAAAGTTATGTCGGGGTTGTTGGCTGGCCAATCATTAGTTCCGTCGTTTTTAACTTGTACAACATTGCTGTCATATAATCAGCGCTTATATATTTATGGGTAAATTTTCTATACATTGTTCTGTTTGATGCTCTAAACTTTTGCTCTATAAATATCGGACCCAAAATATGCCCATCTATGATACCACACCATACATCAATAGGAGATGTTGTCATATTTGTCATTTGTGTCATGCCATGTTATCATTGTTTTCTTTTCAATCGTACGTAATATTAAAAAAAAATTGATTTTGTCATAGTCTTTTTTTCGTTTTGACCATTCGCCTACTTGGCGTGGATGCCATTCGAAATACTGTGCGAAAACGCCAATTACTAGAAAGTAAAAAATGGAATATTTGTTCATAATTTTAGCAATTTTAATAGCGACAATTCTGATAGTGATTTGAGCTGAGATTTAAGCAGAGACCACTACACGAAAATGAAATTTAGGTATAGTAAAAACTATTAAAATCTGAAATGTAGCTTCGCAGTGTTCGAGACGAGTTTAAACCATACTATTTACAAATCTTTTGAATCCTTCCTTCGTCGGTTGTTGATGAATCAAACTTGCTGGTCTTAAATCAATCACACACTTGCCTCTGTTGTTGTTCCTTACATTCAAAACAAAAGTTTCTAAGAAATGTAATGTCAAAACCAGATTTATCACTTGTTCAAAAATCTCAACATTCGTCAAAGACAAACAAACAAAATTCCGTTTGAGATACCAGGAGTTTACAGCATTCCATGCTTATGCAGGCTTAAAGGACATGAAAGCGCCTTAAGATTACGACAAATAAACTCTTCAGGAAACCGGACATCAAACTTTATTCGATAAAAATAAAATTATTGCATGTAAACAATATTAACCGCGATTCAGGTCTTTACCTTTGACCAATATGGGTCATCCGAGACAGTGTTTATGCCTCTCCTTTAGCTACGCCGCCTTCAAACAATATATAAGCTAGTACAGAGTAGAATGCCCATCCAGTTTCAGTTAAGTTCAGAAGATGCCAACAGAATGATTGGCGAAACGTTAGCAAGTCCAATTAATCAACAATTGATGCAGGAATAATCCAGAAGATTTGTAAGCGGTATTACAGTAGCTTAAAAAATTGCCACAATGATCTAGTTTTCACTTTTTAACTTAAAATTGTTAGTTACTACTTCGAATGATATTGACACCCACTAAACGTATAGTCACAGTAATGCACCACTATGATAAAATTAGTATATTTTTATTTATAATTGACTTATGAATTGCATATACAAAATGCAGCTTTAATTTATAATCAGACAACAATAGAAGATATTCAAAAAATTACTGAAAATGTGGAACTTAATAAAAAAGGAGAACAAGTAAAAAATTGATAGATATAGACAAAAGAAAATGATAACGAGTTCTGGCTTTCACCATCGAGTTCCTCTAAAAAAAAGCGATCCAGATAGTTCCATCCATTGTTCCACAGCTCTTATGGTTCTCCAATTCCAATTATATTACGGTATTCGAAATATAAGCTAATACGTTTTTCTCAGTTTTCTCTCAATGGAGATTTTTATTAATATTTCGACCTGCATCAAATTATCTTTTTTGTAGATGGAACTCGAATGTCATTTGTCTGAAATTTTAACGAAAATTTTGAAGATTTTGAATATCGTAACAGAATTGGGAATTTCTATTTAAAATTGTGTGTTTTGCAATGCATAATAATAATAAAAACAGTAAACTTTATCAAAGCATACACAATAAAAAAAAATCAATGAGAGGGCAAAGTTCCACATATCCAAAACTATAACTATTATTGAGAATTTATTAAAAATTCTTCCATGCGAGTTTGATAATAATTTTCTATGTCATGTTAGCTAGAGACAGTACACAGATTAAATAAATAAAGGCCAGGCGAAATGCATTTCGAAGACAGCCTAAGCAGAACAAATTTTTACTAAAAGAACCAATGTGTGTTATAGTTATTGCAAAAGAGACATATAGGCTTTTAGTGGGTCTGATCAAGATTAGTAGGGATAAATGGTGTCAAGATTATCTTATAAATGTTTTATCGCTTTCTTTATGTAATTCTTGTACTGTTAATATTGATCTCGTTCTTGATTTCGTGAAATATTGTATAACACTTGTAAGAATAAAATGTCTTATTGAAAGAATATATAAGGCAAATATAAAAACATACGTATTTTTGTAACCTCGTAGCTTGCTTTTATAAAACTATTCTATTGTGGACTCATCAAAAGTAGGTGATGCAGACAGAGTGATGCTGCACTGTAGGAACTTCATTCTTCTAGTCTTTCGTTGCATAAAAGCTAAAATGAATTCAGTTATAGAGCACATTAAAGATGTAGCAGGAGAAAAGTAGCGGAAAAAAAATTACAAAAAAATAAATAAATATACAATGTATCCAAGATGGTTAAATTAAAATAGAGTTGCAAAATTAATTGGTTAATAACGTGATGTTGAGAAAAAAAATGCCGATTTGTTTTTTTAAGAGATAAAAAAATATAAAGATAGTGTTGAGAGATTTTAAGTATGACGTTTCGGTCTTATCTTGCACAGACTGTTTAAGAAAGATACTGTTCAACCAACAATAACACAGGTCTACAAAATTAAACTTTTTCACAGATATTTTGAAAACTAATTTTATATAATTTTGGTTAGCTGATTTCGAAAATTCTATTCATTTATTTGTATCACGTAAGGTTTTTTTTACAAATATTAAAGGAAAAAACAATATATCTAAAATAATTTATTTGTTTATTCAGTATAAAAATGGAATCCTTGTTAAAAAAAATGAACTGTACTCAGACTTTTTCAGTGAAATCTTCAAAAAGCTGAGTTGTCCGGACATTCGGCTGTGTATTTTTGATGACATATCCCGTTTTAACATCCAGCAGTAGTCATGCTTTGTAGTGCTTTGGTATCGCCGTTCCATTTGCTTAATGTCCTGATGAAACCTCTCTCCATGTTCTTTGCTGCTCCAAGATGTTCAGGAAAATAGTTAAAGTGTGAAAACAAGAAACTCACTTTCATAAGCATAACAACATAATCCTTGAACAAGAACAATCATCACTGTGATTCCTAGGCTCTCGGCATACCACAGGACCACCAAAGCTTAAATATTCTTTCCTATCTTTTTGTCAGTTTCATAATACTTCAACGCAAACGGAACAAAGTGTATGAGGAGACCAGGACCAAATAATAAGCCAAAATAAGCGTGGTATACATTTTTCACAAAAGAAGTTATATAGATATAACAAAAGTTATTTGGATTGCACAAAAGCAGGTTAGATTGTATTGACGCTTCTGCGCCAGCTCTGTTGCCTTGCAGAAAAATCTAATATCATCCAGTGTTGCCAAATCACATTTAATTTCATAAAAATCAATTCATTTAAAAATCATACCTAACATGGAACAAATATGTACATTAATAAAATAACAATTTTAAGATATAAAGCGCTATAAAAAAAATAACGTGATAGAGCAAAAAAATTAGGTTTTTTGGAAAAGGGCCCCCAAAAATATGCAAATAAGCAATAACTGTAGACCCGTGTAATCTGAACTGGGGCTGGAGAATCGTACTTTTAGAAGCTTAAAAAAACGTTCTTTGTTCAATATTAATTAATAATTATTCAAAGTAATCCCTCATCGCGGAAATTTTCTCCCACGAAACGCCCTTTTCTCTTGTCCCTCCCATCCGTCAAACGCCAACACTCCAAACAGCACTCGTAAGTAAACAATAAAAAGCATTACACATGAGAAACTCGCGCCAAATGAGGAACAAACAAGCAAATGCTTTTATTAAAATTAAGCAAGTGGGTGTACCGAGTAGAATCACGCGTTAACAAGACTTTTTGTGTTCTCTGCTCGTCGTCGCCGTGCAGGATCCGCGTTCTATAGGGCGCTTCGCATTTTTAACCGAAGCGGGTTAATACTTGTCATTTAAAATGCACTTAACCTATGTTAATTGGCCTCGCTAATCGGCCTAGTCAGGCCGAGTGATTTTTAATATGTACAGGCTATTGTTAGTCTAGCCAGAGTTAGTCTACAATCTAATAAAGAAAAAAATGTGATATCGATAGTCTATCTATAAGGTAGGAGAACAGATCAAATCAGTTGGCTGAAATATCAATAACAAAAATACCAAATTCTAAAACACGTCAACAAACAACGTTAACTTTTCGTGATCTTGAATATAGGGATGTCAAATATGCCTTAGTGGATATGCATATGCAATAAAATTGGGTTAGAGGTAATTTCCGAAATAAATTACATGAAATCCGTGAGCTTTGTGCCAAAATATTATAATTTTTGAGCACAAAAAAAAGAGACTGAGTGTGCTGTTGTGGTTTTTGCCAATTGTCAAGAATAGAAAGCTACATTTGGTAAATACTTACCGAAATCTGCTGCTCAACAATATCCCCAGGTTTGGTAAAACTGAAGTTTTCAAAGGTTACGAATTACGAATGAGCAGTCACACAATAATTAAAGTAATAAATAAGAATAAGCAACAAAAAGTAAGGAAATATACAATATAAACCAGGTCGATGAATAAGTTTGTAAAATTTTGTAAGAAAACTAATACAGAGTCGAAAAACTGTAAAAATGGGGAAAAATGATAACTATTTACATTCAGCTGACAGCCAAAATACCACTGAATCGAACATATCTTTTTCCACGATTAATTAATACGAATTGTAAATTGTGCTAATGGTCAAGTGAATATGATGATTTTTCGAAAAGATTGAATTAAAAATTAAAAGTTTTTGCCAGAGTTTAAAGAATGTTAAGTTCATGCAAATTGGTTAAAAACAGTTTTTACTGCGCCAAATAACTCTTCAGATGTGATAAAACTCGAGCTTTCAAAAATTTCATTGAGCATTCATTAAAAATAAAACAAAAGAAAACGTTTTATTGAAAGATATGCTTTATCCTGCATTTTTGGGTGAATATAAAGAAATATGTCCAATGCCTAAGAATGAAATTTATATAAATATAATTTTTAGCAAGAAAACAAAGAGGGAGCAAAAATAATGTCAAATTAAAAAAAATATTAACAATTATTGGCATTCAGTTGATAGAAAACAATACCATATGATTTTTAAGAATGTCACATTAAAAATATACGAAGGTAAATTGATTTGATTTTTGTAAAAAAAAAATCGGTAAATGTCAAGATACCAACTGTGCACCGTGTGTCGAATAAAACGATCCATTATACGATCTGAAACCCAGGACATGCGCCTCAGTTTCTACAGGGTCTCTCTTGGCGTTTTGGCGAATTCAGTTAATAAAATCTCAGGATTTTCAAATGGAATATTCTACATTTTTATTCAGATATCTTCTAGGACATTTTCTAGGACAAAAAATAAGGTAAGTTTGTAATTTATCTTATTTATCTAAATTTTACGTACTTTTTGAAATATTCGACGTTTAAGATAAGTATAAATTCTTCTTGAATTTAATTAGGTAATATTAGGTATAATTAGGTATACTTCTTGTAAAGATTTAATATTACAGACATACGAATACAAAATATTGCTAACGAATACCCTGTATTATATGAAAAACAACAAAAACAAACAGAAATGTCAAAGATTGTTTACCTTAATGCGTCAAAAAAAAAGATTGTGATGTCGTAGCCAACTACATTTTTAAATATTTTGATATTTCTTTGTTGTTTTGATGCCAGATGAAACAAGCATTTTAAGAGGAACATTTTTAAATAAACTTTATGGACAGAATTAACGAACCCTTTTTAGTTAACTTCTTTTTTATAGATTTATTTATTCAAATTTGTTACCTTGGTTAGTAAGCCTATAAACTTTAATTATTTATTTTTGTTATTAAGTATATTTAATCATGCTAGATAATTAATTATAAAATGTTTCTTTGAATAAGAATTCTGTAGTTTTATTAAATCTGTATTATTAGCAATTTGTTTTATTCGTATATCTGGAGTATTATACCTTTAAAGGAAGTCATTTACCATTTAAAAAAGACCTAGTATTGCCAATAAGTGACCTAATATGGGCAGCTTTAAACTCAACAAGAATTTATACGGGTGTTATCTTAAACGAATATCTCAAAAAGTAAGTAAAACTTAAATATAAGATAAATTACAAACTTACCTTATTGTTTGTCCTAGAATTGTAATCTGACTAAAAATATAGGGTGTTCCATTTGAAAACCTTGAGATTTTGTTAATTGAATTCGCCAAGACCGCACCACCTATTTGGGACACACTGTATAAGCTGAGGCGCTTATGTCCAACTGATTAAGTAGTGCATCGTCTCCTCAGTCTGTGGTTAAATTTTCGTTGCAATACCTGGATCAGCACCGTCCCAACACAATTTTGTATGGGGCAATCAAAATGTGAAATAAAACACATAACCTCAATTTTTGCATAAACTATGCAAAATTCGACTAGGAATTTGTTAAGAAAGTGACCTTTACTTTAACCAAAGATGCAAAAAATTTCGAAATGTATAGCGTGTTCCATTTAAAATAAAAAAGTTGTCGTCGGGAGGGGGGAGGGGACACTTTTGGAACACCCTGTACCAACAAATTTATAATAATGTAAATCTTCAGGAGAGTCCAAGAAACTTTTCATACAAAAGTTTCTTGGACTCCTATCTCCTATGGGTTTTTAGATAGTATCAGTGAGTCGTTTTATATGGCACACGGTGATTGTTAATTTTAGAGAAGGAAGAGTTTTTTTTGGTTTTTATTTTTTATTAAGCGAAAAAGTTAGATGCATTGTAAGAAAGTTAGTCCAATTTGTTCTCAAAATGGTGATTCTAAAAATAATTTTAATTTTTAGATTAAGCAGCCACGTACCATTTTTTTCTCAACACGTAGTTCAAATTCCGTATGGACATTCGTAATTTTTCTTAAATTCCCATCCGTTCGCATATGTAGCGAACATTACGAGGGACGTTGTATATTAGAATTTTAGGTTAAATTTTTTGTTTTTGTAAAAAATGGTGTAAATTGTCAAATTATGGGCAAAATTAATCGAAATTTTATATTTATTAACTTGCAGCAATACGGTAAAAGTCCAAAGTTCCCCGGTGCCGGGGAACAATTGCCGACAAAAAATTTCTCCAATTAAAAATAATAATGTAAATTCAGCGGTTATAAATAAAGCGAACGCGCCGCCATCGATTTACATAAATTAATAAAACGCCTTTCGCGAGAAATAAAAAATATATTTTAAAATTTCTTTCGATTTTTACAACTTACACAGTATTTATAAAACGACAGGAAAAAAACTCGATAGAGATGGCACATGCTCCGTCTTAAAAGCAAAATGTCGGAATACATCATTACACATTTGCAAGGAACGGCTTCTCTTTTACAATTTAAATCCACATCGAAAACTTAGGCGTTGCCACTATTATCATTTCTTGACAATAATATTTATACTCTTAATAAATACATTTATTAAATAAAATCTATGCGGGTTCATATTTCGTTCAATACGATTTTTTTTTATATAATATACACAGATAATTTCTAAGACATGTTTTCGGCTAACCTACTTTCGTAGATGGCAGTTTCTTTTTTGGAGCATCCGGACTAAAAGATTTATTTTGCTTTCATAAAGTAACTGCGAGTTACTGGGCGGGGATAGAGTGTATCTTTACATAAAAAACGATATTGCGAAACAAATTTAAAAAAACAACAGCCTTCGAGATTTCCCTATAATATAATAACTGTGGTATAAAACTTTATAACTATTGAAGCCTACCGCGTTTATAATACTCTTACTCAGTAAAATAAATACAATGGAGAAACTTTTTACATCCACGTCTCAGTCCCGCACTATTTTCACACCTCCCTTTATGAACCTAAAATAAACCTTTCTTTTTCTTGTCTTTCTTACCGTCCATCGTCTCCCTGCTGCCCTCCAGGGACCGCCTACGCAACTCCTCGACCGTGATGCAGTTCTCCTTCTCCCACGCCTCTTTCTCCTGCTCAAACTGCCGCCTCTTCTCCTCCAGTTCTTTGGCCTGTTGCTCGAGCTGCTTCTTCGTCGCCTCGTGGCGTCTGGTCAGCTCCGCCTCGCTGTCCTTCAGCTTCTGCTTCTTCTCCCGCACCTTCATCTCAAACACCTGCTCCATCTCCGCCTCCATCTTCTTCATCTTCAAGTCGTGCTCACGTTTCTCCTCGTCCATTTGCGCCAAGGGGTTTTTGTTAGATATCCGGGACGGTTTCCCGTCGGTGCCCAATCCAGCGAGCTTCCTGCACCGGTAGTTCTCGTAGTGAACATTATTGGTGACGTCTTTCAAGTCCTGCAGGTGAGTCCGTATCACCATGTTGCGTAGGGCGATGAAATCGCAATGCTCCAAGTTTTCCACCTCCGCTACGCCCCACGGATACCTCCTGCCTCTGGTTTTTTTGCCCTCGCTCTCGATCACCACGTTGGAGCCCACCACCGCGAACGGCACCCTATCTTTTAAGGATTTGTTGAGTTTGTGTTCCTCGTCTTCCTCCGACATGTCGGGGAACTCGTAAATCTTGATTTTGTGCTGGGCGATCTCGTTCATCACCTGCTTTTTGAACTGCGTGCACTCGTCTGATGTCAAAGTATCCGCCTTCGCAATGACTGGGATGATGTTAACTTTGTCGCACAGCCTCTTCATGAACTCGATGTCCAAACTCTTCAGGCCGTGCCCGGATGGTTGGATAAAGTACAAACAGCAGTGGACCCTTTGGTCGGGGCTCATCTTGCGCGTAACCCTCGCCTCCGAGTTCAAATAGTCCTCGTATTTGCTCTCGATGAACTCGATGATGGGCACCCAGCAGTTGCTGTTGTCCACTGCGTCCCCGAATCCCGGCGTGTCCACCATCGTGAGCATCAGATTGACGCCGTTCTCTTTCAAAAGAACCCTAGTTGTTTCCACGGCTACGGTTTTTTTCAGTCGTTGAGTGGGGCCCGGATAATCTGCTGAATTGTAAATCTCGGTCAAAAACATGGAATTAATCAGGGTAGATTTGCCTAGGCCCGATTCACCCACAACCATCAGCGTAAACTCGAAGCCCTTTTTCACCGCTTTCCGGTACACTTGATTAGGCAAATTGGCGAACCCCACGTAACCGTCCAACTCCTTGGGCTTAGGCCGCTCTTTGACGATTTCGGGGCTCGATTCCTTGCTAGACTCGTCTTTTTCCTTCGCCGGAGGCTCCGGAGGGCTGTCTTTCTTGATAGGCGGCTCCGCGGGCTTCTCCACCGACGGCGTCTTATTCAATCGATTCGAATCCTTGTTGGAATCGGTGGCCGACGAAAAAAACATCTCACGTTTGCTCTGGATGCTCGGCGGCGCGGTATCCGCGCCGTTCGTCTGCGGGGTTCCATTCGTGGGGCTCTGCTGGTCCATAAACTTTTGCCTCATCGCTAAACGATCCAAGCTCGAAAGTCTGTAAGAGCCACCGATCGAGTCCTTGTCCCTATCGCGACTCAAACCACTACCGGCGTTAAAACTCGACGTATACTTTGGAAGAGTAGGCGGCGGAGTCGGTTTGTTTTCGTTGTTGCGATTCAACAGCGCGCTGCTCGAGGTGTACAAGTAACTACTCGGCATTATATTCGGCCGTGATTTGATCGTAGCGGTCGCCTGAGTGGTAGGAACGGTCGCGTTCACATTATTGGCACTCATCCTAGCGAGCGATAGAGTATATAACCGTCACGACACACGATTAGGTCGACATAGTTCCGGCAACTGTCACTACTGTCACTTTTGCACCGGCCGCCCGCGACAACCGATGACTAACGTTGTTTATCTCGACACAAAGCCACACCCGGGCCGAAAATCGCGCTGTGCTCGACGCAGGGACCGATATTCGGCCGATATTATACGCGATACGGGTGAAACGGTCCGTGCAAACTGCGGAAACCGGCAATGGCGATCGGCTTTATTTCATTTCGCCACGAACAACGCAACAAACAGCCGTGCAGGTCAGTTAGCAGCGCGGCGTTTCGCGATGTTCGTTTTTCGTTTGATCGTTGACCGGGAGTCCAGATGGCGACGCTGTCGCGCCCTACTCCGAACGAAGGCGATGCACAGGTCCGCACCCGCCCAAATGGATCGATCAATAATCGCCGTACAAAATCTTTTCAAATAAAGAGTTTGTTGTGGCAAGGGCATATTATGCGCACGACACCACAAACTTTAATTTAGTAAATGTTTACATTATGTAGGCAAAAAAATCGTAAGCAAAAAACGCGTGTTGATATCATTAAACACTTTAGAAACTTAGACACTACCTAAAATATTAAAGTTGGTTATAGGCAACAGTATATTTCGGCTTAATTGTTAAAGATTTTAGATTTGCGATATGAGTTACCCCATCAGTTTGAGATGCATCTATGCGTCACAAGTTCCGATATTCCGAAATAATCGAATATCATCGAAAAATTTTCCTGTGCCGCCATTCTTCTTTTTGTAAGACCTTTGAACACATTTACATTTTTAAAACTGAACTTTGCGTTCCAAACGAAGGCTTATATATTTATGAAGAGGCGCCCTATAATGGCGCGCTAATCCGATCCTGCTCCCCGGGAATTGTGGGACGCCGACAGTTGCCTTCGACTGAGAGAGAGAAAAGACATTTGAAACAATCGTTCAGACAAATCGTGGGGTTTCTGAACACTCATAGGCGCAGTTGCCAAAACTCGTCGGAAACTTCGGCGTTGTTAGCACCTAACCGTTTGAATTAATGGGTTAGCAAATTAATTTTCGCATCTTCCTCAACCAGTGTTGAAAGATGCTAATTGCATACAAGTGCTTCTTTTTAATGAAAATCTGTCTATTGTAATATTTTTTTATAAATACCTACCAAATCTTATGGCTTATTCGAAGAGGAAGAGTAAGTAACGGCAGTCCGATTGTTTATAAACAAACTTGGCAACGTCGACCGAACCCTCCGACCAATCGATACAACTTGGGTCCTCGTGGTATTAGCAGGCATAAATGTTTTGAAAATAAGTCTGCTTTGTTTAGGTTTTCGGCCGTTAATTTGTACGGTCGTCGTTGATCGCTAAGCTTTTACGTTTCTCAGTAAATTTGGTTATACAAGGTCACGGGGTTTTCATTGGGGTTGCTTAGGTATTTGATGAATTGATCGGTCAATTTCTGGGACGAGAGAGCGTCTCGATAGGGTTAACTTAATAACAACTGATTATTAATAGAACGCGTTATCATTTTGACTAATTCATGGTGACATATCGGTCAAAAACCAATTCCAATCTAATATTTTAAGAGATAAGCATCTTTATATACTATAGAGTCCACGGCTCGTGATGCAATTCTAAGTTTCCAAGTATATAAAAATTGGTTTACTTAAATTTGCAGGGTTCGATTTACAAAAAGGTAACTGGGTGTAAAATACCTTAGTTTATTTATATCCATTAAAAAAATTAATGTCGATAATTGGCTTTTTGTTTCCTTGTCATAACGCTCAGCTTCGTTAAATATGTAGCCGTTTTAAATCAATTTATTCGCATTTTCTAGACGTTTATAAAATGCACTCTGTAGACACTATGGTCTAGTAACTTTTGAAATGCTCATCTTATATTTCCTAAACACGACAAAAATGCATTTTGATTTCCAGGTCCAGGTCTTCAGCGCATAAATGTAGGTATAAATCAACACTTAAAGGTATATGTGGTTATGTCTGTTCGTGCTAAGAAAGATCATTTACAACACAAAAAGTTGACGCATTAGTTACGCACTCAATCTCTGTATGGATATCTTTAGCCGGACTGGTTTAAAAAAACCAGCATTTAGTGTCCATTACCGGTTGTGGAACTTTGGTCCCTACGTACGATTACGGATAAGTGCTGAATTCAGAATTGGAAAATAAGACATCATCTACATTGGCCGTTAGTGCATGAGAAAAACAACTATACAGACTTTACGAGTAACCAATAACGAACAAGAAATATAAAGGTAACGCAAAAAAATAATTTTATTTAACTAAATAACATTTTTAGCTTATTTAAACACAAAATTGGTCAAAAATCTCCCATAAATTAGGCAATAAACAGGCAGTTAAACATTGAAAATTCAAAATCTTCCGGAATTACCTTTTAATCATCACTGGCTGAGCCGTTAAAAAGGTTTTTTGAACATTTCAAACCATTTTCTAATTTCTCAGTATTAATTATGAGGTTAAAGATATGTTGCCCACAGAAGCATTATTTGTAATTAAAACCAAGTAACAAAAATAAAGGTACATTCTGACTTAACGTTCTATAAAATAACTTGTATTTTGAAATTTAAATTTCCCGCTGCATGTGTGGGTGATTTTGATTGGTTGAACTGTCAAATGGAAGGGTCGATTCTGCTTGGCTGGAAAAGATCGGAAGGTTGGAATGAGATGGTGAAACAAGAACTTTTGTGTTCGTTTTAATTTTACACTCCCTTTCGAATATTGTCCACTCTTTTGAAACAAAATGATGAATTATTACTGATGGAACAATTATTAAAACATTTTCTCAAAATTGACACAAAATAATGGACATATATAGTACTTTGCCACGCTATTGTGCCCCCTTGTATATTCTACAAAAGCAGGAACGGTGGATGTCTCACAAATAAGCCACAATTACGAACGTTTATCGGAAAATAAACAAAACAATTAGCATTTTTCAATGAGTGCGTCACTTCACGCTTAGCTGCATTTGCCGTAATCGTTTCTACTTGCGATTCAGATAATTGGTCTGAATTTCTCCAATTTTTCTTGGACGTTTGATTGATTCCAATTGCACGCTCGTAATGTGTGCCTAAATATTGGTTCTAAATATACACTCCAAAACAACATACGCGTTCGCCATATGCGTGTGCGATATGCGCCCATAAACATCATCCAGGTGCCGTACTTGAATGTTTTATTATACGCCCAATATGGCGAACGAAGACGCATAGTAATTTGTCCCAATTTTACTGTGATAAATAAAGTGGACGCCCAATCTAAAGGAATAAAAATATAACCTGATGTTATACCCTAACGTAGGTATATAGGGTTTGTTTTCGAAAAAATATAATGTAGGAAACAAACTTTATATATTCAAGGGAAAGTAAGAAAGTAAAGAATATTCCCAGCGGAGAGAGATTCTTGTAGGAAATAATAAGGAAACGAACTAGTCCCAAGTAAAATAATTGGCGATCCAGTAGAATTGGATATTTCCCAGGAACATCCTGCATGCTTTTTAGAAACAACAATAATTTGTATCTACTCATCTTCATAAAAAGCTATGTTCTAACACGTATTAGAAGAATAACCATTTTTCAGGTTCGAACGGCCAAGATGCATCTGTTCACCTGCATCCAGGTGGCTTGTTTGGTCGTCTTGTGGATAGTCAAGTCCACCAAGGCGTCTTTGGCTTTCCCGTTTTTCCTTATTCTGATGATACCGGTGAGGGATCAAATGAAACGCCTTTTCACGCAAAGGGAACTGCGATTGGTAAGTACCAATATGGTTATTAAAGAACGTAGTCATGTCTTTGGATATGGCCAAATGATCTTAACACATTTTTTTTTTCTAATTATATGTCCTTGTCCGAGGAGCACCAAGGGATTCACTATATTTACTCAAAATACCAAGAAATATTAAGTTATTTTATCTGAAGGTTTCGTTGCTCCAAGGATCTCACTCTTGATTCAAATGAACATGTTGATAAAGTAAAAAGTGAACGCTCTTGATTTCAGATTTTTAAATTGTTACTTCAAGAATCTTTTGCCTTTCTTGACACAAGAATAAGTGTTTTTTGACTTATTACATACGATTTACAACTTCAACTTTGCATGCGCATAATACAAATTATTTGCCTCTCGTCGTCAAATCTTATAGGACATAATATAGAACACAAACTACTATTTTGGTAAAATAATCTGCTATATCTAGCTGCCTTGAGTATTTCCCAGAAATACCCTTCATACTTTTTAAAAGCGAGAGATTCGAATATTAGAATCTACTCATTTCTATTAAAGTATACCTAATAATTGAATATAATTTTGTCCCCAATCTTACACTTAATTCGAGAAGATAATTGGGAGAAATTGCGAAGACCATGAAATTGAAGATGATCAGCAGTCGAGCCCTATTATTTTATAATTAAAAATTATTCAGTCATTTAGCTAAACCCCGTAGCTCGTACCACACACTGTATAATATATTTACGGTTGCTTTAAAATGGCAGGTATTCCAAACAGAACGCGAGTTATTAATATTAACGACGTAGCAATTCCTATTTCATACGATACGGCCGATGTCGTATATTTTTGATTTTTTTACCGGACTGTCATGGCGGCTTCCCGGGCAGCGGAAGTACGTTATTAGGTAAAAGAAAATTATAGCACGCGTCAGTAACCGTTCGAAGAGCCGACGTGGAATACCTGATCGGTCGCACTAGACAACAAGAAATAAACAATAAAAAAAACAATACGTCAAACTATCGATAGGCTATAAAACAACGATAACGGTAGCGGCTTATGTGCCGTTTAAAATTACAAAGCACCTGCCTGTCCACGTTTCGTCGTTTTAGGCCGGGAAACACACACCGAAAAATCCTCATACATACCAAAACATAGCAAAAGCCCCCAACCCCTAGTAGAACTCATGAGTTAGTTTAGAGAAGGTTTTTCTTATACAGAAATTATCGTTCTAGCGAAAAGGTTCCATTCAAAATTTGTCTTGGTCTGAAAACTGAGCTATAACAAATGAATCCCCTTGAAAATGTTCTTTCAATTTAATGGGAATGGGAGTATATGGCTGTTATCTTGATGAAATAGCACACCACGTCTGAGTGTCTCTTTCTTCTCTTCTTTCCTGGACTCACGCACTTTTCAACTTAAAGCAACGCGTGAAAATAACCCTATAGCAGCATTCCTAAAATATGTGTAGATGCTGCCTCCGTTATATGATCTGTGCATTTGAATCAGGATCATAGTTTTGAACCCTGGTTTCATCCACTGTAATGAATCTAGAAAATTCGCAAAATTCATTTCTAAAGTGACCTTGATATTTTATTATTTCGTGTAAGCATTTGTTTCGCGAATCTTGTTTTTTCTCTGATGACTGATACTTACAGCGTACTTGGTTAAATACCTACACAAAACACAATCTCACTGATTCAATTCTATCAAACTTTTCAACCTAAAACCCTAAAAAAACTTCGAAACAAGGCCATGTTTTGCTATATACTTAAGAAATTAGTACGCTATGTACTCTACATCTATTGACAACTGCATATACAGTCGAACTTCGCTAACACGAATTTTTGATAAGTCGAACCAAATTGGTTGGCAGTAGCGTCAAAAGTAGGAAATGCGTGTTAGTTTGTCTTGATTACTCGAATATCTTGATAACTCGAACGAAACATTTGGTGCCAACTTCGATAAGTCGAATTTTCTCGGGGAACCCCCTAATTACGACCGATCTTAACCTGTCTTTTTAACGTATCTATGCAAGCAGTTCAGTTTCTGTGCTTGCTAAGTTCACTTGCATGACTTACTAGTTAATACTAAGTGAAAAATACTTTCCCTATCCAATTTACACGTTATATTAAAGACATTTTTGGATTTTTGCATTTGTTACTTTAAAAGCTTTGTCTGTTGATCAAAAATTCAAGGTTATAAAAAAAGTGGAAAGTGGCTCAAAAAATAAAGATGTAGCTGTGAAGTATGGGATTTCGGCAAGTACAGTGTCTACAATTTTGAAAAATAAACATTCAGTCATCACCGCAATGGAACGTTTCGAAGAAAACCAAAAAAAAAAAAAAATAATAATAATAATAAAACAATAACATTACACTAATGGATTGTGTTGACGACGTAACTAACGCATGGAATATCGACGTTAAGCCTGAAACAATTTCCAATTGTTTCAAAAAGCCGGTTTTGATCAGTATTCTGAATGCGAAGAAGAAGATGAGATTCCCTTAATTTTCCTAAGTGAACGCCTGAAAGAAAAGAGTGAAGACGACATCCAAATAGAAATCGAGTTTAAAGCTTGGACAAATATTAGAGGTATAGCAGAAGGTAGCACCATCAACGATTTTATACGTGCGGATGACGATATTGTTACTTCAGAGTTTCCTACTGCTGAAGATATTATCGAGTCCTGCAGATCCAAACCGGTAGAGTTAAACGTCGAAGATGACTACGAAAGTGACACCATGGAGGAGGAATTGGAAGATGATTCTCAGCAATCACCTTCAAATGAACTGGTTGAAAATTCGTTGATTGTCTTGTATTCCTATTTGAAAACCAGTGAATACACAACCGATTCCCTCTATGATTGTTTAAATAAAATTGAAGCTTTTGTTGAAAACCAAAATAAGAAACCCGGTCGTCAGTCACAAATAACTGACTTTTTTCCAGTGAAAGAGTAAACTTTAATATGTACATACATATGTATGTATACGTGCATACATTCTATGTTTATATATACTGGGTACATATGCAATACATTTATATGTACATATATTATCTAAATACATATATACTACTATTTCATAATTTTAGTTTTTTGTTCAAAAATCATAGATATTAGGGCATTTATGTAACGTATAACACATTTTTAAAAATGACTGAATAAATGTTCATTCACAAAAAAGTACATGCATTTGTAGTTTTTATTGATAACTCGAAGACTTGATAACTCGAAGACTTGATAACTCGAAATTTTCATGTGTCAAATCGCAGTTCGACTTATCGAAGTTCGACTGTAATTCAAGATTATAACATAAAATTCGTGTTTTTACAACTCATTCAGATTACTAAGCGGGTCTATAACATAAAAATTAAGCTCTAGGTATTCGTTTCCTGGTCTATTTTCCATTACGGTATCGTTGACCGTAAATTATCGTTCAGTAAGGAGACATTTCTCAAATTTTTGCAATCCGACACCGCGGTGTGTAAAAAATGACGACATTGAAATCGGATACAGAAGGGCAAAAGCTATCGGATATCAAGGAAGCTTGGGAAACGGAACGCGGTTCCGAAACAATCGAGAGCTGCTGGACCTTGGACGAGGTTGGATGACTTCGGAAACACGAAACGCTTATTATTTGCCTAGGTTATTCCGATTATTTTCGCTGTTTTCTTGCGTAAATCAGGGTCAATTGTAAGCCTCCCACAACTTCGATATGTATAAATAATCCGGAAAAAGAATCCAGATCGTAATGATCGGTAAACTATCCTGTAACCAAAGCAATTCAAGGGATCCTCTGAACCGTCTGTGGCTGATTCCTCACCTCTCTATATCCTTCCGAATTTGTTTTATCCATTCCTTTCTTTTTTTCTCCTACATGGCGGTTCCCAATTTAAAAACTTTTTTACCCAACGGTTACTTACTGAATTCGTTGTATTTTTCCGTACGACTTAAGTCTGCGGTTCTCCATTTCTTCTGACATCGTTGTTTCTACATTCATTCTTCGTTCTAATTCGTTGTTTGTGATTGGGTGTATACGCGATAGATACTCTACAACTTCTTGTAAGAAAATCCGCCCCATTCGCTTCCCGTCTTTGTCTAATTATTTGACAAGTTTATATAACATTTTTTATAACGTACAGGATTTTCTCGTATATCTGAGACCTCACCCACAGAGAAACAAAAAAAGAGAGATACAAAAAGTTTTAATGTTTAACGAACATTAATAATTCTTAATTCGTACATGTCGTACAGGGTACATGGGTACATGGGTTTCAGACTTCTTTAAAATTATATTTTTTAAAACATGATTATATAGCTATGACAAGATAAAACCAGGAAAAAAATCTTTATTAATATAAAATGATATACCGTTTAAAAAGAAAAAATAAAAACAATTGATTTGATCTTTTTTACATTCTCTTAGTTTATAAAAAGCATAAAACTTTTTTGTTTATACTTTTATTGTCCCTTTATGTGGATGAAACTGTGCGTATGGGGTATGGTGACCACTATTTTTGCGTTATTACTGCTGGAAGAGTGAGTTTTTCTAATTGAATTGAATTGAATTTCTAAAGGTCGTTTTTTAGAATAATTGGCACTTATTATTTTGACTTACAAGATATGGTATTTTATTAAAATAATTGAATTTATTTATCCGGTGTTTCTGTAATTCACGTCCGTTGATAAAACTTAATAAGAAACCCTGTTCCGATGTGGAGCGTCAAAGACAAATAATATCCACTATTTGCGTTACTGTTACATACGTGTATAAAATCATTAACAACGTAATACCTACTGAAGATATAGATGATTATGCGGAGAGACATAATGGACTATAAAATAAATTTACAATAAAATAGGCTTCGTTTTTAATTCGATACTGATACTGATACGAAATGCCTTCCAACTTTTATATTTAACTGCTTGATACTGTAACAGCTAATATTTCTCATCTTATAATGACTTAGTGCTACATTGCTAGTTGTTAATGTGATAAAATACTAAAAACTGCTTATAGGTTTCAATTATTAATAGATTATTATTTAAACATGGTGTTTGTCAGATAAAGAACCCACCATTTTGAAATAGTTTTATAACGAACATTCATTTTATAGCAACCTATTTGAACTTATTAAATTTAAAGTATAGCTTTTTATAAATTCAATTTTTAAACTTAATTTTAATGCGTTGCATTATTTGTCGTGCTAAAATGGACTCGTTGTTTAAATTATTAGGACAAATTGTAAGTTGGAAAGAATGGGAATAGAACTTTAGTAGTCCTTTTCTCTCCCTCTTTATAAATGGCCCCTTCGGCGTATACATGAGGTGAGGTATTGACCAATTTCAAACCCCAAATCGTATTATGTCGGATGACTCACGGTTGCATGTAGATTGCCGAGAAACCTTTTGTTGTGAAAATATACTCTTAATTCGACCAGAACAGGTTGGACGGTGTTTTACTTTATAGCGTACAGGGTGTTAAAGTTGACAGACCGACAGACAGACGTGAACGGACGTAGCAGATCGTTTTGATATGTAAATTAATTTGGTGTCAGCTGCTTACGACAAGGTAATTTCAGGTAGGGTTTACAGGGTTTACATTTTCGCACATTAATACGAAGAGATATAATTTTGCTGTAGTGACAGATAAGTCATTAATTTCTACGAAATTTTGCAATTGCATAGTCTGTCGGAGCGCTGAGTAGTAAAACCTGATTTAGGGATACAAAGAACTACACTGTGATTAGCCCACCAAAAACTTAATAGCGGAATACTTATTAATATGGATGCTTAAAATTTCAATAATCGCTTTTAGCACTTCTTTAAAATTGATGTCGAGTTTCATACATGACGACCTGATATATGTTCGATCAATAAAATAACGGTCAAATTTTTGAACAAACGTCGGGAACAGCTATGGGTTATCCATTATCACCAGTCATCGCGAATATATTTATGGAAGCCTTTGAGATAAAAATAAGAAATCATACCTAACATTGGGTCCCAGCCCGAATCACTGAATCCAGGATTCCTGCTCTTCTCTTCAATAATTTCCACATTACACTTCCTTACATTCAAAACATCACTTACCACATATCAAAAGTTCTAAAGAAATATAACGTCAAAACCAGATTTACCACTTGTCCAAAAATCTCTCAACATCTTCGATCCGTCAAAGACAAAATTCCATTTGAGATGCCAGGAGTTTACAGCATTCCATACATATGTGGCAAAGAATACATTGGAGAGACCGGACGAAAAATATCAACTAGGCTCAAAGAACACGAAAGAGCTTTAAGACTAAGACAAATAAACTCATCACCAGTTGCCAACACAATCACGAAACTGGACATAAAATTTTATTCGATAAAACTAAACTTCTTGCATGTAATCATTTCTTCTACCAACGAAAAATCCGAGAGTCTATAGCAATCTATGAACAACCTAGCAATCTTAACCGCAACTCAGGTCTTTACCTGTCACCAATATCCGAGACGCCCTTTATGTCCCTCATTTAGCTCCGCCCCCCTCAAACAATATATAAACAGGTACAGAGTAAAATGCGATATAGTTTCAGTCAAGCCCTGAAGAAGTGTACAGGATGATTGTCGAAACGTTAGCAATTTTGTGCAAAGTAAAACTTTTCCACCTTCCACATTGATATAACAAAATGTTTATAAATTATTGCAGCTGCAGGAAGAATTTAAGTTTTCTGTTGATGTGAAGTTATATATCACTATTATTTATTTTATTTTTATTATATAGTTCTTATTAGGATACAGTATGTTGAACTTATTTTTAAAAAATGTGTCCATGGAAGATGATCGTTTCCTGGACCACAAAAACGCTCAAAATCCAAGTATAAAATTTACCATGGAGACAGAACAAAATCAGCTAATAGCGTTTTTGGATGTTCTAATAAAAAGATGCAATGGGAACCTAAGCCACACAGTGTACCGCAAGCCGACTCACACAGACAGGTTCCTACATGCCTTATCCACCCAAGCCAAAAAAGAGAAATCATTACAACTTTAACAGAACGTGCCCGGAGGACCTGTGATCCACAACACCTGGACGCAGAACTAGATCACCTCAAAGAAGCCTTCCAATCAAATGGATACAGGATATCTGATATCGATAAGGCTATGAGGCCCAGAACTGCCTCACGACAAGACCCGAGTGAACAACGAGTGCTTATCTACCTTTTATTCCTTGAGTGCCAGACAGGATCGGAAAAATATTGAAAAAGCATAATATTAACACAGTATTTAAACAAGCAAGGAAAATATAACAAACGCTAAGATCAGCCAAGGACAAGAGAGATCCACTGTCAGCCGCCGGAGTCTACCGCATACCATGAACGTGTGGAAAGGTGTACGTTGGAACGACAAAAAGATCTGTTACAACCAGGATAAAGGAACATCAGAGAAACTGCAGACTGGGACAAACGGACAAATCGGCAGTAGCGGAACACAACATTCTTTTTGGGGAAGCCAGGCTTCTTGCGCCTACTTCGGGCTATCATGCTCGCCTCGTACGAGAAGCAATAGAAATCCATAAACATACAAATAATTTCAATAGAAAAGAAGAGACACTGCAGCTCAAACAAATTTGGAACCCCATCTTAAGGAACACAAGGACAGCTCCGGTAGTCACAACCACTCATGCGTTAAAATGCCCCGCCCCTTCCCCTGCACGACTCCCAAGGCATAAAGATGAAAGCACCTCAGAAGAAGCTAGCCGCTCGTGCTAGCGAAACGTCAGGAAGAAATTCCGCTCAATGACGGCCATTAAGCCCGAACAAAAACACTTACAGTTTAAAGTATTATTATTCAGGTCAGGTGTCCAAGAAGTTCCTTAATATATTTCTGTTATAACTCCCACAGCATAAATATTCAGAACCATAACTGCTGGGAAATTTTTACCAGATTTAAACTTTTATCGAATAAGTTTTTTATTATTTCTAATTTGTTCACTTTTTATTACTGTATATACCGCGATAAATAAAAACAGATTCTTTGCCAGATTTTTTTATTTAATGTCTTGGTGTTTTAGTAGAATTATGCGTTCAAAAAATTCTCATTTGTCATTCAAAATTGATCCGTGCGATTTACAAATTTTTCTGTTTTACTTCCACCCGCTACAAATAATTTTTTTTATAGATGCTCCCATCTTTTTTCTAAACTACTATTGATTGTCTTTTATCTTTGTCACTAATTTGTTATTCACGATTTTTCCTTAATGTAATTTAGCAAAGTGATGTTGTTGGTGAAAGAAATAAATTTATGTTTTCCGCGTCGTTGCGGTTTGCTCGTTCCACACATTTAAAGGCAATTTAACGTCCGCTCCCTCCTTCTAGCATTAATCTTTCGATTTCCTCGCGGATTTAAGGAAACCCGGCGGATTGGAATCATTTGTTATTATTTTGCGTCACGCGAAAATTCCACCCAGCTCGGTTTACACAGCCACTCATCAGGAACGCATTTTAAAATGTTACAAACTAAAAAAATCAATTTGGAACCAACGAGACTGATTACGGTTGCACATCCGAGAAAGCTCTATTTATACGGATCCAAAAAATAAACAACTTTCGGTGTTCACATGCACAAAACAGCCCGGCCGGCATGTTTAATGTTTCCAAATTTAAAGACACGTGGTCCTGAAAATACCGAGCGCGTCGCAAGATTTATTGCACTCTGAGAAGCGAATGGAAAAAAAGTTTCCTGGTTCTAACCCCGATACTGGCTGCCGAATATAACTTTTTCTCTCGCCTCACTTATTATCTACGTTCTGATAATTACACTCGCCTTATGAATTTAACGCTCCACTTAAACCTTCAAAGTACGTATTTGCTTGGTTCTGACACTATTTGCTTAAGGTTAAAGATTAGGACTGTGACGTCACCAGCACCTGAGCTAGGGCTGTTCCAGCTTTAGTTTTTATGTACATAAACTAGCTCTCCATTCCTTATAGGTCGTAAGACTAAAACATCATATTTTCTCTTATGAAACATCATATATGATGCTTCATATTTTGATTCTGGCATTTATTCTAATATAATGATAGCTAAAACGTGGAGCTATATTTATCCAGCACCTTCGCCAGATTTCACTGAGGTCGTTCCGCATTCTACCCAAAATGCTTAATCCTTTCACACACGATCAAGATACATTTTTTTAATATTCTATATTCTATTTTATGTTTCAGCTTGATGGGGACCAAGTGGATGTGGATGATGATGAGCCCGATTTCTATGCTGAGGCTCCACTACCGGGATAGATTATTTCCTAAATTCCCCTGTAGATTGTACATAGAAAGTGTGGCATATAGGTGGGGTTTCAAATTTTTCAAAGCCACCGAACCAGAAAAAAAAAACGTTCGGCTGGGCAAGAAACACCTCTTAAGTTAAATAGGAATTCAGTATTAATTACTTAATGTTATAATAATAGCAATTTGGTTAGAAAGGCCAATTAGAAATAGTAACGGCTTAGCCGCGACTACCCAACTTCGTAATATTAATTTGTAATGCTTAATAACTTCCATTCCTTGTTAAAATAAATTCATCAAATTTCTGGGTTTTTAAGAAACCAAAATTAGCAAGAGCAATTCCGTCTCCTATTGAAATTGTTGAAATGTTTTGGTAATTCGGAGACGTTAAATGGTTTTAGTTTATATTTATGAATTAAGAACTGTATATAATTGTCGTCATTTGTAACTTTAGATTTAGAATTCAAAGTTGGATAAACGAGGCATTAGAACTATTTATTTTAATCAATTTAATTATTAAGTCTTTAGGTTCCACTGTGTACTTAAATTCAGGGAAAAATTACGGTGTGACTACTTAAATTGTGTAGAATGCTACAACTGTTGTACCTACCTATAACACCTAGAATTTATATGACATTTAATTTTGTGACCAAAAAATGTTGACTTGTTTGTTATGTTAAAAATTTGTGATTACATTTATTTTCCTACCCGAGCGGGGATAGACTGTGATTACCAAGAAAAAGGCTTGCTTAACTATGTTTGTGGAATCAAAGTTTTATCTGAAATGTAGTTTTATACATAGAGACTTAGCTTTATCTAGTACCAAGTAAAGAAACAATGTAGGTACTTGTTTGTTGTAGTCTAGGACAAAACATCTATTTTTAGGAGAGAAAATCACTACTGGTAAAATTTATTGTTGTTACTTAAAAATTACTCTGTGGTGCTCGTTTGAAATTCTGAGAGCCTCGGAGTTTTCAAAAGCGACAACATCCAAGTACATTTCCTGCGTGTTAAAGGGATTTATAGATATTAGACACTATTTGATAATAGGGAAAAAGAAATAGTATTTCTAACTGTGATTTTATTAACAGATGAATATGTCTATTCTATTTCTATAAATATATAGGTTTTAACTGAATTAAATGGACTAAAAGCAACATTAAAATTATTGCACAGGAAGGAACAATTTTGATGGTGTTTTTGTATTTTATTTAACAATCCCCTCACTCCTTAGTAACAATTTAGCGGATTTATTTGAATGTTTTATACCTATATAAACAAAGTCAAAATGAAAAGCACAATTATTAAACTGTGTCATTTTTTTAGTACACACAAAACAATTTTAGCTTGAATATGCGAATGTATTTTAGGTTGCGTTATTCGACTTATATAGTTTAATACATAAGCAAAAATCTAATGAATTTGGTAAAAGCCACTATGGCAATAATTACCATTACCCTGGTATGATGACCACAGTAGTGCTTTACAGATTAATTCAATTCAATTTAATTATGCGTTTCACAAAAAAATGTTGGGCTAGACTGCTAGGATCATTCGCCCATTGCCGACTTCCGTCGAGGATTTTCGCTTCTGGTCAATGACCACCACGTACAAAGAAGAAAAATAACCAATACGTTGCTCAGCTAGCAAAAAACGATTCTGACCGATACCAAAAAAATCGGCTTCCCCCCGCTTCCACCACGGACCATCCGGGCCCATCCGGCCTCCATACCGGCGTGAACAGGGAAAAACGACGGGGCCAACGACGATTATCACTTTGAAACATGCACTGAGCACTAAAAACACTAAATCCACACAGTGGAAACCGATATCAAACTTTTGAGGACGAATACAAGGAATTCTGTCGGGAGCGAACGGAGGTTAAACCGCCGCGTGCAATGCTCCACCACAGCAATACGGATTTAGTAATAACTATATGTCACTGAGTAAGCAACATAATTCTGCTCTCCGATTCTTTGGAAATGTCAATGTCATATGCGTATTTTGTTTTCTTAAACTCAAATGGCTTTCAATTTGAAAAATAAAATATAGTAAAACAAATTAATGATGGATTTAAAGATCGAAGATGCAACGATAACATATGAGCAGGACGCCGAAATCATTTATCTCCAATACGACGGCGAGATAGATGACAACAATAGCGAAAATATAATTTTACAGGTGACTGAAGAAACAGATGATTGCGATATTAATAAAGAATATTATCGTGGGTCAGAATTCTTAAAACCCGAGAACCTTAATGAAGATTTAAATTCTGTGGTCGCGATGTGCGTCGAGGCCAAATACGAAGATGACCCCTGCGATATCAACAATGTTGTCCTTCCAAAAGAGGAGGCTGAAGAAGAGGACATGGTAACTTACCAAAAATACAACCCGTATTTATTTAAATCGCATCGTATTTTTAGGAAACATCAAAGCATAACACAAATTTAGCGTCATATTTAATGGTGGTGTGTAAAAGTACAGACAATAATGAGTTGAACATGTACCGTTGCAAACAATGTAGCCTGGTCGTGGGATGCATATATTGCCTCAAGTCCCACTTTGAGAGCGTTCATGTGAATGCGGGCATAATTCAGTACCAGTGCACCCAAACCATGAGTTACACAAAGACCTCAGAGGTATGCCCAAAGTGCAATCTTGTGTGTAAAAGCAAAACTGATCTTCTGGAGCATAGAAAAGTGCATTTTGTTAAATGTGAGGTATGTGATACCACATTTGATAGCCCCCTTTATCTATCCAACCACTGTAAGATGAACCATAAAAAATTTGAAGTGGTGCTGAGCTGTGATCTGTGCAATGGCTGGTTTAAGGAACTATGTCATCTATCGGATCACTATGAACTTGCCCATGGCATGATTCTGTGTATTGTTTGTTTGAAACGTTTCGGAACAAAAGAGGAACTTGAGGATCACCATAGTCATCATTCTATAGTTTTAAAAATGGAAACGATCTTGCCGTTTGCGTGCAGCAAATGCGACGAGGCATTCAGCAAAATAGGCGACCTTAGTAGGCATTTGACGCAAGATCACCCAAAATGTAAGAAACGGAAAGTTTTTGAAGGCGATTTTGCAGTTTATGATAGTTTAAAAAACAAAAAGCCCGGGGCTAAAAAAATTAAATGAAACCCAAGTTTTCAAAGCTTTATAGATGTGGGATGAAATTTATTTGGTTTCTTACAACCAATATTTTACATTTAATGGGTTCTGATTGTGAAATAATTGGTTTCCACAGAGTGGTCATAGTAATAAGAGTTTAGTTAGTTCAATAAAGTTTGAGAGTGTTACGTTTTTTAAAGCTTTTCTATAATGTGACAACAAAAGCTACGATATTTTAATTTGGACCTAAAATAAAAAAGTTTGTTATAAATTTGGATTTTCAATATTAAACATATTGAGTTTTTTTTTAACAATTTAAATTTTGAAACTGTTGAATAATTTTTTTACTAACAATTTTTATTGATAATTTTCCGATCTTATGAGTTGGGAAGGGATTAAAATATTACAGCTTTCAATTTCATATAATGTAATTTTTCTCAGATACTCGGTATCTTGAGGAATCTGATATTCCACTCTAGAGAATTTTAAAAGTGACCATCCTGTAAAATTAAGAGCTGTTCAATGGGGATTTTAACAGGATTAAATTGCCCCAAGACTAGCTGATTGTTGGATGATTGATAAAAAAAGGAAATAGGTGGTCTGTGTTGTGTTTCTAATGCAATGTTACATTTTAGATATTTTGATATGGTATGCTAGGGTTCTTAGATTCTGTGAAGTATACTAATAATGGTATTTGGGTAAAATAATGGCGCAGCCCAATACTAAGTATTGGAATTCTAATAAAATTCTAGTCTTACAAAATTTAGTGGGTACTTTATTTCTTATCTTTTCTATACTTAGTATATACTTGAAATATAGATAAATATGCCTTTTTTTGACATACACCAATATGTACAATTACATTTGTGTTCACAATATAAATTAATGTATTTTTTGAAAAAAGGTTGTTTTATTTAATTACTCTGGCATTTCCCCTCCTGGCACAAGCTGGAAAATAGAACAAAATTGAATTAGTGAAAGTCCTGGTGGAAAAGGATAAAACATACCATAGTAATATTATTTCCATTTAGAAGTATTTGGTCCAATTTTGTTACCCTCCTGCCTTCAGGAGTTGTTTCATACTCAGTCACGTCTTCTAACAGCATATTAACAAAATCATCAAATCCCAATAACGTTCCGACAATTTCTTTGTCGTTCTTCATTATAATGTGAATTCTCGAACCGATGCACTTATCCACCAATTCTACATTTATAATAGATTCAATCAAAAACATTGGGGGAGGGTTCTTTTTAGGTTAGAATTTTACTTAACGCTGTTAAAAACATTACCTACCAAGCGGGAGAAGCGTCGATGAGCTTACTGGAAGGGTCGCCATTTTCCACGTTTAACTTTGATATCAACAAATTCTCAATTAAGTAAAACTAAATCAAAATTTAAATCATATATTACCACCACAAATCAGAGAACGACAATACTTGTAAATGGCCATGTCCACGGTGGGTTAACCATAGAATACCAAATAACTTAGATAATTATAACGCAAAGATAGATTTAAACAGCCCAATTTTGGTTTTTGAATCCTTGCTTATTTATTTTTCTCATGAATTTTTGAAGCAATATTTCTAACTATTGAATTATATGACTGAGAACAATTTTTTATCCTTAATAATAAATGGAAGAAACCTATTTTATCGGCTGGCCAAGATTGCCGGCATATTCGCCAAAATAAACCAAAAAGGTAATTTTTAATTGCATAGGATTATCATTAATTTTTGAAAAACCATTAATTAACAAAGTTTACCTTTGAACGCCCTATATCAAAATCTATTTTAACAGAAACATATGCTAAAACGAGCTTTCATGGCTTTGTTTGTAAAGTTAGTTTGATGCGCATGCGCAGAACGCCTCACCACAACAAAGTGCATTTCTTGTAATTTTTCAGTTTGATCCGCGTACCATCCTTCAATGGATGGCCGTTTCGTCGTGTGATTCATTTGTAATAATGGATTTTAGTGATTTCAACGCGTTCTTCAATGAACTTGTTTCTAAATTCGCGACAATAATGTTTGTGTAACGTTTTCTTTTTGGATAATACCATCCCGCTTAGGTTTAAGGTAAGTCGAACGTCGAGAGTCTCCTAACCAAATTTTGATTTTTGTTTATTTTATTGCCTTTATTGTTTTTATTCTGATGATATCGATCCAATTTGAATGAACTAGAAGATTATGGGTTGGTAATTTACTGTAGAGGCCAAACCAAACTGGCAACAAGATTTGTGCCATCTAAAGCCTAAATTCACGGCTGTTTTGATTTCAATAAAAACAAACAGTTTCGGCAAAACATTAAATTTTTGTTTGTTGTCTTGTTGCGTGTTGTTCATTGACCCTCGCAAAACGGTGGCTTTAAATAGCAATTGGAAGCTACAGAGACTGTGTGTGTATATGCGGAATTTCATGGAAACTCCACAAAGGTGAGGACTTCTCGGATAATCCCATTACACCTGTTTTGTGATTTAAAATTATCGATAAGTTTCGTTTTATTGCGAGTCAAAGGTGGCGTTAAACCTATTCGTTGCTATCGTTAAATGTCTTTCGACATGTTATTGTATCGAAATCTTATTCTTCCGTGTTAAACTATTCCTAGTTCTCGTTATTTTGGGATTGCTTGAACGTTGAGATGTCGTTTCCGATTTTGCTATTAAAAATACCCCGTGATTTATTCGAAGCCGTAAAGTCTATTAATAAGAACGTTTGCTTTTGTTCTTATTTTCGGTAGCTACGTCTTTTCCTTTTATTTAGTCAGTTCGACCATTATTATCACTTAAAAATTAATTTTATAGAGTTGTTTGCGTTTCTGTCTCATTAAAAATAATACAGTCAGTTCTTTGCATTTTGGTTTACTTTTCCGCTAATGGAGCTGCCATAAACATTCGGCGCTTCTCGTAATTTTTTTTTAAGTGCCAAAACAAATGTGTGAAAATTAGAAGCGGAGCGACGTCGGTGATGTCACGCGCTACCCGTTACGTATTTTCGTTTCCGTATTCTCGGAATTATATTTTGAAAATTAATACTGGCCTCGGACACGCTTGAAATTAAAACAGTTTCGTGGTTCAGTATACGTGAGAAATTATGCATCGCTACGCAACTAATGAGTTTGCATAATAAAAATGTGTGTTAATCATTCATTAATAATGTTATGACGAGCTCCAGTTCATTAATAAACGGGGGCGGTGATTTTTCTTGGACGAATGTACAGGGGTCTCTTTTACGGGAAACATAGTTAATATGATAGTCTTTTATGAAATTAACATTTTATGCATTAGGTAGGTACACTTAAATGCAAATTTTAATTAGGAAAATGCAGATATGGTATAAAATTCAAACATTTAAAGAAGGGTTGGGGCTATAACAAAAAAATGGGAATTTGGTAGCACTTCAACGAGCATGTCATATTCGATGTATCCTTAATGGAAATTCCGTTTTTATTGAAGACACATCAAGATGCCGTTTACCCTACTTTTTTAAACTTGCAATACGATTAGATCAGATTTTAAATAGCGCTAAGCTACAAGAGTAATTATATAAAACCCCTAAATCTAATTTAAATCGTTAAATAAAAGGTCTGATGTGATGCTGACTAACTAACCAAAACTTTTAATTCAAATTCAAAATCAAAATACTTTGTATCCTAAGGAGATCTTACAAATTTTTAAAATCACCAATTTTCATTTTTCCCTTGTTGCTTAGAAGGTGTTACTGAAAATTTGATTTACATATTTTCCAAGTCTCATAGAAGTGGGCCAGTGATGTGAACATGACATTTTCAATAAAAACGGAGTTTACCTTAAGGAGAATAGATATAGGTATAGGTATAACTCCTTTTTTAAAGTTTAATTGATATATCAAATCTTTGGTTTCCTAAATGTGTAAATAAAATTTGAAGAAGTTTTTCTTCACATCCGAAACTTAATACAAAATATACGAAGGTTAATATCGCAAGAGATTATACAGAGTACCCTACAAATGTATTTATCTTGAAATGACCCTGCAACTTCCAATTTATATTCGAATACGAGTTGCGTCATTTAATTTGTCATAACAAAATTAGTTGAAACCAACCGAGTTAGAAATGTGTATCTAAAGATAGCCTTTCGGATACAGCGAATTTAGACAATAAATCGCATTAATATATATTACAGTATACTTTTCAAAGGAATTTCCACTTCTTCAGAGCTTAACTAAAACGGATTGGCGAAATGTCAGCAAGTTTGTTTTATAAACAACCGGCGCAAATAGTATTCTTCATTAATTATTTCAAGTTTTAATCGCGTTCTTAATAATAATAGCAGGTCTTTAATAATAGATAACTTTTTTAATTATTTATTTCTTTGGTGGGTTGACGTGGTTATCATTATTTTAAATTTATCCTAAATTCAAATAGAAAAAGGCGTTATTTTCGATACAGATTGTTAAAATTATTGAAAAATGTTCAATAATCCGTCAGACAAAGATTTCTTTGCATACAAAAATTGTTTTCAACAGTTTGACAATTTTTTTTAATATGTCTGGGATCTTCCCAGTAATTAGAACTGCAGTTGGTAACGAGAATACCACCAAAATTCCCTAATTAAAGTTGCAAATAAAAAAAAATGTCAGAAAAATTTAAAAATATTATTTTTATATTTATTAATTTAACACTGAAATCGATGTTTTTTTTTTTTTTTTGGTTTATTAATTTCAACGTTATTCAAAAAATTTCTCCTAACCTTCAAATTATTTTTCACAATTGGTGAAATTCGCAAAATCTGTAAATTATGGGCACAATTTTGCGAGAAAATAAGTTTCGTATATTCTAGTGTTTGTTTTACACGGAATTTAAAATTTTGCGTACTCGACGATGAAATTTCCGTTTATTAGCGGTTGTAGAACGACTCACGACTAACGATAACAATGGTGGTGCAAAACCACCGTTCGTTGTTCGATTTGTACAATCGGTTAGGCAACCGGTCGATAAATCAAACACGGTTCATAAAAAGAAAATGCGTAACACCCGAATGAAATTGTTTAAACAATGGCCGGAATGTCCGGCCCCGTTGTCTATAAATATTTGCAAGCGGTTTGGTAAGTCGGACATAGTCAATTTTATGGGGGAGGGTGGCGAGAAAAAATGTAAAAAGGTGTCAAAAATTCTTCGCAAACAGAATTGGAAATTTAAAGCATGACGGCGTTGCGCTAACAACATATCGCGACGCATTAATAGGGCATTAAAAATTAATCTGAGATGAAAAATGCTGTCCCGGGCCATCGCAACTGGTTTTGGCAACGTAACTGCCTCCGATGCCTTTCGAGGTATTTTTTAATTCTACCCGAGAAGGATTTAGGAGTTTTTCGAGGCAGGTAGATTTTTATTTTAAACACGAGCGTGACCTGGTCAAGGTGGAGGCGGTGGAGAAAACCTTATATTATTGGAAAATATAAAATACGTGGTGTAGTAGTAGTCACTTGTGTAAATGGGCGAGCTACCTACATACGATCTTCGATTTTTTTTGTTATGTTGGTAGACATGTCCCTAACATATGTTAGTTTCAGCCAGTTTGCACGTTTACTTTTTTTGTGAGACAGAAGCCTTAGGCGTGTTTTGTGTGCTCGGCGATTTTCTGCTGTAAAAAAATCGATCAAAAAATTTGCAGAAAATTATGTGTAAAAAATGAAATACAGTGCTACAAAACACTTAAAATGTTGACAACGGCATATGGTAAATTTACTTTGAGCAAAAAAAATCTTTATAAGTGGTACAAGCTGTTCCAAGATGGCAGAGAAGACGGCGATGACGAACCTCGCTCTGGACGCCCCAGCACGTCAATAACTGACGAAAGTGTTTGTTGTTGAAAAATCGTCGAATCACTATTAGAGAAGTAGACGTCGGTATCTCGTGTAGCAGCAAAATTTGTTCCGAAACTGCTTAATTTTGAACTAAAGGACCGTCGAAGGAGCATCGCTCAAGAGCAGTTAAACGAGTTCAATGATGATCCTGATAAACTCAAAGAAGTCGTAACTGGTGACGAATCATGAGTGTATGGTTATGACGTCGGAACCAAAGCGCAGTGGTCCCAATTGAAGAACCCAGAATCCTCACTACTGAAAAAAGCACATCAAGAGTTTTTACCACAAGGTCATACAGTCAGAAAAGTCATTGAAGTGATCATTGTTAATACGAATGATGAATCGTTCATAGTATGCATATGAAGAATAATCACCGGTCTGTGACCGTGTATATGTTTGACAAAATATAGACTCGTTAATCTAGGTTAGGTGAAAGTGATCTGTGTAAGGTCGTAAAAGCACATGTTATTTGATTAAATCTAATATACATGATATACAAAATGATAAATTATGAGACTTGTGTAACGCGAGTTGAATTCGGGGTGGTAATTATTTCGATGATGGTAATGGCGTCCGTGTTAGCGGTTTTTTGGTTCTGTATGGAATTTTGAAGCAAAATAGTAAAATCATGGCGTTGGTTTTCTGGGATATGGAAATTAAGCCAACCAAATTACTTTTGGAAGAAAAAGGAATGCAGGGAGATGACAAGGTCCTGAGCAGTAAGTTGGAGACGCAAAAGAAAAATTGTTCCAGACAGACTCCTGCACCACGAGAAGGTCCCGGTAGAAACCCCATTTGTTTCACATGCGGCAAACCAGTTCACAGGGCACCGAAATGTGACGAATTCAAAAAATGATGAAAAGTACTGAGTCATCGTCAATGGAGAAAAACGCAAAGAAAGCAGCAGTTTCAACAAACACTGGTGTGTGCTTTGCTTTCACCATACTTCCATTCCACAGGCTTCCAACATATTCATGCTTGACTCGAGTGCGACAGACCACATGATATTCGACGAGAGTCTATTTGAAACCTTGAGAAGAGAGCTTGGTAACTGGAACTGTGCCCAGAAAATCTTAAATGAATGTGTACTGTGTTGTTGACCGGTGTATTCTACGTCCCTTGAAAGATGACATCATTTCTATGATAAGACTTGAAAAGAAGAACTTTTGAAATTGTCATTAATGATGGGAAGGCAGTTGTCACTCGTGAAGGTAAACAAACTCATCTTTATCGCTGTTCGTGTTGATACTCTGTACTTAATAACAACAGAAAACTTTGATGGTACACTTAAAAAAATGTAAAAGAAGTTAGCTAGAGTATCTCTTACAATATGGCAAGAGAGGTTAGGCCACATACACCTTGAGGCAATGAAAGATCTTCCTGTGGACTATGCTAGCACGGATGTTGAAAGTAACATAGTCAAAAACTGCGAGACGTGCATAAAGTCGAGAAAGGTGAAGTAAGCATAACCGATATACCTTCTAGTGAGAATGCGGTCGATATGTTTGCCAAATCGCGTTCTGGACTAAAAATTGCTCATTATTCTAGAGAAGATGGACTAGTTGTAAACGACACCTAGTTCAGTATTGTATTAAATATTTAAGTTAGTTTTGCCCTTGAGATGTAATGGTGGCGTTACTTTGTTCAGCTAGTATTACATTGTTTTGAGTTAGTTGTAACCTGCATTCTATGAAATATTTATCCGAGGGGGGTGTTAATATGAATGATGAATTGTTCATAGTATGCATATGAAAAATAACCACTGGTCTGTGACTATTGAAGAGGTAAAGACAAAATCGCTGAAAGAACTCAAGGCTATACCAGAAAGTGCTTAGAGGAATGGGGAAAACGTTGGCACAAGTGTATTATATCTTTGGAGGATTACTTTGAAGAGGAAAATATTAATTTTGATGAATAATTAAATACTTTTTGATAAAACTTAAAGGTCACCTTAGTTGTTGAACACTGCTCGTATGATGATAAAAATGATGGGTTTTAGGCTTGGTTTGAAGAAATTGGTTAGCGAAAATTTATTGCCTTCTTTAGGGCATTACCGAGGGCCTTAAAAAGACAGTTATTTCTCGTTTTATTTTTCCTTTTAATTTTTTTAAAACAGCGGGACATGTTATTCTTCTATTTAAGATTACCGGTTTGATTAATGGGAGCGAATTCATTTCTTTTTTAAAATTTGATATTAAGCATCGCATTAATTTAACTGGACTTAAGTTTTGCTTTGTTTTAAAACTCATTTCTCCTAGTTTCAGATTTTTAGTTCAGCTCAGAGACTTTCGACGTTTTGGAGATCAACAAATGATTTAGAGAAAGGTTCGTTTTAAAGTATTTTATAGTTTCTATTCTGAAAAAGAGTATATTTTTAATAAGATTTTTTAGGAATGCTATATTGTACGATACTTTTTTTTTTAACTTTTTTTAACTGATATGAACATTTTTTTTTTAATTTAAAACGATCTTTAAGACCAGACTAAGAAATCCTATTTTTGTGTGTGAATTGGGCGTACAGAAATTTTTAACAAGTTTCAACGAATTAGTTGGGACCTACCAAAAAGGTAGGGATACTAATGGCTACCTTTGCCTTGCCTTTGGTTATTTTGCGTCTCCCCATTTTTAGGCATTTCATCAGGATTAGTTTGGTCTCCATCGGACGTAATCTCTTCGGTACATCGACTTCGAAAAGCTCCTCTAAAATTGACTCTATCCTTTTTTTCGGTCGCGAAACCCGTAATTTTCGGAGTATAATTACCTCGAGCGCTCTATGGTCCCGTTGGTAGAGCAATTCCGACGGTCTGCGGGAGGGGCTATTATAGATCAGCGGCTCCCCCACGGGTGACGTCACGGAGTCAGAGCGAGAGCCGGCTCTATTCCCGCATTTCGGTTAGTAGTAGTAGTCGACGACAAATGCTCGGGCATAGACTGGCGCGTCGTGGAAGAGGAAAATTCCTTTCCCGTTTTTCGTCGCGAAATTTCCTCGAACGCTTATCGATTCGAATTTTCTCGGCCGATCGTTTTCCCCCTGAATTTTGTTCCTGACAAGTTTCGCGTATCTCCCGGTGGAACACCCGATGCCATATTGGTTTTAAGGTGGACATAGGGTCGCCGATTTAATAAGCTAGTTGTTGGCAATTTTTTTGTCTTGTTTTTAAAAATATTTTCCTATTTTCGATCGATCTGGATATAGTTGGGGTGGTCGTTGAGTCAGCGATATTAAATAATAATTTTTCCAGGATTCTCAAAGGTTTACAATTTTTTATATTTTTTTTTACACGACCAAAATAAAAATAAATTGATATTGTACAGGGTTTTCGCAAAGGCGTAAATTCATTTCAAGTATTTGAAAGCATAAGTTACGTGTACGTGTCAAAGAAAAAAACGACTAATTTTCATTTAACAATTAGTAACTATTCAGTTTTAATTTATAGCTAAAATTTGAAAATTAAAAAAATAAGAAACTCACTGCTCCAAGTAAACAGGGAAGAAATACAGATTTCGACTGCTCTAGAAAATATTTTAAATACTTTAAATTTCCTTATGCAGATTATAAAATTTTACACATAAACATACATGCAATAAATATCGCATTTTATTTGTGTATTTAGTTCTGCTAAAGGTGTAAAATTTGTGTATGTTTCGATGAGCTGTATGATACCTAAACCGTAATTAATTTTGTCATTACCTAAGAATCTTTTTAAGTTATGTAAGCGAATTTTACAGTAAAGTGTTACAAGAAACCATATTTTATATCCCGATTACTAAAATCTTCCCTTCTTAAAGCGTGTCCAGAATTTATTCTAATCTAATAAGAAACTTAAGTGGCTTAAGTGGATTAAATTAAATGGATGGCCATATTTTTTAACTTACTAAATTTTGGATCGTCGTTCTTTTTAGTGTTTCAAGTTTCTGAAAATTTCTAAATATCTAGTATATTGATATTATTCGCGTTATTGTTTGGAGTACCTGGTTGTTATAGCCCGTTGGTTTTTAAAGATGCCTCAACTTTTTACTTAATAGTAGAATTTGAACCAATATAACAATATCAATGGAAACGATCAGTGCAGCTATAAACAGACTAGATGTAACAAAACTTTTACCAAGAAGACACTAAATACATTCTCCCATTACCATAATTCTGATAGTTTTGGTTAGTTATAGGTTTAGTAGTTAGTTAATTTTTAAAAATGGACATTATAATACCAATGAGTAAAAAGGACGTTTTCAGGTACGTTAAAAAATGTGGCCTTCTATTTAAGCGAATATCAAGCCCACATTTTTGGGCACCCTGCATGTAAGATGGGAAGTTTTTTTCAATTAGGCTATAAAATATGTTTATTGTTACACATTGCTGCAAATATCCTTTACATAATAAAAACAATTTTAAAACACTTGGAGGGCGAAAGAATAGCTTTAGGTACGTGCTTAGATCTTTCTAGAGCATACGACTGTATATATAGACGATAGTATATAGAGTTATTGCTCAAAAAATTGGTGTAAGAGGTAATGGTCTAAAATTGTTTGAATCATACTTAATAGGAAGGAAACAAGTAAGAATAACCCAAAATGGCACTAGTTATTTTTCGGATATTAAGGAAAGTAGTCTAGGCATAGCACAAGGTAGAATTCTTGGTCCAATTTTATTTACCATTTTTGTGAATGACTTGTATTTCGTAACACAGTCACAAGAAGAGAGCATAATATGTTATGCGGATGATACCAACCTGCTTTTAGGTGTATATAATCTCACTGAGGTTAGTGATAAAGGCAACGATATTTTTACAAGGGCCTATGACTGGTTTCTAGGAAATAAATTGATATTAAACAAAGAGAAAACGAATTTAATTATGTTTAGAACTAAATTATGTAGAGTTGAAATACCATTACGAATAGGTAAAGAAAATATTAGTATTGTAAATTGCACTAAATTCTTAGGTTTACAAATTGACGAATTTCTTGATTGGTCTGAACATATTGATTATCTGCTAAACAAATTAAATTCAATTTGTTATGGAATTAGAGTCGCTGCAAATTATATGAATAAGGAAACACTAAAAATTATGTATAGGGTGTTTTTTTTCGATGTATAGAACTTTAAGTTGCATTAAAACAACGATGGATTATTCGATTGACATGAATTTTATTTATCCGAACGATAATCTTGTGGCATTACATTTTAAATATAATTTCTGGCCGCGGCTGGCGCGGATGTAGTCTAATCTGGACGTCCAATTTTCGATGACTTTTTCCAACATTTGTGGCCGTATATCGGCAATAACACGTCGAATGTTGTCTTCCAAATGGTCAAGCGTTTGTGGCTTATCCGCATAGACGAATGACTTTACATAGCCCCACAGAAAGAAGTCTGGCGGTGTTAAATCACAAGATCTTCTCTTCTTTCAATAAATCGATTGTGGCACGAGCTGTGTGACATGTTGCGCCGTCTTGTGGAAACCACATCTCCTAGGCATCATGGTTATTCAATTCAGTTAGTAGGCATAGCTCTATACCGATTACCATTGACTGTAACGTTCTGGCCATCATCGTTTTTGAAGAAATACGGACCAATGATTCCATCAGCCCATAAAGCGCACCAAACAATCAGTTTTTCTGGATGTAACGGTGTTTCGACATACACTTGAGGATTAGCTTCGCTCCAAATGCGGCAGTTTTGTTTGTTGACGTAGCCATTCAACCAGAAGTTTCATCGCTAAAAAAAATTCGCTTATGAAAATCGGGAACAACGGCAATCTCGTTTTGGGCCCATTCGACGAATCTACGCCTTACTTGATGAACTCATGATGAATTGCCAAACCAAACCGAGAATAAATCGCTTGACAGCTGTTAAATCGGTCGCCATCTTGAACAGTAATGCCAACTTAAAGTTCTGTTCATCGAAAAAAAAACACCCATTACTTTGCAAACTTTCAGTCGCGCATGAGGTATGGAATTTTCTTTTGGGGAGGTAGTGGTCAACTACAGAAAATTTTCGTGGTTCAAAAGAGGAAAAAAGGCTGGAGGTATTTTTACTGTATATGCTTTATATATTTTTGAAGCATTGATATTATTTTTTAAAAATCGAAAGGACTTCCAACTACAGATATTTTATAGATATAATACCAGAACCCTAAATGTAAATTACCCTATTCACCGTTTAACCTTAACTGAAAGGAGTCCTTATTACATGTGCCTGAGATTGTATAATAAATTACCAAATGAGGTAAAAACAGTTGCAAATCTAAAAATCTTTAAATACACAATAAAAAAGTTATTGACAGAGTTAGAACCTTACTCCATAGAAGATTTTTTCTGTAATATTTAAATAATTGTTTAATTAATACGATGTAATTGAAATTTGTAACAATATCTGGTGCTTTTTCCTGTTTTGACGCCGATTTCCTTTGTGTTTGGTGTATTATTTTTAGGTAATGTATTCATGACACAATGTGAAATAAAGTTGATTATTATTATAATCGAAATATTAAAATCAGGTTATTTTTGTACAGTAGTCGAATTATTAAAAAAAAACTTAGGTATCGTAAACCTTTTGACCGTAGAATAAAAGATCACTGACTTTCATTTAAAAACAACTTTGGTGCATTTGTACTTTTAATACAACCAGTATAAAATTAAAACATGAAAAAAGTGAAACTTTTTCAACGCCTTCTATTTGCGTCTAAAAGAAATGTAGTGCCTTCGGGCTGTATTCAGTTCGCGACGTAGGGACTCGCTCAGATATTTAATTTCGCTAAGTGACTGTATAAATCTTACTTTTCGTTAGATTTGATCGAAAAATCATGATTTAAGTTCCATTTTATTCGTGCTTCCGCTGAAAAATATTAAATCGAGTTTCAGGGCTTTTCAATGCATTTTATTTTCATTGTTACATTTTCCGTAAGCACAAAACCGTATTTTATGGAAAAAAAATCTTCAGTTTTTTTAGCAATTAAAATTTCATAACACGATCGGATGATATCCCGGATTATATTGTCATCGTGTTATTTTTAATTTAAACCAACAAAAAATATAATGCGAAATTAAAAAAACACTATAAACTTTGCACCTTTTTTCAAATTTGACAATATATATATATATATATATATATATATATATATATATATATATATATATATATATATATATATATATATATATATATATATATATATATATATATATATTGTTTATATTTTTTGTTTTTTCTTAGACCTTCTCTATACATACTTTCGGTTCTTGGGTTATAGGTCTTTGTATTAAAAGCGATTAAAATTTTTTGTCCATATATTACGTTTCGGTCTTCTATGACCTTCTTCAGAAAGGGATACAGTCAAAAAGAGACAAACACAAATCTTAAAATTGGAGAGGTAGCATCATATGGAAGTTTTATACTTTAAAAGCGTTTGGTTTTGTCAACAAGTGCGGTAAATGGCATTTGACTCACGAGTGTTTAATAAAACGAGTGACTTAAAATTTTTTTGTGTTGCACACTATATTATTTTATACGACCGTTAGTATTTGGGTACATTTTTGCAAAACATCACGAATACTTTCACTGACATGACCGTCCGAATTGTGCGAAATATATGGCTCGGATCCGTGGGAAACGAGACTGACGGTGGTAAAGTGACGTTTCCCGCACGCTAGATCGGTGGGTAATTAGGTATTTTAAAGACGGGGGTAGAAAAAAAGCATTTTAAACTAATTGTTTATCGAAAATTTAGATAATCAATAAAAAATAGAAACTTCTTAGGTATTTTCATTGAAGCTGGCTTAACTACGGGTTTATTATATGAAAATAGGACCTACTGGTCCTAAATAATGTTTATTTTATTTCACAAGTGGCGTTTTTTTTGTATGATGTTTCCGCCTTTGCAGCCGTAATATACACTATACTAACTTACTATTTAGAAGAATAAAAATATGTAGGTCATTTTAAATAGGTATTTCGTGCGTAATGAATGGGCGTTGTTAGATAAATAGATTTTCAATTTATGTTTGTCTTGAATAAACGAAAGGGTAGGCAATGCTTTTTTGCCTATATGTAATGCACGCCACTGTTATCCTGTTCTTAGAATAATTATCGGGACTAGGTGGCTAAGCGTTTTCTTTTTTATTTGCAGCAGCTAATATTTTTAAAAACAAACTTTTTTGTTACAATTAAATGAGGCCAAAATAAAATCAAAGACTTCTTGAAAACAGCAACAAAAGCCCCAAAAAAGTAATATAAAATGTATAACGACGGTGAAGAATTTTCACATCAGAAAAAATTTTTTTCTTATGCTGCAAACTATCGCCACCATCGTATCATGGTCCTGAAAATAAATCCCACTTTAGACTTTAGAACATGGAAACACAACTGTTGTGAGCAGAATTATTATCCTGAAGAAACATTGTGTGTGAGTTTTCACCTGCTTTTTTCTTCAACGGAATCGTTCAATTTTGAAAGTAAAACAGCCATATTATAATATTCTTCACCATGTTGAAATGTGGAACGGCTTTTTTTGGAACTGGTTGAGGGGTGGAGACGGCAGAGTATTTTGGAAGCCGAATTGCCGAAGCTTTAGCCGGATTTGGGGACGTGGAGTATATAAAAGTGCTTGTGGCAGGGGGTGGCGGGGTGTTATTCCTTTCATCGCCTCCAAGGCGTAATTTCTGGGTATTAATCAGTTTTATGTCTGCTTTATGGCTCTCGGGGTTAATGCAATTTTGATGTGAACCGGTGATGATCGCCTGCGGCTTGCAAAAACTGACTTTATTGTTTTTTTTTTGTGGAAAATTACACATACAAGGCCATTTTTAATGTAAGCGGCAGAGTGAAACTTTTAATAATGGTTTTCCCGTGATTTACAAAATTTGTAAGTTATCTCATAAATTCGTTTTAATGAAATTGATGAAATGAAGATAGCGACGATTTTTAACTTTGTCATGCGACTATTAAAAAAATCCTCTCCACGGAAACCAAGTTATTACTTTCATTCTACTTATTTTAAAAATAAATATACATTTTGGTTCTACAGGTTTTCAGCTCAGATTTTGTCTATCGGATCTAGTTTTTGAAATGATTTTATATTTGTGCTTATTTTAAGTTATAATTATATTATTATTGGTTAACAAAAAACACATGAATTTAGGTGAGTGTTGATAACGATCTTCCTTAGCTTTAGTTTAATGTCCTGATGGAATCTTTCCCCTTCTTTTTCATTACAATTACCTAAGTTTTCTGGAAAGCGATCTAGGTGGCTGTGGAGGTAGTGAACTTTTATACTTATATTACAAACGAGAATATTAAAAATCCAACTAAAAAAAAAATCCAAGTGGCAGATATTTTACGTCTTGCAAACGTCATTTTTAGCACAAAAAAATAAAAGTTTCAAAAACGGTTAGACTTAGGTATAGGACATTATACACAAAATATTTCTACATTTTTGTATAGAATTCAAAAATGAAGCAATATAGCAGGTGTTAAAATAAGAAAGTTGATATTCGCCCACGAAAAATGATACACCCTGTATATGCAACATTAAAATATCCCATACATACTTAATGATGAATTATTTTTTGTATATTTTTTTTCACCCTGTAATTTATGTAAACGTCAATATCGATATCTCAAGACGTTTTACGTTTTCTTATTCATCTCTTTTAAATTGAAAAACGCATCCATTAATTCAGATACTCAGGTTAAATATAGGTAAAACCAAGAAACACACGAAATCTCCCGTATCATTTCCCAAAATATAAATTTAATTTGAAATAATAAGTGGCATGTTTCGCCTAAAATGGTATCATCACACCGATACAGATCAAAAACAAATCACACACATGAACAACTACTACGCCAAATGATTCCTCGTTTTACCTATTCATCTATTAATCATATCTTTACCCATTTTAAAGTTATCTTTCGAAAATTAAGTTTTATTTTCCACACCCCGTTTCTTTTAACGGTTTACATTTACCATTAAATATAAAATAAGAATTTTAAAAAATGCATGACTTATTAAACATGTTTTTCGAAAAAATGCCAACTTAGTTTTTAGTTACGTTTGTTCTCCCTGCCATTTAAACGGTTTTTTCCACACCGTCAGGGTGTGTGGAGATTTTCGTTTTTTTTGTTATTTAATGTTTTAGCGAATCGATCGGGTATTTGCATACGCTCAACCCCCTATCTGTCGTATGAGATCTCGCGTGGCACGCGCGTTCCGCAAAAGAGGTGTACATACACCATAACCCGCCGGCGGAAATTTATGGGCAGAGGGGGCAAAAAACAAAACGCCACGTAATCTGACGCTTCGCAAGTCTCTGCGCGCGCGTGATATCCGCATACCGGGCGACCACGAATGTTTTTCGTAGTTTCTGTTGTACATGTTTTATATTTTTAGACAGTCTAAATATTTTTTTGACTCAAAAATATTCTCAAAAGGGACCACCAGTAAGGACGGAAGTAATATAATGGGTGTTTTTTTTCGATGTATAGAACTTTAATTTGGCATTACTGTTCAAGATGGCGACCGATTTAACAGCTGTCAAGTGATTTATTCTCAGTTTGATTTGGCAATTCATCATGAATAGACTCACGCCTGAACAACGCTTGCAAATAGTGCAATTTTATTTCGAAAATGGACGAATTTTGTTTAGCGATGAAGCGCACTTATTACTGAATGGCTACGTCAAGAAACAAAACTGCCGCATTTGGAGCGAAGCTAATCCTCAAGTGTATGTCGAAACACCGTTACATCCAGAAAAACTGACTGTTTGGTGCGCTTTATGAGCTGGTGGAATCATTGGTCCGTACTTCTTCAAAAACGATGATGGCCAGAACGTTACAGTAAATGGTGATCGGTATAGAGCTATGATTACTAACTTTTTCATTCCTGAATTGAATAACCATGATATCCAGGAGATGTGGTTTCAACAAGACGGCGCAACATGTCACACAGCTCGTGCCACAATCGATTTATTGAAAGACACGTTTGGTGACCACCTAATTTCACGTTTTGGACCTGTGAATTGGCCTCCAAAATCTGGTGATTTAACACCGCTAAACTACTTTCTGTGGGGCTATGTAAAGTCATTGGTCTATGCGGACAAGCCACAAACGCTTGACGATTTGGAGGACAACATTCGCCGTGTTATTGGCGATATACGGCCACAAATGTTGGAAAAAGTCATCGAAAATTGGACGTCCAGATTGGAGTACAACCGCGTCAGCCGTGGCGGTCATATGCCAGAAATCATATTTAAAATGCAATGCCACAAGATTATCTTTCGGATAAATAAAATTCATGTCAATCGAATGATCCATCGTTGTTAGTACAAAGACGACTTAAAACCTCAAAGAAGGAATATATGAACAATGGGCAAGCTATTAACGGTGTTTGGTAGCACGAGAACACCCTGCAACAGAATTAAAGGCGAAACAGATTCGTAATAAGACAATTTGTGATCCACACTGTCAAGTTACTTTTCGACAATCATAAAGCATTAACCAGAGTAGCAAGTCTGAATAAAGTGATACTGCGGAAAAATCAGCCATCAAAAAAATTGATGAACCGGGAACCCCGAAAATGGTCCATCTGCTAAATTTACAGACCTGCTATGCTACAAAAGAAAGGCCATAAGAATAACGGTAGGTGACTTTCCAATATCTTCTTAGGAGGCAACTAAATGTAATGGGATAGGAGGAGGAGGCTGCCACACATATGCAAATGTGAAGGGCGTTTCCATCGGCTGGGCCTTACAAAGCAGAGGCAATGAGCTACACCAAGGACCTTCTATCGAGTCTCATCAGCGAGAAGAATCTACATAAAGCTTTATAGCTATGAAGAGATGGACAGCCCAATTGCTAACTTTCCCAAAATTGATCTTAATCTTCTCAAATTCAAATGTAGTAATATCTATTCTCTAAATTTTCGAAAAATTCACTCGCATTTCCTAATTTTGTTCAAAATTTCAAGGCCTTTTAATATAAAATTGAAATGTTTCAAATTCCAAAATATTCGCAAGTGAATTTTTCATGGATTATAGCTCCAATTGTTCAGTTTTCAATTTTTGTATTTCAATGCAATTATAAATCCAACGGTGATACACATATATAGGGAGCACTCATATTTACTCAGTTTTATGGAGTCAATTCTTACTTTTTTTATTTAATTAAAAATACATACTCGCGCACAAAACCAAATAAAACTACACCAGGTATAACAAAAAGACAACCAAGTCAATTATTTCACTATTATTGCAGCTACATAGTGAATATTTAAGTGTTTTTTATTTCTAAGTGATCTGGTAAAAAGCAACTCAGTGTAAAACTTTGGTGCTTGAAAATTTCGCCTTAAAAAGTCTCCCTAAATATAAGAATGCGCTATCTATTTGTCTTGGTATTTATTATTAAGGGTGGACGAAATTAAATGGTATAAATGAAAAGGCTTTTTAAATTCAAAATATCACCGTAAAGCATACGTGTTGGTTAAAGTATGGGTTTTTTAAGGACTTCCTTCGGCTTTTTTAAGGGTCCCTTCTCGTGTCACAGTGAGTTTATGATTTGAGATTTTTCTCACTTCCTTATGAAAGAAAGTAAGTCATTTGTGAGTGTTGTGGTATATGTTTTTTTTTCTCAAACTCAAAATTTGCAGTATTGAATTGAAGGCTTAAAAGCATCTACAACAAAATGAATTTTTTTAACATTGCTCTCATATAATGCTTGTCGCCACATTAATACGCTCTGACTTCATGTAGTTGACGGGTCAAACTCACATTTAACATTGTAAAATAATCTCAAGAAACCTCTGCTAGAGGGCTTTGATTTAGCCTTTATTCGACCTACTTTTGGTGGTCGGGACTATATTATTTATGCGATATGTAAAATATGGAAATTTTAACATAACTATGACTTAATTAGAGCCCAGCGTGGTGAGTACGGCATCCATAAAGCCTTCGACTCTCGTCTCGGCATGTTCAAGTTTTTCAATTAAAAATATCATCCCTTATTCTAATTGGCTTCTGTGTAAGGGCACGGCACTATCCAAAGGTACAAATCCCCGTGAGGGGGGCAGAGAATAAAAACGCTCGGGGCGTCTTCGCGATTTTTCAACCCCACGAAAGGGGTTCGTTAGGGGAACGTGTCCGCGTTAACAAATGTTTCCTTAGAAATGCCGCGGAACCGGATAAATTGTAAGGTTTACAAAGCGTTCAAAAGAAGCTTCATACAAACGAATTATACAGGAGGATTAATTCAAAATTTTTAAAATTCTTTTTCTTGTTTTCCAATATATTATTTACAAATTACTACGATAAAAACAATGTCTAAGATGGTTCACTTAATATAGGATGTCTCACCAATGAAGGAGATCATTCTTGAGCTCATTTTAAGAGAAAAAAGCTCATCAACGTATTTTCTACACGTCTTCAATATTGAGATACAGACTGGTGTTATTTCTTCGTTCATATAATTCACAATACTAACAGAAAAGTTTTTAAAAAATGCGAAAAATTAAATTAACCCATCAAAAATACAGCATAAAGTGATTTAATATGACATTTACAATTATTATTTATCCAAGCTAACTAGATTTATATCTTCAAAAATTATTATTAATAGTCCGTATAAAGAAATGTAACCAACACTTTTAATTTAATATTAGTATGCATCACAACATCTGAAAGTGCCTCTTGATGCGTGGAGTTTACAAAATTTAAGAGAGGTATCTAGAATCGCTTCTCAAATAACATTTTTTTAAAAAATGCCGTAAAACTTAATACCAAAAATTACTATTAATAGTTTTAGGACATACGCCAATATGAAGTTTTTTCTTAAAATGGATTCAGAAGCCGTACTGACGCACCATTAAGAACCACTTTGTCTAAGTCTAAATTCCATATCATCATTACGACACGCTTTGGAGATATATCTCTAAAACCAATTGAAAATGTAAACTTGTCAAAATTTGACGTTACTAATTTTATGACACCTATTAAAAAAAAACATAAAAACATATAACTTTTGTAATATTTTTTCATCACAAATCTACATCAGCTACCCTCTAATATTTTGTTCTTTAATAACATGGCCTGATGAGGAATAACAATGTTAGTTTCATGTTGTCAATACTTTGACTTTAGTTTAGTTTTTATTATAAGTTTTTACATGACAATGTAATATTTACAAAATACCTGGTACTATATATACCGAAAAATGACAATTAATTAATGTTGCTGTGAGAATTTAAGTTCAATAAAGGAGAGGTCTTTAAATTTTAATTGATCGTGAAGTAATACATTTGAATGTCTCATTTTGTTAACCTCCATGGCTTCTAATAAATTTAATTTTCTATTTCTTGTGGCTGTATGTAAAATATCCAAAATTGTCGTCAAAAATGTGTTTTTCTGTGTTTAAGTGTGTAGCATAATTAGAATGTAGACTATTGTTTTGAAACGCTCTGTTATGTTCGTTAGATCCTTCAAGAATGCGTTTCTTGAAGGATCTACCTGTCTGCCCAATATATTTTAGGACAAGATCCGCATTTCAACATATAGACACCTGATTTTTGAGATTTAGGCTTCGGATAAATAGAATTTACTGTTGTCTGGATTTGTTTTTTATTTATAATATTATCTATACTGGACGGATGGTAGCTGTTGTTCAGTGCAATTGGTTTATTGATATTAAGTTCTTTGTTGTAATTTTCTGTTGAGACTGGCATATTAAGAAGTCTGTGTATAAAAGGGTGAATTCAACACAATTTTAATGGACAGATTTACATGGGAAACCCACATAGTCCTTTGTTAGCCGAGATTTTTATGGACAATTTGGAAAATATCATACTAGAACATTCTTTAAAAGTTTTCTATTTGGGTATTAGATACTTAGATACGTGGTTAATTTTGGTAATTTTTTTTTTTTAACTTAAATTCTCACAACATTAATTAACGTGTTATTGTCATTTTTCGGTATATATAGTAGCAGGTGGTTTGTAAATATTACATTTGATAAAGACAGGGTGTTGTCGATACAATTGTCATGTAAAAATATATAATTTCGTGAAAATCTGAACTTTTAGTTCTTATTTATTTTGATAAATTAATTTTCATCAATTAAAAGCCACCTCAGTTGAAAAATTAATCGTTTGGATTGGAAAAGTGAGTAACATTTCCTGTAATAAATTTACTTTGAAAAATAATGGATATGGATGTGACGCGTCTTTTTAATGGATTTAGTTTTAACGTTCTTTGCAGTTGTGCTCTAAGATTACCAATTCGAACATAGTAAAATTGTGTTTGTAATTTTATATGGACCAACATATATAAAATTATGCTCTACTTAATGTGACGTCAAACGGGATAGTAACACTTCTGTGCAGCTGTGTGTTGGAGAAAAAATTACCTGAATTTAATTCACGCGTTCCCCTAGTATTAAATTTGGGACGCCTTAATGGCGTTTTGATGGCGACATTTTAATCCATCTGCTACTAGTCTAATTAAGGATTATTGAAGAGTTCGTTTTCCCCAAAATCGTTCTCTAACGAGCTGGGGGCAAAACCGTTCCTCAGAGAAAACACTGAAATGCGAGATTAACTAAAGGATATTTTCTTTGAATTTCCGTCGCCCCAATGCAACGCGTGGTATTAATTTTCGAAATTCTTAACGTTACTTTCACGTCACTTTCAAGAATGTGGCGGGGTCTGCGACGAAGGTAAAGTTTATTAATCAAGTTAACGAAAATAAATATTTTGTCACGACGCAGGAACATATGGCGAATATATTTACGTGTTCCGTACTTTGTTAAATTTCGTTTATTTTTGTATCCATATTAAACTGCATTTAATTAGTTTCAGGTTTGTAAAAGATATTTTCGTAAAAAAAAAGAATCTTACCTTTTATATGTATAAAAAATTCGAAATTACAAGTTGTTATGAAATTTTGTTCTTGTAAAAAATGTTCTTTGCAAAGTTTCTTAAGAAAACTATAAATTTTAGTTTTTCTAGTTCAGATAGCGTGAATTCACAAAATTGTTAGGAATAATTTTTTACATGAAATTTATTTTACTTTACAAAAAAGTCTGAATTCGCCTAAACAATTTTGTTTATGTTGACTGTGTGAAAAGTGAAAAAATTTTTAATTTATGTGAACCTTTCTCAATTCGCATTTTACGGAAGAGATTTACAATTATTTTACAAAGATTAGTAAAAAAAACTTTGTTCCTAACTTTTTACGAAGTGTGAATTTAAATAATAAAAAAAGGAAGTACACTGAGTCAACGCTTTTATTTAATATCCACGAATTTGGGGCGGCCTTAAACTAAAACAAGGTTAACTTTTTTTGATTGATCTAAGTCTAATTAACATGAAGCAATAAACTATAAAAATATGGATTAATAAGAAATATAAGACATAATTTATGAGAATATTAACAAATGCCCCAATGTTAATGAATTTCAGGTTTTTGGAATTATTTTGGCCATTTACTTGGAAAGTTCCCAGTAAAAGTAATTGAAAAAAATATATTTTTGGCAACTGACGCAGGAGGAATCCATAAGATTTGTAAATAGTATTTTCAAACTTTTGATTTGCCAAAAAAGATTGTTATATTCTTGTCAAGTAAATAAATTTTGGAAAGATTCACTTGATATACTTATTGTTGTTCTTTTATAGTTTAGTACCTAGCAGCTTATCAAAGTATTTAGAGATAATAATTATGTAGGGGACAGGTATTATTATTATTATTTGAGAGGTTCGATAAAATCGCTCTGTTCGTATTCGAGGCGACTGTATTATAGAAAAATACGTGGTTTTCCATGGCCACGAAATCCCAAAGAATCCGGGGTAGATTAAGATAACAAATTCCTAATTTAATTCCGTCTGTGCTTTTAAGCTTTGGAGTGCTGGATACAGAAAAAACGTTTCCAATAAACCGAACCGTGGGGGTGAATACAAATTTGGCCTTTTCTTCTTCTGGTCGGTGATGCGGTTTGGAATTCAAAGCATTAATCGATATGTGTTCCTCGCCCCTCCCGTCCATATCCCGTTAAAGTGAAAAGCGTCGAGAGTGTCGGGATAAAATTAAAACTTTCCCACGGAACTGCTTAATGCGGAACGAATTTAACGAATATTTTTATTTTCCGGTGAATCAATTAGAGAAAATATTAATTACTGCACGAAAATTTTGAAAAGTGTTTTTTCAAATGCGAACGGATGAGGATAATTAAGTTCTGCATTTTCAATTTTCGGTTCATAGTTATGTTAAGTGAAATAATTATTTAAACAATTGTAAAAAATTCGTATTGTCGCATCGAATGGTCAAAATTCTGGGCACGAACTGGAACTGACGAGGGAAATAGATACTGGCGGCAAAATGTTTTTTGTATAATTGTTTGATTTTTCGAATTTTTGCCACGTTTATTAAAATTTTTGTTTTTGGTAATTTGTTTCATAAATGTGTACACTTAGTCGGTATTATTTGGTCACTTTTACAACTTTTTAGTTTTATTTGTCTCTTTACAAGAACGGGAAGTCCGCAGATTTGTCAGATTTTTTTGGCAATACATATACTTTTCCAAAATCTTTTTTTTAATTATTAAGTACCAACGAATATTTGAAATCAGTGACATTTATCTTTCAAACAAGTCTGAGTTTACTTTTTACAAAACATCTGGATTCCTCGTGCGTCGGTTTTTGCTGAGTCCAACTTGCTAACGTTTCGCCAATCATCCTGTTGGCTTCTTTAGAGCTTGATTGAAACTGGCTCGCATTTTACTTTGTACCTGCTTATATGTTATTTGAGGGGGGCGGAGCTAAATGAGGGGCATGCACGTTGTCTCGGATGACTGATGTCTTTGACAGACAAATTTCCATTTGCGATGGCTGGAGTTTTACTGCATTCCATGCATATGGGTCATTGGAGAGACTAGGCTCAAAGAACAAAAGAGCCTCAAGACTAAGACATATAAACTGTAACCTGCATGTAATCAATTCTTCTACCAACCAAAAATCCGAGAGTGTATATAAACAACCTAACAATCTTAACCGCGACTCAGGTCTACCTGTCACCAATATGGGAATCAATCATCCAAGACCGTGTTTATGCCCCCCTCATTTAGCTCCGCCCCCCTCAGACAATATATAAGCAGGTGCAGAGTAAAATGTGAGCCAGGTTCAGTCAAGCTCTGAAGAAGTCAACGGGATGATTGGCGAAACGTTAGTTCGACTCAGCAAAAACCGACGCAGGAGGAATGCAGAAGTTTTGTAAAAAGTATTACAGTAGCCTGTGGAAGTTTCTTTGATAAATTGATAAGTCTGAGTTTTTCGAAGTCGGATTTTTCTAGTGATTTAAATAAAATAATTAAACTTCAATCAATCAATAGTGTTGTGAAAGTTCTAGCTTTCAGAATTTTCATCTTGAATTTTAACATTCCATCTATTAACTTTCCCCGTGTACGGTGATGCGCGTAGTTCATAAAGAATTTATGGAATATTCTAATGTTCGTGTCATAATTTTTTCCCTGAAGCTTAGTCCAATCCTTTTTGAGGTGGGGTAAGCGTAACAGCCCGTAAATCAAAATATGTAATTGTCATAACAAGAATAAATTACAAAAATTTGTTTAAAGAAACAACATATAGGTTATTTTACATCCGTGAAACTAGCATTTTTTTTGGAAACCTCACTGTATTGATTCTTTTATTTTACCTGTAATTCCTATTGTAAATTTTTTGAGCAATAATCTTCCAATTTAATTCAAGAATTTCTTGTCCATAATTTGACAATACCGTCCTTTATTAATAAGTCGTAGGATTTTTTCAGAGGAACCGATGAAGCAAAAAAAAAACCGTAACACTAATTCTAAGAACAAAATCGCAATGAAAAAATTAGATAGATTGAATGATTTTTGATTTAACAGACCCCGGCAATTCCAAGTTCTTTGGGTGATAATAGAAACATAGTTGAAAAAATATATGTTTTTTTCATAGATCGTTCTTCCGACCACTGCGGTTAAGAAGACATTTAAATGTAGGGCCCTTACATTATAAATTAACCAAATTTTTAGCTTATTAAACTGAATATTATTTGGTCAGAAATTTTTTTTTTCAAACGTTTGAGTTTAGTTAGTCTCAAATGTTTTCCAGAAGTTCTGCTTTGTTCTTCAGAAAAATTATTACGTTTTTTATTTTCGGTGGCTTTTCTTCGCCTTCGTAGCTTGGTGCCCTAGCTAGCTAGCTAGAATATTGTTTTCAAATATTGAACCATTGACCAGTGTTGGTCGCACGGTAAACTTAATCTTATTGTTACTTAAACTCTCTCACAAATTGATTCAAGCGGTGGTTGCAATTTTTGTACTCAAGGATTGCTCATTTAACGAAATTAATATTACTCCCAATAGTAAATTATCAAAAGTATCTTATTGGCCTCTTAAATAGGATACCTTCGCGGGAAACGTTATTTTTTATATAAATGTTGGATGAATTGTTGCATAAGGCAATTAAGCCATCAATTTTAGCTTTTATATGTGGAGACGTCCGACGTCCATTTTGAAAATGCGTGATCTAAAGACGCATTAAAAATTATTCACATATTTTCAAGCCTTGGAGTCAATAAAAGCATTAATGATTACAGAAGAATTGACAACAACAAAAGATCTACTATTGATAATATATGCACTACATTCAATGTACATTCGATACGAGCCAGTGTAGTTTCTTGTGATATTTCTGATCATTTTTTGCAGTTTCCTTGCTTATCTACCCACCACCAAAAATCGTTCTATTTCAAACGTTTTTTTACTCGGAAAAGCAATATTAATGATTTTTGTGAATGCGTTGTCCTTTGGATATAGAATTTGATAGGTTCTTAAACTGTTTTTCAAGACGCTGTGTGTATCTTGTTTCCCCTGTAGAAATGTTTTACTAAAAAGCCAATCTATTGTAAGCCATGGCTGTCGAGGAAACTAACTGAGGCAAGATCTTCGAGATATCTTTAAATGATAATTATACAAGAATGTATTAACACCGTACAAAACCAGAAAAATCTTCCCGAGCAAAAAACTAAAACTTCTAAGCAAATTTATTACGCTAATTTGTTCCCCACATCAAATAATGTTTCCCAAACAGCATGGAAAGTCATAAAAAACAACCACATTATTTTATTGATGAGAACGGGAACCGATTTCCTTAACTATCGGGAGCATCAAGAATAACAATCAGGAGAATTTTAATGATTTTTTATCAGTTATCAGTGAAGTATCTCAAGGAAGCATAGTGAGGCCGCTTTTGTTCATTTTTTTTTACTGCGTACACGGACGATGCAGTAATCACAACCTCAAATGCTAGTTTAGATATTTTATTATCTTGACAGATTTAAATACGGTTAAACCAACCAGAGTTGTGATTTTAAATCATAAATTCCCAAAACTCTGACGTGTTTTTCAGAAAAAACAGAAATACTGAGTTGTTTTTCACAAAAATTGAAACCCATTTAGTTTTGCTTTTAAACATTAAAATCATTTATCGTCAATAAAAAAAGCATTTTTTTTTTGTACTACGGGAGGAACGGTTTTTATTTTTAACCCATTTTTGATACGACCTACCCCGACGGCGGTGTCCTGCGGGACTTTGACCTACGTTCCGAAAATAAGTCCGATTCGTCGCCGGTTCGTGTTGGCCGTTTCGCAGAATTCCACGGGGGCTGATATTACGAGAAACTGGTTTAGGGGGAAATCGGCGTCGAAATCGATAGATCCGCCGCCGCGGAAATAGACAGAAATATCGTATATCAAGTAAAACTCGAGTAACTTCTTTTAAAAAGTTTCGAACCCGTCGGTCATCAGCCAAGCAATGCATTTCGCCATTCGAAGCTATGCGATGGCATTCCCGACATTTTAAATTCATAGAGTATGTCGATGTCGCGTGGTTCTCCATGTTCTTCAAGGTGTACCCCTTCGGGTACCCCGAAAAGGCGACCGCACAGTTGGCACAGTTCCGGTGGTTCCCCGGGCCAGAAAAACCGAAGAAGGCAGATAGGTTAGTCTGACTGGCCGTAATGTGTGTGTGTGTTTTTTTTAGCTCATAAATATATTTGTGTGTTTTTAACGGGCTGTTGCATGAATGTTTTCACTAAACCGAGTTTAATAAGCTCATGTTTAAAAAATAATTTGCGGTTAAGATTTTACACGTTGCACCGTATTTTAAATTTGGAAGGAAGTTTTATAGAAGGAACACTTTATTCTTGGAAAATGTAGAGACTGCGTTTCTCTTCCCTTCAATTCAAATTGTCTGTAGATGGCCATTGTTTAAAAAGAATATATAAGAATATGAATAAATTGTTAAGGAAATACGTTGCATTGAAGAACATTCTGATTATGTCGATTTAAACGGAAAATGTAGGGACTGCGTTTCTCTTCCCTTCAATTCAAATTGTCTGTGGATGGCCATTGTTTAAAAAGAATATATAAGAATATCAATAAATTGTTAAGGAAATACGTTGCATTGAAGAACATTCTGATTATGTCGATTTAAACGATCCTTGAAGTTGAACTGAGTTTTGTTGGTGATAATCCACCTGATTTAGAAAACTGAGTTTTTCGTTATATATAACATTTTTTATTATTTATTATACATATTTTTATTATCTGTTAAAATTGCCATTTCTAATAAAAAAATATTTAAAATTGAGGTTAGTTTTGAAAATATCAAAAAATTTATTAGAAAAAGTTGCTTTTTTTCTCCAAAAACATTTGTTCTACTTTTTTTTTCAGTTATTTTTTGACCCATCTTAATTGGAAGAAATAATAATCAAAATTAGTTTTAAATTTGTTTTAAATACTCAATTTGAAAGGAAACATTAAAATGCATCTAGACAAATCATTAAGGTTGATTTAATTACTTAATTAATTTTTTTTATATTATTTTTATATTATATTATATGACTTATGTGAGCATTCCAATTTAGATGCTCGTCAAGCATAAGCCCCAAATATTTTATTTTGTCAACTCTTTCCAAAGTAAAATCATTTATCTTAATGTTACAGTAATTATTTTTTTTTGTTTAAATAAACTCTATTTCGTTTTTCAATGTATATTTTTAATTTGTTATTTAATTGCCAGTTGTAGTATCCTTTTAAATAATTTTTTGCTATATTTGCCAATAGCTTGAGGGACCCCACAATTATTAGCCATAACTCTACTACTGCAGTCCTCCAGAGTTGCGGTTGATTAAGTTAATTCGATATTAAGATTTTAAGGAGATATTGTGGGTTTTTTGAAAAATAAATATTTTAAGTTTTTGATGTCGTTAGTCAAATTTTTTTGAAAAATAAATTAGTTATTTTTTGGTCTTCGCTACCTTCAATGAAAATTTCTATAGAAAACAACTTTGATGCTACCTTTATTTTGACTTTTTGGATTCATTTTAAACATGGGGTAGTATCTTTCGTATTATTTTAAGGTTGTTCATGTGTAATCGTTTCAAAATTAAAAGTGAACAATAAGTCTTAAAATTTTAGCACTTCATAGGCGAGAGCGAAAATTGCAGGTTTTGCAACGTTTTTTTAAGTTTTGAGTTCGTTTTTAGTGTACCGCCAAGCAACTATCGCTATAATACGAATCAATTAATCCCCATTAACTTTGGAATTTGATTTTACATTTAGTTCCGCCGAACGACTTCTAAATACGCAATTCGTTACGTTTAATTGCCCTCATATATGGGCCTAGTGCCAGATTGGACCCGAAAGTTACACGCCAATGTAGTCGCGACCACCCAAACGAGCCTGGCAATTCCACTTTGTGTCATAAACAAAGGGAATTGTTTGAATTACGAGGGTGAGGGGTCCGGGGTGTATATCCGTGCAGTCGTAAGTGCGGGTAAATTTAACCGGAGTCGTCAAGTTTCACCGCATTCTAGTTAACCTAATTAAAATATTTGCTATTATTATCGGTGGTTTACCTTGACGTCGGATGTTCCTTGATTGTCATGAAAGTGTACGGTCAAAGTAGAAGGAAACCGAAGAAACATAGAACAGAGATGAAAATATTTTAATTACAATATATACTACTAAGATCATGCGACCATTTACCGTCTTCTCGTTTTGACAGATTTTATACTTTTTTTCTTAAAGAAACTTCCGCGACTGTGGAAATTGTAGGTGCACTCCATATTTTTCTCCTACGAAGTTTGTCTTGCTGACTTTTCTGAAACTGAGGGCAGCTTATTCTACATACACCTTATATACATAAAGGTTGGGGAAGGCGGTTTAATTGCTTCCCAAACGGACGAGAGATGGAAACCTGCGTTGCGGTTTATGTTATTAGGATCTTTGATGATATCTTTAGGGAATTTTTTTGGATGCAAGAATGTGCTAGAAGGATTTTGGTCTTATTGAATTAAATCTGGAATTCTATATATCGAAGAATGTGCTAGAAGGATTTTGGTCTTATTGAATTAAATCTGGAATTCTATATATCGAAGTCTGGTTGATTTATGATGTTTTTTTTAATCTGATTTACTGTAAATTCAGAAAGGATTGATGAGATTCCCGACGCGGATGCGGATGGATGCAAGAATGTGCTAGAAGGATTTTGGTCTTATTGAATTAAATCTGGAATTCTATATATCGAAGAATGTGCTAGAAGGATTTTGGTCTTATTGAATTAAATCTGGAATTCTATATATCGAAGTCTGGTTGATTTATGATGTTTTTTTAATCTGATTTACTGTAAATTCAGAAAGGATTGATGAGATTCCCGACGCGATATCATCTAGATATATTTTTCACAGTTTGGGTTATTTCTGGCTAGTTTTTCAAAATGCTTCATAAAAATATATGTTACTCTCTATCTAACCAGTTAGATCTTGACTGAGTTGGCTATAAGAGTCAGCTGAGATGTCTTTAATTCCATCTTAGTAGTCTATAGAATTCATCACAACAATGCTCCAAAGAAGCCAGCAGCCTGTTTAGCGAAACGTCAGTAAGACAAAGTCAATAATTGATTTTTGATAATTTTACTTGATGAAAATCGATTTATCAAAATAAATAAGAACTAAAATTTCATTGTTTAGACAACACCGTGTCTTTAGCAAATGTAATATTTACAAACCACCTTCTACTATATATACCGAAAAATGACCATAAAACCTTAATTAATGTTAAGGTGTTACGGTCATTTTTCAGTATTTATAGTAGCAATTAGTTTATATTACACTTGATTAAGGCACGAAACAATTGTTATGTAAAAATATATAATTTCGTGAAAATCTGAACTTTTAGTTCTTATTTATTTTGACAAAGTCTGCTGGAAAAATCCAAAAGAAGTGTACCTATAAAATATACTATCCAGGCTCTACACGGGCAGAACACGCAGGTTCCTCAATGAACTGGTACGACAAAGTCGAACCGATATTGTGAATTCTTTTTCTGACTATACGACTGCAGTGCGGTGCAGTTTCTTCGTCGCTTGTACTTTACATCAGACTGTCGGAAGGTCTTTCTTGGGGTTTCTGATTGTTTTCTTTATATTTATATCTATATCTTAGTTCATATTATTTGTTGCCCTAGGGACTATTGTAGCGGCTGGCAATTTATCTCTTGCCTGCCATACCACTCTTGTCTTTCGCGCACCATCTTTCTTTTCCTTATCGTATCATTGGTGCCTTTTATCTATTATATACCTTATTCGCTTCAATATATTTGTTAGTGGATCATTTTGATGACTTTTCGAACTCTCTTAAATGTTCTGATTAATATCCATTTCATTATTATCATTGTGCTATACTTTAAGATATAGTCTTACCGCGTTCGGAGGTCGCCTTGCTTGTCCGCTATTTTTGTAACAATGCAGTCTGCCGTATAATTATATGTAAATGTATAATTAAAAATCACGTTTGTGTCTGACTAGGTATATTTTTTAATATCATTCCGAATGGATAATAGTTTATTTTGCAATTTTTCGCCAGACGTGTAATGAGTGGACCAAACAGCGCATTCTGCATTTAAAAGACGACTACGCAGTGTCCCCCGTAAAATGTGGCAGATGGCGCGCTATCGAGTACAAAAGTTGCAAAATGTGTTTTCTGATGCACATTTTCAAAATGTCTTGCGTTTACTTTACTTATTTTCTGAGATAAGTTTTAGCTAAGATCTAGTTGTCCAAATTTAGTTATCAAAATTTAGCAACTAATGGTATGTTTACGGTATATCAGAGTTGTCAGCACCAACCAAGAAAATGATTTTGAATCGATTCGTTTAATATTAAAATAATGTAAAACATCCATTTAAGTAGATTTTTCGCAATGCAAAATCAAGCCAAATCTAAACAATAAGTCCTCTTTACTTAAAAAATGGCTGTTGATTTCAGAGCCTGTTAAGTTTAATAAACAAACACTACATTTTTGTGAAAATATTGTCAACATAAGGAACATAATTGACAAGTTTTGTATTTTTTTCATCTCTTATAATTTTTTGTCAGGTAATATCCAAACATGGCCACAATCATAGATCAAATTATAACCTGTGTCCTCAATCTTCTATAATGACAGAATTTGAAGGTGCGCTACTGTACAGGGTGGTCCAAATTCGAGGGGCCTCTATGACTTTAAGTTAAGCATTTTGAGCATAGTTCGCCCATAACATGCATATATCGATACCGATTTTCGAGAGAAGTCAAAAACTGAAAACCGCATCGTGTTATGCCGAGGTGTTTTTGAGTTACGGGGTGATTCTCAAAAATGTGCTAAAGGCCCTCTATCACTTTTCTAATTGTAAGAATAGAGTTTTGGGAAAAACCATTTTTTAAAGTTTTTTTAAGCGGGAATCTCTCTATTTTACCCGTTTTGTCTTAGAGCCTTTAGTTTCCGAGATATCCACATTAAGTTATATTTACCCCAATTTTTCTAAAAATCAGTTTATTATTAGATAGTTTAAAAGATATTTGCAATTTTTGATATTTACCATATTAGGCGCTGTGCGCGTCCTAAATGTGTAGATACAATTTTATTATTTTTTTATTTCATACAAATTCAAGTTGGCTACGACACGAGGGGACACAGCAACCTCGGACTTTAACTTCTAGTTTACAATAATTACCAACCCTAAAATAATAAACGGAAATAAAATTATTAAAAACATACATTTTTTTTATTTAAAATTTTTGTTAAATAAACTACGTAACACAATCTACATCTAACAAGTTTCTTTAATTCTAAAATAAATGCACAAATTGACGGCCGTTTCCTTGTAAACATATCCTACATCTTCTCTTGACGCTGTTTTCTGTATCAGGAAGTTCTGCTGCACTAGGCTGCCTGAATGCAGTACGAAGTGCCTCTTCCAATTCCCTTCTAGTAGTTCGGCGATTTCGAAATACAAAATTTTTTATTCTTTCCCACAAAAAGAAGTCGCAAGGGGTCAGGTTTGGAGACCTGGGGGGGTCCCTTATTTCCTATCCAATTTTTGGCAAACTCATTATTTAGCAAATTAGTAATGTCTCGTGCATTGTGAGCAGGTGAACCGCCATGTGGAAAGTATAGCTCATTATTTTGCAAAATTGTCGATAAACCTAATTACCTGCTCTTCTAGAATTTGTTGGTATCTTTCGGCATTTAAACTTCCATAAAAAATATATGGTCCAATAATTTGTTTTCTGTAGATGTCTACCCATACTTTAAAACGGAACCTTCCCTGATTAGCTTGTTTCTCCATAATGTGGGATTTTGCTGTTTCCAGTAACAGAAAATAGAAATCGTTGCTTCATCCTTCCAAATAACTTTCCTGGCAAAATAGGGGTCTTCTTGGCATTTATTTAGATACCACTTGGAGCAAAATCTCGTTGCCGTAATTGATGCACCCGTCGGGGTCGATAGGGCCTAAAGTTTTGTTTTTTAAGCACCCGCACGTTATTACTGCGTGGAATTCCAGTTTTTCTCTCTATAGCCCTGGTGGAAGTATTCGGGTTAATTTCTATGAATTCCAGAACCTTTAGTTCTTAAAACTATGTCTGGCTAGGCTTCTATGCGCCCTAGGCCGCCGGTTTGTAAATTATCCGTATTCTAGTAGATGATGTTTTAACACCAAAAATATTTTTGAGCTAGGTTGCCTTCTTTCCGGATATCTCTGGAAATATAGATTTAATGCCGTCTGTCGATTTTCGTTACTTTCAATATAACATTTTATCTTGTCGTACTTTTCATAGTTTTCAAACATTTTTATAGCTTTGACACTTGAGGTGTATCATGGAAATTGTTTTTATCTCATCGTAGCTACCTAGATAGATACCGTAAAACTGCATAAGTCAGAGTTAAGCACAGCCTGCTAGGTAATTATTGAAAATTGCCGAATGTTTTTAACTACTTAATAAAAATAGGTGTATTGGTATTGGTATTGGTATTAAAGGGGGGCGCCCTCGCGGGCGTCCAAGCACTTAGGCCACCAGATGGGCCCGTTGTGCCCCCAGGCCGCTCTAAAGGGCGTCCAGAATGGCGCCCCTCCTATAGAAGGTCAGCAACTCCTTTAGCCCAATACCGTGCACTGAGTCCGGATCGATCAGGGCCGTTCCGAAGACTCCCAATCTTGCCCATGTCAAGGCAGGGCACTCGGTGAGCAGATGATACGAGGTCTCCTCCCCTTCCATGCACCACATACACCATACACTCCGGGTCGTCTCCAATGCCTAGCAAGCAAAGATGCCTCCTAAGCCTGCAATGTGCTGTGTAGGCCCCTGTTAGTGCTCTACACTCCCTTCTGGTCAGTCTAAGCAGCTCCCTGGTCCGAGGAAGGGCGGGCCCATCCATCATAAGCCTCGCCCGCCTCATTCCCGGAGCAACTCTCCAGCCCCCCGCGGCCCGGTCTCTCGCCCAGGCTTCGAGAGCTTAAAAATAGGTGTATGGCACATCGTTGGACAGGAAATTTTTATTAGAAAACTTTTTTTTCTAAATTGTGGTATTCTATTTAAAAAAATGTAACTTTGTGTTGTATCTCGTGAACTAAAGGCTTTAAGACAAAATCGATGAAACAGGTAGATATGCCCTTAAAAATCTTCAAAAAATGTTTTTAATAAAAATTTCTATCTTTACAAATAAAAAAGTTTTAGAGGGTTTTTAGAAACATATTTTTTTTAAGAATCACCCTGTAGCTCAGAAACTCTTTGACATATCATGATGCGGTTTTTAGTTTTCGACTTCTCTCGAAAATCGAGCCCGTAATATTCATATTAATTTTGGAATTTGGACCACCCTGTACACTTACCAGCGGTTATACCCTTTGTAATCTTAACCGGGTTGTTGACTTTTATTAATTTTTTCCTCTCACCACTTTCAGCTCAACAAGTCATGGACGGCCAGCGAGCTCTCGAACTGATGCCCCTCCTCCAGGAACGGCTCGTCGTTTTGACAGGAGGTCGCGATAGACGTGGCGGTCCGGTCCTGTCCTTTCCGGCCAGCCCGCGACGCGAACGGGCGAAACCCGAGGACTACCGCAGGCTCCTTCAGTACCTCATGTCCATACCTAAGTAAGTAATTGATTTTCGACATTCACTTTCTTAACCCTCTGTCTATGTTAAAATAAAGTTTTCCCTATATTTTCTAAATGTTATTTTTTAAAAGGACAAGCGGCTGTTTGACGCTAGTGAGGTGTTTATTTGAGCACCCTATCGGAAAATAAGTTGGTATCGTATTCTATTGGAGTTGGTTCAGGTGTATTAGAGTCTAAAAAAAGCATACAAAATAAATAAACAATAATGGAGCTATTAAGTCAGATAAAAGCAACAAAAAATTCAAAATAGATTGGATTATTAGATTATATTAGAAGAACACTATGAGTTTCTTTTCTCAAGTGCTCTAGATCTAGAAGTTCCCTTCTGAATGTTTCTGCGATAGAGTCGCCACATAACATGCCTTAGCCATCTTGTCTTTCGTTTGGTTAGTTCAGTGCTCTGCAAGTGAATAAGTTTGCGCTGGCTCGTGTAGTGAATGTGCTCACTTATAATTGTGATCTGTGGCCTTCCATTGGCCCTTCTAATACATACCAATGTTGCTCAGTTTTTCTCAGATAACCGGACATCAGTTGTATGTAAAGTCTCTTCATAGATATAAGAAATTGACTAACTGATACAAATTAAGGAAAGACCCGGGCCAGTTGCTTACCAGTACTTTGCTTAGAATTTAATTATTTGGGGTTTTCTTAGGAAAGGTACTAAACAATATTTATTTATTTATTTATGTATTTATGTTTAAATCTAAAATAAAATTACAAATTATTTTTATTACCTACTTAAATTACTTAAAATTATTCACATGATATATCAGTATCACTATCGCTATCATCGGCTGTTCTAATTATTATTTGTTCTATATTATTTGCAATATGGATATACGATTGTTCTGCTTTTTCTATATGTTTAACAGAATTTGCCCAACTTTGTGGAGGGACCATCTTTAGAGCCAGCATGCAAAATAGTTATTCTTTTACCTCTTTTTGATGGCCCGTTTGTTTTACACTTATCAGTTGAGTCAACCCCACCCTTTTCCGGGGTATCATAAGTGTCGAACCAGGTTTCATCCAACTAAGTAGTATATCAAACCAAAGAATATAGATAGGTATAAAATTATTTTCTATTACGGACCACAATTTTACCCGAATTTAAATTCGGAAACTTTAAGTAATAATCTCGTTGCATGTTAATGACCACCCTTGGATAATCTCATTCAAAAGCAATTGGTCACTTTCTTATATCTATGAACAGACTAGACCCCCGCGGTTTCAAATTAAATGATGAATAATTAACTCATAGCCCCATAAGAGAGCCGATAAGTTTATATTTAGAATAGTTAGAGTTAATTAGATAGTAATAGATAGTAGTAATTAAATATTCATTGATAACATGGATAGTTTTGCCGGAAATTCTAAAAGTTCATAGAATATTTAAAGTCAATAAAGTCTAAATTTAAATATATATATATATATATATATATATATATATATATATATATATATATATATATATATATATATATATATATATATATATATATATATATATATATATATATATATATATATATATATATATATATATGTATATATATATATGTATATATATATATGTATATATATATATGTATATATATATATATATATATATATATATATATATATATATATATATATATATATATATATATATATATATATATATATATATATATATATATATTGTGACGGTTTCATATTTCAATGGTAAAATTTAGCATTTTTAAAGTACCAGTGCTGGCACATTTGCGAAGTAACGGGTTTATTTTATTAGTACCTTGTAGAATTAATTGTACTGTCCATTTCCTTCACCTTTTGCTGTTTGGCGAGTGCTTCTTAACAATTAAAATTCTTGTTTATTAGGTTCATATCGATTTTGCGATTTGAACACACGTTCTTTTGTAGACTCGGTTCCTTTAGTTTCGGAATTGTACTCCCCGGCCGATTGTGTTGCCGAACCATAAATATTTTATGCTGCAACGGTTGTATGCGTGGCCCCTTGTTCGCTTGGTTTTCTCTTAAGTGACACCGGTTTACTGAGAGATACTAATGCAAAAAACAGAATATTAGTTGCGCATTAGAAGGAGTCATAACCATTACCATCTGTCACCCTATGAGACTAGGGACCACATTTGCTTTTCATTGCTTCGGTATTCCTTGGCGAGACTAGTAAACATTGTTTTGTTTCTTAACCTATTCTTCCTCGATTTTCTGTGACTGGCCGTCCGGTCGCCACCATAGATAGCGTTCGGGTAGTTCGATCTCGTTGACGCAATCTCGATTCTTTGGCACGGGCCATACGGCCATCACCACAGATATAGTTCGGTTGGCGTTTTCCCTCTAATTTTTTTTGCTCGTTTAGCCTTTTAATAAAACTGGTTGTCTGAATCGTCCGGCATTTTGTACGCTAGCTTTTGAAGCTTGGGGTTGTGGCAGGTTTTCTTTTGTGTGACCGATTTCTTTTTGAGCCGGCAGTGCTACCCCTATAAGAGGGGGATATGTAAATTGCTCACTAATTTATGATTTCCCATACTTTTGGATCTATTTGGAGTTTGGAATGGGAATCTTCCTCAACGAGGGATTTTGAAAAGAATTGTTATTGCCCCACATTTCCAGAAAACCCTCGAATCGAGTATTGTACGTATTCTTGCTCCGTTTCCCGCAAACCTTCCACGTGGTTTCTTCTTTCACCGGAATACCAGACCAGACTTGGTGTCTTGCAGTGTATGCTGTCTCTTGGGTACATGTTTAGTTGTGGAGTTTCCCCTATCGAGCAGCCTGCTTTCCGGACGGACTTTGCTGGGTTAACTGGGTCTGCCCACCTGCGGCTGTCACATTGAGCCACCATTCCATCTTGGCTTGGTTCCCGGGATAGTGACAGACAGCTGTGTAACGTTCGGGACAGCTTGAGGTTTGGGTAGCTTAAGTGGCCTGTTCTCTTCAAGAACGGTTTGCGGAACTCATAGTCTTAATTTATAGTGTCTTACATTCTTTTGCACCGCCAAAACTTGAAGGTTAGATTTGACACTCACGCCGACCACCAGGTTGAAGGAAATAAATTATTGTTCGTGATTCACTTGTTTATTTCCTTTACGGGTTGGAACCTCGGGTTGATAAGTTTACCTTTTTCGAATCACGTGGCGCCTACCTACCACCTTCCGGGACATGACCGAGGTGCCCTTCACCGCCTTCCAACTTGGCTTTGATTTAGTATTTTTTTTCCCTACTTTATTAATCCTTCTTGATTGCTAATGAGCTAGCCTAGGCATTGTCTTACCTCACTATTAAATCACGAATTTAATTAATTAATGCGTTTCTTTTTCACGACCCTGAGATTGAGAGGTAAGAATATATATATATATATATATATATATATATATATATATATATATATATATATATATATATATATATATATATATATATATATATATATATATATATATATATATATATATATATATATATATATATATATATATATATATATATATATATATATATATATATATATATATATATATATATATATATATATATATATATATATATATATATATATATATTTGAAGTTATTACACTGTAACTATCATTATCTGTCTATGAGGAGAGTGTGAGAGAACAGTATCTGACACACTCACCGACAGATAAACAGCACTTGCGACTTTATTTATACTCTTAAAGATAATTAATAATTTAAATTGCATTCTTTTGGGCCAGTAAACAAAGCATAAGCTCTGCTACAACACTAAGAAAACTTTAGGAATTTAAATAAACCATGCGCCAAAAAATTGGAAACATCTTTTCTATTCCGGAAGAATTTCGTTTTCAATTTAACATACTTGTTTTATTTATTTTCGTTATCATTAATTGCTGAAAGGAACTTTGAAATTTATTGTCTGTAAGAAGATGTCGCAGAAAACCCCGAAATGTTGCGGAATACGAGGTTGCTACGACAACTCCCGCACTTGACATATAGTACTCGCCTTAACTAAAAATGGAAGATTTTGAAAATCGCGCAGTAATAAAATATTTTCATTTAAAGGGTTTAACGCCTTCTGAAATAAACAATGAGATTGATAACACTAAAAGCCTCTAAAAAATTATATTCAATGTTTAAAAGGTGGGTAGCAAAAGTGAGTAGACAAGTGGGAATTTGGTCTCCATAAATGTAATTCTGATGAATTCTTGCACATCGAACCACCACTATACTCCTGAAATTAAAAAACAGTAAAAACAGTGGACAGCAACCGGTTACCCTGCTCCAACAAAGGCAAAGACAATTTTTTCAGCTAACATAATTTTAGAGTCTTTTTCTATAAAAGGAATTTTAAAATTTATTCTCTACAAAAAAATGTCGCAGAAAACCCAGAAATGTGGCGGAATACGAGGTTGCTACGGCAAGTCCCGCACTTGATATAGAGATGGCGCCTCTACTATAATTTTTCAAAGAAACTTCTGAAATGCTACTTACAAATATTCTGGTTTTCTCTGTGTCGGTTCTTGATGAATCGTTGATGTTTCGCCAATCATCTTGTTTGCTTGTTAACACTGAAAGACTCTTGGCAATCATATTCACTGGTTAAAAATTTGAAAGGAATAGTGAGAATTTGGCACTCTATAAATGAAATTCTTGCTTCGAGCTATAGCTGCCACATGGATCTACTATAGCACTCTTGAAATAAAAACAGTAAAAAAAGTGGACAACAAAGGCAAAGACAATTTTGTCAGCTAACATGATTTTTGAGTCTTTTTGGGGACTGTGTTGAAAAATAAATTAAAAAAATAATAAAATTCGTAGTTTCCGTTGCCAGTGCCGGGACAGTCCATCCTCGTATTTTCTTATTTGGTCGTCTACACTCGTTCAGCTTCAACAATGCAAATTACTTTCAGGCACCGAGCAACGGCAAACGGGAAACGCCATAGTAGTCCTATATATATATCGGCCGAAAATAAACATATCCGAAGTTTGAAGCGTGTATATAGCCGAAGCGTTCCCCATCTTCCGGGAAAAGTTCCGCGGGAAACACAATGCGATATCATTCGAAACTGCGCCGAACATTGCAGCTTCGCAATAACGAATCGCACGATCGTTCGCGGCGTTCGAAATTTAATCAAGTTGGCGTCGAAAAATAAAGTCCCTACAGTTTGCGAACAATGTCCGACGTTATCTTACTTATTTGGTGCTGCCTGGCGGCCCGTTACTATACGGCAAATTTGCATGCCTCGGGGTAATTGAATTTGTAATACCCTTGCCGATTAATTTGCTTCAATTTACGAAGCCTGACGAGCGTCGTCGCCGTATTGGCAGATTTTCCGCGGAAGCTAAGGTGTACTTTAGGTCCGGATTGCGTCTGTAGGGCTCGAGACGGAGATTAGAAATAAACTACCGGCTTTCCTTTTTCACTCTTATAGAATCGAATCAGTTATAGGACTGTAGAATTAGAGGAGTTAGCCCTTAGCCTGTTAGGTTCGCTTCTCGAAACAGTCTATGCAGCTTTGATAATATCTCTGCGTTCGTTAGTCAAGGAAAGGAAAATGAACTCAGTGTTTTCTTCTACTCCCCTAACCGGTAGTTGCATGTCGGTAGTGTATAAAGTGTCCTGGAGTCATTTTCTCGAAAGCCTGGACAAGCATTTATTTCTTTTTTGAAGTTGGCTTGGTTCGCCAAGGAAATGAATGCCCACCCAATGTTTTCTTCCAGTCCCATTAGGCATTTATTTATCTTTAACCGACAGGTGCATGTCAGTAGACCATTTAGACTTTCTTTCCATGGCTTATCAGGATTGCACTTGACCGAGTCACTTGTGGGGCTGTTGTAGACTTAAAGGTAGGTTCTTAGTCTGCTAGGTTCGCCTCTCTAAACCGAGTCTATACAGCTTCGATAATAACTCCTTAATGTAGCTTCTGCTTTGTTTTGTGAAGGAAATGACAATAGTTGCAGTGGTTTCTGCTCCTCCCGAAGACCTGGACCAGAAGTTATTTGTTGTTTTGCAGTTGATTAGTTTGCCCGACTGGTAAAACAGCTTCTACCAAAACTATGAAGCGTTAGAGACAATTTTGTGTGTTTGCGAAGCAGTGGTGAACTCAAGGCCTCTGACATATCAGTCAGTTGTCGCCGTCGTGGTTTCGGCAAGATCAACAAAAGATAAAAACACTTGTAGTTAAAGGAAAGAAATATAAATATTGAATGCTTCTTAAAGAAAATCTAATAGAAGGTCACTTCGACGACGAAGGAATATTAAAACAAATTATGGAAAAGAGCATGATGAAGAAAACAGCAGAGTTTCAAAGCTTGAGAGAAATTAATTCGACACGATAAACAAGGTTCCAAGCGACACGCTGAAGTCAACAAGATCTACGAGAATAGAATAGAAACCCCTTAGAGAGATTTACCGTCCATAGATTCCGACATCTTGAAGGTGGGGAGAATGAAATGTAATGTATTTTATCATCTGAACCGGCAGTTATTTGTTGTTTTCAAGTTGTTTAATTCAATGAAATTGAGCGCTTTCAGACCTTAAGGCTTTTAGGCCGTGGATTATTTTTTTTAAGACTGTTTCATCTGTTAGGGCACCCTCGTAACCCCCAATGTAGGTTTCGTCTCTTTACTAACATTTTCTTCGGTATCAGGAGCGGGATGTTCCCTGTGTTCACGAAAAACTTGGGTTTATACCTTCAATATTAAACACACTAAGGGGGCGGGAAGAATATATCTACCCACGAAATCATGGCAATGGCATGACTGGTTCTAGGAAGAACGATTTGCGAACTGAAAGAATTGGGAACAGGAAATCCAAACCGAATTGTATAATTACCCCAAAGAGTTCGGTCCAAATTGTGTTTGAAAATTAATATTTCTGTGTTCAATAGGCAAAACTCCGCTATATGAAAAATTCAGAATGAAAACTGAGGCTTTTCTAGCATATACCTAATCACGAGCTAACTAGGTTAAAGTTCATGACGAGTTTTTTGTAATATCTGTTAAAGCATAAAAAAAGCTGCAAAAAGGAGACATGATCTTGCTAAACAAGTCTAGCAAGCGCTATCTCTTGATGGGTGTACAGTGACAAGAAAAGATCTATATCTATAATAACAGATCAAGAAGTTTTAGGTTTTTACATTTTAATTGAAGAACTTCATTGATTGTCCAACGTATCTCCAAAGATTGGACGATACTAATCCAGTTACGTCAGAACATCCTAACCTATTAAATATTGCGATACCTCCGTGCGTGTTGGCGAAATTGTTATTAATTTAATACAATATAATTATGTACCCATGCCCTCGTCTCGATGTAATTTGTAGAGCTTATTTAGCGATATGATTGGCCGTTAAATATGGAAATGCACTCAGGATTCATTTCCCTGCGAGAAAATGAGATAAAAGAAGAATGGATGCCGCATAGCTGTAGCTTCGTGCTCGCCAGGATATGGACTGGAGATTATAGCTTTTGTGGAGAGCCTACGAGCATAATTAACGTATTTGTCACGACCATAATTAATTGAAAATGGGTCGTTAACCCACAATTATTATAGGACGTTAATTGAGTTAAAATATTAATTTATGGTAAGTATAATTATGTTACTTTTTATAATAATATGATATATGCAATGTTGTTGCCGTTTTACTATAAATAGTTAAGCTACAGGGCACTAAACTATGTCAGTCGCGTCTCGACCAAATTCCAACGTTTCTTTTTTCTTCTGACTAATGACTACGAAACTGTCAGGAAAGCCAAAAGATTTCAGTGTAAATTAGTTATTTTTCATTTTTTAGTTTTCATACTCAGGGTTTTATATTATAAAATTCTATATGTTATGGTAAACTTTTTCGCAAATTCGGACTTGCTCATAATTTAATAGATTTGTAGATGACAGCCCTTTTCAAAAAGAACCATTCAATAAAAAAATGAAATGAAAATCGACCCGGGAAAACACATTACATTTTCTATTAAATAATTTTCGAACCCAAGTTTTCCAAGATTACAATATTTTATTGGGAACCTCACGAGCTGCATTTTTATTTTTTGGTTTTCAAGAAAAGTCTAGCGAAGCCAGCGATATAAAAACGCGTATTCTGTTTGCCAGCGGTTTAGGTCCAGAAGAAAGAAAATTACTAATATTTTTACACATTGGAAAGAAATTCGCCTATACTTATTTTAAATGTTCCTTTTGAAACCGTTTACCAACAAAATGTACCATGTTTTGGTCCCGTTTCTACTCCTGCTATTTGAGTTGCATCTATAGCATTCACTGGGACTTTTCCTTAGAAAATAGCCATAGCCATAGAGTGACTCATCTAGTTCATTTTATTAAGGGCAGGTAGTATTATCTAGCTATTGGTAGTATTTTTATCATATTAAATTTTTTATCCTTTTTCCAATTTAGAACGCTTTTAACGAAGGTCTTGGAAGTTATGATGTGTGTTACTGTTATATTTTGTTCATGTTTGATTTTAGCTGTTATAGCTGTCTTTTTCTCTATTTGCCTTTAATGAATTCATAGGTTTTGTAAATTGGTTAAGTCGTAAATAAAAAAAATAAAAAATAATAAAAAACTACCCGGACATGGAGTTGAAAAATGCAAGATTCCAATCCCGCTTCTGCATATGCAATAAGATGTGAAGCGTATTGTAAATTCACTTCAGATATAACGGGAAGGCTATGAAAAAATATTTTAAAATAAAAGGAATACTTGAGCTTTGTCTCAAAATTTAGAATTCTAGGTTTTTTGTAGGAACAGAAAGTTTAATCGAACGGCTGCAGCGATAACTTTTTCATTTATGAAAATTTCTTATTCCCATTTCCCTACAAAGTGAATGCGTGTGGTTTTTATCATTATTCATTCCTGCAAAATCGAATCCCTGATATTTGAGTCGATTTTTCTCTATTGAGCTTAGAATTGAGGGTTCCCGTGAAAGGACTCCAATAACGACCGCCCTGTACATCCTCCGAAACCTATATAAATTTGGCAACGCGGGGTTCCTGCAGATAAACCTCGAGACGGAATCGCGAGACATCATCCAGCTTTCGGGGTGGCGCCAAGTGATTTAGTGGTCCCCGTATTCCCAAGTGCCGCTCTAAACTTGTATGAAATGTTGCCTAGCAAAACGTTTGCTTGCCAACCGAATCGAATCAAAGCGAAGAAACTCGAATCTCCCTTTTGATTTTTATCTCAGATTCTCTTTTCTCGTTTTTGTCTGTAACTGCGCAGCGTAATCTGAATGTATTACATTTGTTTAAGGAGTTTCGATTTGTTTGAAAATAAATTCGCGGTTGCGTCTAATAAGAATAACGGCTGGAAACGAACACGTACATCAGGAATCGGATGAGAAGGAACGAAATTAAATACCCCCATTTTCCGTAAAAGTGTCGGGTTTTCAATTTGCAACTGAATCGAAGAAATTTGTCTTCGTTTGTATTTCCCCAAACGCACCGTCTTGAACTTGTCTGAGCCGTTGTGGTACTAGAACACTGTGAATATCTGTCCAGCCTGTCATCGAATAAAAAAAAATGCTCAAAAACTTGGTTGACATGGTAAAAATACTATACAACATGTATTGTTATATTATTTGCACTAGATAAAATGAACTAAATTACACCCGGATCACTTTGTTATTTAAAGGCACGGAAAAGTCTAGTGGATGTTCTGAAATATGGTCTGTTTATGGATATAAGCAAGTGACCAATTGCTTTTGAATGGGATTATCCAAGGGTGGTCATTAACATACAATGCAACAAGATTATTACCTAAAGTTCAGGTAAAATTGTGGTCCGTAATAGAAATTAATTTTAAACCTACCTGTGTTTAATATTTTTTGGTTTGGTATACTGCTTAGTTTAAGTTTATTAGTAATCATTCTTATTTCGTGTGTAATACAGCGTGTGTTGAATCGTGTGCGAATTATGCAAAATATGTGGAAGTCTAGTGTATCTTAGGAGATGTTCCCGCCCAAATGTAGAAAACACTATTCTATTGAGACTAAGGAAGTTATAAACAATGTTTATTTGACTCTAATTGAACGTGGTGCCAGCAAGCAAGCATCTTTAGGAGAAACGGCCACATTGACGAAAATTCCAACATGAACTGTATGGACAATTGTAAATAATCCCATTTCAGTGAGGAAAAAAAGGCTTGAAAAAGATGAAACCGGTGTTAAAAGTGGCATAACTACCTTATGGAAGTGTATTCAACCATGGGTTTTAGATTTTGAAAAATTGACAAAGGGCAAGTTTTAAGGGAATCTTTTAGAATTCAGAAATGGCGACTGGAATATCTAGAAACAATTAGGATTTACAGAGAACAACAAAGGCCAACTATTTACTTGGATGAAACCTGGTTCGACACTTATGAAACCCCGGAAAAGGGTTGGGTTGACTCAACTGATAAATGTAAAACAAACGCGCCATCAAAAAGAGGTAAAAGAATAACTATTTTGCATGCTGGCTCTAAAGATGGTTGGATTCCAAATGGACTTTCTCTGTCTGCGAAAAATATTAAAGGTTCTTCTCTGGATTACACCACCGCCGATTTATTTAAAAGTTGGTTTAAAAACAAACAAGTTCCAAACATTCGTCCTAATAGCGTAATTGTAATGGACAATGCAAGTTATCACAGTAGATAGTTGACTAAAACCCCTTCCTCATGTGACACAAAAGCAACAATTTAATATACATGTATAATAACGACATTTATTTTCACGAAGATTATACCAAAAAGCAATTAATTGAGGTTCTACAAAGCTTGAACCCACCAAAGGAATACATACGTCTGTGATATTTTTGAAAAAAATCTAGGGCATAAAATTTTAAGGCTTCCACCGTACCACTGTATATTTAATCCCATTCAACATCTTTGGCACCAACTGAATTCTGCCATTCATCGTAACAATGTTTTCCCCGTGTTAACTCCAATATCCTCAAACTTATAGAAACCGAAGTTTTTAACATCCCTAAACAAAGTTGGGCAAATTCTGTTAAAAGAAAAAGCAGAACAGTCGTATATCCATATTGCAAATAATATAGAACAGGTCATGATAGCGATGGTGATACTGATATATTATGTGAATAATTTTAAGTAATTTAAGTAGGTAATAAAAATATTTTGTAATTTTATTTTAGATACGTAAATAAATAAATATTATTTAGTATCTTTCCTAACAAAACCCCAAATAATTAAATTCTAAGCAAAGTACGGACCTGTTCAGCCATATTTCATTCTTACAGCTTGCCCGGTTCTTTCCTTAATTCGTCTTAGTTAGTTAGTCACTTTCTTATATCTATGAACAAACTGTACCTAAAAGATTCTCTTGATAAACCGATTTGATTCATTCCCAGTACCTACCAATGCTGGTATAATACGACTAAAGATTTACTGGATTTATTGCTTTTACGTTTTAAGCATTCTACAGTAACTGAACCGCAGGCCTTCGCAGGACCGTGGTAAAACTTGAATTTGAAGACGAAGTGGAGATGGTAGTCGAACCTAATAACAATTTAGAAGACGAACTACCTCAACAAATAAAGAAACGGATCCGTTTGTCTTCGGATGCTGAACAAATTGTTTCGAATGTTTACAATTTTATAAGAAATTCAGAAGGAGAAGTAGGAGCAGCAATAAAAACAAGTGACACGACCAAAGTTCCGAAGTCAGCTGTAAGAAAAATTGTTGCAAATGGGTTATTCGAAGAACTGCATAAAAAAGTACTGACTGAATTTTGCAATGGATTGTGGATTATTTAAATGCAATTGAAAAATTTCGAGAGCGAAATGGGCAAATAGTGTATTTAGACAAAACGTGGTACGACACCCACGACACATTAAAAAAAGGATGGTGTGATAACAGTAACAAGTGTGTGCTAGACGTGCCGCGTTCACATGCAAAACGCATAATAAAATGGTTAGTGCAAGATGCCTTATTTTTATCTTCCAAAAATGTCAAAGTTTAAAGTGTGGATTGCCATGAAAACGTGACCGCGGAAATATTTGAGGACTGTGGTATCGTTCTGCCCAAATTAGAAAAATTCCAAATACTTCTTCAAATAAAGAAGAAATGAAAGAATTTCTGTACTAAAAAACATTCTGGAATTATTAAATATAAAAACACATTTTAATAAAGACTACAAAATCGATTCGATAGCACAACAAAATGGACATGATATCTTGAGATTACCCACGTATATTTAACCCGATTGAGATGAATTGGTCTGAGTTGAAAGCGCATATAAGAAGAAATAACAGTGCACCAAAATTTAGTGATAGTACTATAAACGTAATTGGCAAGAGGTAGCTAAAATATCAGTACGAAGCTGGTCTAATTGTGAAAAACGAGTAATAAAAGAAGAAAATATTTATCGAGAACGATTAGTGAGGGAGTTGTTCATTGAACTAGGTGACGACAGTAGCGAAAGTGACGATTTTTAAGTAACTAATATTTTATTATAATTAAATTTAATATTTTGTATATTAATAATGATACTATGAAGAAATGTCATGAAATAGGACGTAATAAATTGTTACTTTGTACTAATTTTTTCATGTACATGTTTCAAACATTGCTCATCGAAAAAGATTGAAAACATACTTGTATCCCGCTTGTTAGTGTAGGTAGATCAATTGCTAGGACGGTCCTGGGATGGTTACGGATAAGGGTCTGCTCGGAAGGTGGTTCTATAAGGATGCGGTTTTGGAGTATTAAACACTAGGAAAAGTTAATCACGGGGTCGGTTTTAAAAGCACTATATTTCTGGTCCAAGTATACATAGGTTCCTTTCTTCTTGACATGAACCACTAGTAAACTGAATGAGCTAAGTTTTTATGCCGGACAGTAATTTTTTGCTTGAGTATAACTAATGTTACAGAAACGGTATAAAAGTAACAATTTGAAATTCTAGGCTCGATTTTTTGCCTTCTACAATTCCATCCCTTATTGGCATATTTCTAAAATATTTATAGTCCAGAAAAGTTACGCATGCAATCGCATAATATCAATAATCAAAGGATGATATTTCTCTTTGGCTTGTTAAATAGAATAAATTAATCACCACAAAGCCATCAATAGAGAAGCAACACCTGAGGAAAATTTATATATTATATTATATTTTCAAGATTGGAAAAAAAGGATTTACGTCTTCAGGTCTCGATTTTCACATAGCTAATTTAAGATATCTCCACTTCAATAATTGGTAGGTTTTATTTATCGTATGGCGTACATTGTGCTATGCTATTATATGTTCTCAGAGCATATAGATGTTGATGTTACAATTTTATGTCTAAATTTTTAATATAATCAATCGCCTCTTCTGTTGCAGTCATAAAATCAGTGATAGGTCCTTGGTAGGCACGGTTTGGGCAATCTTTCACTATGTGAGTCACTGTTTGATTATTGGCCCCGCAGTCGCATTCTGGCGAGGTTATCCATCCCCATTTATGAAGAGCGTCAGCACATCTGCCATGGCCAGCACGTATTCGGTTCAATGTAGTCCACACTTTTCGAGGCAAGTCAGATCCAGCAACCTTCTCTGAAGTAAGGAAAGTTTGAAAGTGCGATGGGCATTGTTCCTGCCATCTTTGTTGCCAGGCGTTCGCTGCGTTGAAATTTGAGTCCAACAGCTCTTTAGCGGTGATTAGCGCTGGTTTCCTCGACTTCAGTCGTTTGCGCTCTAGATCGCCTATTTCATTGTGTATAGGTAGCTCTGTATTATTGTTTATTTTCTGATACTCCCTAACAAGGCTGTTTTTACGTCGAATTTCAGGTGGCAGTATGTGGCTCAGGAAAGGCAGCCAAGCAATTGGTGTGGACTTAATCGTGCCGCTGATTATGCGCATTGTGTTGTTCAGTACAGTGTCGATTCTCTCAGTGTGCGGGCTGTTAATCCACACTGGTGCGCAGTATTCCGCCACAGAGTAGACAAGACCGACTGCCGATATACGGAGCGTGTCCGCTGAGGAGCCCCAGGTGGTACCACACAATTTATGAATGATGTTAGTCCTTGTTCTCATTTTGCTTGCGGTCTTTATCAGGTGTTCCTTGTAGGAGAGCGTCCTGTCCAGTGTGACTCCTAAGTATTTGGGGTGGTTGTTATGGTTGAGGCGTTTTCCTTCGAAGTTGATGGTAAGCTCTCTCTTCGCTGATTGGTTACAAAGGTGGAAGCATGACACCTCTGTTTTAGTGGGGTTGGGCAGCAATCTCCATTTGTCAAAGTAGTCGCTCATCAACCTTAAGTCGGAGCCAAGAGTCTTTTCAGTGGTCTCGAACTTCTCGTGTTGAGCGGCTAAAGCCCAGTCATCTGCGTATCCAAATTTTGTAGATTGTGTGTTTGGCATATCCGAAATGTAGAGGTTAAACAGAAGTGGGGCGAGAACTGAGCCCTGTGGCAGTCCATCGTTTAGTGTTCTTGTTCTGCTTGTCCTCTCTCCAATTACAACATTGAAAGTTCTCCCTGCGAGCATATTGTCGGTGAGACGAATGGCATGGCTGCATGGAATTTTTTGGATTAGCTTGTATAGCAGGCCGTGCCTCCAAACAGTATCGTAAGCAGAGCTTAAATCTATAAAGGTAATCGATGTTTTCTGGCGTTTTTGGTAGCCTGCTTCTATGTGAGATGTTAGGGAAAGCACCTGGTCTGTGCAGCTTCTTCCTGGTCTGAAACCCGCTTGTTCGATTGGTATAGATTCTAGTATTTTTGGGCTCAGTCTGTTGTACAGGAGCCTCTCTAGTAGCTTGTATACAGTGCTGAGAAGCGCAACTGGCCTGTAACTCTTTGGTTGGTCGCTGGGTTTTCCTGGCTTCAGCAGTGCTATTATTCTTGAATTCTTCATTTTCTGTGGTATGTGGCCCGATTGCAGCATGTTTGAGTAGAATTGCGCAAGCCATTTTTTGGCATACTTCCCACAGTGAAGAAGGAACTCCGGGTGTACCCCATCGGGGCCAGGTGCCTTTCCGCGTTTTACGCTCCTTAATGCTTCTGTGACTTCGAGGGCCGTAAAACTGGAGGAGTACTGATCATTTGGTCCGATCTTCGATTTTAGAGCACTAAGTTCATGTCGTATCTTTTTTGTATGATTCTTGTCTCTAGGGGCTCTGGTTGTCACCTGAATGTGCGATGCAACCTTATCTGCAGAGATATCTGGGGTGCCACGGCAAGTTTTGCTGGCTCCACCTAGTTTTCTAAGGAGGCTCCATGCCTTGCTGCTTGATCTCTTAAAGTCAAGCGACTCAACTGTTTCCCTCCATTTTTCCCGACGTGCGACGTCCAGACTATGCAGCAGGCCGTCGGCGATCTCCGGATCTCCGCTCTTGAGGAACTTCTGGTATTGGTCCTCACAGTTGTCATTCCAGCCAGGTACGTATTGTCTTCGGTATCCTCTTGGGATGGTAGCTTTAGCAGTGGATTTAATTGCACCAATAAATCTTTCATAATTGTTTGCAGTTGGTGGGATCCATCCCAGGCATTTCTCCAGTCTCTCAGTGTAAGCACTCCAGTTCGTCTTCCTGAAATTCCATCTTGGGCGTTGTAAGGACGTCACCAGTGGGATGCTGGTTCCGATCTTGATTAAGACTGGGCGATGTTGACTATGCGGGAAGTCGGTTAGTACCTCTCTTGTTGTTCTTAAAGGTAACTGCTCGTGGTCAGTTGTCACGAAGCAGAGGTCCGGATTGTATTCCTTTCTCCAGGCTGCCGATCTAAAAGTTCCCCGGCTCTTTGGATCAAAAACTAAGAACATGTTGTTATTTTCTGCCCAGTTAGTGAGGTCCATTCCGTTCTGGTCGGCTGCTCTGTATCTCCACTGGGTATGATGACTATTGAAATCACCAACGTACGTGGCTGGGTGTGTTAGACCCGGCAATACGTCCTGGGGCCACCTACAGGCTGGGGGCTTATACACGTTGCTCACTGAGAGTTCTCCTATTTTAATGACAACTTCGTGTATGTTGTTGCGTGTCGTTGCTGAGCATAAATGAACGTTTTCAACTTCCGATCGGGCATATGTGGCTACTCCATAGGAACGGTGGTATGTCGCACCCACCAAGTCATATCCAGGTATTGTACCTCTCCGGTTAATTTGATCCACATTCTCTGCGTGCGTTTCCTGTACAGCAACGAGGTCGATTTCGTTATCAATTAATATCTTATGTAATACTTGGCATTTTGCCCAGCTTATTCCTTCTATATTTATTTGGCAAATCTTGATAATAGGACCAAGATTTCTTGTCTTGTGGTCCTGAGAAGGTCCTTTTCTCTTCATGTTGGTGGGCATTGTAATATTGATGGTTGACAATGTACTAGTAGCCAGGAGATCAGATGATTGTCTGGCTGCCAAGTGTTGTTAGCTCTTTAGCGTTACCCAGGGTGCACCACGTGGAGGCGAGCTAACATTGCACTGCACTGCATTGGTAGGTAATTTTGTATGATTGGCTTCGCAGATAGAAAGCGATTATTATTCTTTCTTCGTAAATTTGGATTATGGTATTGGTATTGGTATAGTCTTACAAAAATAAGTAAAACAAAGATATCTGAACTATTTTGTTAGTTTTGCCATGTTGTTTTCCATAACCCATCTTTAAGGAAATTCTTATATTAGGTTCACATATGAACTAATTATAGGTATAGTAATATTTCTATACAAATAGGTTTAAGTATTTTTATAGAGACAAGTAGAGACCTTAGGACTTCATGATAATGTTTTATGTTTATGTAACTTTGTTTTAAAATTTTGAACGCAAACATTAAAAAAAAAAGAATGAAATATCACAAAATTTGAAATCATAAATTAGTTAAAATTATTTAACAATTCCTTCATAACGCACACTCTAATTCTTCTCCAGTTTACCTATCGCAAACGGTTCAATTAAAAAAGAATCATCAATACGTCGAAATTTGATTTGAGAAATTCTTCCAAAAATGCTTGAAAGTTCGTGAAATTGAAACATAAAACTTCTTTCTATATTTACTCTTTTTGTGTCTTTTTGATGTCGTGGAGCGAGAGTATAAGGTAGAGAGTATAAAAATGTTGACACTTCTACAGATTCCCCCGGCAGGAGGAATCCAGAAGATTTGTAATTAGTAATAGGATGTTTTATCTGGTTTTCGCGTCTGTCAAAAATGACCGAAGCGAAGCGACAGTTGACCGTCTGAACGGTGTGAGCCCGCGACCTTTGACCTCCATGGCGTTGATCTCCCTCGTTCCATTACTCGCAAACAATGGAACTGCGGTTCGAAGAGCTCGGTTAAATCGATTAATTTCTACGTAAAACATGTCTCTCACAATGCGATAAAAAGTTGAAAACAAATTACTGCGGTCGCGTGCGTTATAGATTTTTATGTGGGCAAGGTCGCCGCGTCGGTTCCCTATGGATTTATTATTTTTTTAAGATGCAACGAAGGACGATCTTTTTCAAATCGTCTTTATTTTCCAAGTGTATATCACGAGATTTGTCAGGCTTAGATTTTACAAAGGCGCCATGACGAAAAATGCATAGCAGTCGTGTCCATCGTTTGGGAATGCGTTGAAAGAAGAACCTAATTAAGTTTCTTTGAAAATTTAACAAGCATTTATGGAGAGGATATCAAGCGCAAATGCAAATGTAGGATTACTCTGTACACTGGCCTTTTTGTTACTGTTTAGAGACCATAACGTTATCTCCAATTTTCTTAAAATATCCCATCACGTCAAAACCTCATCCGCTTATAAAATTCTTCGAAAATGTAGTTTCGCTTTACGTCGAGAAAGAATTCATCGTACGCTGAAGGAAATAGACCAAATCAATAAGGCTTCTTTGTCTCTAAACCTTGAAATTGCTTCCATCTTGTCCCCATCTGGGTTTGATACCCTTTCAAAGATGATTATTGACGAAGCTTTTGATCTTCGTTTATCTCCTACCCAAAATCACATTCAGAAATTTGAAAAACTAACGTCAACACTAGAAAAGCCATCAAACTCTTTTCAACTAACAAACACTGTAATAAATGTATCATGTAGTTCTTTCAAAAGGTTCGAACTTCGTCCTTGTCCTACGTACGAGTATTATCCCAAAAGAGCAAATCATTTCAAATGCCGAGTCTGTCCTGAAAAAACTATCATCTCAAACAGCTAATGAAATTGCGGTTTTTGTGTGGTAAATGTCTCCGATCACATTCTTCTAACATCTGCGATCAGTTAGAGATAAGAATTTCCCTGTAACAGCAGTTATTTATAGCATACCGTGCAGCTGGCAACAACAACAAAATATTAACTATAGACTAGAGACACGCCCGAGATCAGCCATACTTCGGCATCAGCATCACTATGAGACAGGCATTAGTTTTTAATTCAACAACGCTAAATTCTATGCATTTAAGATTGGAATCAACAAACATCGCAATAACATAAATGGCTATAAAGGTTTATATTAATTTTTCAGAGAAAGTCCGATTCAGGAGGAATCCAGGAGTTTTGTAAAAAATGTAAAAAGGTTTATACAGTGAAAACTCCCTATAGCGAAACACTGTATTACGAACAAAATTTGTTGTACTATTAGGTCTCCATACAGAGCTATGTATTCTCACTTTCTTTACCGAAAGAAAAAAGGACACACTTAGTGAATACAGCGAGCATGGCGAGTAAACGAAAAAATTTATCTCTAAATGATAAAGTTGCTTTAATTCGGGAGATAGAACGGGGAGAAAAAGAAAAGTGATGTGGGACGTCGATACGGACTTACACCGTCGACTGTATCCGCGATTTGGAAGTGCAAAAAGAAAAAATCATTCAGACTGAAGCAGCAGCCAGTTCTAGTAAAAATCTAAGAAAGCCAAAATTTGAAGATTTGGATTGGACAATGTTGCAGTGGTTCCAACAGCAACGTCTTAAAAATGTACCACTCTCTGGACCTATCATAAAAACTAAAAGCACAAAAGTTTGCTGAACATCTTTTCAAGGCTTCGCAAGGATGGTTGGAGAAGTTCAAATAGAGACGTGGTATAAATTATGGACAGATAAGTGGCGAAGCCCGTGATGTCGACAGAAAAGTCACTAACGATTGGCTGGAGAAGACGTGGCCAAAAATAGCTGCTGACGATATTTTTAATGCTGACGAAACTGGTGTTTTTTACAAAATGACGCCAGATAAAACTCTTAAATTTAGACGCTAAAAGTGTGTGGATAGAAAACTTTCTAAAGAACGTATAACAGTGTTAGTAGCTGGCAATGAGTGGGAGAGAAAAAAGAAAGCTAGTTGTGATTGGAAAATCAACTAACCCACGATGTTTTAAGAACATCAAGCATTTGCCGGTCACTTACAAGGCAAACGAGTCTGCATGGATGACATCGCAAATTTTTGAAGAGGAGATACGGAAATGGGATGCAGAATTAAAGGGGAGGAAAAAATTACTTCTCTTAGATAACTGCTCTGCAGATCCCCATATTCCAAATCTACGGAATATTGAGTTGGCATTTCTTCCAGCCAAAACAACAAGTGTATTAGAGCCAATGGACCAGAGGGTAATAAAAGGTCTTAAGAGTCGATACAGGAAAAACATTTTAATGGAAATGATCGAGTCGGAAGACAAATTTTCCATTATTATGCTAGATCCAGTCAACTTTATTAGTAAAGCTTGGAAAGAGGCGACAGCAGAAACAATTCAACACTCCTATCGTCATGCAGGACTTATTACCGAGACAAGCTGCGAGCAGGACTTGGAAAATGATGAGCCACTAAGCGAGTGGATAAAGCAGTTTCAAACAACAATTACGTTTACAAGTGAGGAGTTGCAAGATTTTATGGTGATAGCAGCTACAACAGCAGACTTGAAGGAGGAAGCCATATTACAGCTAGCAAAAATGGGTGAGGAAGAGCACCAAGAGGAAGAAGAAGATGAAGAAGTTGATCCGGGACCACCGCCAACCATTGAATAAGCCCTGTATTCAGTTAAGCTGCTAGAGAAATTTTTTGTGTATAACGGGGAAGATGCCCCTCTCGAAGAAATGGTGAAAATACAAGCCAAAGTACGAGATGCGTATTGGCATACTAAAAAAATTAAAAAAAAAGAGCGATTTATTTATTTAGCGTATGGCGCTTTACACACTCTATACAATATAAATGGACACATATTTCTAGATACGAAAATATACATATACACAATCATAACACAGCAAGTATGCTACGTTAATACACAATATAAACATAAAAATAGAACAAATAGAACAAATAATTTCAGAGAGCGATGTCTAGTCCATTCAGCCATTGGATAGCCTCTTTAGGGAGTCCAACAAAGTCTGAGAGGGGACCGGGGTATGCGCGATTGGGACACTCGGTCGATATATGGCGGATCGTCTGAATACCATCTTGGCAGTCACATTGAGGAGACTGCTTTATTCCCCATTTGAATAGTAAATTACCGCAGCACCCGTGGCTCGTGCGAACTCTATTTAGTTTCGACCAAGTGTTACGGGGCAAATCGAAGCCACTTGGTGGCTTGTTCACATAAAGAACCTGGTGCCATTCAGGGGGCGCGGCCTGGAGCCACCTTTGTTGCCTGCTTTCTTTAACATTGAAATGTGAGTTTGCAAGATCGATAGCCGTGGCAATAGGCAAGTGCTTCGATTTCAGGCGTTGTCTCCCAGCTGGGAAGTCTTCGTTTATGGGAAGATCCGGATTGCTTATTATTTTGTTGTATTCTCGGAGCAGGGCACGGGAGTGGCGAAGGTCCGGTGGCTCGATATGGCTTAGGGCGGGTAGCCAGTACAAAGGTGTTGATTTTATGGTGCCCGGAATGGTGCGCATTGAGTCGTTTAGTTGTACATCCGCTAGTTTGGTGTGGCTGCTGTTGATCCATACGGGCGCGCAGTACTCCGCTACAGAGTAGACGAGGCTGAGGGCTGAAGTTCTCAGGGTGTCTGCAGCAGCACCCCATGTAGTTCCTGCAAGTTTGTGTAGGATATTATTTCTCGTTTTCAGTTTTGCAGTGAGGTGTTTTTTGTATGTTAGAGTCCGATCCAAGGTGACACCAAGATATTTAGGGGTTGAATTATTTTGGATATATACCGAGCCCTACGTTGGCCATTTTGTTGTTAAGGTGGAAGCAGTAAGACTCAGTTTTGCTCATACTAGGTTTCCATCTCCATTCTCGAAAATAGACTGCCAGTCTGGACAGATCATTTGTTAAAATATCTTCTGTTGCGGTAATGTGCTTGTGTTGAACGGCAATCGCAAGGTCATTCGCATATCCGAATTTCTTGTATGTGTTGGCAGTGGCAGTTAGCAGTTTCATAAGTACCCCCTCCCTCCACACAGTGTCGTAGGCTGCTGTAAGGTCCACGAAGACCACTGAAGTTTTCAATCCCTTTTGGAATACTTTCTCGATGTAATTGGTAAGGGCAAGGACTTGGTCACACTTGCTCGACTGGGACGTTATTCAGAACTGTCTGGCTTATTCTGTTATATAAAAGTCGTTCCAGCATCTTGTACGGCGCACTAAGTAGCGCGATGGGGCGGTAACTACTTGGAAGATGATCCGGTTTCCCCGGTTTTAGGAGTGCAATAATTTTTGTTATTTTGAACTCATGAGGGAGAGTTCCCGGTTGCAAGTTACTGCTGAACAATCTTTGTAGCCATTTTTTGGCATTTGGGCCGGTATTGACAAGGAACTCATTGTGCATTCCGTCAAAGCCTGGGGCCTTCCCTGCCTTTAGACTTCCGATAGTATCGTAGATTTCATCCATAGTGAACTGAGCAGGAGTCCATCTCCTCCACGGTCTCCCGCCATTTCTGTGATCTTCCATTGTTTAGGCTCTCGATTAGTTCGTCGGCTAATTCCGTGTCGCCAGATTCCATAAATTCCTTGTATAGTCTATCGCTTTCCTCCGTCCACCCCGGAATGTATCCTTTCCGGTAACCTCTTGGTATGTGCTTCTTGTAGGGTGTAGGTGGGATCCATCTGATATATTTGTCCAAGTTCGCAGCATAGGCTGCCCAATCGGCCTTGCTGAAGTTCCGTCGAGGGCGTGGAGAAGATCTTATGATTGGAATCTGGTGGCCCACCTCCAGTAAAATCGGGGGATGTTGGCTGTGTGGGAAGTCCTCCAGGACTTTCCTGGCTATGTCTAGAGGTCTACCGGATTCGTCGGAAGAAACGAAGCACAAGGGTTGTATTCTCGACCCCATCTCGCAGAATAGAACGATTTTCTGTCCTTGGCGTCAAATATTAGGTGGGCATTCGCGGTCTCCGCCCACTCTGAGAGAATTACCCCATTGGTGTCATTTGCGGCATATCCCCATAGTGTATTGTGACTGTTAAAGTCTCCAGCATATATTGCTGGGTGAGGTAGAGTGGTTAAAGAATCATTTGGCCACTGGGTATTAGGTGGCTTGTACCTGTTTAGGACCTTAATTCCCCCTGTGTCTATTATTATTTGATGGATATCGTTGGCCACCTCGGCGGAAATTAACTGGACATTCTCTATGTCTGATCTAGCATAATGACCGATTATTTGAAACATTAAATGTAGTTCTTAAATATTTATATAAAATGTTCCTAAGCAGATGTTAACATATGTATATAAAATAATTTAATATTACAGAACACATATGCGTATTGTTATTTTTCGAGTGCCTATAACTCTATAACGAAAAATAAGCAGTCCCTTCGATTTCGCTATATAGAGTTTCTACTGTATTTTGTGTGCCATTTTGGATTCTGGCATTCCATTTACCAACATACCGCTATCCCCGCTGACAACGACCCCTTTGAGTATTTAAGGTGTCATCAGACGTTTCGCATCTTAGACTGCTACTGCAGCCCATCGCCCCCATCACCCATGGAAAGCCGCAAGGTACAGAAAAAACCGCGACAGTCAAACATAAATTGCGAAAGATTTGACCTGCAAACAAGAGTCGCAGACCCAACCAAACAGTAGAGGTATACAACTCCAACTTGTAAATAAAGAAGTATAATCAAATCTAGCGCAGACAGCGCTCTGACGAAGCTTGGAGCGTCTTTGGCCAAACGTCAGGTGACATCCAATCAAAACAAAACCTGACGGGGAAAAATACAGAAAGTTTATTTACGAGTCTACGGAAGTTTCTTCGACTAAAAAAAAGAAGTATTCTACCTGACACGCATCCTCACGTAATATGACAAACGGAAATCGCGGATCGAAATCGGTGAAGCAAATCAAAAATGTCAGGCGATCTGTTGATGCTTTTTCGTTTTTTTTTTTTTCGAATTCCTTCTCGGAGCTGTAATAACGGGTGCGCGTTGTAACGCGATCGTTGACGTCGTCGTTACGCATCGGGCACCGTTTACGACGTATAATTGGTCACGTATCGTATTAGTTTTTCTAACCTCGTTTCGCTGTGCCCGCGCTCCGGTCAATTTGGGTTTTTTTTTTTTGGTTCGCGTGTATCACGTGTCCGGCAAAAATATTGTTTTTGTAGCGTCGCAACTCGTTAAATTTCACTCGTCATTGCGGGCACTCAAAATCGTCAACACTGGCAACATGATAGGGATATTCCGATACTAGTAAATACGAGTACTTTTGATTCGATACCAAGTATTTATAGCATCGAATTAATCTTGCGATACTTACTCGGTATCGAAACAAAAGTACTTGATATCAAATCGAATCAGCCTCACCATTAAAAAAAAAAACGAAAGCATCAGACAAACAAATTCTCTATCTGATCTATGGTAACGCGTTGTCTCGCGTCAGCCAATCCGATCTCGTCCGACTTCACTCGACCGAGCCCGAGGCAAAAGCGAGAAAGACGTCCGCTCTTCATTTTTGTTATTGTCAACCAACGGAAATTGTCAAACATACAAGCGATTGATTACAAATAATTTTATTTATTGTAATCATCGGCTTATTATTCCAATGTTATCATGGAGTTTTTTGTTTAAAGTACGTGCTTAACGTGACGCAAACCTTTATAATACAAATTTTCTTTACCTTCATAATTTTGTTTTAATTATTCTCCTACAACGTTCATTAAAATAATGGCGTTAAAATTTATACCCAGATCCCCGACTGTATCATATCTCAGTTCTGATATGTTTAAAAAACTCTTAAAAATTATGTTATTTCAATGTGACTATACTTATGCTTATGAGTGGTTTATTATACGTAATAAAGAAACATTAAATTCCATATAAAATAATAATAATTGAGATGACCTAATCTAATCTAAGCATTTTAACTGTCTTGACTGTCATTTGTTGCAACGGTAGCTGTGCAACAAACTACAATAAATTTGTTCTCCAATTTAACACAAACATCTGTTTTTTTATCTTTGACAATGGCATATTCGCATTTCGGGAATAGTTACAACACAATACAAGATATATTTAACTATTGACAGCATCTTGCCGCATCCCCTGTAGATTTCGCTTCATTAATCTTATGATCGTTTCATTTCACGATCTATGTGGTCTGCCTCGTTTCCTTTTTCCTGGTGGTCTCCACTGAAATATTCTCTCTTCGGGCATTCTTAATAAGTGTCTAAACCACTTCAAGGATCGTCTTTCGATTCGATCCAGCACCGTTTCTTCTGCGTTCATTGGAGCTGTTACTTCCTCATTGGGTTTTTCTTTCTAATCGTGGTATTCTTGTGCTTCGTTTGATATAATCCATTTCTAGAGCTAAAATCCTTCTTTTTAGATCTGCATTTAAAGTCCACACTTCTGATCCATAGCTCAAAACTGACTCCACCATTGCTTTCCCCACTCGCTTTTTTGTTTTTATTTGAGATATTTTTATCCCACCAGAATGAGTTCAATTTTCCTACGATTTTCCTAATTTGTTATATTGTGTTTTATTTCTGTTTCTCCTACCCCTACCAATTGCTCCTAAATATTTAAATTTTTCCATTTGGTCACATCATCATTAACTAGAACTTGAAATCGAGCATCGCTGTTTACTACCAAGTATCCTGTTTTCTCAAGACTCATCTGTGGGGGTTACTTTTAAGCGCAGCTCTCATATATTGATTAAATAGTAAGGAGGACATACTGCATCTCTGCCTCAATACCTTGGTGGCATTTATCGGTTTTTGAAAGTGTGTTTTGAAAACTCTTTTAAAGCTTCCCACGGCTTTGCTCTCGAAACAGTATCATAGGCCTTTCCTGATCTGTTAGATATTTAAAATCTTGAACTCAATTTTCTGCATTTTAGAAAATTTATCAAAAACTGAACAATTTTTTCAAAATATTGTTTCATATTTGAAAATATGAAAATCTAAGCAGTGATATAAAAGTGTGTTACTGATTCTTTTCACTCATGCTGGTAAGCATGATTGATTCAGGTATGGGGGAACGACTTGCTGTGGTGCAGATGGATTTCATAGGCATTTTCTTCACGCTGCTTGCCACTTGCCACCATATTTGAAATATTCTGACATTCATTGAAATTTTTCCCGAGGCATTTCTGTCTCTCAGTCTTTAGAGTGTTGAGCTGATACAGGTTTTCTTCTCTTCGCAACAAGCCCGGCCCACACAGGACTCTTTCCAGGCATATGCGGAACTCTACCTCTACCTCGGGCTAGCCCAGTGCGATGTGGTTTTGGCTGAGAGGTCTCTGTTTTCTTGCTCTCTGGTATTCAGTTGTACAAGACGTTCTCGGTAGAAGTATCGAAACTCTTATCAGTGATATTAAAAATGTGTTGCTCGTTGCCTTTGTGTTTATCTACTATGTTATTATATTTACTAACGACGGTTCTCCTTTGCATTTAATGTTATTGCTCTAAATAGTGAAATCTTGTATTAAATGGGGTTTGAGCCCCACAATGTAATTACCGCAAAAAACAAATTGAATTGAACCTACAAGTTTTGATCGACTCCTTCTAGAAAGGCCACTGACGATTCTAGCTTGAAGATCGCCAAGCTTGACGTGCAAAACTATCCAGCTACTACCACGGCGTATCGTGAAGGTGGTATCTCACTTCCAAGCGACGCTAATGTTCCGTAAACATCTAACTTCCAGACGTAAACATCGGCCGTTTGAACTGCACAACGTTGTCTCTGAATTGCCATCCATAATCGGGTAATAAACATCAGTCCCCGTTAAACACTACATCGCGCCACCGTTGTTGCCATCAAATTAACAGTCTATCCAAATAATTACCCGAACAGATAGTCCTTGTTTAAAAGCTGAAGTAGTAGTTAAATATCGTCTAATGGTTTACAGCTTTCGAATGTGTTTAATATATTTTTGGAAAAAGAGCAGGCAGCAGCGTCGTTGGTTATTTGGGTATTTATATATCTACGTTATTAAAATTGTGGAATTGAATGTTGGAAGAAGAGCTTAGCAATGGTTCTTAATCTAATAACTGTTGCGATTTTTTTAAATATTATTGTAATTTCTTACAAATTGTTCTTTCTAAGTAACTTGATACTTTATTTTGAGATTTTTGCACTGCGAAGTAGTGAAACTAACCAAACAAAAACTAACCAAAAACAACTCAACACCTTTTTTACCTACATCTCTTAATTGATTAGAATTTCACGATCATTATAGAAATTTCAACCTTAATGCGGATTAGAAAATTAATTTTGCTCAAGATAATGTTGTTTAAAGTAAGGATTACAATTAGAATTGAAAAAATGTTCTTGACATATTATACTACTTCTCTGTCGCAAGAATAATCTGGCGTGTCATGATTATTTTTTTAAATTACTTTCTTCCTATTTTAAACAATATTATTTTCATATTCAGAGGCCGTCAACACGGTAAAATTGTTACATCTCAGGCGGCCATGGCATTTTGGCTTGATGCACATTAATCTCCACTTGTAGACATTTTTTTTATTGCGATTCCCACACACGTAACTCGCTTTTTCTAAAGATTGAACAGGAAAAAGTCGCAGGGGCCATATCCGATATATATGGTGGCTGATGCATGATTCTGGTTTTGTTTTTGGGCAAAAAGTTAGACACAAGCAACGATGAATGAGCAGGTGCATTATCGAAAATTCCATGAATTGTTTTCCCACAATTCCGGACGTTTTTTCGTATTGCTTTTTACTTTTTACTATTTGTTGACATTGTATAGTAAGCAAAACCTTGACATTTAAGCGAACTGGACGTGCTTTTTTCGGTCTTGGCAATTGTGGGTTTTTCCATTGGGACGACTGGGATTTGGTTCACCAGTTATGACCTTTTTGAACATATTCGGATCATCATTGACGTCATTCAACAGTTCTTGACGGTCCTTTTGCCAAACAAACACCATTTGTTTCACTTCTTCAACCCTTTCATCAGTTATTGACGTGCTGGGGCGTCTAGAGCGAGGTTCGTCATCGGCATCTTCTCGGCCATCTTGGAACAGCATGCACCACTTACAACCATTTTTCTATTCCATTTTTTACATAACATTTTATGCAAATACTTACAAACTGGCTGAAACTGTGAACATATTTTAAGGACATGTCAAAAAAATATATCGAAGATCGAATGTATGTAGTCCGCCCAGATACAAAAGTCACCTTATTATCTACTTATACTTCAATTTAAATTATCTAACACATTTTGAGGTGGTACATTCCAAGCACACATTTGGCGTTAAGGGACTTAGATCCAGTGATTCGGCAGGCCAAGGTCACTCACCTCTTGTATTCTACATAAATAATTTGCATTATCAAAAATTAGTTAAATCTGAAAGGTATGGGGTAAAGTAATACGCAGTAAATTTTGATATTTCTCGAAAAATTTTGACGCAACTGCCGACTGTTTATATAATCACATTCTAAAGTACTGTTGAAGCATACATTTGGACCACGCAGGACAGTACACGTAAATTTCATTCATGAATTAATTTTTGTAAATATTCCAACAGAATCTGGTTCCAACAATTATAGATTGGAACTTTCTTTCCATTGTTTTCGTTATTTTATTGTTATTATTGTTATTATCAAGTTCATATAAGTTAAAGAACCTGGTAAATAACTCGCACTTTTAAATATTAAATAAATAATTATTTGCAAAAACAAATATGACATATATAAAGTAGTGGATCTTAATAATTGTTCAATTGAACGTAAGAAATAAAAAATTAATATGCACATTAAATTATTATGTATCTGCAAACTTTAGATCATCCTTCGAGCACATATCTTTAAGTTTATAAGTTATTGCGTAATATTTTCTAATGTAAGCATAAGTACCCAAATAGCAGTGAGGATATAGGATTTTATATAGATAATGTCGAGTAGTCAACTTAGTTGTCCGACTACAAAAATTCTATCCCAGTATTTGCTACTGGCGTGTGATGGAATTAACCTATTGGGTATGGTTGGTTAAGTCATCACTTGAATAGCAGGAGTCTTTTCCATTTGATATTTAATGTTTAATTTTGTTTTTGATGGTAAAGGTGAACGACTGCCGGTTGATACCATTAATAAAACATATTTTATACACGTTTTTTTTATTGTAGATAAGTATCTTAAATATACTATATGTCATCCTTTGGTGAATTATCATATTCTTTTGATGTTTGTGATGTGTATGTGCCTTCCTATCCGCATCTGAAAATATTGTAGTTTTGAGAAATACAGGTTTTATATAAAAACATAAACATAATAAAAACATAAAAAAGATTAACAGAGTGAGACATATATGCATTTATGTATTTCATTTCATTAAATACAAAACTCATTATACTCTCATCGACAAGATCTGTTTCATGAGAGTAGGTGTTATCGCGCGCAAAAAAAACTAGAACAAATATGACTTCTCCGTTTGACTGTTAAAACCTATTTTCATGCAATATTTTTTGTCAACCTAAAATTATTTTCCTTTTTTTGCCCATGATGGTACCTACTAGCACCATGGCAGCCTTAAAAAATAGGAAAAACGTTTTCATGAATTAACCCAACAACCATTTTAATTTGAAAATTGTACTTTATGCAGTGCGATTCCTAAAATTAATATTTTGTTTTTGGGGGCTGATTCTTGCATCCATTTTAAGAAAAAAATGTAAAAATATAATTTTGTTCTGGGGGATTTCCTCTAACATTGCTTACTTAAATAAGAAACTTGTTTAGTTTTGTATGCCTAAATTTAACTGCTTTGTTTTCAAAAACATCAGATACGAAAATAAGTCTAGAATCAAAAAAAGATACGTAATCTAAAACGTATTATATAGTTATATAGGTTACAAAAAATCAGTTTTATCTTAACTCGTCAATCACTCCTTAAAAAAAGGATCAGCTAAGCAATCGCCATAATATATATTTTATTAAATTGTATTTCTTATACTTTATTTATATTACATTTACGTCCTATTTATTTTTAAAAAAACAATACGTACTTACCAGAGCTTGTTTTACAAACTCACAACTGCTGCCGCCGCCTGATCTTGCTATCTCATTGACCTATCAAAAAAAAAAGTCAAGGGGTGATTTTGGTAGACTACACAACAATGGTTCGTTCAGGTTGAATTATTAGTTCTTCAGTAATAATTATAGCACACAAAAATAACTGAAATGAAAGCACTGAAAGCAGTAAGCACAGGACACAAAATACTCAAAATAAACGCCAAGTCGCCGTATACCGTATACCGCCAACAAAAACAAGGCTGAAAAGATGGTGGACGACGAGACGGAGGAGAAGCCGACGAGACTTGAGCGAGTCCGGCACGGCCCGACCGCAAGTAGTTGCGTCATTGGTTGCAGCCCAACAATGTTGTCAAATGGTATCTTATAAACAAATATTATTTTTACGTTTTTGTATTTTTTTTACTTAGTTGAATTCATGTTTTCTGTGGTATTTGTATTAAAAACGCGTTTCTTGTCTCGTTCGTGTCCAAAAATAATTTAAACAAGTTGATTTTAACGGTTTTATTGAAGTTTTTAGGACTTGCCAACACTGACGTCGATTTAGATGTGCACAAACTCGTTGCAAATGAAACGTCTCCCAAAACACCACAAATCTAAAAAAACTAAGTATTTTCCTACTCAGTTGTTCAAAATTTAACTTTTTAGGTTTCATTTCGTTTTACGGTTTTTCACTTTTTTCCCTTATTTCTATTCTAATGTTCCCATTATGGCGCAAGGGGACATCCTCAGGCCATCTGTTATTTAGAAGATATATGTGGTATATCGTGTACAGTAAATCCCCGAGCTATCCATTCAGAGGATATCCCTGGGATGTATTTTACAGTATATTCTTACGTATATCTTAACAATATCATATACCTTAAGAATATCCTCGACGTGTCCCGTAACATGCGACTTAAATGGGACATTGACCGGATATACTGGGATTATTGTGTGCTATCTGGGTAAGACACGCTTTCAGAGTGATTTTCTCTGTATACATGAGATGTACCCTGCTTTTAATTTTTTCAACTCGATTTGTTAGCATTTATTTAGTTATTTATCTATTTTGGAGACCCATGTTTATTCTAATTGCAATTGCAAAAAACTAAGCGAGTTGCCAATGATGTGTACATACCATAAAGGATTGGACTTAATATTCAACCCTAATGGACGCCTCCTGGAACGATCTCTTTTGTAGATACACCTTTTTCAGTTTCAACTTACTGATATCGATTTTTTTATAGTACTTTGCGCTTTCTGAAAAGCCTCATTGGCGCACCGCCGGCAATATAATAAGATTAACGCGATGTATTTGTTCTCATCGATGCGTTTTTGAAAGCAGCTGGTAAGTATTCAAATGCCCCTTTATTTGATTATGCATTGATTGATTGGTATTTCAAACTTTTCAACGCCTCAATTGTTCAAGAAAACTCAATCCAAACTTCCTAACAATTTCATCTGGCATTACGCTGCGGTAAAACAAAAAAACAAAAATGCGCCTTTGCGCGGCTTTGCCAAGGAACCGAGTTAAATGCGTATAATATCTCAAGATTGATTTACACAAACGGGTCAGTTCCGAACAGAATGGCACTATTTCATCGCAAAAGACGCCGGATAAACCGTATATCATAAATTCAGACTCGTAATCGACGAAGTTGGTCACAATCGACTCTGCAGTTCTAGCCGCGTTGCCGCATTTCCTTGAATAATTCGCGGCACCGCGTCGATGCTAATTAAAACGCTCGTTAACTTATTAATGTGCGGAATTGTGTATCCAAACGGCTGTTTCGTGAGCGTCCCAGCGTTGCCAATTTTATGTGCTCGATTCTGCCTAACGTCACCACAAACCCAACCCTTTCCCAAATAGAATAAGCACTTGAATAGTTACCTCTGTGTCTGCTGTATCAATTCGGTAGTGAGGAGATCCATTTAAGTGTGAGTGTGTATTGACTTGCTCAATGTTCAACAGTTATCTTCAAAACTTTCCTCTAGCTCAAAGGTTTCCGTGTAAAAGGACACTCTCCTTAAGTTTTTTCTAAAAAAAAAACGCTCATCTCTCTAAAAGGACGCTCGCCAAAAGCTCCTTCAAATAGCTCGTTCAAAATTCCTCTTCCAAAAGCTTCATGTTTTTCAAACACGGAACAAGTAAAAATCTCCTACTCACTTAACGGATTGGTGTTATCAACAAAGTCCAGAATTTGCTGAGCAAGAATGTATTATGTATTCTATGCTCTCTGTCTAGAGATGCTCCTGACACTCTATCTGACATTTATACAGGTTTCATCCTCTTCGCTGCAGGGCTTCATAATTTCTTTGGTTCCTAGCTGGTCTCTAGTCTTTTGGATATTCTCGCTTCTTTGTACTCAACTCCTCAAAGCGTTTCTTTGGTAGATTTTTCATCCAAGCAATCTATTTCCCCATTCTAGAGTAATTCAATTGTGTTCAGCTAGGTTTTTAAATACTTGGAGCCATGACATCAAGACCAGAAATTATTTCATTTAATCACTGATTAACTATTTATATTTGTCTATAGTTCCTCTCTATTCCTCTCTGAGCTAATAGCTCGAGCTTGCAGTAGACTTTAACTCAAGTTTGTTGATGCTCTTTTAGGCAAAACCTCTGGCGAAAGATTCATCTGAATTATTTTGTTTTTGATTTTATTTTATATTTTGAGATTTTGTATTTATCTTTTGTTTGAGGATGGTTTGCAGTGGCATGTTATCGCACCACTTTTCTCTAATTAAGCGTTTCTATGCGGTGCATTTTTTTAAAAACGGGGTTTTATTCATTATTTCGAATTTAAAATGGGAGTTGTGATTGTATAATTTCGAGCTGCGGCGGGAACCGTTGACGCAGCCAATTTTTCACGTTGCGGAACAAAATAATAGCCGACGTTTTGTCCAGGAAACATGTCTAATTAAAATCCACTATTGCAATTTTGTGAAAAGTAAATGCCGACAAGCCCTGATGATTTTTTTTTAATTTAGTTATAAATAACTCTCCCTTAATTAAAATTTAAATCCAAATAAAATCTTAAAAAAGGACTTTTCACTTACAATAATTTACGAAAATAAAAATTATGAACGAAAATATGATTAACACCAACGCTGTTACTTAATTGGTAATTTTATGAAGTTAGGGAAGTTGGGAAAATGATTAATAATTAAAAAAAGAACGCTGTGGAGCAAAGAAAATTGCTCCTGAGGACATAATTTAATATGAGATGGACTCAGAATGCAGGATCCACGTAGTTTCAAAAACTTTACCAACTTTTGAAAGCGGTGATTAATTAAAAGGGGATAATATAGTACTTTGTTCGCGTATATCAATATAATGCAGGTAGTTATTAAGAACAGAGCTATTAAAGCAAAATCTGAATAATTTTTTCATTAATGATCCATTTTAACACTCTTTATTATCATTTTGACTTTGGCGTCTGCATTTGACAAACTATTCAACAATAAATAAAACACAGAATGAATACAACATTATCAAGTTCTGTCGCAGGAGCTTAAAACTGGGACAGCAATCCCATCAACAAGTTAACTCATCATCGCTGTACGAAGAGTGTCTAAAAATGCAGAATTTTCAAAAGTATCCAGTATTTAAAAATTCAAGAAATCTATGGAATTTCTTTTTGTGTCAATAATACGCTTGCTGTATGAATAAGTATACGAGGTGTGTTCAAAAAATAAGGTGACTTATTATTTATTGCAAACGTTTTTTCCAATCCTCAAAGCACTTCCGGTAAGCACTTTCTGGTATGGCCTTAAGTTCTTCCAGCGATTTTTCTTTATCTCATTTGTTCCAAACCTCCTTCCTTTCATGGGTTTCTTGCGTTTGAGAACAGAAAGAATTCGAAAGGGGCCGTATCCAGTGAATATGGTGGCTGAAGCATGATTGTGGTTTTGTTTTTGACCAAAAAGTTATACACAAACAACAGTGGGTAAGCAGGTGCATTATCGGGATGGGAAATCCATGAATTGTTTTCTCACAATTCCGGACATTGCGTCTCGCAAACGGCGCATGAATTCAAGGTAATACTCTGTATGGACCGTATGACCTTGTGATAAGAACTCTTAATGTGCTACGCCACGATAATCAAAGAAAACAGTAAGCAAAACCTTGAGATTTGATCGAACTTGACGTACTTTTTTCGGTCTTCGCGATTCTGGGTCATTCCATTGGGACGACTGGGCTTTGATTTCGCCCTTATAACGATATACCCATAATTCATCACCTTTTTGAGTATATCAGGATTATCACTGACGTCGTTTAACAGCTCTTGTGCGATTCTCCATCCATTGACCAGTTTACTTTATTCTACAGACTTGTTTGACTAAACAAAGGCAACAGAATCGTAACAAACATATCACAAACAAAACTAATTTTTTATACGTAATATTTAATATTTCATATAATTTTATTTACCTACATATGACAGATCGTTCACCCATTCCGATTGACTACAATATTGAGGACGATTTAATAATTCCTTCCTTAGTACTGAGCTGATATATAGAGAGAGCTATTTGATTAATGACATTTGCTAAAACTTCGCGTACTAAACATCTGACTGTGGCACCAATATAGTAATTTTTTTTTCTGTTTGTTTTAGGTTTTCTCTTACAGATTAATAGTTTGTTTACACGCATACACCATACACACATACACAATTTGCATTTAGGCAGATATGTAGTGCACTGCCTATTATCAAATCAACATCTCTAGGAAATCTATATTTTATGCAATACCTTATATTTTTAGGAATTCTATATAATGACAGATTTTAAACATTGCCAGCAGAGTATACATATATTGTTTGTCTAACAACAATATTAAAGTCAAGAAAAGATTTCCAAAAGTTTCGTTTACCTTTTGAGGTCGACATTCTTATATATAATGAAGGCTGTCGCAAAAGCGGCTCTGTTAAATATAAACCGCTGACGTTGCAACAACTCTCGCCGAGCTAAAGCCATTTTCGTATTACTTCGGGGCCTTTTAAATAATTATTTTTACGGTGCCCTTAGTTCCCGTGCCGCGCAGAAGCTAGGAGTTTACACGACGGTACATCTGTGAACGATTTGGCTTTAATAATGGAAAATTTGTGGAGCCGAAGCTTTCTCGTTATTTACTTTTCGATTATCCCTCGGGAGGATCGTAACCCGGGGAAATAAGTAGTACTATTAAAGAGCTTTGTCTTTTGGATTAGTAGATATACTGAAGAGTTCCATAAATGGCTCGGGATGCAGTTCCGTCTGATATCTTTATATCTAGAAGAGGAGGACTCATATTTCCTAACCAGCTGCCCACCATTTCGGGTGGAGTAAGAGTATTGGGAACTCAATTCATTGGACTTTGAAAGAGGTGTTATACATCTTCGAGTACACGGTTCTTCTAAAAATAAGGAAAGAGGATGAATTCTTCAGAGACGTTCGCAAATGATGACATGAATGAAATAAGAGAACTGCTATTGGTGATGTATTAATATGTACTGGTGTTGTTTGTTGAATGTGTCTTTTTTATATCCAGATTGGACGTCCAACTCTAGCAGTTCATAAGTAAACATTCTTTATATCTGGGCTAAAGGGTGTTAACGTTATAAAAAAATATATGTTTTGGGGGTTTCCATTGGATGTTTTTTATTTTAAAATTAATAATTTAATTTGAATTTCTTATTTAATTTAAATTAAAATTTGATTTCTTGTTTTTTTCCATACTAGCGTTTGTCGCGTAAAAAAAGGTTTTCGTGCATGCCTTTTTTAAAAATAAAAAGGCACTTCCGGTGAGTTTAAATTAACGAATAAATAGCTTAATTGTTTTTTGAACTATTAATAACCACAAATTTATAAAATTATATCCTTAATTAAATTTACCAGCAAAGGGCTGCAAAAATCAGATACTGTCACAGCCCAAAACAGCATAAAATTAACAGACACATAGAAACAGACAACGCTGAGAGTGGTAGTGAGAGTGGGAGGAAACTAAGGACAATACAGTATCTCAGTAAAGGTTTTTTTTTTACTTATTAAAAGTCTATTAATGAGACGGTGCCACGTCTCTTTTCCACTGATGGTGGAGGGGAGACCGAAGCAATCCTACTATACTTTGCTCACTTTGCTATCGATTGAAAGCAGTAAGTATAGGGCCCAAGCAGCTCAGTTTCTCAAAATATGGGCGGGGTATAGAACCCTGGTTGGAAACCGGGGCGCCAGCTAGGACAAAACCCCAACCTATACTATAATTTACTGATAGTGACTAGTGTTCTTGCTCACTAGGCACCCAACAAACTCACAAAGTTAACAAAGTTCGAACCCAAATAACCAAAAACCAAATAAATAATTAATAAATAAACCGGCACGTCAGTTTAAATCTCCATATATTGGCTCAAGTACATACTAAGCACAGGAAGCTTGGTTACGATCGATCGTTTACAAATAACTCTTACAAACAAAATGTTTCTATAATTGTGTAGTTTATCTTTACCCTAACTGAGCTCTTTAATTTATATTGATATTTAAAAATTGAAATTTGTATTTAATAGGAATAAAATTAATCGAAACGTAAATAGAGGCTTATCTGTGATCCTCCAGTTACCAGCAACGAACGAGTCGGGCAAGCTTTTCTGTATGCTGCCTACGGGTTCACCAGTCAGTGGGATAGGCACGAATGCTTATCACTCTTGGACGAGAAGATATGCACTGCAACGTCCGGAACCGAGCTAACTTGAAGACTTGACGAATTCTTGGGTTGCAGAATTCATAACACGTGCCGTTCACGAAGTAAGGAGGCACCAAATCCAATTGAACCGGAACTAGGGAAGCCAGTACCAAATGGGAAGCCAAAACCAGTCCAACAATCAAAAACTGGTTCCGAAAGGAAAACCAAATCCAAAACCAAAATCAAAAACCAGAACCAAAAAAAAAACCGCCTGATGATCGTGGGTGGCGGTGAAGAGTGCCACGTGCTAGGTTGGTTAGCTTTAATCCAGTCTAAGCTGTAATGTTGGGGACGTCCAAGCAAAATACTACCAACAAGACGACGATCCGCAACTTCTATACGATTTCAATCCGGTTTAATCCTCGAAAACTACGAGATGCCACAAACTTATTCGGATTGAAATCTTGCGACCACTTGCACCGGTGGAAATCGTAGAGCCAAAAAAAGAAAGATCGATGAAGTTTCACAAAGTTCCCAAAAAAGGAGACCGATGGTGCTGACAATACGATGTTCGGTTCCGACACCACTAGGGTCAATGGGCCAATAATGACAGAAGTTAATCAACGCAAGGAGACTAAATATTACCTAACTACTACCCGCTATTACCAATAATAATCAATTATTACACACACATGAATGAGATTACACAGTAACGTCTTAGGAAATTGAAGACGAACGTGGGCCAAAGGTCGAGTGCTTAAATGTACTAATGGCCGAGTGCATTTGCGTTGACAGAGGATTGAAATATAACCTCTCCAAAGATTCTGTGGTGGAGCATTGCACGAGGAGGTTTAACCTCTGTTCGCTCCCGACAGAATCCCTTGTAATCGTCCCTAAAAACTTTGAAATCGGTATCCACAGTGTGGATTTAGTGTTTTTAGAGTTCAGTGAATGTTTTAAAGTTACAATCGTGGTCGGCTCCGTCGTTTTTTCCTGTTCACGCCGGTATGGAGGCCGGATGGACCCGGATGGTCCGCGGGGGAAGGGGAGGAGGCCGTTTTTTGTAATCGGTCAAAGAACCTTTTTTTGTTGAAATTCCATTTTGTATATGTAACAAATCCGGAGGATGATGGATTGGTCCAGACCCTTCTCTTAAGAAGGCATTCTTTAGGATATTTGAATAATGTTCATAATTGTGTAAGCTGGCCGAATGACCTTATGTAGTCGTGGCCATTAGAAGTAAAGAAGAAAGAAGAACCTCTCCAAAAAGCAACAAGTGTAAATAAATGAAAGCAAGGGACAAGAATAAAAATTGTCGTTAGTTCGGAAATAAGAAGGAACACAGGACGATCGTCTCGTGCAATCCAACCGCATTCCGCAGTAACATTTTAAATTGCACCAAAAATTTATTAGCAATTAAACAGTTACAGTGTGTTCGAACAGAATGAAGTAGTGAAGAATAATTAGCAATACCAGTAGCTTTGAGGATTAAGACAGTGTGTAATTGTGAGAATAAAACATTTAATAGGTAGTCTCCGAGCATTATTAACCTACATGTGAGAAACATAAGTCGAAGTAGCCAATGACAAATTGAACCCGTTACAACGGGTATGAGAAGGGCCTTTTTAAATGCTTTTTTAGATGCTGTGGCACAGTAAGGAGACCAGACCCAGTCCACGGAGATTCAAATTGTGGACATCCGTCCGAAATCTAATTTTGTGGTACAGATAATTAGTAAGGTTTATAAAAAACCGCACTAAAATTTGATGATCTCGTTCTCTTTATCCATCTCTTGTCCCTACTTTTCTTAGAATTAACAATTAAAAATTTTTGTAAACGAAGAAATTTAAGATATGTCTTTTATAAATAAATGTTTTTCCCCGAAAAATTGCAACTCTATATATCTTGCGGCCTGAATTTTCTAAATTGACCTCTAAGTGCTGTAAATATTACTTCGTATTTATTTGTTCCATGTGGAAGTCCGGAAACGCTTTTGAATTGATTCACCCTCGATAAAGCACATTAAATCTATAGCTCGCGCACTATGGTAACGGTCCGCATTAAATATGGCATATTTTTGGTGAAATTTATGAAATGAAATAAACTTCACATCCGATATTAATGCAACGCGGTCAACTTCAAAAGCTAATTTTCTCTCTGATTCGATTTGAATATACGGTGACCCACAGCTTAAATGATGCCGTCGCTATAACAAGAACTAATTGGTCTGAATATCTCTGTATTTATTTAAAAAAAAAACAACTTATTGAAATTAAGTTAGTAAAGAGCCTTCTAAAAAAGTGTGAATTGCTTTTTGTCTTAAATATGCCTTACTTAGTTAACAATAAATAATTAGTCACTAAATAATAACCTGGCTCAAAACTTATCAGTTCGAAATTTACCAAGGCTTTTATTTATTACTGCAATTGTTTTGTGTTTAGTTTGACATTTTAAAATACGTTTTTCTTCCGTAGAAATTTTTTGAAAAATGGGTCGTGGGACTAGAATTTCTGAGAGAAATTTAGTTATTACTCATCAGCGAAGTGGATACAGCCAAAGTGACGTAGCCGAAATGGTAAATAAATGTCCGTCGACTGGTCAGCATGAGCGTTACTGTAACGAGAATAGGGTCGAGAGGGTTTGCTCCAAATAAGATCTTCGATGAACGTAAAGAAAGATGGATTTAAGAGAGGTATCGAATTATCAAAAAAAAAGTGCTCCAAAGATGTGTGTCGACGTGGAAAGACAGTTTGGAAAAAGGTGCAACCCCGAAACAATTCGACGAAACCTGCGGAAAAATAATTTTCATGGTCGAACTGCCAGAAATAAGCCTGTCATCGGCCTAGGAAATAGACGGGTGAGGTTGGCATTCGCTAGAGAGCATATCGATAAGATGTAAACTTCTGGAATTCAGTAATATTTGCCGATGAGACCAAAATAAACTTATTTGGATCCGATAAAAAAATATCAGTATGGAGAAAATTGAAAAATTTAAAAGCTACGGTAAAGCACGGTTGAGGTGGAGTGACGTCATGGGGCTGTATGTCAGCTGTAAGACAGCATCTGTTGGCTCAAAAATTAAACATGTGTAAGAATTGTCGGTTCCATCATGACAATGATCCAAAGAAAACTTCATTTCGGGTCCGCAGTTGGTTGCTTTATATCTGCCCAAATGTTATTAAGACACCAGTCCAGTCTAAAATTTGTGGTTGAAATTAAAAAAAAGTAAATAGTGCCCCATTATCTAACAAGAATGAATTAAAAGTAAAAATTACTGAAGTACGGAACACAATTTCCCCGGAATATACTAGAAAATTAGTTGAATAAATACCCAGAAGACTACAAGCCATTATCGATAATGAGGGAGGCCCGACTAAATATTAGCAAGAGTATTTCAAATTATGCAGTTGTTGTCTATTGATTTGGTTATATCTTGTTTTGCATTTGCAAGCTGTGACGTTAATATTGTATATAATTTAAGTAAGGCATATTTAAGACAAAAAGTAATTCACACTTTTTTCGAAGGCTCTTTACTAACTTAATTTCAATAAATTGTTTTTTTTTCCAAATAACTAAAGAGACATTCAGACCAGATAGTTTTTGTTATAGGGACTGCATCATTTAAGCTGTGAGTCACTGTATATTCAATTCAATTCAATTATGCGTTTCACAAAAAATGTTGGGCTCGACTGCTAGGATCATTCGCCCATTGCCGACTTCCGTCGAGGTTCTTCGCACGTACAAAGAAGACATATAACCAATATTTGCTCAACTAGCAAAAAACAAATTTGACCAATACCAAAAAAAACCGATACCCTCGCTTCCGCCGCGGACCATCCGGACCCATCCGGCCTCCATACCGGCGTGAACGGGGAAAAACGAAGGGATCGGCGACGATTATCACTTTACAACGTTCACAAAACACTGAAAACACTAAATCCACTCTGTGGAGACCGATTTCAAAATTTTTGGACGATTACAAAGGATTCTGTAGGGAACGAACGGAGGTTAAACCGCCGCGTGCAATGTTCCACCACAGAATCAGTAACTGTATATATAGGAGCTTCTGAAATGACAGTGACACTTCTGTAAATGTTTATCACATACTTTGGGACTCGACACTATTAAATGTTAAAGTTAATTTTGATTGCGAAGTTTATTTTGTACCCGCAGCTAATTTTTATTTCACCGATTTGGCTTCTACAAAGTCTAAAGCGTCTAAACGGTCTTCTAAAGTTTCGACGCCTTCGCCGCGTCGTAAAAAATTCACCGCCGTGGCAATAAAACCAACCCACCCTCCCATATCTCGAGTTATTGAAATTTCCCGAAGTTTGCCCGTTTATTCCGGAAACATTCCCCACCGTCATTTGCCGCGCATTCCTCAAAGGCCCTTTGTAGCCGAAAAATGAAATTACTCACGTATAGCTACGGAAACTCTTCAAAGGATAATCTTAATAGACTGTGCGTATATATGAGAGGCAAACGAGAATCTGAAATGGGGTTTTGGGAGTTCGATCGACAACCTGGATACGTATATATCAGTTAAGCCAATCGATAGAGATTTTTTTGCTGCTGTCACAGAGTTAGTGTCCATTTAGCATAGGCAAATTTCACTTAGGCTCCATTCAGGGGCTGGCGAGCTGCTGAAGTAGCCTAAGATGTTCTGGAATTATTACATTTTCTGCAAGTTTCTCTGAGTTAATATTGGTCAATTTGGTTAGTTTTTCATAGTTCGAGATTTTTTTTTGATTCAGTGCTGACGTTATATGGTGGTCGCACAACTCTGTTAACTATCCCCAAGTCTGTTAGAGTGCAAGGCTGTCTGTAGTTATAGGTCTTTCCCAATATAGTACCACTTTATCTTTTCATATGACTGCCTAACGATGGTATTTGTAACATTGTTTGAAGGAGATGGTTCTTCTCCTTTTTGTTCTCTTTCTTTATTTTTTTTAGCATGGAAATGAGTTTTAACAGTAAATAAGATTATTGAATATTTGTATAAAATTTTTGACAAATATATAAATGGTATTTTACTTGAGGTCACGGGGAACCCCTTCTTCTTCTTCTTCTTCTTGTATGAGCTTCTCCTTTGGAGGTTGTTGATCATCATGGCTACCTTTACTTTTGCTACTGCTGATCTAAATAATGAAATTGACGATTGACCAAACCATTCTCGAAGATTGCGTAAAAAAGAGATTTTTCGGCGCCCCACACTTCGTCTACCTACAATTTTGCACTCCATAATGAGTTTCAGCAGCTCATATCTTGTACCGCGTGATATATGTCCCAGGAACACAAGTTTGAGTTTTTAATGGTAAATAGTATTTCGAGTTCTTTGCCCTAACCTTTCCTGGTTTGTAGTTCTACTCATCCACGAGACTCTCAGCTTGCATCTAAGGGGTGTTTTTTTTCGATGTATAGAACTTTAAATTGCAATAAAACAACGATGGATTATTCGATTGACATGAATTTTATTTATCCGAAAGACAATCTTGTGGCATTACATTTTAAATGATTTCTGGCATATGACCGCCACGGCTGGCGCGGATGTAGTCCAATCTGGACTTCCAATTTTTGATGACTTTTTCCAACATTTGTGGCCGTATATCGGCAATAACACGGCGAATGTTGTCTTCCAAATGGTCAAGCGTTTGTGCCTTATCCGCATAGACCAATGACTTCACATAGCCCCACAGAAAGTAGTCTAGCGGTGTTAAATCACAAGATCTTGGAGGTCAATTCACAGCTCCAAAACGTGAAATTAGGCGATCACCAAACGTGTCTTTCAATAAATCGATTGTGGCACGAGCTGTGTGACATGTTGCGCCGTCTTGTTGAAAACCACATCTCCTGGACATCATGGTTATTCAATTCAGGAATGAAAGAGTTAGTAATCATAGTTCTATACCGATCACCATTGACTGTAACGTTCTGGCCATCATCGTTTTTGAAGTATGGTATGGAATAATGATTCCACCAGCCCATAAAGCGCACCAAACAGTCAGTTTTTCTGGATCTAACGGTGTTTTGACATACACTTGAGGATTAGCTTCGCTCTAAATGCGACAGTTTTGTTTGTTGACGTAGCCATTCAACCAGAAGTGCGCTTTATGGCTAAACAAAATTCGCTTATCAAAATCGGGAACAACGGCAATCTCGTTTTGGGCCCATTCGACGAATCTACGCCTTACTTGATGATCATTTGGCTTCAATTCTTGCGCAAGTTGGATTTTGTAAGCACGTGAACCAAGATCCTTCTGCAAAATCTTCCATAAAATGGATGGACACAGATCCAATTTCTGTGCTCGATGGCGGATGGACTCATTCGGGTCTTCCTTAATGCTACACTCTACAGCAGCAATAGCTTCTTCTGTACGCACCGTTCGGCATCTCTGGGGATGCGAGTTATCAATAAGAGTAAACGTGGTGCGAAAACGTTCCATGGTTAATCGAATTAACTGCTCTGATGGACGATTTTGTCGACGATAAAATGGACGTAGCGCGCGATATGTATTCCGCACAGAACCATTATTTTCGAAATAAAATTGCACGATTTGCAAGCGTTGTTCAGGCGTGAGTCTATTCATGATGAATTGCCAAACCAAACTGAGAATAAAACACTTGACAGCTGTTAAATCGGTCGCGATCTTGAACAGTAATACCAACTTAAAGTTCTATACATCTAAAAAAAGCACCCATTATAAGTTCACATTTCAAAAGCTTCTAACCTCCTTATGGTTTCTTTATTCAGCGTCCATAGCTATGGATCATTTTTGTTCTTACTGTTAGTGATAGGTCCGCAGCCGTCAATAGTTTTTTATTGTTGTGAAGACCTTTCTTGCCTGTTCAATGTGTGCCAGGATTTCCTGCTTATGTTGAACGTCTTCATTAATTATGGTGCCAAGGTATTTGTAGTGTCTTACTTGTTGTCCTGTCTACGATGAGCTGATCTGTTGCTTGCTTCCTTTTTGTTATCACCATCATTTTAGTCTTGTTGATGTTCATGTTTAGACGGTAATCTTTGCTAGCTTTCACTACTTTGTTTAATAGTCTCTGTAAATCCTCGAGAGAACCCGCACACAAAACAGTGTCGTCAGCGTACCCAATATTATTGGGGGAACTCCTAGCACGCGATAATTAGGAAAATGACATTTTCACTCACCACACCATTGGAGTTTATTGTATTAACTATTTTCATTTTTTAAATGTACATAAGCAGTCGTGTAAAAAGTAGAGGACCGAGAACCATCCCTTGTGGTACTCTGTGGTATTTAATAGAATTTTTATTTTTTACTTAGCGCTCTCTGGCGATATAATTGAGATAAAAAATTAACCAGTGCCAGTTGCGAGCAGAATTTATTAAAAAATATAATTACATTAACTACGTTTTTTGAGATTTCTTCTCAGAACTTTCTTCATCTTCTTCTTTAAGTTGTGCCTCGGCGATTTAAAAGTGAACTAGCGCGTTAGTTGGGTTTCGTCGAAAGAAGTAGGATCGATCGTGCTTTAACGGGTTCGTAATGCCATTCCTTTCGAAAACTTTCGCGTTTGTCTTTAGACGAGGAGAGGAAACTTTAACGATACATATATCGCAGAGTAAACTTTCCCGAGTAATTTTAGACCTTCGTCGGGAGTTTTCGACGCGGAACAGCTTTCAATTAACTTTAATAGTCGGATACAAGGCCGTTTTTTGTTTGGGCCGAGAAAAGTCGGAATAGTTGCAGAAAACGTTCGCGAAAGTTGGCTTGAGCTCCGCTGTAGCTGCTTTTGCCTAAATTTGTTAATTAAGTTGTTATGTATTTTTATGTACTTGTAGCGTCTTTGTAGTTACAGTAGAACCTCGTTTATCCGGGCCAGCCGGGACCGAGCCTACGCCGGATAATCGAAAACACGTATAATCCAAAGATCTTTTTTTTTAATTATTTAAATAAATAAATGTGTCAAATAAATGTATACAATAAATTATGTTTGCAAAAATCACTTTAAAAGATCACTGATTTTTCTTTGTTTTTGTTTTGTGAAGTTCAAAATATTGAATAAGTACGTTTACTGCATCCATTGCTTCTTGATTACTTGTCTTGATTTCGCAATAATTATTCTCATCGCTTTTTTCAGAATTTTTTTCAGAAGTCTTGTTACTTTCGAAAATCGATGAAATCGAATTTTCTAAAGTATCTGCGCTCGTATAAAAATTTTATATCTTAGTAACTACGGTCCTACGGGATCGCCGTTGGTACAGAAATGATCACCGTCGAAAAAAAATTTTTTTTCGTCTGTTTGTCCGTTCTCCGTTCTCGTCTTTTGGTGTTTCCTGAATAACTTTCGAACCGTTGGAGCTACATAATTGAAATTTGCCTCCGTTTTAACCTTCCACGAGGCACATAAGCTTATAACAAATGGCCCTGATCCGAAGCCGGTATCCATCTTTTTTTCGCGATTTTCGACTATTTTTTGGACCTTGAACGCAACCTACGAAACACGATAAGTGTCCGAAATCGACTTCATATTTGGCATATATGCAGCTTTGGGCCGTGACGGAACCTATTGAAAATGGGTGGGCTGGGGCAATTACCAGTACAAATCTTAACATTTACCGAGGTGTGCCGTAACTTTGAAGTTCGACGAGACGTGAAGAACACTTCATACAGGGTGTATTCACAATTAAATTACATCGATTTTGCGAAAGTTCCATAGTGGTCCGCAGGAGCACGAGAGAAAAACAATGCGTCCCCCTAGGATAAGAAACCGCGAGGCGCATTTTTTTTAAATAAAAAATTGATTCGCGCTATTTGCTACGAATTTGCCCCGCTCACCGACGATTTTTCGAAAGCAATCTTGTTAATTGTTATCGTCATTTATGATCTGATACCCTGCTTCCTTGTGATCACATTCTATCCAGCCCTGTATTTTTTTATTGTCTATTTCTCCAAAACCATTTATTTGCAAGGTTATAAATGCTATGTTTTCGATCAACAGCTCACCTCCATTTAACTGATTATTATCTCCAATAACGTCTTCATCCTCTGTATCTTCTATTAAAGTCATTATTTTATAAAATGATTTTTTAATGTTAGTTGCCTTTACTCCATTCCAAGCACGGGCTATGGCCGTTTTCAAATTTAGACGTTTCCAAAATTCTGCAATGCCACGTTCTTCCAAAAGTTGAAGCATAAGATCTTTTCTATAAAGCCTTTCCATTGTTTCTATAATCCCTTGGTCGATTGGTTGGACATTCGGTGGAAAATATGCTATGAATATGTTTCAATCTTCTGACTTAAGTTGCTCTACAACAGTACAGCATTTGGTGGAAGATTATTTTCTTTTTGATAAGCTCGAACTTGGGTTATAATTTTTGTAAAAAATCACTGTTTAAAAGTTATTCTATCCACCCACGCTGCCTTTTGACTATAATAATCAACGGGCAGTGTTTTTTTTAGCCCTGGGATTTTTGGATTTTCCAATAACAGCTAACCTAAGCTTATGCGTTCCTGAGGCATTCTTCTTCTTCTTCACGTGCCATCTCCGCTGCGAAGGTTGGCAATCATCAATGCAATTCGTATCCTTGAGACTGCAGCACGAAACAATTGGTTGGAGTTACATCCAAACCATTCTCTCAGATTACGCAACCATGACATCCTTCTCCTTCCGATACTCCGTTTACCTTGGATTTTACCTTGCATAATCAGTTGTAGCAATTTATATTTTTCTCCGCGTGTAATATGCCCCAGATACTGCAATTTTCTTATTTTGACCGTATCCATTATTTCACGTTGCTTGTCCATCCTCACAAGTACTTGTTCGTTTGTCATTCTGTCCGTCCAGGATATCCTTAAAATTCTTCGGTACGTCCACATCTCAAAAGCTGAGGCATTGGCACAACACAAAACTGCTAAACGCTCTTTGTTTGCTTTGAAACGTAAAAAAAAATAAAAAATATTAAACACAGCCTGCAGCAAGTATTTTTTGTGACATTGCTTTCCAATAAAGTCCAGTTTCGTCCCCATTATACACTTGCTTAGGTTTTAGGTCATGCTTCGCCAAAAGATTTTCAAAATCAGCAAAATTCTACCATAACAAAGTCATCAGCCAATTCTCGTATTCCATGGCTTTTTTTAAATCTGTAAAGCCAACCAGAAAATGCGGAGAAGTTGCCTTAAATTTTTAATTGCTGGTGAAACTTTTCAGCTTTTCTAGCACACACAGGTCCTGATATCGGATCCCTTCCGATCTCTTCTGCGAGAACCACCTGCTCATAGCATCATCAAATTCACGAAAAGTAGACCCTTTTAGTGATTTTCGATGAGAAGTAGCTTCAGCACTATCTGCTTTAGCTACAAAGCTCTGTAATTTGGCTTTTCTCTTTACAATGTCACAAACTGCTTGTTTTCCAATGTTATACTTTTCAGCCAACACAGAAAACACTTATGTTATTTTCAAATTGCCTTAAAATTTCCATTTTTTGCTCAATATTTAAAACACTGCGTTTACGCATAGCACCGGTACGCTCCATTTTGTGCCTCTGTTTACGTTTTAACTAACTAACCCAAACTAACGAGCCGGTCGATCAGCACTCGGCGAATATAATAGGTTAAAACATGGATTCCCCGACATAAATTTAGGGATTCCCCGAAAAGAACGACACAGTGCCACGGATAATTTGCGCACGGTTGAAAATTATTCATAATTTTCATTCATTCCATTTTTATTCGACGCTGTACAAGCTGACGCTCCAAATGTTCTGTTTGAATAGGTATTTGTGGTTAAGTTATACATTGTACTTCTCGAGTTGTTTAACTTTATGCTCCAAAAATGCAAAAAGACATGGAAAGTTTAGTTGAGTTTGTTTATTATTTGTTAATAACTCTGAAAAGTCTTAAGGTATACGCAAAGGATTCTCTTCTATAGTTTATAAGTATACAAAAAATATATTTCTTATCCACTTAGCAATATTGTCAAGTTTAGGCCCTATTTTTATAAAATTATTTATACCTTCTTTTAGGAACTTCATAAGAACATATGCAAAAGCTGAAAAGTTCTAATTTTATTCTAAAAAGTTTAAAAGCAATTAATAATCATAATAAAAATAATTGTAATAATAATATAATGGGTGTTTTTTGTTTCGATATATAACATTAAGTTGGTATTACTGTCCAGGATGGCGACCGATTTAGCAGCTGTCAAGTGATTTATTCTCAGTTTGCTTTGGCAATTCATCATGAATAGACTCACGCCTAAACAACGCTTGCAAATAGTGCAGTTTTATTTCGAAAGTAATGGTTCTGTGCGGAATACGTATCGCGCACTACGTCCATTTTATCGTCGACAAAATCGTCCATCAGAGCAGTTAATTCGATTAACCATGGAACGTTCTCGCACCAGGTTTACTCTTATTGATATTGATAACTCGCAAACCCAGAAACGCCGTACGGTGCGTACAGAAGAAGCTATTGCTGCTGTAAGAGCATAGCATTGAGGAAGACCCGAATGAGTCCATCCGCCATCGAGAACAGGAATTGGATCTGTGTCCATCCACTTTACGAAAGATTTTGCTGAAGGATCTTGGTTTACGTGCTTACAAAATCCAACTCGTGCAAGAATTGAAGCCAAACGATCATCAAGTAAGGCGTAGATTCGTCGAGTGGGCCCAAAACGAGATCGCCGTTGTTCCCGATTTTCATAAGCGAATTTTGTTTAGCGATGAAGCGCACTTCTGGTTGAATGGCTACGTCAACAAAAAAAACTGCCGCATTTGGAGCGAAGCTAATCCTCAAGTCCGTTACATCCAGAAAAACTGACTGTTTGGTGCGCTTTATGGGCTGGTGGAATCATTGGTGATCAGTATAGAGCTATGATTACTAACTCTTTCATTCCTGAATGGAATAACCATGACGTCCAGGAGATGTGGTTTCAACAAGATGACGCAACATGTCAAGCAGCTCGTGCCACAATCGATTTGTTGGAAGACACGTTTGGTGACCGCCTAATTGCACGTTTTAGACCTGTGAATTGGCCTCCAAGATCTTGTGATTTAACACCGCTAGACTGCTTTCTGTGGGGCTATGTAAAGTCATTGGTCTATGCGGATAAGCCACAAACGCTTGACCATTTGGAAGATAACATTCGCCGTGTTATTGCTGATATACGGCCACAAATGTTGGAAAAAGTCATCGAAAATTAGACGTCTAGATTTTACTACATCTGCGCCAGCCGTGGCGGTCATATGCGAGAAATCATATTTGAAATGTAAAGCCAAAAGATTGTCTTTCGGATAAATAAAATTCATGTCAATCGGATAATCCATCGTTGTTTTATTGCAACTTGCAGAGTTCTATACATCGAAAAAAAAAACACCCTATACTTTATTCAGGTCATTTCACACAAAGAAAATTACAAGAAAATTCAAGAGCGCAGGGTGCAGACTTTGCTTATTTCTACACTTATTCTTACAAAAACAAAATGTATCACAAAGTTCCCATATTAATAGTTTATTAGAAAAACAATTTATTTGTGGCATTTTGAAGGGAATAAGGCAGGTCATTATATAATTTAGCCAAGTCGTGACTAAAGGATCTTTCAAAGATACTAAATATATCAATCGGTTGTGAAGATAATAAACAAAACAGGGGCAAGTAGACTCCACCCCTTTACTTCATCTCCGTTAAGTAGTTTTTAGTAAATTCACATATCATGACATAATGTTGCCTCAAAACTCAGATATTTAAGAATGATGAAGAGAATGGTATCAAAAGCCGTAGAGTGTTTGAGTAGGACTATCACAGCGCAATTGCCTTTGTCAATGCCCCTAATGATGTGATCTATCACATTAAGAAGAGCTGTAGCGCTCTTAAAATCGGCTTGTGTTTTGTGAATTAGTTTCTCTTTTTCAACATAATTCACTATTTCAGTTTTAGATAATATTGGCAGAAGCGAAATGGGTCGTAAATCACTAAATGGCTGTGGGAGGTATATTTTAATTTTTAATATTAGCTAGCTACTTCCCAAATAGAGGGAAAAACAGAATGGGTGAGGTAAAAATTTACAAGATGAAAATGTTTTAATATAAAAGGGCAACAGAAAATGATAAACTTAATATAGATTTCGTCGTGAACAATAGCTGTAGTTTCAAATTGAGTGTGAGACTGTGCAATTTGCCATTCTGGCACTAGAGAAAACTATTTTTTTTTTCTAGTCCTGTTGGAAGGGTTTCCGTTTTCCTGAAAACTCCGGAGAAGTTTGGGCAAATTAGAAAAATTATTCATAATTTTTAATTTCATTTCATCGTTATTCGATCCTGCATAAGCTGACACTCCAAATATTTTGTTTGAATAAGTAATTGTGGTTAAGTTATACCTTGTACTTTTCCGAGAAACATTTCTCCATGAACATTTGCAATAGCAGAAAAGTTCTAATTTGATTCTAAAAAGTTTACAAGCAATAAAAAATAATTATTATTATTATAATATTAATAATAATAGTAATAATATAGTTTATTCAGGTCATTTCGATAAAGAAAATTACAAAAAAAGGCAAGAGTGCAGGGTCCAGACTTACATTCATCCCAACAAAACCAGCAGAAGCATCACAAAATTCTCATATGGTTTACAGAAAAATTTCATATTCTTATCTATCTATATAAAAAAAAAACCTAAACCTACCTCTCCATGAAAACTAACAGCTAAAAAGGTCAGTATAAATAATGACTCTTTTAAATCTTAGATTTAAGTTGTTCACGTCTGTCCTTAAGGTTATATTTTCTTAGAAGTATTCAGGATATTCAGCAGCGGTGGATTAAGCTCCGCGTATATTGATTCAACCTACACAGGCAGCTTTTTTGAATTTTCTCAGTGCGTTGAAAAAAGTTAGCTGTCAAGCAATGCCCATACACGACGACATATCAGTGGTTAACCACGGAGAGAACATTTTTAAAAATGCCTCTGTGAACAGGCTGGGGTGTAGTTTTCAAAGCGAAGTTTTATGTCTAGAAGTAACCCCAAATTTTCCCCCCCATTTTTTATGGCAGAATAATATTGCTTATTGTTATGAATACTTCATAAGCAAGGCGCTAAACATCCACCGGACGGCCGAAAAATATTGCCCTAGATTTTCTCGGGTCAATTCGTTCAAGGTGTAAGCGAGAGGGGTTAAAAACACAGTAGAGCTTTTTGTCGTCAGTATATGACTGTACGACTAATTTTAAGTATTTTGTTGTGAAAATAATAAAAACAAAATAGGAGCTAAAATCGGAACTTCACTTTTTATGTCTAGACAAGCAGACCCCACCCCGTTAAAGACCACATTTTCCTTTCTCCCCGTTAAGGAGTTTTTTATTAAATTTACAGATGTCTCTGTGACGCATGTGTGATTAATGGTATCAAAAGCCATAGAGTAATCGAGTAGGATCATCACAGTGCACCTGTTTTCGTCAGTCCCCTCAATGGTGTCATCTATCCCATTAAGACGGGCTGTAGCACAACTGTGCCCACTGCTAAAACCGACCTGTGTTTTGTCAATCAGTTTTTCACTATTTGAGATTTTGTATCTCGTTTTATATTTTAGAGAATATTGGCAGAATCGAAATAAAATGAAGAATATTAGCTGCTTTCCAAACAGAGGGAATAACTGAATGGGTGATGAAAAAATTTACAAGATGATATTTAGTTTCAATTTTATTGAGAGATTGTGCAATTTGACATTCTGACACTATTAAAAACTGAAATTTGTCTTGTAGGTACTGAGAGTTTGACATCGGTATATAGTTAATGTTAATGTTTATTAAATCCTGTTCTGACAGTTAGTCAGGAATCCTCTCCCGTGTATTTTGCATTTTTTATGACGTTTAATTTTTTTTAATATTTTCAAAATGCTTTACTGTTTTTATTGATTGTGGAATGTTCTATATAGGCTTTTTACTCTATGGTTTGTTGGCGAAGTTTCTAAGCTCTTTATAACGGGCCTGGTTTTTTATTTGTTTTTATACCTAAATTAGTATTTTTTATGATCCAGGGTAAGTGTTTCAACTTCCAACGGAGCATAAACATGCAATAGAACGTTCATATTCTGATTAAAAAGACACTTTCTCATCAATAGTATTAAAGTCAAACATTTAACGCCAAGGTATTGATTTTAGAGGATTATCCAAAGAAATTATATCCATGTTTTTGAAATCTTTGTACCTGGTTAACTCCACTCGTTATCAGTTTGCGGCAGAAGGTTTACGCACATATGTTCAAATTTATCAACAAATATATTTGTCCAAATTTTGATTTATTAAATTGTAGAAAAAAAATGCAAATGTCTAATCATTTTTTGCTTTCATTGTCATTTATCATTGGATATTCTCAAATTTTTAAAAGCTTTTTTAAAAATTATGAAAGTTCCAAAAATTTCGAATAAATTCCAACAAATTCTTTAAATTTTGGGAAAATTCTTTTTTGTTATAGAATCCTACTACAACTGAGCGCATCTATGGTTAGTCTATTAAGGTATTTGAAAATTTTCTTAAAAATCTTCATATTTCAGTATTTTTCATTTTTGCCCAAAAAAAAAGGTTATGTACAGAGTGATTTATCGAAAACCCACCGCAAGCGATTACAGCCTGGCAGCTTTTTAATATAATCCAAAACCGGCAAGTTTTTCAAAAAAATTAAATTGCTTTTCAAACTTTTCCTCAAACGTATTGTATAGTATATATTACACAGCCGTTTAAATGGGATGTCTCATTTCGACTTGAAAAATATTTGGAGACTTGAAGACTTTTGCGTCGGATTTTTTCTCCCTGACAAACAATCATATTGGATTTTGCCTTTACGTTTTTGATGGGATACCCTGTAAATTACAATTTTCCATCAATGTTCGGGAAATGTTTTGTTTAAATGTTTCAGATTCTCTCTAGACGAGAATTGTCACAAGATTATATTTATATTTCCTTTTCTGCTTATTTATTATTTCATCTGAGGATTGCTAGATGCATCCTTTTCACCCTGTTGCAGCGAAATGTAGAGAAATTGTTTTCTAGCGTTCGAATATCAATCAACTACCCTCCAGTGTCCCTCAAGCTGCTGCTATATGAGAGTGATTAACGAGCCGCCGTAATTTCTAGACAGTATTTTCAGGCGATATTCCATTTGCGAAATTCCCACATAATACGCCAATTCCCAAAAATAAAACCATTTTCAATTTAATAGGATCGCTGCCTCGAAACCTAAACTGCATTGTTTGTAAGGAATTAATAACATTTTAATATCATTTTAGATCATCAATATAGCTTTCAATCGTGAAGATCAACAATTTTGAATTTAATTACGTACGCGGACTGAAATTACGGTGCTTTGGAAGCGGGATATCAGGTTAACGCTGTTTACAAAGATTTTTGCAAAGCGTTTGATAAGTGATAGTGCTGCTTGATAAATTGTGTGTTGAAGGTATAGCAGGTGGACTTCTGAAGTGGATCAAGTCATATCTGGGAGGTCGCCGTCAGGTTTTTAAACTTGGAAATTACTTATCGAAGCCTTTTCCAGTTACTTCGAGACTGCCTCAGAGCTCTTCCTTGAGGCCGCTATGCTTTCTCATATTTATTAATGATATAGCTGCCTGTTTCCATAACGCTAATTATTTCTTTTTGTCGTCTCGATTATTGGAACTCGTGAAGATCAGGTTCTTTTACAGGAAGATTTATTGATCCCAATCTCTCAAAATGTCTAAAAGCGGTATCAAATGTTAAAAACTGCTCTTCGAAAGCGGCTTTAACTTTAACAATCATATGTCCAACATAATTTCAAAGGCTTATAAAATGTTGGGGTCATCGTTTGATTTTCAAAACGTGAATTCCATAAAATTCCTATGCTGTGGTTCGACCCCACTTGGAATATGCTTCATCTCTATGGAATCCTGATTATCAAGTTCAGCACCGTTTTCTTCGCTATATAGCTTTTGTGTCGACTTGGCTAACAAAACGCTTAAAGCTCGTTGCGACCAAGGCGACCCGATGTTGCTTTTGAAAGTTATCAATTCCAGTTGTTTTTGTTCCTCCATTCTGTCAAAAATTGGGTTTTAGGCACCATTACGAATAACTCGCCTTAATAGCACATCTTTTGTACCTTACCACAGGACCAACTCATTGCAAGGGCTGGCCAATGAGAACTAGCATTTGGACTTTTTCAATTCTAATGGTAGGTCTAGGAATCAGATTCAACCAAGCATAACATAACATAAAATAGCTTACGTTAGTTATTTATTTTTCTCTCCTTAGCTTTTGAGATTCTAGCTTAGGCTTTTACTTTTGTATCAACCTGTAATTTAACTGTGCATTTTTTCTGAGTTTTATGTAGAAATGGACTCTGTCCGTAAAATTAATAATAAATAAATAAATATTTAGTGAGCAACTTCGACCTAGTTGTTTCGCGTCAAACCTGAACAGCACCGGATATTGCGAAAACTGAAATTGAATTCAGTCGATTTAATCGAAATCTGTCCGCTCCGGTCTCGTCAGAGACGAAAAAATTCGAAACGTCCGGCGCGTCGACGACGCACGGGCGAGTAATTAATCCGTATATTCAGACGAGCTCGGATGTTCCTTCCCCTGCTGATACGAAATTATAATTAGCAGGACGTGTTCCATTTAACTTTCAATTAACAACCTGCTGCTGGTCGGATATCGACCAGAGAACGCGCGCTGACTTAGATTGGCGGTTTCGTTTTCAATTTTGCACTCGAACCTTAGGGATTGCACGTGGATCGAGGGAAACGCAACATCCAAAACATTAAAGTGTAGGGTAGGAGGAGGAAGCAGCGCCTGATTAACTGCTGAGAATCGATTTGGAGCTATGTTCACTCATGGCCAATATACTCAACCGCCAGGGGTGCAAAAGGACCCCATATCATATGTTCATTGGTCAGAAATTCTTTTTCGTCCATTCTAAAGCATTATTGTATCTTTATTATTATGCAAGAAGCAAGAAAGTTTTAATCAATTAAGAGCAATTTAATGATGAAAAGAGCGCTGTTAAACTTTGTTTTCTACTCCCGTCTCTAAAATATCTTTTTTCACTCCCTTTTGTAAAATACCTAATTATATACCTATCTAGCGTGCGGGAAGCGTCACTTTACCACGTGACTTTCTCGTCCTATGGATCCGAGCCACTTCGGACATTTCCGGAACTTTACCGCACGGGTTTGGGCGCAATCGGATGTTTTCGGAGATTTTACCGCAGGCCTTGAATTTTGACGTTTGTCAATTCTGATGGTCATCTCAGTGAAAAAATCGTTCTTGTTTTCTAAAATTAATGTTTTTAACCTTTTTTTGCAATCAAATAAGGATAAGTTGTTTAAAAAAATCTACTGGTAATCTGTTCCGATTGAGAGTTTTATATGAAAAACGTCTTTGGAATAATTTCGTATTAGCTTGCTACAAGAAACAAGCTTTGTAGACAAATGAGACGTGTTAAGGATTTGTGAGTAAGGTGAGGTGAATGTATCTTAAGGATTTCATCTTCAGAAGTTTCTGTTTGCGCATAAAATGGTCCTGTCATATTTTCTGACATACGTAAGAAAATCTGAAGCAATCGTTCTGAGCTGGACTCACAAAGAATTAATTTAAGGTTGGAATCCATTATTTCATGATTTTCGTGGTTTTTAAACCAAGCAAATATTGACAAAGCCAATTCACATATTTGGTGAATCATAAGTTAGTATCTTATTCATAGCAATAAATTTTTTGCTGATGTTTTAAGCCTTTTTTTGTAGTCTACCTATTTTTCTTAACTAAATGATATGGCCACCGACTTATGCAGACAGATCGAATATAGGATGTAAGGTCTCGTTAATCTTCGTAGCTGCATCAAATACTTCCATTGATTCAAAATATTGAAGCAGCTGGGAATCGTCAGCTTAATTATATCTTATAACGTCATGGTGAAATTATGCTCGAAATTCATCTTAGTGATTGCCTTGTTGCAAATGACGCTTTGGACAGTAAGAGGGTGATAGTTACAGCGTAACTGAGATGAAACTAAAGACCATTTAAAGTTTGTACAAAAACATCACGAGAATAAATGATTTCGAAAAGGACTAATCCGCAAAGAGTCTCAAAAAACATCTCTTAACGCACTCTTAAGCTCGCAGACCCTGTTGGGTGAAAATATAGTCATTAACCTATACATTTTAGTACCATTTTATTCCACAGCAAAGGTCCCTCTCCTTGTTCGCAAAAGGTTTTGACGAAAAAGATGGTAAGATGAAACAACTAAAACCAACAGCAATCGGAAGCGCTGGATGATTATTTTTCTCTCTACCAAAAATAACAATTGGTGCACTTGGAATAAATGTGCTCGTCCCCGAGACTGATGCATTCAATGCACAACAAACACCATGCGAAGTTGCCATTTCAATCAATTTATTTTATTTTTTTAATTTAATTGTCATATTTGGCGATTACTCATCGGATATTCCATGGCTCTGTATATCAGTAGATAATCGTAAGTTTTTTCTTGCAGCGACGAAGCTCGTACTCTGGGCTTCACGGTTCTGGTGGACATGCGCGGAGCGACCTGGTCGACTGTGAAACCCATCCTCAAGGCCTTACACGAGCATTTCCCTCAGGGAGCCGTGCACCAAGCGCTCATCGTCAAACCCGATAATTTTTGGCAGAAACAGCGGACCTCTCTGGGATCACACAAGTACAAATTTGAGGTAAGAGAATCGAACTGTTTGAAAAAATTGATAATTTTGTGACAGTTGGTTTTGACAGAAAAACGGGCTCTTTGGGAAACAATAATAATATCAATGCCAAATAAAACGACCCACTATACGATCTGGAAACCCATATTATAATTAAGGTACTGATTAAGGTATTGCAATTAAAATTTAACCAAAGACTAAGGAGATGATGCACTACTCAATCAGTTTGACAAATGCGCCTCAGCTTATACAGGGTGTCCCAAATAGGTGGTGAAGTTTTGGAGGATTTAATTAACAAAGTCTCAAGATTTTCAAGGGGAACACCCTATTTTTTTTATTTAGATATCAATCAATTCAGTTTGTAATTTATATCATATTTTTATTTTTTTATTTTTTGAGATATTCGAGGTTTAAGATAACGCCCGTTCTAGGTGTGTTCAAAACATAAGTCAAACTCCATTTAGAAACAAATGCACTAGCAAAATTAAGGCTTTAATAAAAAGAGATGGGTATTAGTTACATTTTTTTGAAAGTCGCATTTTTTAATAACTTCTTTATCTGCTGCTGGTTGAAAAACTGAATGCGAAGTGGGTTTTTAGCAAACACATCCCACATCAATTTATGGAAAAAAATTTTTTGTGTCCGCAGCCAAGTGCAAGGTAAATGTATGTGGGGACTTGACAAATGCATTTTTGAATTTCAAACTGTTCCTGGTCCGATATTCGTGCATACGAGAGCCACTTACGTGGCAGATTGAATTTCCGATAATTTGGCACTCTCATTCCGTACGCTACCATTTTGTCGACGCGAGGTTACAATGTATAGTAATCGTATCCCGTTGAAGTGGACCTCCGAGTTTACTGCCGTCACGAAAACTCTTTCATTACTGTAATTACGCGAGGTGCTCGTCGAAATTCGTAAATTGCTCAGTCAAAACGGTGGAAACGGAAGAGGAAACACTTCCACGGCGGACCGTTATCCCCTTTAAATATAAAATAGCGTAGTGCAATTATAAGACGTGATAGTTTTTTGTTGCGACTAGATTTGAAGACGAGCTTAATATTTTCAAAGTAGAAAGGACTCTGAAATTTTGGTCGCTTGGATAAGCGATGATGATCCACCAATCTAAATTATTTTCATCGAAAGTTATTTCATTCTCGATACTGCCTTCGTTTTCCGGTTATTTTCCATATATCTTTAAAACTTTTCTAGAAATCAGTTATTTTCTTTATTTTTTGTTCCAAAAGGTTACAAATAAAACTCGTAGAAGGTTGAAATTTTGGGCGTCTAATTCGTCTTGTCCAATTTTGTCGAAATTTCACAACTATTAAATTGGACGCCGAAAGACAGGCTTTGCCGAATATTTTTAGAAGAAAATGTGTGTTAGGGTATATCAAAGCAAAGATCGTACTGAAAAATATTGCAATTAAAGAAGTAAAAGAGTATTAACTATAAAACCAAAGGGAAGGGTGGGTTTACTCTGACGAGCACTTCATACTGTTAAGATCTAGTCTCGTAAATAAATGCTTGTAGAAAACGATTAACTGCAAATTTTCAATTGTAATTTATTTTTTAACATCTTTATAAGAAAACATAACAAAATCATAAAAATAAAATTACAAGTATTATAATAAAACCTGTGGAAATTATGCGAAGCGAATAGATAGATAGATAGATTCATTTATTGACTACGTTTCGTACAAAAGGGACGTACAATTGTAGCAAGTCAGAAGTGCAAAAAAAAATTAATAAATAACGTAAAAACACACATCTAATACAAACAAAATTAGACAGTACTATACAGTTTTATAGCGCATCGATACCAGTGACAGTGTCAATGTATGCTCGCAGGGAGTAAAAACAGTGACGTTGTAGAAATTCTTTAATAGTATGTTTAAACTTTCTATTGCTCATCTTTTTCACGGTACCTGGCAAAACATTATACAATTTCAGGTTCAATGAGTTGTTCTCAGACTTCCTCAGTCTAAACCTAGGCCGTCTAAGAAGATCCCCCGAACGCGTTGAATAGGCATGGCGATCGGAATTAGCGCTAAAGTTTCCTTTCGTTCTCTGTATCTCTAATAACTGGTAGTAGATATAGACGCATGGAAGGGGCATCACTTTGAATTTTTTAAAATAAGGTTGACAATGGTCCCTATATCCTATATTAGCAACGACTCGAATGGCCCTATTCTGCATTCTAAAAATCTCCACAGCAGCTGAGGAATCACCCCACAGTACCGTGCCATAGCATAGGTGTGAATGCAACAAAGAAAAATAGACCATAAGCAGAGTCCTTGTTCCTATCAGGCCTCTCAGTCGTCGAAAAACGAATATGTTGCTGGACAATCTATTTTTCAGATCTGAGATATGTTGTTTCCAATTTAGACTATCATCGATCCTAATGCCAAGCAACTTGACGGACCGTCCACTATTTACCAAGCAATTGGAGGAAAACACAATACTCTGGGTCTTGTCTAAATTTAATTTAAGATAATTATTTTCGAACCAGGCATTGGCCCTGTCCTCCAACATGCCAACCCTAACGGACAACTCCTCGATACTCTTAGCAGATGTAGTGAAGGATGTATCGTCGGCGAACATCACGCACTGATTGGGGGCCAAGAAATGATAAAGGTTTATTTATGTAGATTGTAAATAGTAGCGGAACCCTGGGGCACCCCGCTTACTACTGATTCAAGTGATGAACGGTCATCCTGGTATTCTACAAACTGCTGTCGGCCCTGCAAGTAGGACGCTATAAGATTTAAGGGCAGACCTCGTATACCATATCTGTATAGCTTTTTAATAAGAAGCTGGTGATAAACACAGTCAAAGGCCCTTTAGAGATCACTCAAGGTCAAACCAACTAATTCACCCCCCTCGAGGCCCTCAACTATCCCACTCACAACTTTAGACACTGCTTGGATCGTCGAACACCCTCCCCTAAATCCAAACTGACCAGCACAAAGACATTCGATCTTATTAATATAAGAAGTTAGCTGATCTTTTAGTAAGATCTCAAAAACTTTTCCGAACAAAGGCACGATTGAAATCGGCCTGTAATTGTTAGCATCATTTATATCACCTGCCTTATGGATTGGAACTACTCTCGAAATCTTAAACAGCGACGGAAATACACCTGTGTCAATACATTTATTAAATAAAGTGGTGAATGGCAGTGTAATGTACTCAACCAGTCCCTTTACCAAGACACTATTGATATCATAAGCATCGCTAGAATAAGATTTTTTTAATCTTAGTATGGGTCGGTACGTATCCTCACAAGTTATCGGATGCAAAAAAAAGTAGTTTCCTCCAGTGGAATCCCTTCAACACATGCACTCTGTACATTGTGATTCACCGTTAAGATCTTTATAATATTACTCGGGACAGAACTAAAAAACTGTTAAGATCGTTTGCTGATACATCAGATTCTTTATCACATCTCCTAAGACAATTTCTTTCATAGTTAACGATTTTCCAGACATCTTTGTTTTTATTGGTTGATTTTTCGATAAAGCCATCAAAAGCAGCTTTTTTGTTTTGTTGAATTTTTTGTTTATATTCCTTATTTAGCGATTTATACACTTCTGTATAAAGAGGGTTCTGTGAGACTTTACTGAGAGTTTTAACAGCTGACACTCTGTTTCTAAGAGCTACTAGATCTTTATCAAACCAGTTGACCGGTGATTTTTTATGAGGAATGTTGTTAACAGAACAATTTTGTTTGATCAAGTCTTGAACTTTGTGCAATATAAATGAAGACATAAAGTTGACATCGTTAGAACCAAGGCAAATATTCCAATCCACAGCCTCCAAGGACTTCCTAATATTCACAATACCTGATTTGGCAATAATCCTAATTTTTTTAGTTCTGACTCTATCCGCCCTACCTATGCTAAATTTAATAAACTGGCCTCTGTGATCTGACATGGCAGGGTCAAGAACTCCCACCTCATAAACGTCTTCATTCAAGTTTGTTATTATATTATCAATGCAAAGTAGCAGAAGAGCGCGCAATTCTAGTGTTATCGGAAATAGTTAACCTCAATCCAAAACTATTTATAATACTTAAAAATTCGGAGACAGCGTTAGATGAAACATTCACATTTATATTGAAGTCACCCACAATAACCACTCTGGTGTTAAACGAGAGAAAATTGTTCAACAATAACTCTAGCTGCTCAAAGAATATCGCAATATTGCCATTGCAAGATCTGTAGCAACAAACAACCAATAATTTCGCCGAAGCAACCCGAAGAGCACAGAACTCTGCGTCAATCTCCGTGCAGTAACTCGATACGTCAATTTTCACGCAGTCCAGACCACTACGAGTATACAAACACACTCCACCGTGAATGCGAGTAGACCTAGAAAAGAACGAAATCAAATTGTAATCTATAAGATTAATATTCGAAAGAATGTTGTCGTTCACTACCCAATGTTCACTTAAACAGATTAAGTCGAAACAATTACTCTTCGCGTACAATGACAAGTCATCAATCTTATTTGCAAATCCTTGTATGTTTAGGTGAAAAAAATGTACACCATTTGTCAACTGACCACTGTCCTTGGGGTTTATCTCTCGATTCGGTTGGTTCTCCTTAAATGAAAAAATTTGTTGATTCTAGTACCCACGTCCCATCTTGCTGGATCAAGGAGCTCTTTTGCGTTTGATTCATAGACTCCCACTTTGAACGAAGAATACTCTTCTGGATGTTTGGATTCAAGGATCGTGCATAATAATGCATAATAATTAGAAACTCCCTTATATGAAACCTCAGGAGCTCGAAATGGCTTCTTAAAAACCATATGTGTTGTATATTACGAAAAATTGCGAAGCACTTTTTTACTAATCTGCTGCAGTGTGATGATGATGTCCGTAAATATTGGAAATTGCAATACACGAAGCGACAGCATGAAGAGGTTTTGTTTTTCTATATCTACAAAAGTGCCAAATAAATAGGGAGCTCCAAAAAGTTTTAAATCCTAAGCGTCAAAACTTTACGAAGTTAATTAATATTCAATTCTCATTCTCATATAAACCTTTATCTTTCCACACCAGTGCCAGATATCTGAACAAAGTCTGTCCACTTTATGGCCACAAACACAAAACATGTTAAGAAAAGAAGAAGAAAACGGCTGCCTTTAGTTTTAGATAATTAGTATGCTCGCTACTCTTATTTAAATACAGGTAGTAATAGATTTTAATAATCATTTTGTTAATCTTCATAGCTTCTAACAAATTTAGTTGTTTTAATTTTTTAATTTAAAAAGTAATTTAAAAAAAAAATTAAAAATATAAAATAACAACATTTGCTGACGTTGGCTTCTTCAGAGCTTCAGAGCCCCTGTGGTCCTTCCCTACATTCAAAACATCACTGACAACATATCAAAAGTTCTAAAGAAGTATAACGTCAAAACCAGATTTACCACTTGTCCAAAAATATCTCAACATCTTCGATCCGTCAAAGACAAAATTCCATTTGAGATGCCAGGAGTTTACAGCGTTCCATGCATATGCCGCAAACAATACATTGGAGAGATCGGACGAAAAATAGCAACTAGGCTCAAAGAACACGAATGAGCCTTACTACTAAGACAAATAAACTCATCAGCTGTTGCCGAACACAATCACGAAACCGGATATAAAATTTTATTCGACAAAACTAAAATTCTTGTATGTAATCAATTCTTCTACCAATGAAAAATCCGACAGTCTATAAAAATATATAAACAAGCTAACAATCTTAACCATGACCAATATGGGAATCAGTCATCCGAGACTGTGTTTATATCCCTCAATATTTAAGCAGGTACAGAGTAAAATCCGAGCCAGTTTCTGTCAAGCTCTGAAGAAGCCAACAATATGATTGGCAAACGTCAGCAAGTTCGGCTCAGCAAAAACCGACGCAGGAGGAATCCAGAAGTTTTGTAAAAAGTATCACAGTAGCCTGTGGAAGTTTCTTTGAAAAAAAAATCAAATTATCCTCAAACTTTTGCATTTGAATTCGAACTTTTATTTTTATACGCCCTTTTATGGTCGTTAATGCGTTTCTTAAATTTTCTACCTGTTTGTCCGATATAAATTTAGTTTGATTGTTTTTTAAAGAATTCCCTTGGTGACAAAATCTAATTTGTTCTGTAATTTGGTTATAGTTGAGTTCAGAAAGTTCAGAGTTATCTAGTTCCGTCTCTATGGTAAGTTTTATACGGTTATGTAGGGAGTTAATATTATTCAAAAATAACTGTAATGCAGTTGGGCCCCTCAGATTAAACTAGAATATAATACTTGATATTTTTTTGGGTTTTGATTGATGAGGATGTGGTTTGGATTTTTTTATTTATTGTTTTATAACAATAAAATGTATTGTCATTTTAACTACAGGCTCAAACAAATTTTTCGTGGTGCTTTTGAGATTTTTTTCAATAGCAACAATAAAATAGATCGTTTTTTCTTTGCCCGGCTTGTGTTTGATTCCCGGATAAAATTGATCATGTCATTTCCATAAGAAATGTCAACAAATTCGTCTTTTTTCTGATTTCAGACAAATATGATAAGTATAGAAGCATTACCCAAAATCATAGACACCAGTCAGTTGACGTCCGACCTCGAAGGTACCCTCTCCTACGACCATTCCAACTGGCTGGAGACGAGGTGAGTAAAAAATACATTTTCCTTTCGTTCATTCATTGCGCTTTGAATTAAACATTTAATAGTGTATTTCATTTGTTGCGCAAGGTAATGGAACCAATAATAAACATAATGGTAATAGTTCACTGACGTTTGATCCCATTTTTATTACGTCTGTGGCTTTACGTTACTTATCACCGAGTCGTTGTATTGAAATGAAACTACGAATGAAAGAACTGAACTACATCATTTCCTCTTTCTGGGAGTAGGCCTTGAATACCCACCTATGTAGGCAACGCGATTCATTGACAACATTCTTCGTTTGTTTACCATACGGAGGAGTCCCGGCGATGTGGAAACACCGCCAGCGAATCGCGGTTATAATGAGATTTGTTTATTGTGCTCTGCGAGTGTGTACAGTTATTTTTTCATAGAAAACCGCGCGTCTACCTACAGGTTGTAATGCGAGAAAGACGATGTAAGTTTTTGTGAGTAACGGTGGATTTGAAGTCTAACATCGTATTTTTTAACCGTGCATGATAAATATGTTAATAATATTGAAACAAACTAGCAATTGTACGCGGAGTTTAATAAAAAAGTCATTATTATTGTTGCTTAGAGAACCTTAACTAGTTAGGCGGATCATGCTTGAGAATAGTTGTAAAACTAAAAGGATCAAAAGATACCTACATCTTTAAATCAAACAGTAACTTTTGAAACATGGAAAGGTTTCAAGATCATGTGTATCTAATAATAATAATTTTATTTACGTTATTCTACAATTAACAAAATGATCAAGTCATAACAGTAAGTACACAACAGTGCTAGTAACCTATACAGTGAACGGCTAAAATATGAAACAGATTTATTTAAAAATCAGGTATTGAATTGCAGGAAAAATCCTGGCACTCGTCGTTCATAATTTTTTTTGCAGTATAATAGAACATGGTGTGTCATAAAGTAGATGTCGAAATCAAGTTCCTTTTTTAAGCGGAACACCATTTCCATAATTCATGTAGCATACCCTAAAATTATATCATTAATTTGCCCAATTTCGTATCTAGTTCTAATTTTTAAATCATCTGAATTTTGTGTTTTTTTCTTATACACCTTTTGAATTCAAATATTCTCATAAGAAAACATCCAGGCCATTCTATTGATCTTCTTCTAACTCTCGTTCTGTTCGAGAAATGCTGTTTTCAATTGCAAATGAAATTTAAAAAAAAAACGTAACTAAAGAAATAAAACTTTCTCAACGTTGTTACTAAATTTGCTAAACTGTTTCATTAAATACGTCTCATTTATGTATAATTTTTACTAGTAATTTTTCCTTACCGCTGGTTGATTCCGACGATTATAAGGACTGTTGAATAATTTATAGAAATCTTGCACACATGTGGGAACAATTATGCATTAAACAAACATACATATAAAACCTATTTAGACCCCAGGTAATATGTCAAAGTTATTAAATCGGCACCTAAGAGACTGTCTATGTGCCGTGAGATCAACCACTCGGTTCTCATTCGTAGCGAAGGATGTCTTAATAACATCACAAGCGTCTTGCAAATTAATAATTGTTCTCATAGAAAACACATTGCTCAAAAATATTGTATAAGAATGGATCCTACAATTGTCGTCATGTAATTGCATTCCTGATCCCAACCAACTTACAATGAAATACTTCGCTTCGATTTTCCGGTATTTTAAAATGTCTTTGGTGTTAATGAAAATGAAAAATTCGATATAATCACTTGGCTTTAATTTGTACGTTTGCAATTATGGTGCAGACCAAAGAAACCAGGACAACTACTTCAGATATAAATATTTATTTCCGTTAAACTAATTCGGTTTAATTAATGCACAACGTCGCGGCTCATTGCTCTCGGTTGTTTAATCAGGCCCGAAGAAATAAATTAAACTAAATAAATATTAATCGAGGCATATAATTTTAATTATTTAATTCGGATGAGCGATACGGAAGTGTCTGACGCTCGGAAATTATTTAATTTTCAACATTTTAATTGGCCTGCTATTGAGAGCCTAATATTCCACACATCACAATAATATGACGTTTAATCAGAAAGCATTTTGGAGGACCACGCAACAACGGGCTAGAGGATTACTAAAATTGAAACTATACCAATAACTCACTTATCAACATTAATTTAGCAATTAATGCTGTAATATCGAGTAGTATAATTATCCATGTCATGATATGGAGCTATCAAATTAGCGGTGTGGTCATACCAAGTCGATCACCAATCAGATCATCAATCAGATAATAGCTTCATCTTTTATTTATATTTTTATAGTCTGATAAGACCATAAAATCAAGCAGAATGACGAAAATGTTTCCTCTGGCGAAAGATCAAAACATTTAACCAAAATTTAAATCTATCTGGAACAATTTGGTGACCAAAAGGTGAAGTAAACCAAGTCTGATCCGAAAATATCGTGGCAAAATTGTATCTTATGCCCAGAAAATGAAAAAAGCTAAGTTTGCACAGATTAATTTTAGTATCTCCTTTAGATATAACGGTAGCTTGGTTCAAACTCCGACTAAGTATATTTTTTTATAGCTTTTGTGGTCTTGAACTTTTTTACTAATTAATGAATTACCTGGATTCCTTGAAAACAAGTGTTGAAAGCTCAAATGACAAATGACTTACCTCGACTAAATCAAATATCATTTTGGCCAAGATAAGTTTGCTTGTTGGAGCATCTAACGAAATTTTAAGGATCATGTAACTACCCCCTTCTGTGGTTTTCAGGTTAGCTGTGGAAGAGTTCTCGTGGCAAGCGGCCGACCTTCTAGATCGTCTCGACGACCTCCAGGAAGACCTAGCGCGGAACGATTTCGCCGACGACGTCACCGGTGCCAAACACAAAATCGACCTCCACAATGAGATGAAGAAGAAAATCATGAAAGCCCCCGTCGAAGACATCGACGTTCTGGGTCAGCGACTCCTCCAAACCGCCTGCGGTCACCACCACGACACGGGTCAGGGAGGCGGGGGCGGGGGCGGTAGGGAGGGCGAGTCGCCGGACGGCCTTGGACCGGACGCGCAGGACATAAAAAATTTGGTCCTGCAAAACCTCGAAGCGGTCCATTCTAGTCAACAACACCTGCTGCAGCTGTGGCACCACAAGAAGGTGAAGCTCGATCAGTGTTTCCAGTTGAGACTGTTCGAGCAGGACTGCGAGAAGGTGCGTCACGTCCGAACGTCCAGAAATCGTGTTTATGCTTGAGGTTGTAGATGTTCGACTGGATCTGTCACAATCGCGACGTATTCCTGCTGAATTACGTCGAGATTGGCCACACGTACCAACTGGCGAAGCAGCTGCAAGAGGAGCACCAACACTTCACCATGTCCTCCATGAACGTTTACGTCAACATTAACAGGATTTTGAGCGTGGCCAGTCGACTGATTGAAGGCGGGCATTACGCCGCGTCTCATATCCGATCGGTCGCGTCAAGGCTGGATCGGACTTGGAAAGACTTCGCCGCTGGGTATGTATAGAGGGCGTTCCCTTAGTAATTGGAGAATTTGAGTATATGCGATACTTTAAGTTTTTATTCAAAGATAGTTCTTAGTAGTGGTAGTTATTTTGTTCTGTTTACAGCAATGCTGTTGATACAGAAATTCTTTGTCAAAACATCTTTTTTTTTGGTTTTGACTTTCCTTATCTTTTGAAGAATCTATTTCTTAACTGCTTTATTCTTTCCAAGTAAATGATGCAGCTACAATGATTAACAACGGCCTAAATTCTCTATTCATCTCATGACCTAAAGCATAAAAACCTCATCATCCAAACTTAAGAACGAATGAGATTGAGTGCTGACCTGCAGTTCACAAAATTAATTGCTTAAGAAACTCTAGCAAAATTCTGTTTCCCTGGTTTTCAACCTTAAATAATCGCTGTGAGTCATTAAGTATCTCCAGGTTACGATATGTTGATGCAGTTTATTGCCCGGCTTTAACGGCGACGGATAGGGACAGACTCCAAAAGGTTCAGAATGCTTACTTAAAATTTTCTTACAATATGCCGAGATTAGTTGCGTTAAAGTAAAACAAACTTCTGAAACTTGAATCTTTCAGATACTTTAACTCATCAGTCTGCCTTATTTGCTAGTTAGTACTAATGTAAAAAAAAGGAGGTTCTACCTTTACCTCGACATGAAAGTGCGTTATTTCAAAGTCTTTTTTATATAAATGCTCCTAAATTGATTAACAAATTATCAGAAGATTTTTTGAAGAACTCTATCATTACTTTAAATACATAATAAAAAAAAGTTATAAACGTTTATTAATTTAATTAGAACGATTTTCTTTATAATGGTATAGATGATAAAGGACTACGGATATTTTTTGATTGTTTATATTAATGTCAATAAGTGTTTTTTTTTCATTATTTAAAAAAAAAATGAAGTTGTTAGTTTCAAAGTTTCTAGCTTTTTGGGTAATAAAGACACAATTATAATGATACACCATTTGAGGAATGAATCTCGGCGTCCAGGGATGAACAGCGCAAGTTATCATTGGTTTAATTTTGTTCTTCCGTCAGATTTAAACTGACGAAAAATGTTCCTGACATGATATTTAGCACAGCATATCATTTGAAATCAGTCAAGGATTCACTTATTCGCAGTTCACATTCACAGCCACGGTTAGAGTACATGATCTAATTGCAATAGCATCCTGTATAATATTAAAACCAATATAAAAGACATGAACATAAATAAAATATTACAAAATACTTGTTGTTTATTCCCTTTGAGTGATGGTTTTGTTTTATTTATTTCCGTGGACCTTTGAAACATAATTTCTAGACATCCACCCTTAGCTGTTTCAACGAACTAGAATTTATACTCAAAGAGAAATAAAATCTTTTGTCAAGCCTCTAAAGTCAATTTCTCGTTGTTTGGAAAAGAAATGAAATTTGAATAAGTTTTCCTGTGGAATATAAGCTCGATTTTTTTTTAAAGTTAAAGACATTTATCTGGAAGAGATGTGTAATTGTGTAATGTGTGTGTTTTTCTTGTAATATATATTGTTCATAAATCCAGAATGAGGCAATTCCAGGGAAATTCTGTAGAATTTCAAAGTAATACCAAGGAATTTTAATTCCCTCTTTCCTCTGCAGTTTGCCTCTCTGTGTACATATTTCCATTAATTGTTCTTTTGCTTATTTATATGGGAATTCTAAAAATAAGCCATGCCATTTACAACACCTTAATTAAAACTATGTTAGTACTGTAAAACTTATACAAACATAAGCCATAAATTTAATTAATTATTTATGTTATGATAATTTTTAAACATGTGATATTTATAGCATAAGAATTGATAAGTATTTTGTTAGCTTTCGTCTTCAGCGTCACGTCCACTTTAAGCAATGAAATTACGATCCCGGCGCATCCGCCATATATCGGCTTTGACCTGAGAATTGTTAATTCAACTATGCCTAAACATAGTTTTATCTATTATCCACTAAGCAGATAGTAAGTATAACATAGTCAAAATTCCATTTTGAAAAAAATACGCAGTATTCTGAGCATTTTCACCACTCCGTGCAACTATTAATTGGTTTTAATTTTCTTCATTCTTCGCGTCATTTATTTCGATTATTTCGCTAATTACGTCGCTCCGCATAGTGCAAAATAGATTAACATTTATTAGGATAAAGCGTTCATTTTACTGCCGATGCGAACGCGTTAATTACTTGCTGTGCTTTATTTGCAGATTGGATGAAAGAACGGCAGTGTTGGCTTTGTCGGTTATTTTCCACCACAAAGCCGAGCAGTACGTCGAAAACGTGCCATCGTGGAAAAGCGCCAGCGATAACCTCAACTTGCCGTCGGAAATTTTGATGTTGGAGAACTCGATTCACCAACACCAGAATTTATATGAATCCATGTGTCAGGCGTACACAGAGGTATGTAATTTTCCACATTCGTATTTGCGTAATTCTTAGAATTGCGCAGAGGGTCTTGTTTTAAAGTTCAAGAATTTTTTAAAAACAAATATTTCAAAACAAGATTTAAGATAAATTATTTCAAAGTAATTATTCTGTTTCAAAATATACACTTTCATACTGGAAATGGAAAAAATCTGCAGATTCCAGCTAATACGCTTAACGCTTTTTAATTGTGGTACATAAATGTAAAAAATAATCATAATAATAGATTTGTATTTATCGAATAAATAAATAGTATTTACGTGAAGCTATATAATGAATTAAATATCGGAAAATATTTTATGTCGATTGCCGGTTTATGATAAAATAGTGTAAAATATCCCCGTGATTTATTTTTTTTTTTAATTTTAAAAATTTATGCATATGCAACAAATAGGTAAGATAGTAAATAAATTCTAGGATAAAAAGGTCATTTGTATTTTTCACACACATTTCGGTATTGTATTTTCTATGCCATTTTAACAATAAATGATTTGATTTTGTAATATATGGTCATTGTGAGTGACTTTTCGCTTGACGCTTCGGATTTATTCTTGAGAAAGAAACGAAAACGGCACCTCTTTATTGCAAATGTTTCGTGTTCAGGTGTATAATTCGTACCAGGCGTTGTTGAACGGCCTCGACGTGATGCTCCAGGTGTGCCATAATCTACCATCGGCGGTGGATATCGATAAAGATCCCAATTTTGTCAACGTACGATCGATTCGTTTTAATTATTTCCCCGGTACTTTAGTATTTAGGTGTCTCATCCTGGGCTCTTCGAATATCTAGAGTTTTAACTTTGAGTGGTAATTTGGACGAGCAATTTTGAGATGGTGTAGAATGTTGCTAGATTCATTCATTGATTCTTAAAAAGTTCCGATTGAATATTTACATTTTTTTGGTGATTTTTTCATTTAAGATACGTGTGTTTGTGATACTGATTTTTTTTCAGACCTTAGCTTAAACAGTCCCGCGAACTTGAACACCTTTTGATCACTAACTATACTATATGAGTGATCTTTAAAAATTCATAATTGAACTGTGCCTCTGCAAAACTTTTACGGTCTGTCACTCTTAACGGAGGAAGGTGTGACTGTAGCCAATAGATCACAATTTATCAATAAATCTATTTCATGTATTACAGACAATAAAACTGATATTTCTGAGAAAATTCTTTAAAAGAATCTTGTTCGTTTTTGTCCAAAATAAGTTCTGGTTATTATAGTCTCGACCCAGAAAATATTGTAAATATAGTTTGACTGTTGCAATTTCTAGAACTTACCGTATATATTAAGCTAAAATCTACAATCATTCGAATTTATCGAGACCAAATCGAATCGAAAATCGGCGATGACCCACCGAAAATTAGCTTCAACTGACGCACAAGAAATTAAAACCGTAAAAAAATTATCCTATTCTCAACTAAACTTATATTCGGTACCTTCCAGAAATGAACGTTATTCGTTTGTTCGCCATTAGATAATATAGTTGCGCTACTACGGTGAATATCGATGCGCCGCAAGTGATTTTTTCGTGGAGGAGTCGCTATATTGCCATAATTTTTCTGGAAAATTTGATTAATTTTTATAAGAGCGCAAAATTAATCCCTGAAAACCGGACATAATTGGCAACGCCGAAATATGTAATTACTATTGTCATTGTGTCCTTTGTTCCTTTACGCGATTATAGCAAATGTGGCAAATATGAGGACCTAATAGGATCTTAGAGAAACAGTGATCCTTACACAACAAACTGGAAAACAGAGTTACATAAATTATTAACAGAATTCCCTACATTTTTAGGTACACTTAAATAGCTGCCAAGAATGTTTGAGTTATATGTTTTAGTGTACAAGAATTACATGAAATTTAAGAAAGCAATTAAGCTACAAGTTGAATTTTTATTAAAACAAGCGTAAGAAATACCCTTGGAGGTGCTTCTTGAACATTTTTTCCACTTAGAGGTTAAACCCATTAGTAACGCTTTGCAATGATTTACAACCAAAAAAAAAAAAAAAACAGAAAAAAATAGCGTACATGAAAACATACATGTAGAAATTGCATCATATCTACAGAGCTTACAGAACAAAAACGCCAAATTAATTACAGAATCATACTGACGCCTTAACTCCTTTATTGCATTATAATTTAATAGCATTTCGATATATTTTGAGAAAATACTGCCCTAAAAATGCCGCATCCAAACCTGGACGATCTGTCAGCGGCCATTTTGTTTGTTGAAAGCCGCAAGGTCTTATGAGTCCAAGGTCAGATTTTGCCATGAAAGCTGTCATTTGTCTAAAAACGACATTTTGAATGTCGCACGTGCGCACGTTGAATAGACCTTCTAAAAATTATTTACATAGTTGCTTCATGAGTTCCTGTACTGTCAGAATAGGCAGGGCCTCTAAAGGTCTAGTAGTTATATGTAAAAATTGTTTACGTCGCGCCATCTAGTGATAAAACCGCGGTAGCAAGAACGAAACTATACTATGGTATGACAGTTGAGTTCGATACTGATTCTGCATTGCATCAAAAACTCTCCTATATTTTTAAATTTTCACCCAGTTTTGGTCACTAAACCTGCTATTTCAAGAGTATGAATTATAAGGTGATGAACTATCTCGAAATTGCGTCGCAACCACTTACCTAGCAAATAGTTTCATTTTAGTTTAGGCTAATTTTCTTTTATATCCTAATGGTGACGGACGTTTTTTCTCTTGTTGTCGGTGACAGGTGCATAGCACGAGTAAGAAACTACTGTATCAGTTGGACCATTTGGTGCAAGTCTGTAATCAACCGGGGACTGATAAAAACCATGTAAATATCTCTTTTATTTTAATGCATGTCGTAGTTTTTCTCACTTTGAGCATGCGCGCGACGGCAATTCGGATTTAAGGGTGGTAACGCTTTTTGATTTCGATAGGGCGACGGTACGAATTTCGAAAATAGACCTGGCGGGAATCCAGCGGCGGATTACAGCGAAGGCGCCAGCCACGTGCTCGCCGTGATCCATCAAATTTTGAATCACCACAGAGCGTTGGAGCAAAAATGGCACGCGAAGAAAATCAAGCTCCACCAGAGGCTGGCCCTGAGGTTGTTCCAGGAAGATGTTAAGCAGGTATTTTTGTTGATTTAAAAAAAGAAGTAAAATATTCAAGTTTATTAGATTTTTTTTCCAAATTTGGCCTCCACTGCGACGAAAACATACAGAATTTCATAAATAATTAATTATCAACAACAACGTTACCATTTAAATTGGAAAATTGAGCCAACAGTAGCAAAGGAAAACCCTGCATTTTTCAATTAACCAAAGCATTTTTTTTGCATGAAATTAAAAATATTGAATAATAACACAGGTCTACAAAATTAAACTTTTTGACGGATGTTTTTATTTTGAAAACTGATTTTATATTATTTTTTTTGGGCTGACTCAAAAATTCTATGCATAAAATACATACATACATAAAATAATAACGTAAAGTTTTTTTGCAAATATTAAAGGAAAAAAAAACGATATTTCTGAAATGATTTATATTTTTATTCAGTAAAAAAGTGGAATCCTAGTTAAAAAACTGAAAAAAACCTTACTCGGACTTTTTTGAGTGAAATATTCATCTTTTTGCTAGAAAGCTGCGTTGTGCGGACTGTGTGTTTTTAAAGTCATGTCCCGTTTTAAGTTCCAGCAGTAGTCCTGGTGAAACCTCTCTCCCTGCTCTTCGCAAACTGCTCCAAGATTTTCAGCAAAATAGTTGAAGTGAGAAAACAGGAATTGCACTTTCAAACTCGCATTACAACCTAGATAATGAAAATCATATTTTTAACATTACTTTCGTAATTTTCTTCCTTAGAGTTCCCAAGTAAATTATCGATTACTTGTTTAAATGACACCCACGCGTTTTTCTAGGGTTTAAACAAACTGCTTCAACAAGCCAAGTTTGATGTGAGGAGGAGGCTACCAGATGTATCTATCTCTTGCATCTTATGCCACTGACAAATAAAGCATAGAAGATTTGTATAACCCCCCTATTGTCCTAGGAGCATACATACAATACTTTAAGATCGCCGCAAAGCGTGTCCACTAATGTTCTTGGTAGTTTATTTTCTTCAAAAGAAATCCTACATTTTCATACGTTTCTTTTAAATGTACCGAATGTGCAACGGGAACCGATGCCAGTTCGTTAACATTGTGCAATAAAATCGCCTTTTAAACTATGTTTACTTGAGTCAATAAACAGGCGCCATTTTTCTTTTATATACGGCACATTTCCCAATTTTGAAACTAAGTCATGAATTTTGTTGCAATATACTAGCGGTCCTTCCTGATTAAAATATTGACATAACTCTTGTTAAATCACTTAATTAGCTCTACTTAAACACTTCGGGCTCTCTGAAACTTGGTGTGAAATCTGAGTTATCTGCGTCGGAATTAGATTCGTCTAATTCATCTGGTCCATAAGGCACTGGTCGAATAGGACAATCATCAACAATCATCGCTGTGATTAATAGGCTCTCGCCATACCATAGGAACAACAAAGCTTAAACGCTTCTTTGCCAGTTTCTTAATGCTTCAATGCAAAGGGAACAAATAGTATGAGGAGCCCAGGACTTGTGTTGGTCGCATGGTATACATTTTTCACAAAAGTAGTGATAGTTTGCCGTTGCTTTACTACAACTACAACAGGTATAACCAAAGTTATTTGGATTGGATAATAATTACAATAATAACAACGAGGCAAAGAATCTGCTTGTTACATTTATAGTACTATGATATCTACTCATACGTATAAGCAAAAATAAAAATAAAACGAGGATAGAAACATTAACTCACTAGGCATGCGATTATACATAATTTAGGATTTAGGTAAAAAAAACTATGCTTGATTAAATATAATTCAAATCATGGAAAAACATTCATGACATAGATGTGTATATTAATAAAATAACATTTTTAAGATGTATAACGCTGTAAAGAAAATGACGTGATAGAGCAAAAATATGGCGTTTTTGGGAAAAGGACCCCAAAAAATATTTCATCAAAATCACTGCAGACCTGTGTAATTATTGTTACTTTGGTTTATTTATTTTGTTTTATTAGTAGTTCTATACTTTAATTCCTTTACTAACTTGAAATTTTTATGCTGTTCTATATTGTTCGTCTATCGGCGCATTGCCGTTTGATAAATTAAGCGTTAAATGCTAATCTGGCCACACCACTGGATTCAATTCTTAATAAAACACACAAGCTTTCGCAAAAGAAGATCTATCATCAACAAAATTTCAACTTCGCTGGGCCAATCAAGTGACCAATCTAATCGAATAAGTCTGTTTTTTCGATAGATATTTTTCTTTTTTTTAATTAATTTTTTATTAAATATTTCTATTATTATATAAACACATTGTGCGCTTTTTCTCTTGGTAAAGGTATTTTTGTTAAGTAAGTTTTTGTTAATTTTCTGAAAAACACACTGAATTGTTTTAGGTTTTGGATTGGTTATCGAACCACGGAGAGGTCTTTATCAGGAAGAACACTGGAATAGGACGGAATTTGCAAAAAGCGAGGGTTTATCAGAAGAGCCACGAGCATTTTGAAAACGTCGCCCAGGTAAGATTTTAATCATGGATGGCATTGGTTTTAAACCGGGTGTGGTGATATTTATATTTATTTATTCTCCGAATTTGAACGTATATGAATTCGCTTGCGAAAGTTTGCAGTTTACGACTCTGCTAACAAATTCGGAATAAAGTTAACACCAAACTTAATTCGAAGTTTTAAGTGCTATGCAAAGTAAATGCGTTTTAACTTTAACCCAAGAAAACACGAAAATTCTTACATTTTTGTTTTTGTTGCCAGGTTATCCAAACTTGGCGCCCTCTGCCCATATGAATAAAAAAAAAAACATGCAAATTTGGTTGATGTGGATCAAAAGGCTTTGATTCAGATGTATTTTCCTTTATATAATTACCTTGTTTTTTTTATTATTATTACCATACCATTTTTTTTCTGGTAATCAGGTAGAACATGTTTTCCCAAACCAAAACCACCAAAAAAAGTTTTTGTTTATCTGTATTGGTTTATCGTCTGTGATTCCGAAAAAAATTGAATTTTCATTTTTGCTATGTTAACTTATTTCTAACAAATTTGCCCTTTTAAATGTTCAAGGTGTTTTGAAGATGTTTTGTAGACTTGATTCTTGATTGGGATCAGCATCAAGGTACTTCAGTATATCGAACTAGATAGATTCAAGAAATTATAGAGGCGAATGGATCGCCAGACCTAAACCCTCTATTTTGTCTTTTGGGACCCTTACAAAACACCCTCAAGGTACCTTGAACTTTAAAAGAAAAAAGAAGAAATTCGGCATGCTTGTTGCAAATAAGTTTTGATAACAATCGAGAAAAGGCAAACTTTTCACCACATTCGTCATGTAAGAAAATACTGATGGTATATAAGAAAATAGAGTATTTGTAGAGTATTTAAGATTCTCGTTTTGATATAATCTTCGCCCCCTCGTAAAAGCTTATCAAGAATTTCGTCGCCAAATTATCTAACCTAATTTGACCACCTCCGGTCTCTCTTAACTTGTAACGATTAAAACGCCAGACCAATTGAGAGCGATTAAATTGAAATTGCCGGGCTAATTTCGTGCGGACTCGCCGAAATATCACTTGGGCCCCCCTTGACGTTTCAATTTTATAGCTTTTTAAATTAATCACCGAGGCAATTTGATGGTGCGGATATAATTTGCATTTAAACGCAACCATTGGTTACTTAACTACGCGACCAATTTGCTTCTTTGAGGGACTTTTCTTAGGTACGGGGTGTCCAAGTTAAAAAATATTTTTTAACTAAAAATATGCCCCACTTCACTTTCCTTTTTTTTTCGTATTAAGCAGGTAAATAGAAAAAAAACATAAGACTTTTATAAAAACTCACTTAAGTATGGTTTATGAAAAAGATTTAAAAAAAGTTTTTCAGTTGCCTTATAGAAAAAAATGCAAAATCTGGAAAAGGCCCCAAGGTGAAATTTTGGGAAGTGATTCTTTGAGTGATTTGTGGACGAAAATGTCTGTATAAACATACATCTGAAAATTAATATAGTTTTCAACTTGAAAAAGAATACCGAAATAATGTTCGCTACTGTTTTTTTGCATACCTATTATTGAACAGGAAAAAATATAAATTTTTCGTTTTTTGAGTTTTATTAGCACCCTGTATGGTTTTTGAAATAATAAATAAAAACCTAGCAGCAAAAAACCACAATTTTAGGATTTTTTTTTAAATGAAATGGAATGAAAAGGATATATAGTAAACTCTTGAGAGTTGTTAGAGTGCTTTTCGGGGATTATTAATTTAAATTAATGAGCCCCATCATCATCACTGCGAGCTTTAAAGAAATTAAACGGAAGATTTAACATGTGTATGAAAAAAGTCGATTTATTTTGGCACTCTGGCACTGTATGTTATTAATGACTTTCGAGTCTTAAATGACAGTGTACTTTTTTAACACCGTGTAGAAGTATTCCTACTTTCCACTTTTAGCATTATTATAAGCACTTGAGGGTCTAATTTTTTTAAGAGATCTAGCTAGGACCCTTTTTATTTATTTTTTCTACTCCCGTCTGTAAAATGCCTAATTACACACCGATCTAGCCTGCGGGAAGCGTCACTTTAACACGTTAGTTCCATTTCCCACGGATCCGAGCCGAATATCCATGTATAATCAGAAGAAACAAAACAAAATTGAAGCTTAGGCCCTGCTTTTTTTATACGATCTTAAAAATGTAATTCTCTTAAAATCTCTATCCTTGGATGATTTTTCTTCCAATTTCAGTCTTTTTCTTTAAATAAACTACTTAATGATCAATTGAAAAAGTTAAATATACAACATAACATTTTAAAATTGTGTTTATTCCGTTGTTTGTATGACATATCCTATAATACTGTCTAACGTACACAGTTAAAAAGAGATAACAATAGCAGAACAGGTCGGAACAATAAACGATTAGGTTTAATGGGAACTAGTATATATTTTGTTTCGATTATCTGTTATTTTTAATTTGTTAAATTCTGATATTATTCTTTTCCTTTTAATATTTTTGTTTGCTTTCTTATATTGATAAGGTAATTATAGAAAAAATAGGAATTCAATATTTTCAGCCCACCCGAAATCTCTTTGTATTAAAAAACCTGCTTTTGTTTCGTCATAACGGCTTGCAACTTAATACAAAGAGTTTGTATGAAAGTTGGGCGATTTTCTCTACATTCTTCAGTCATCCCCACAAGATGTCTCCGAGATGCTATTTAGATATTTAGCACCCTCCCAGTTTATAAATAGACGGTATGGAAAGTATAGATAAAACATCCATTGTGTTGCGTGATTCAGTTTTCTCCCGACTATCATGCGGGAGATATATTTTGATATTGGTGGTATATTTAATGGGGCTTTTGTGTCGAAAAAAAAAATTGCATCGGCCGGGAATCGAACCCGGGCCGCCCGCGTGGCAGGCGAGCATTCTACCACTGAACCACCGATGCTTACAACGGTCGGTCTTCTTATTGTCGAAGTCTTAACTATAAATGACCGTATTTCATACTCATTAATATGTTTTACATTTTGCGACATCGATTGTTATAAAATATTTTTAGTACCATGTTTTTGTCAGAAGTGCCGAGAATATACGCGATGTGACGTAGATTATTTATTAATACGGATTTCCATTTTTATGTCGATTTTTATAACCCAACCAATAAAACTTTAACGGTTTGTCGTCTGGGCGTGAAAACAACAGAAAAATAAACGTAACACAAAGTGAAATCGTAAAATGAAAGCAACCCGATTATAAGATCCGTTTTGCCCAATTTTAAAATGGGCGAAGGCCCTATAGCAAACAATGGTCTTTTAGCCAAATCCAGTTGTTAACCGTCATTCTCGGCAAGAAGTCTATTTTTTTTCAATGGATCACCGTCAGGCACTTGTTATTTATTATAGATTATCTCCTGTTGCATTTGACCAGTAGATTCTACTGATGTTGAGCAGTCGATTCCAATTTTCAATTTTTAAACTTTTGGAAGTATCCACGAACATTTTAATATAAATAGTAATATGACACATGACACAAGGAAGTGGGAACACTCTATAACTTTTAAACGGCTTGAAATAGCGATTTGAAATGTGACAGGGTTCATTTAGGCAGAATGTCCATTTTTTTCCACTTCCGATTTGAGCGGAAACGACAGTAATTTTCGAATTTAAAATGGCACAGCCTATATTTGTTTGGATTTTTTATTCAGGAGGTCATTCTACGTAGGATAGGACGGTTTTTCTCTTCTTTTTTTTTATTTTTAAAATTTGTATTTAATTTTTGAAAATTGTGTCTAGGAGGCTGTGACCATCATGAATTCTATTTACCGGGTCACCTGATCATGGGAAATTTGTAAATGAAGCTTTTCTTTTTTTTGTCTAATGGCAAATAGCATTAAATAATATGAACTATTATTTTTTTAGGCTAACCTATTTTTTCGAATAGCACCCTAGCGAGAACAAAAACTTTTTGAAACCGGTACTTTTTTTGTAACATTTTGACACCAAAATTTTCAAAATCCGTTAAAAAATAAGCTCACAGGAAGGAAAAAGCCAAATAAGTAAATCATTTTTTATAAAAACAAAATATTACTTAGGTGGCTTTGCTTCTATTCATTATTAATTGTCAAGTCGGAAAGATTAAAAATGCAGAAGAAACTCCCGACAAGCTCAAAAAATTGGACATTCAGCCTATATTAACCCTTCCAAATTTCACTTTCTTGTCACCCGGTATACTATAATAAAATTTAGCAGTCTTTTGTTGCTATAATTACGAAGGCTTTCTCAGGTTATGTGTTATTTGCTAACACACAAAATTAAATATCTATCCACTAATGAATTCAACTAAAATTTAACATCACCTACCCCAAAATTACTTTTACTGAAACAATGAAAAATTTGGGAAATATTATGTCTCATTTAGTCGTGTGTGTCTCTGTATCTCGTGCTTTTTAGGGTGTTAGAAATAAGCATCTTTTTTTGCAGACATTCACTTAGAATTTCTTTTTGCATAAATATGTTCGACTATATTCTTCCACTAAATCGCTCGCTAGCTATATAGAACGCTACAAGACAGCGTGTCAACTATTTGTACCGGAGAAATTGCGAAACTCGACTTCTTGCTTGATTAGGGAGCTCGCGACCACTCTTCAGATCCAATTAGCCAGCGAGAACACTAATAAGTTCTTAATTAAATGCAGGAATGTCGTCTGTGTGTCTCTGTCAATTAATTTCCTCTTTTGCATTTCCGATCGAGCGATGCGGGACGACTAAAATTTGCATTCGTTCCACCCCCTTTGTTTTCTGCTCACGACAACACGGGGTTAGTAACTAAAAGTCCTAGAACTAGTCGATTCTTTTGGTGTTTGCAGCAATGGGGATCTAAAAGGTTTGACAGCGGAAATGTTGAAATCATAATTCTGTACCACTTTCGTTTAAATAAGGTTATAGCCTAAAACGAAACAAAATAAAATTAACAATTGACAAGCATGTCTACAGGAAAAGATGGCAAAATCCCTTTATAATGGGCATTTTAAGATTTGATTGAGTTGACTGTTACTCGATGATAATCCATTACATACGTAATTTAATAAAAACAAACACTTGCTTTAAGATTACCACAGACATGTTTATTGCTTTGACAATTGTTTCGATACACTGTACCTTCTTCAGAAAGAATCCCTAAACTAACTATCACAGGGTTGATTTCAGACTATCCATACAGTAGGTAGAATCTTTATCTAAGGGTTTAAGAGGGAAGAATTATTAAAGTCGGTTTGATCGTTTAGTAGCAAACTTGTATATTTCAGTTTATTAACTTCTATTGTTTCTAATAAGTATAGTTTTTTGCTTTTGTCTTAACTATGTAATATTTTAACATCGTTATTAAATGATTACTATAATTAGAGTCATTTTTAGAATTCAAGAATGAACTTTTGTGTTCTTGAATCCGTTTCTTGAAATTTCTGCCTGTCTGACCTATGTATATTTTGGGACAAGATCTACATGTTAATTTGTATACTCGCGACTTACATAACTTATGTATTTTCGTTTTATTATTTTTAATTACATATCCTAATGTCCTATTACATTTAAAAGCAATATTCTGATTTAGGCTTCTAAGTTTTTTAGCTATTATTTCACTTGGTTGTCCAAAATATGTCAATGTGTTATAATTTTTGTTTGTTTTATTAGAGTATTGTTTAGGAAAGACTAGATTCATGTTATATAGTTTCTTTTTTAATAGTGAGTCAATTAAATTGGGTTCGTAACCGTTGTTCAATGCAATTTGTTTAATTATATTTAATTTTCTTGATTGAGAGGGACCTGAAGTAATCTATGTAAATAGCTATTAAAAGCGGCAATTTTGGTATGGATGGTTAGAACTATTGTGAATTACTGTGTCTGTATGGGAGGGTTTATGATAAATGGAGAAATTTATATTTTTTTTTCTTTTTGTTATTTTCTAATTCCATGGTAAATTAACATCATCGACGTATCTCTACCAAAATAAAAACTGTTTGGCAAGAGGGTGTTGATGTATAGTGGATTCTACATGGTCCATAAAAATTTCGGCTATCACAGGGCTTAGGGGATTTCCCATAAGTAGACCTTCTTTTGAACTAAATGTTCTGTTATCGAATTCAAAGTAGTTTTGGTCTAGACTTATTGTAAGGGTGTCTAATATTTCTTGCTTTATGATAGGATTTATCGTATTGCGGGTTAACATTTCTTCTATGAGATGTATTGTCTCTATTGGTGGTATACTTGGAAACAAATTTTGTACATCAAATGAAATTAATTTCGACTTTTCTGGTAATTCTATGGATTTGATATTTTCTATTAATTGATAAGAGTTTTTGATACTATACTTGGCCGAAAATCTATAGTGGTATTTGATTATGTTAATTAGCCTTTTAGATACTTTATATGACGGTGCTGACATAAAGGATGCTACTGGTCCAATTGGCATTTCTTCTTTATGAAGTTTAACTAACGAATATAATTTTGGAACTGTTGGGTTCATATTGATTAGGTCAAAATTTGTTAGAATCTATAAATAAGCTATTGTTCTTAATACAATCTTTGTTTGTTGGGTCCGATGGGAGGATTTGGAACTTATTTGGGTCTAAAAATAGTGTTTTCTCTTTATAATTATTCTTACACATAGCAATCACCCCTTATCTGCTCGGGTTTTTAATAGAAACAGGACATCCTCCAATAACGATGTTAAAATATTACATAGTCAAGGCAAAAGCAAAAAACTTAACTTATTAGAAACAATAGAAATTAATAAATTGAAATGTACAAGTTTGCTATTAAACCATCAAACCGACTTAAATAATTCTCCCCTCTTAAACCCTTAGATAAAGATTCAACCTACTGTATGGATAGTCTGTAATCAACCCTGTGATAGTTAGTTTAGAGATTCTTTCTGAAGAAGGTACAGTGTACCGAAACAATTGTCAAAGCAATAAACATTTGTGTGGTAATCTTAAAGCAAGTGTTTGTTTTTATTTAATTACGTATTTTAGGATTTTTTTTCTCGTTCGACAAATCAAAATTATCAAAATTACTTACCAACTCTTTATAGATTTTTTAAATTACAAGTGTGGGTGTAAGACGCAAAAGGGCTTTTTAGGGTGAGTTTTAATTTACTGCGGGTTCGTTTTACCATCGCCTACGTGGTATTATTTTCGAACTTAAGAAACCCTAAACTTTTAAGCCTCTATTGAATTAATACCTTTTTAATTATGGAAGGGCCTTCGCAACTGTCTTACATTGTTATATTTATTCTTAATGGAGTTATTTTGCCGCAAACTTTTTAAGTATCATATTCAGTTTAAAAATGAAGAATTTGAAAGTTACTGTATTTATCGTTTCAGCATTTTTTTTTAATTTTTTTTTTATGGTATGTTAATATCAGTGGAACAGCAAAGGGGCTTTGCGGTTTTGCTTTTTCCAGGCCAAATTAATGTCCTTCAGGCTTTTCCATTGCAACTTTTTATTTACTAAACGAATAGTGGCCTCTTGTCCCAGTTTTAAAAGTTAAAACAGAGAAAGTTAATTTTTGCTGGTTTTTTCTTTAATTTGGGAGGTTTCACTTGCCTGCTGCATTTCTTTTGACTTACCATTGAGTAGCTAATCAATATTAGGCAGGTTTTTTTTATATTGAACTTTACCATTCGTCTTTTTTAATTAAATGGAAATAAATTGGTTTGAATATGAATAACGAATGAAAAACAAAATGCATTGTAGAATTGTTTCAGTTTTTTAAACACGAAATATTTCGAAAAAGTTATTGAGCAATTAGTTGTTTTTTTGGCAGCCTTTGAAAGTGAGAGAGTTAAAGTAAGGACAAATTTTCTCATGTCAGGTTCCAATTTTCATACATAAATGGACATTGTTTATGAAATTATGCAGAAAAAAACAAAAAGAAAACTAAAAGTTTAATTCCCCGAATCTTGAAAATGCATTTTGCAGTGCACAGGTTTATAGTAATTTTTTTTGCAAAAAAAAGTTCAATGATCTAGAAAATCTTGTAACATGTAAATTGGCAGGCCAATCTTGATGTACCTGATGTTTTGTCAGAAACGAAGAAGACGACCTTAGTTAGGATGATGAACTACAAAAGCTTTTGCACATTTGTTTTTTTGTATTTATATAATCCTTTAGCAATCTGTTGTTTAAAATGAATTTAAAAGGGTTTTTCTTGGATCACACGTATTTTATTTTAATAAAGAATAAAGATGGGTGGTATGTTTAGGACCAAGTTAAATGGTGCAGCAACAAATAATAATAAGGATGCTGCAATTAATTTTTTTTTAGGTTTTGTAGCTTAGGCTTGGACTATAAGATGCCGGTACGTTTGTTTATATATTTATTCATTTATTTGCCACCAACAGACTTTGAGAATAATTGAGAACGTAATGCGTAGCGAATGTCATTCATTCTAAAAACTCTGCCTCGTTCCCATCCAGTAATCTATATCTAAATATCTCCAAAATTGGCACAGCTGGAGCGATAAAATTCATTACCTGTGGGTTTGTTCGTCAACTAACTATCCCGGTATATATTTACGCATTTAAAGGAAAAACATATGGCCATCCATATGCCTTGTAAATTGCAGATGTCAGGTGATCGGGATACTGTTCAGGCCCTGATTTGATTAGACACTTTCAAACTGTAATGACAAACAAACAGAGTCAATACTGCAAGCAAACTTTTAGTGTATATTGTGGTAGGCAATTAAAGTTTAATAACATTTACAACTTCATTCAAACCCAAGTTTTTTAAACCCTAATTATAGTAATACTGCCAAAATCTAAATAAAATCCAAAAGATTGCAGTTATAAATTCCATTCCAAAACGCTTCAATACCACCAAAACTATCAAAGCTAAAACGATAAAATTCAAGTTTGTTTGTCAACTAATTACCAAACCCGGTATATAATAACACAGGGACAAGATATGGCTAACCATAGACCTTATAAATTTGCAGACATGAGAGGGTCGGGATACTGTTCAGGCCTTGATTTGATTAGACGCTTTCAAATTGCAATGGCAAATAAACAATAGTTGCTTTTAGCGTATGTTGTGGTAGGCAATTAAAGTTTAATAACAATTACAAGGAACAACAGAAGTATTGTACTGCCCAAAATAATGTACATTTACTGTTTTGACGTTTTAAGTATTTTACAGCACCTTAACCGCAGCATTCGCAGGACCGTGGTAAAACCCATTCCAACAGATGTTTATTCTGCATTAAGTAGTCGGCCTAAGATGGACGGTAACGAATATTTATAGAAACTTGAAATTTGTATTTGAAACCGAAATGGACCGTTTTAAATTTGATTAAGCATTGATGCTGCGGGGTATTTTTAAATAACATTCGGACATCAGGTGATATCTATCGTTCTTAAGAGTTTAATCTAAATTGCAATACGTTCGTATATATTGCGGAGGTTTTTGAATGTGATCCTTCCAGTAAGTACGTATTTACGTACCTAAATCTCGAGCTTGTCCCTGCGAGTCTTACAAATAACTTTGAAAATAATCATTTTTGTCTTTTGTGCCTGTCGATTAACAACATTCTTCTTCTTGTATTTTTGTGTCTTCTACATAGTTCTTCGATTTCTAATCATCAACATTCTTTTTTAAGACTATAGATTATATTCGCTTTTCAATAGCACAATAAAACAGACATGAAATCATGAGATAATACGAGGTTATATCATTGTATATTTAATTCGATTGAGATGATTGGGTCGGAGTAGCTGAAATATCATTACAGAGCTATTCTAACTGGGAAAAACGAGTACGAAAAGAATAAAATATTTATCAAGAACGATTAGTGGCGAAGTTGATCATTGAACTAGGTGACGATAGTGACGATGCTTTATTATTATTATATTTAATATTTTGTATGTTAATAATAGTACTATGTAGAAATGCAATGAAATAGAACGTAATAAATTGTTACTTTGTACTATTTTTTTGATGTACATGTTTCAAGGATTGCTCTGCAAAAAATATTGAAAACATACTCATATCCCGCTTGTTAGTGCGGGTAGATAAATTCCTAAGACGGTCCTGGATTGGTTCCGGGTAAGGGTCTGCTCGGCAGGGTGTTCTATAAGGAGCTGTGGTTTTGGAGTAATAAACACTAGGCAAAGTTAATCACGGGGTCGGTTGTCGAAACACAATATTTCTGGTCATGGTACAGAGAGGACGGTATTTATGTTTTGAGTTAAAAGATGAAAGTATTTTATCAGATATGTGGACGAAACTAATAAAAATTGCGTGTGTTATTTATACTTTGAGAAAAGAATCTTTCACGCATTTGTGTAATCGTGTAATTATGTAAACGGGAAATAAAAAAAAATACGGCAGAAATGGGGGTAATTGTGTGACGGTTTCATATTTCAATGGTAAAATTTAGCAGTAAAACGTACTAGAGAAGTAATGGGTTTATGTTGTGTGGAGCCAACAATAAATTTTTTTAATCATAATATTAATTTTGATAAGTACCTTATAGAATTAATTGTGCTGTCCATTTCCTTCACTTTTCGCTATTTGGCGAGGATTTCTTAACAATCAAAAATTCTTGTTTATTAGGTTCATATTGATTTTGCGATTGATCGATAACAATTTTTTTCGCACACAGCACCCAAGGCTCCCCTGATCCACAACCTCCGGCAAGTTTGAGGTGGCAGGCCAACGCCTTACCAATCGAGCCATCCTCGGTCCCTTTTGTGTTCTTAATCTATTCTTCCTCAATTTTCTGGGCTAGCCATCTTGTCGCCACCATAGATAGCGCTTGGGTAGTTCGATCTCGTTGACGCAACCTCGATTCTTTGGCACGGGCCATACGGCCACCACCACAGATAGAGTTCGGTAGTTCGATTTACTGGTGGCGTACCGTCAACTAAGTTGGTAAGAGTGGTGTTTTCCTTCTAATTATTTGTGTCCGTTTAGCAACCTTTTTAATAAAAATGGTTGTCTGACCGTCCAGCATTTTGGTATGCTCGCTAGTGTATCTTGGGGTGGTGGCAAGTTTTCTTTTGAGTGACCGATTTCTTTTTCGAGCCGGTAGTGCTACCCCAATAAAAGGGAGATATGTAAATTGCTCAGTAATTTGTGATTTCCCATACTTTTGGATCTATTTGGAATTTAAATTGGGAAAACCCTCGAATCGAGGTAAGTTAGTTTTTGGAAGCATTTTGCCACCTAATCCGTGTTCCTCAATTTATACCTTAACTTTCCAAGTGGTTTCTTCTTTCATCGGAACACCAGAGAGCATCGCTAGAATTGAGGTTTGGATAGCTTAAGTGCTGCACCCTGCCCTAAGTGGCCTGTTCTCTTCGAGAACTATATGCGGAACTTATATTCTTAATTTAAAACAAAGGTGAGATTTGACGCACTCACACCTACCTCCAGGTAGAGACTTTTATTGTTGTAGCCCTTGTCCAAGCAGGAATTTGCAGGAAATAAATTATTGTTCGTGATTCATTTGTTTATTTTCTTTTCGGTTTGTGTCAATAAGATTACTTTTTACTTTATTTTATCGAGGTGCCCTTTATCGAATTCCAACTAGGGCTTCTATTTAGTAACGTTTTACTTTTTAATTTTTCTTATTAGTGAGCTAGCCCGGGCATTGTCTTGCCTCACTAATAAATTTTAAATTTTATGAATTAATGCTTTTCTTTTTAACGACCCTGAGATTGAGAGGCAAGGCTCTGTTTATAAACAGACTTTAATAACGCGCAATGCAACAGTCGCGGGACAATAACAAAAGGCACGATCCTGCAAAACGCCGGGCCGTCTCCTGCTGCGGGTCCAGGCGTACGAGCTTTTAACAATGTGCGCGCGACGGATAAAAGCTTCCTTCTCACCGGAGTAGCCGAAGAGCGGAGAGCACAGTAGTCGGTAGTAGGGCTTCAGTATTCTTCAGCAGTCGATGCGTTCGGCAACTCTTTGCGGAGCGTATCGGAAATCAACCGGCGTTTGTAGTTGTGCCGGGAAACTGTTGCGCCTCGATTTTTCGTCATCGCGCTCCGTTTACGTTTCCGACGGGACAGTTTTCTCCACAGGGATTCATTGGGAGTTGCGGTGCCTTTCGAATCGACTTGGATGGTGGCGCATCGTTGAAAGGTATTTGATTCCGTTTGCATTGCGTCGCACGGAAGGGCAATTAAACCAAACAAGGTTGACAAAGGCAACTTTACGAATAATACGGCTTGATTAGTTACTACAATACGAGCCCAGTCGCATATCAATTGAACCAAGAAGATATATTAACGTAATGTTGCATTTCTGAACTAGTTTTTATTTTTTTTAAACAACTCTAACAATAACAACTTAGATAATTTGATGTTATTTAGTATTAACAATTAATCAATAATATTTGTAGGTTATTTTAATGACAGTAATAAAAAAAAAATTAAAAATTATTTCATAAGGTCTGGCGCATATTAACTGGACCAAAAGCTGCCATAGAAGCCACCTTTTATTTAAAACTTCATGAATTCTTTTCCGCATAGTGTTCATTAATGTATTCGGGTTGAAAATTATCCCAAATTTCCTGAAATGTTTGCCTCAGTCCGGGAATAGTGCGAGCTGAAGAAGTTCGGAGTGGTTTTTTCATTTGGTGCCATAAAATCTTCATTCCGGGCTTCTAGCAGATTTATTCACTTTTGCCTTTCTGAGAACCCCTTTTGCAACAAACTGACTTGAGATGCTAAATTGACTACTAGGTAAACCATAACCATGTTATTATTATGTTATATTTTGTTACCATATTCCGCTTAATAAATATATCTTGTTTCATCGCGTAATGCTTTTTTTATTGTAGTATCTGAAATAATAGCAAATATTATTGATTAGTCGTTAATAGTTTATAACATCAAATTATTTTAGTTGTTTTTGTTAAGAGTTATTTTAAATTCATCAAAAATTAGTTCAAATATTCAACATTGTGCTAATATATTCACTTAGTCCAAATCATATGCGACTGTGCTCGTACATATACCACATTATGCCCGAATTATATTTGATTTAAAAAAAGCTTGAGCCCAATTTGTGTAAAATCAGTCAATCATCAATTATTATCAATAATCATTTGACATCTTAATATTTATTAAAAATACATTTAAATAGAAGGAAGGTTTTGCAAAAACAATTTTTTTAACCATCAGTGTTGATATTTTTGCGTGCTTGCTTCTTCTTTGATATTTTTTATTTTATAAATGTTACTGAGGTAGGTCTCAAACTAAGCCCAAACTATCAAAATAAAAACTTTTTTTTATTTAGTAATTCGTTCTGGTCATAAATGTTGCCTTGCTTTGTTGCGTTTTTTTACGATAAAGTTTGTTTTGATCACTTTTATTGACAAAGACAAAGGGGCCAAAGGAAAATAAAAACAGAAATTCGTTTAATTATAAAAACCATAACCAAATTTTGGAATAGGTTTTGATAAAAATTTAATAACCAGATTTGGTTCTGGATGGTAACTTAATTTGAAAAATTTTAATCGGAAGGAATGAAAAAATGAGTATTAGTTAAACATAAAAAAAATAGTTTTAAACAAAAACGCAAAATATACCTTTTGAATACTAATAAGTTTATTTAAAAAAAAATGTCAACCTAGTTCTACCATCCAACCCGCTGTGCGTAGAGTGCGCTTCGATGGAAAGCTTTGCATGATATACCAAGATTCTCAGTGAATCTGGAAAATATGAAAACCCTTGAAAAGTAAATAAAATGAAATAAATATTTATTTTAATCTTTGCGAAAATCAGCTCAGCTGCTAGTTTAAATGACATACAATTAGTAATTCGTTAATTACTTAATTAGAAACTTAATATAAAACATGAATGTAAAACAAAAAAAACATAATTATAATTTTATATAAAGGAAACTTTTAATGTGAAGGATGCCTTTTAAAATTAATTTTAAAAGCGCAAGGAGATATATTCATTCTTTACCTGGAGAATATTAATTAAGCAGTCTAACAGATATATAGGCAAGGAACATTTAGTCATGTTTTCTTAATTTTTGGCATTTCAAACTGACAATTAAAATGAGTTCCACCAAAACGTACACTATTTCTGCAATTTCTTTTTCACATAAATGCGAGGAATGTAGAGTTTCAATTAGTTTATAATGAAAAGAAGAAACAATGTACTTCTTTACAGGATAACCATTTTAATACGTGCGGTTTATGCCTCACGCGATCTTTTCATTTTTCAGTGCTTCCCAGAGAGTTCTTTTAGCTTAAAATTCAAAGTGTCTACTTTGATAGACATTGCTGAGGTTAATATAAGCCTTTCGAATAACTTTTGAAACTTGGGTACGTAATCTAAGTTTCATAACACAGATTATATCCAAGCTTGTATATTCTTCATTACCATGCAAATCAAATTTTTAAAATACTAGTGAACAATCGAATCATCGATAATCATTTTTCAATGGACTGATGACAGTTATTCAAATTCAAAGCATTTTATTTCCATTTAGACTTATGTAGCCAAGTATCAGAATCAAACATAGATATACTTCATGTATATCACAGTCAAAAAATTCATTTAAGGTGTAAAAGGCATGACGCATACCAGATATTTAAATTTGCGTTCGTTAAACTAACCAAATGGTTATAAATGACAACTGAACCGTTGTGGCCTCAAGGGAGAATTTATGACCAAGAATTTTCTTATCAAAATTAGGTCTCGTAGTGGCTCATCCATATTAGGATTAGTTTTATCATTCAATATATAGTTTAAAAGGTCACGAAAAAGGTGACAAGACAAATACTGAGGAATAAATAACTTTGTCAGAGCTTGATGAGTTACCCCAACACGCAGTACTATAGTTCAGACTTAAATGTATTCAAAAACGTCTAAAATCACGTATGAATTGCTTGAACGTTTTTTTTTAATATAACGTATTTGATTGGTTGGTAGGACTCTGAAAAAATGCACGTACTGTGCAACCTTGCTAAAAGCATTTTATTTTTTAAATCATTACAAGAAAACAACTTTGTTTTACATTCAAATTTAAGTGGTTAAACTCGCACTCTACTCGCACAGCATTTTAGCTATACTATACTTAACCATTCAGATTTGTTGCTGTCATAAGCAGAAACAACATCTGATGCGAAAGGAGCTGCCTGCAAAAAGTGCAAAATTTTCAGTAATAAATGCAGTCAACTAAAGAGAACCCAACAAAGTTCTCATTATTTCCTAACCTTTACTACCTGTTTTCGCTTATTCAATCCATACATTGGAAACAATATCCACGAATACCTTGATTAAACAATTTGTTAAGTGACAAAATTTAACATAATTTAATTATTAACAAGTAATTACTTGGGTTGGTTTCTGAATCATAAAAACCTGTGATCGAAACTTGATCGTCACAGGGCAATTTGGGCAATTTGGATTTTGATAAACTATGATTTCATTTTAGATTCTACTTGTTTTTAACTTATTTTTTTGATCACCATTTTGCAGAGCTTATTTTTTTCTTAATGATTTGACATTTTTTAATAGGCGAAGGTATAGTATGTGGTATGATGATGTATCTATTTATGGTGGTATATAACAGTAATAATTCATATTATCAAATAGGTATTTATAATTAATTTAGACTTAGACTTAATCGAATAGTTAGTAGGCTAACAAGCATTTTAGAAAGTTACCAGCTGCAAATAGTATATTATGCAACAAGCGCGCTAAACGGCATTTGACTCACGAGTTTTTAATAAACGAGTGAGTTAAAAAGTTTACCGAACTTGTTGCATACTATACTTTTTCTACGACCGTTAGTTTTTAGGTACATTTTCAACATCAATACACACACAGAACACGAATACATTCACTGACATCACCGTCATAATGGACAAACGTCAAAATTCAAAGCGTGGGAAATATCTCCGAAAACATCCGATTGCTCCCAAATCCGTGCGGTAAAATCCCGGAAATGTCCGAAGTGGCTCGGATTCATGGGAAACGAAAATGACGTGGTGAAGTGACGCTTCCCGCACGCTAGATCGGTGGGTAATTAGGTATTTTATAGACGGGAGTAGAAGAAAATATTTTTTCTAGTGGTCAGTGCATCTCCCGAAGTTACATAAAAATCATCATTTGATATCTTCTGTTAACATATGATCAATATATTTTTTAAATCTATTTATAGGACAAATTTATGACAGCGGTCGTTATTTTATCGTACGAGTAATTTTGTAATTTTGTATTTTGAGTGAAATTTTGTACATTTTGTAAATTCTCAAATATTTCTTTGTGTTGCAGTCGATTTCGAAAAAAAAGGAACAAGGAAAAATGTTGAAAAGTAACCTTTTAGGTAATCTTCGTGGTGCTTCTTTTCTGCGATCTTAACTAAAACTTAAAAACTGATGAAAACAAAGAGTCGTAACAAACTTTTAACAAAAACGGATTTAATAATTTGCCGTGAACTGCATTTGCTCCTGAAATTAAACGTATTAAACATTTTCATTTCCTGCTCGTAATATAAAATGGAAACAGACGATAATTAAAAGGGATGCGTACCATTTGAGCGTCTGGTTCAATGACCAGTGAATAATGGAACTCTAAACGCGGGAAAATTGTTAAATCACACTGTTACACGAAAAATACTTCTACAAAGGTTAAATTGTTGTACAAACAATAGTTAACTGATTCACGGGGAAGTTTTTACACGATATAAGCAAAATATACAAGTTGCATAACATTCCCTCCCCCTGTCCCAGGCATTAAAATAAATTGAAAGTATTGACTGCAATTATTAATAATTATAACTTAATTAGGGTCATTAAACTGCACTGCGAAATATTATCGCTTCGGTATTAGCGTAATTATTTATGACCAAAATAAACCAGTGACATATTGGATTTGTTACTATCTTTGATTATTTATTAAAACTGATGATAATGACGTTAGCCAGACATTCTGCCATTTAAGTGCTGTGGCTTTATTTTCGATGAAATAAATGATTTTCCTGCTTGCTTAAATTTAAAAATTGAACCCAAGGTAAAACGATTAGTCATTAAAATAACATACGCCTTTCTTTTCTTTAAAAATATGCCAAAAGGGATGGAACTTTTCTAGCATTTCCCAGACAAAAATTGTATCCTTCAAAACTTTCGATAGTTGCTCTTTGAAGTAGAAAGAGAAAGTTCCACTTAACCAACAGCATTTCTTACCGACAGTGGAAAGGCAGTAACTGGTAATCAACGCAACTGATCTATAACTGAGATCAAGTCCAAAGCAGAGAAACTCACCGGGAGCAGGAAAGAGATGTTACAGCTCGATTTTTATTGGCAGGTCAAGCATTTCTTTTCTGCAATAACTTAAATATCATTTTTTTACATGTTTTTATATTTTCCTGTATCGTAAACATCGTAAAACATTTATAACAATTACTTTTTCGTTCGCTGATTTATATATTTATATATATTAAATATTATAAACATGTCTATCAATAGCTACATTTTAAGACAAATACAAAACAAAACACATCTAAAACAAATGCACGATAAATTTTATATCTTGCTCATCCAGAATTCGGTATCGATTATCTCTCATAAGATAGTCTCGGGAGAATTCTCCAGACGTATCTACCAAAGGGCATCTCAGAAGATGTTCCATTGTTTGAATCTCTTCGCATTAACAACTATTGGTCCGTGTAGCCCATTTGTTCATTAGTTAGGATCGTCCATGCCCATCGGTTTAGAATTCTCCAGTGTTGCCAATCCGGGCGGGAGAGCCCAAGAGTGAACTTCCTCTTGGTTGAGTTCGCTGATGCGGGAGAATTATCAGAGCATCTTACTAATATCGATATTAACGTCGATATTATAGATTAACAACACAGGCAATGTAAACTTCCTCGCCTGCAACATTTGCCGTATATGAAAATAGACTCGCTTCATTAAATAGGCATGGTTCCGAGGCATTTCCCATGAAACGTAAATCGATAAGTCCCCGATTTGCCAACAAAAATCCAATTTCATAACGTTAAATAACTTCATTAGACATTTATACCTGGCAACCGGGTCAGCCAATCGATTATCTCAGGTTTCCAGCCGTGGTTTTTGCATAATTGCAAAATTCGTATCGTGCAACTCGTCTCAACCACCTTCGTTTGCCGTAGCTTTGTGCTTTTAAAGTGCAGAAGCTCGAAACTTTCGCGGCGGCGTTGCCATGCTATCGGTAAATTCCCCATCTAACTTTCGAAGTTAAGCCGTGAAAGCTACAAAGGGAGTCGGGGCTGCGAAAAATGCCACTGGGCCCGTTTGACTAGAGGGATATTCTGCATTGTGATAATTATCGCGAAACAATGCGCTGTTGAACGATTTGTACCGAGAAGTCCGGAATTTGCGGTCGCGCCGACAACGTCGACCGCGCAATTCAAATCGCATTCTAAATATAGCGATATCAACGGCCGAGTTGTCAGACTGGTTTCCGAAATCCCACATGCTGCGCTCGGAACCCGACAAGCGCCATTTTTAACTTAAATATGGTCTTTTTGCGGATTAATTATAGGAGAGCTAAACTAGTTTTGTCATTTATAGCGAAGCGACGTTGGGGAAAACAAAACCCCTAGATTTTAGATATAAACTCGCCAAAAGTCAATGACTACGCGAGGGAATAAAACGAGCTTTTGAAAATAAATGGTGGATTTCTATTAAAATTTTGGAACATATGTTTTACATGACGACTATAATAAGTAAATACAACGAGGTACGGTATTTTTTAAATGGAATTTCCTAGAAATTAGAAATTAAAAATTAAGAAATTTTTGTTTTAGTCTTCAATAAATAATTGATTAGTGACTGAACCTCGTATTTTAAAACCAATAAAGATTTCTATATCTGGCATTAATGTCAATTTTGCCCCATTATTATAAAAACATAAAACTAATGAAATGTTATTTTAGAAATATTAATTTGACATCGTAAATCATAAATTATCATCTTATTTAACCGAATTCTGGATGAGGAAGATATAAAATTTATCGTGCGTTTGTTTTAGATGTGTTTTGTTTGGTATTTGTCTTAAAATGCAGCTATTGACAGACACTCCTATATTTTTATACGGTTTGATACACACGATTATACATAGAATAGTCATTACATGAATAGAAACCTTACTACCAGTACTACTACCTCATTGAGATATTGCAAAATAATATCCAGCATCTTATTATTAGTAGTGACCGTGGTCAATTGACTACTTCTTAATTGACCGGTCAATTGACCAGTCAAAAATATTTTAAATAACATCTTGCAATTGTCGAGTGTTATCTGTCATTATTTATTAATAATATGAATTTTATAATAAATTATTGTGCGTTTGTGATGTCCAATTTACCTATAAACCCTCTTCAAGGAATATCCGAGTATGATACTTAGCAATTCGGGGAATCCCAGTAATAATGTCGACTCCATTTGATTTTTGATTTTGGTTGATAGTTTAAAAATTATTTTGCTCAATTGACACAACTCTAATTATTAATATTAATTTTTTCTTATACGTCAGGTGCTTTAAAGATACTGAGACCTATAATGTTTGGTGATCCTACATCAAAAACTTGAACGATTATAAAAACAGTTGTAAGAATTTTGACACACGGCAAGCTAGGTGATTTTGGTGTTATTTGTTAGAGATATTCAGAGCAAAGCAAAAAAGAATGGAATCGAATCGACAAACAGAACAATTTTTTCAGTCAGTCAGTTTAATGTGAAGAAATGAAGTTATTAAAGATTCACGACGAAAATGCAGGGCATTGTATGTGCGTGTGCGTCATGTCAACTCAAAAGATTTACTGGCGCTTATAAATAGAGACTCGTTTTCTTACAATTCAATTCTTACGTCAAAATTTACATATTATTTTGTTTACATTTGTTTTGTAAAAGTGCAAATCGAAAGCATTATTTTATCCTTCTCAACTTATTAGTCTCGTATCTGTTACGTTCTCTTTTTTGGTTCTCATAGGCATTTGGGCATTATTTCCATAAGCTATTATCTTCATTCGGGTTTAAAGGCCGTCGTCGATTGGAATTACTTCCTAACGTTTCGCTAGCACGAGTGGCGAGCTTCTTCAGAGGTCCTTCCATCTCCGATGTTGGACGTAGACTGACGATTTCTCCTGCGCAGGTTGTATTTATGCCGATTGGTGGAGGGCGGGGCTTGTTCCGCTTCGGTTGGTCTCGGGATATCGATCGGTACTGCTCGGGCGTTCCTAAGGATCGGGTTCCAGATTTGGTTGAGTCTAAGGGTCTCCTCCTTTCGGTTGAAATTGTGTGGGTGTTTTTGAATCTCAATGGCTTCCCTGACTAGTCTGTTGTGATAGCCGTTGACCGATGCTAGTAACTTACAGCTCTCAAAGTGTATCCTGTATCAAAAAGACACGACATCAAAACAATTTTTAAGCCTACAAAGAAGATCCAGCAGACCATCAGGTCAGCGAAGGACAAGAGGGGCTCACTTTCAGCTGCGGGAGTCTACCGCATTCCGTGTTCATGCGGTAAGGTCTACATCGGAACTACCAAGAGATCAATGGGAACGAGACTTAAGGAGCATAAAGCAAGCTGCAGGCTAGGACATACAGAGAAGTCTGCAGTGGCTGAACACGCACTGGGCAGCGGGGAACACAGGATACACTTTGAGAGCTGTAAGTTACTAGCATCGGTCAACGGCTATCACAGCAGACTAGTCAGGGAAGCCATTGAGATTCAAAAACACCCACACAATTTCAACCGAAAGGAGGAGACCCTTAGACTCAACCAAACCTGGAACCCGATCCTTAGGAACGCCCGAGCAGTACCGATCGATATCCCGAGACCAACCGAAGCGGAACAAGCCCCGCCCTCCACCAATCGGCATAAATACAGTCTACGTCCAACATCGGAGATGGAAGGACCCCTGCAGAAGCTCGCCACTCGTGCTAGCGAAACGTTAGGAAGTAATTCCAATCGACGACGGCCTTTAAACCCGAATGAAGATAATAGCTTATCAACGGGCCGCGAAAGCCTTAACCAATTTATCATTATTTGCATAATTCTAGGCTCAGTATACCAAGTACCTTAAAAGGTTGTGGAATTGACCGGTCAAATTTTTTTGCGTCAATTGACCGAAAGAATTTTTAAAATTCAATGAATTTAGTTATATTGTAAATGTAGTCGATTTTTTTATTGCGATTCCCCGAATCGCTTAATATCGTATTCGGGTATCCCTTGAAGATGGGTTATAGGTAAATAAAATGCATATTAATATTAAATATTGGTAGATAACACTCTACAGGTGTTATTTAAAACGTTTTTATCGAATTTGACTAGGGATTTAACAAGTGATTTTTTCAAAGAAACTTTTACAGGCTACTGTAATACTATTTACAAAACTTTTGGATTTCTCCTGAGAAGCTTGTTGCAAATTGAATTCTACTACAACCGACGCAGGCAGAATTCCGAAATTTTGTAGGTAGCAATTAAGAATCAATTGTCAATTGACCACGGTCATTTGACCAGTCCCAACACAACTCATATCTAAAGGAATAATTAATTAATACTTTAATTTTTAATTAAAATTTTATTGATATTTGTTAGCACCATGCCTACTAGAGTTGGCAAACTATATAAATCCAAACAGAGGCCGCAAGCAGTGAAATGTCCAACAATAATAACGAAATTTAGACAAAGCCACTGTGCCAAAGATGCTAGTTTAGTTTTTGTAAAACCGAGGAGACAATGGAAAACGCGCGCACCACATAATAACGTAAAATGAGCGGCGGCGGTCATTCTTTTGTTTCTGCGACAAAAGGACATTTTAAATCATTCATTTTGCGCGGCCAAACGAAAATAATGCAATAACGTGGAGTCGAAGACCGCGATGACAAAAGCGGAGCTTAGTTTTCCTTTTATTCGCCGCTTTTGATCTGGCGGGATAGGTTTGGCTAGAAACACACACGGTTTCCGATTTTTGAATGCCGCACACGTGTTTCGGTCGTCCCGTGGGACGTAACGATGGAATAATAGGATTTTCAAGCTTGAAAGGACCTCACGTTTTTATCCACGTAATAATATATTACGTTCGGCGTGAGAGCAAAGGATTTTGCACTACCGAATCTTTAAATAGACATTTTTTTGTGTACTCGAAAAATTAGTAGTAAATAGTTTACACTAAACTTAGTATCCGAAATAAAGAAATATATAGAAAAATAAATTAAATATATGCGATGATACAACATCAGCCTTTGGAGAGATATTTCATGTGAAATGATACACTAAAAATTTCCGAATTTCATTGTTAAAAACAGTAATATTGTATTTCATCTGGTAGGTTAATAGTATATTATGCAACAATTGCGGTAAATGGCATTTGACTCACGAGTTTTTAATAAGTGAGTTAAAAAGTTTAGCGAACGTGTTGCATACTATACTTTTTCTGCGACCGTCAGTTTTTGGGTACATTTTCGCATATCCATTCACCGACATCACCGTCAGAATTGACAAACGTCAAAATTCAAGTCGTACAGTAATATCTCCGAAAACAGCCGATTGCTCTCAAATTCGTGCGGCAAAATCCCGGAAATGTCCGAAGTGGCTCGGATTCGTGGGAAATAAAACCGAAAAGTGACGTTCCCGCACTCAAGATCGGTGTGTAAATAGGTATTTTACAGACGGGAGTAGAAAAATACTTTTGTTAGGTAGTAAGAATAGGAGCGCCTAAAAATTTCCATTAAGTGAACTGGAGGCGTTGTTCAGTACCTTATAATCTAATATTAATATTTTGTACTTCAATCCCGAAAGCTAATTCTATTTTATTAACTGTGGCGTCCTCAGTGCATTTATATTAATTAAAACAGTTATCCACATGTGGCGTAAATTTCAACTCTGAACCAATCAACCCTAAACTTTGTAGTTGATGTTTACAGTGTATTGGTTTATCGTCTGTTTTTCTAGCAGAAACAGTTTTGACAGCACTGAGCTTATATATAGTTATCTAAATATAGAATAACAGAGGTACCTAAATAGAACCCAGAGGGACTCCAATTCATGTAAGTTGCCTCCTTCGGATGATACTGCTCTGCAAAAGGGCACCAAAAAATCCTTTTTTTTTAACTCTGTAGATGAAATTTATACCACAATATTTGTGTTCACAATTATTGTTAGAATTACTTAAACTAATTTATTAATTTAGCATTACTTGTTACAACATTAATAACTCCAAACCCTATATTTTTTTTTAATTTAAATAGGAATCGCCTAAAGCAAACGCAAACTATAACTTATTTTGTGAAAAATGTATACCAGGCTTATTTTGGTGTACAAAAATCGGCAACCAAGACAAGTCCTGGGCTCGTGATACTGCTTGTTCCGTTTGCGTTGAAGCATTAAGAAACTGACCAAAAGGTAGGAAGAAATGTTTAAAGCTTTGGTGTTCCTATGATATGGCGCGAGAGCCTAGGAATCACATTATTGATTGTTGTTCATGTAATATTCAAGGATTCAACGGAAAAATTTTGACTCTGCTATTCAGTTTCTCATGGAGCAGATGCACCGATACCTAGCGACGCATATTGCCATATTGAGACCCAGGTGACTCCAGATTTCATGGAGGCCAAAGTGTTTAACCACAGCACATTCCACCACAACATTTCTGTTGGACCGCAGATAAGAACATTATGCAATGACAAAGATTTTCAAAACACAATCACCAATGTCGAGGAAAACACCTGGATTTCATTTAAACAAGTAATTGATAAGTTTCTTGGGACGAAAACTACGAAAGTATTGTTCAAAATATGATACAACACTTTCATCGTCTAGGTTCTAATATGAGTTTGAAAATATATTTCCTGCTTCCTGAAAATCTTGGAGCAGTTAGCGAAGAACAGGGAAAGAGGTTTCGAAAGGACGTTAAGGAAATGGAACGGCGATACCGAGGCAGATGGAGTATAACAAGTGCTGGATGTTAAAACGGGATATGCCCTTAAAAAAACGCATTCGAAAGTCCGGACAACGCAGCTTTCCGGCAAAACGATGAGGATTCCACTCAAAAAAGTCTGAGTATAGTTTTTTTTGTCACTTTTTAAACTGGTTTCTACTTTTTTACTGAATAAGAAATAAATCATCTTAGAAATATCGTTGTTTTTTCATTTAACATTTGAAAAAAAAGAGCTTACATGATACAAATAAATGCATAGAATTTTTGAAATCAGTCTACCAAAATTATACCATCAGTTTTCAAAATAAAAACATTGTCAAAAAGTTTAATTTTGTAGAACTGTGTAATTTAAGCATCACCCGTAGATTCTAACGATAATACTGTTCTCCAGCGCCGAGAAAAGTGCGATAAAAACGCGACGTGGTTACAGGTACTCGGTAGACCGGTTTGCGGTTAACAAGACCACCTACTTGTGGTATTATTACCATTATTATTAACAAACAAGCAGGCGGTGTAAAAATTACCCGAAATTAATTGGATTACTTACATGCCGGAATTAGCGTTTAACTATTTCGCTTTTACCGACCCGAGCGGGGCAATTTACATGTTAATATTTCCACTTGTAAATAATTAAAACGAAAAACGTATATGGGCGATACGTGCCGGTATTTATTTCCCACATAGAACGCGATTAAACAACGAACCCACGGTATACATGCATGGGGGTTCTCGGAATATTAGTTTATCCGATTCGAAAATTCTGCAATTTTTTCTAGCGATAGTACCCGCGGTGTCAAAGAACTTTGCTCTATATAGGTGGTTTCGAAATAGTCCTTTGAAATCTCAGAAACAGAAAGAGATACTAGCCCAATTTAGACCCTATCGACTAGCCTGATAATATTACTAGTATTAATAATAAAGTATATACAATACATATATACTTGGAATACATATCAATCCTCCAAATCATCAACTGTGCTTTATTAAACTTTCTTGGAAGGGTTCCTGCATTTTGACGCTGCTATAAGAAAAATATTTAAGTCAAAGACAGTTTGTGTCTCTTAGATTTATGAATTACAGTTCGGTCAATTGATTTGCGTTGCTGCGATCCATAGAAGCTATTCTTACTCCCTCCCTAGTTGTAGAACTGAATATGGGTTGGTCTTCCTTATTAGAGTCCACAGTTTCGACGGGGACTCTTTGGTGTAGCTCATTGCCCCTGATTTGGTTCTCAAACTCTCGGTAGGCCTTCACATTATGTGTGGCTGTTTCTTCCTCTTCATGTTAGAATCTGCATTCAGTGCCTTCTTCCAGTTCCATTAGACTTAGATGGCTCTTAAGCAGGCATTGGTACTTTTAGAGCTTGACAGGTCTGCCCTTAATGGGGCCGATGTACTTCTAAGGAGTTTCGTGGTCTGTCTTTGTTCTGCCGCGTCTTTCAGTCTCCAATTTTTGATGGCCAAAAGGGTTCGGGATCAATTCTGCTAGAAAACCAACAAATTAAAAAAAAAACAACTCTTAGATTTCGGTCATGTGCATTTGTGACTAAACTCTAGCTTTTCGTAACAGTTTGGTTGCAAGAGCATTTCATCGCTTGTCACTAGAGAGCGGTTTGTTGTTTTGTCTGCCTCCATATTTACGATATCCGCCATTGTCTCCAGATAAGACTTTGAAAGCACCTGCAACAATATTCACTTCACTTTTTAATTAAACTGCCAAATAAAACTTGAAGTTATCCTTGGTACTTTCGGAAATGTGATGGATATAACTTTAAATTGGAGTTTCCGAATTTATTTTCTTACCAGCTATTTTTAAAATTTGGAAAATAATTCAATTCCTTTCTTCTTGCAACTTTAACTTTGGTCAACTTTTATTTTTATTTTAGACGCCAAATTGAATTTCTGTAATTTTGAATAACATCTTTGATCTAGTCTTGAATAATGTACCAGTTATCTCTGTCATTCCAGTACTTCGTATATTAAAGAAAAATCTTTATACCATGTTAGCTTGTAAGATTGCCTACTTATTTGTCAATAAGAGAGAGATATGCTAAAACGAGATAAAGAAACTTATTACTTCGAGATTAAAAATAATTTCAAAAATATTTTAATGTAGTGTTTCCATTATTTGGTTAGTTAGAATATTAAGTTTTTATTAATGAAGTCACATCTGTGGTATATATAAAGATCTACTATATCGATCTCTTCCAATAAAGATTGTAATTATAGTTATGGCGTAGGCATCTTGTATTCGTAAATATGTCTCTTTCCTGTACTTATCCTTTAGACATTTACAGAATTCTTATGTGCAGAGGCACATATTATTTACACCCGGCGAAATATTGAATAATATTTCGTTCGTGATGCTTTGAGGCGAAATGGATTCGCAAGGAACACGATAGGAGTTGTTTTCGTGCTTGGAAGTTATTTGTATAGTTTTTCTCTATACATATATAATACTTCGCGCATTCGTCGACATGTCCGTAAACATTATCTTCTTTTTTTTGTTGACTTTAATATATTTAGAGTCTTTCGCGATAACGGTGTGGTTGGTTCCGCGCTCAAAGGATTGTGCGTTGAATGGCACATTGAAGTTCGTACAGAATTTTGATATCATAATTGTTGCTGTTTTGGTGTTGGTGGTCGATAGGATGGATCTATGTCAGCTAGAACTTCTTTTAATCAAGTAGTGATCATGATCATTGACCCAAATACGTATTTATCTATTTTTTGTAATTTTTCATAAAGTTTTACAATACCAGTTCGGTATTATTAAGATTTGGAAGGAGAGTTAACAAGTTTTGGGGACTTTATCTTTTTTACTTAAAAGAAAACGAATCTGCTAAGGTTTTCATTATGTTGGCAGGGGGCACCTGTTGCAAATTTCATATTCTTCCTCATCCTGCTATTAGTATTAACGGCGCTATGGTTCGATCAACACCGTTATCAAGGTGCTACATTTTTGTGTTGATAATATGATGGGCAGCTTTTCGTCAGTTTTCTGGGGTACCACTTTCATAAGGGCTTGGTCAAATACCAATTTTAGATTGTTCTTCTACCGACAAATCATGTCGCTTATGAGTTGAATAGCACATTAAAGTTCATACAGAATTTTGATAGCATAATTGTTGCTGTTTTGGTGTTGGTGGTCGGTAGGATTTAGGTCAGCTAGATCTTCTATTAATCAAGTATATGTGAAAATCTATTTTTTGTAAGTTTTCATGCAGTTCAGTATTATTAGGAATTGGACGGAGAGTTAACAAGTTTTGGCGGCTTTATCGTTTTTTACTTGGAAGAAAATGTATTTACTAAGGTTTTCATCATGTTGACAAGGGACACCTGTTGCAAATTTCATATTCTTTCTCCTCTTGCTACATTTTCGTTTTGATAATATGATGGGCAGCTTTTCGTCAGTTTTCTGGGGTCACTTTCATAACGGTTTGGTCAAATAGCAATTTTTGATTTTTCTTCTACCGACAAATCATGTCACTTAAACCTATACGAGTTCTAATCACTATAGCTAATTATTCTTCAAATCTAGCCATTCGATAATATCTCCTCGTTGAGTTAGTCCAAAGATACTTTTCGATTTTCATTTTTCAATATCCCTAAAGCTCACCCTTTTGTCTAGTCTTTACCGTGTTCAATAGGTCTCAAAATCTAACATCTAAATCACCCTTTTCTAAATGATAAATTGTCTTTTGAGATTCTTTGTTATTCCAAACCCATGAAACTAATGACGACGGAATTTTGAAAACTTATTTTCATTACAATTAATGAAAAAAAAACTGTAAACTAGGAAGTTGTGCACAGTGGAGTTTGCGTTAACGTTTTCTTAGAATCATATGATTTGTCAACAACCAAGTTAAACCTCTAGCAATATCTTCAACGACACTAATTTATCATAATAACAACTTTAGCATATTCATTTTCTCTTTAAAATTTTAAGTCAACAATTTTTCTTGGGGTTTACTAATAATTTTCCAACAACGTTTTAAACAAAGTTTCAAGCGCCGTTTACCTCGCTGGAATGGTTCGACTCGCTTTTTTTTTGAAACGGGCAAATAATCGATTGTTCGACTCCCCATTGTTTTGTTTTTTTTTTTTTTTAATCTTCGCCGGTACACCTCAAGGGCACACATCGGGGCCTCGTCGCGGTTTAAAGAGCAATTCGGCGCGAGGTGAATACACTGGTTTATCTATAACGGGAACGTGCGGTTAGAACGAATTTAAAAACGCGTTAGGCGCCGATATTCGATAATAACAATTATTCCGATTCTCCAAGTCCGTTAGACATTCTCGCGATTGAAATTTGACGGACGTAGTTTCCGATTGACATTGAGTGATTATAAAGGAATTATTGTTTCTGCTTTGCGCGTGAAACGTAAATACGTGGTTTCTTTACGAAAAGGTCGGGAAAAGAATGCATATTTTCCGTTTGTGGAGCATGACTTTGCGCGGACCATGGTGATTGTTTTAAGTATCCAGTACGGTTAATGAAGAAAGTAAGATAATTGACTGCAACGCATCACGATTTGTTTTTTAATCGCTTTATTGTTGCTATTGCGATGTATTTTCTTTTGTTCATTACTTTTTAGGTTATGTTATTGTAGTTTTTCTTATCTGGAAGTTCCATTGTCGTCGGATTTGGCAAAAGCGTCACAAAAAGGCTTGCAGTAAAATTGACAAAATGTGTATTATGTTTTGCGCAACCATTATACAAGGCAGATTAAAAAGAAGTCCCACAAAATGAAAACATGAAGTTTTACATAAAATAAAGTATTAATTTTACAATTTAATAATAACTATTAACAGCAACTTTCATTACAAAAATTATATTTCATGGCTCCTACCAGTTAACTGTTATACATTGTGAATCAAAGCTTATTCCTAATAATAACAAAATAGACCTTTTGGCCAAAATGAATACGTAAAGTTAATTTATCATTATTATACAGGCGAATCACAGATTGTGGCCACTCATGTTTTACATTTAGTAGCTAATTTAAATTTTATTTATTATTTATTTATATACAAATAAAATTTATAAATATTACTTCATCATTGGTTTAAATTAACTAGAACGCTTTCACATTACAAAAATGTATATCACTAAACAGGAAAATTTGCGAAACTTAAAAAAATGTTTAATTTAGGAAATACGAAAATTTGCTCTTAAAATTGTTAAAACTAAAAATAATGTTTTTACTTTTCATCGTTACTTTTTAGGTTGTTATTGTAGTTTTTATAATCTGACCGCCCCATCGTGGTCGGATTTGGCAAAGCATGACAAAAAGGCTTTGCAGTGTAAATTGACAAAATGTGTATTATGTTTTGCGCATGCATTATACAAGGCAGATTAAAAATAAGGCCCACAAAATGACGTTGTGAAGTTTCATATAACAAGTAAAGTGTTAATTTTACAATTTAAGAATGACTATTAACACCAAGTTTCATTACAAAAATTAAAATTCATGGCCCCCACCAGTTAACTGTTATACAGGGTGAATCATATCTTATTCCCAATAATAACAAAATAGACCTTTTGGCCAAATGAATACGTAAAGTCCATTTATCATTATTATACATGCGAATCACAAATTATGGTCACTTATATATATTAATAAATCTTAGTTATTATTCATTTATTTAAAATTAAAATTAATAAATATTACTTCATCATTGGTTTAAGTTATCCGGAATAGTTTCACATTACAAAAATGTATATCACTAAGCAGGGAAATTTGCGGATCTTAAAAAAAAAAATTTAATTTAGAAAATACGAAAATTTACTGGTAAAATTGTTTAAACTAAAATAATAAAATATGCATGTAAAACGCAAATGAACAGTAATGTTTGGAGTCCCGGCAATATAAAATTGCTCTCTTGTGTGGAATACTTATATGATTCCTGCGCGCTACTCTCAAATACTCATTTATATACTTTTCCACCAAACATTTACTCCGCTGCGCCCCGCTCGTAACTAAAGTGTCGTTCATAAGTCCTGTTGCATAGCATATTATTTTATTTTAGAACGTTACAAAGTTCTTAATTTTTTTTTAAACACTAACACTAGTGATAGGAATAGCAAAATATGGTCCGAAATTAATTATGATGTGAAGGAATCGCGGAATAATAGATGCACGAAAAAAAAAAAACAAATCCTTAATTGTAGATTACTTATATTTTCAGTATTTCCTACTCGATTTAAATTTAAGTATATTTAAATTAAGGACACCGGTTTAAATTAAGAATTTCAATATGCTTGAAAAATGAATATAGTATTTTCAACTTATATGTAGGTTTGTTTATCATTTGTCTAAAGTTATGAGGAAATAAATACAGTCTGACGTTTATCCAAAATAAACAAAACTATATTTTCTCATATGCAATGTCCAACAACTTTCGTCTGTTTAATGAAAAAGAGTAAGCAGCACGGCTTTCCGCGCTACCCACATCTTTTTCTTTTAACTTTCTAATACCTAATGGTCAAGTGTCGTGACCTACTTTTAACCTTTCGTCGGTACGCATTAAAAACTAGGAACTCCGGAAACCACCGCAAAGCGGGTTCCTTTTGATTTTGACTCACGCCGGTTAAAAGAAATAATGTAAACATAGCCTTCTATAATTGCATGCAGAAATGACAAACAAGAAAATACTGTGCTGGCGAAAACTAATCTAAAGGATATGATATTTTATCTACATATACTTTCAGATTTTTATTTCTAAATTGCAAATTCTACTTCTGAGATTGCATCATCTCTTTATTTGAAAAGCGTTGCTAGCCATCTCAAAATGATGATATATAATTTTGGATATAAGTCTATAAAATAATTTTCTCAAAATTATTATGACTGCACGAAGGCTAACAAAGTGTAACGATTGGTCATATGAAGTTTTAGTGCAGTTTCAGTTTTTACCAGTGCAAGGGTTGTGTAACAATAAATATAGAAATCTCATTGAAAAGTTGAGGATTCCAGAGTTTGTTGTAAAAGTATAGAACACTATTATTACTACATTTACTACCTACATCTTTTAAGTATGCTATGGGGAGTAGGGATTCTTCCCAAATACTTCTCAAGCTGAAGAAATTTTTATGAATTTTGTATCATTTGTTAATAACAAAAGAGATAAACTCCATTCTCGTTTTTGTGAAAGATTTGCTGTAAGGAGAAGCAGCCAACCAAACACTAACAGAAAATTGACAATACGAAAAATTGATAAATTGGTTAAGGCTTTCGCGGCCCGTTGATAAGCTATTATCTTGATTCGGGCTTAAAGGCCGTCGTCGGTTGGAATTACTTCCTAACGCTTCGCTAGAACGAGTAGCGAGCTTCTTCAGAGGTCCTTCCATCTCCGATGTTGGACGTAGACTGACGATTTCTCCTGCGCAGGTTGTATTTATGCCGATAGGAGGTGGGCGGGGCTTGTTCCGCTTCGGTTGGTCTGGTTGGCAAGATTCAAGATATCAATATTGAACAAAACGACATCCTTTTGACTTGAGTGATGGTTGGATAGAGCATGCAGGTATCTGTCCGTATGGGTTGGTTTTCTGTAAACTGTGTGGCCCAGCTTGTTACCTCGCTTCCTCACTAGTACGTCCAAGAATGCAAGTTGTAGGTCATTTTCAGTCTCCATAGTGAACTGGATGCTGGGGTGCTGACTGTTGAGATGCTGCAGAAAGTTGTTGAGCTTGTCCATACCATGTTTCCAAATCACGATGGTGTCATCCACGTACCGGAACCACGTTGCTGGCTTGTACTCTGAGGTCTCGATCGCTTTTTCCTCAAAGTGTTCCATAAATAAGTTGGCTATAACCGGGCTTAATGGGCTTCCCATTGCCACTCCGTCCACCTGTTCGTAGAAGTTTCCCTTCCACACGAAATAGCTATCGGTCAGACTTCAAAAAGTTTGCAAATATCGACAGGAAATATCCTGTTCACCAGGTCCAAGCAACTCTTCAGAGGTACTTTGGTAAACAGTGAGACGACGTCGAAGCTCACAAGGATGTCGTTTTGTTCAATATTGATATCTTGAATCTTGCCAACCAGACCAACCGAAGCGGAACAAGCCCCGCCCACCACCAATCGGCATAAATACAACCTGCGCAGGAGAAATCGTCAGTCTACATCCAACATCGGAGATGGAAGGACCTCTGAAGAAGCTCGCCACTCGTGCTAGCGAAACGTTAGGAAGTAATTCCAACCGACGACGGCCTTTAAACCCGAATCAAGATAATCGCTAATACGAAAAATTTCCTATACAAATTACACTGTGGTTTTTTTGAAATTAGAAGAAAAAGTCGGTAAATAATGTATATGTTACATGTTATACTAATTTTGTATAGATAAATTGTAAAGCAAATAATGTAAATATCTGCTTCGGCGTACCTTCTTATTTTATCACTGGCCTTTAACAATGGTAGAAATTTATTTTTATGTAGTAACACCTCTGCAAAAGTATTTCTTATCTACCTTTATTTGTTAAAAATTATCAAAAATCATTGATCAATATATAACTTGTTTTAGTAAAAATATAAGCCGAAAAGCTATTTATATATAGTTCTTATATTGCTATCTGCCAAAATAAAAGTGTTCTACTGGTAGAATAGAATAGAAAATTTACTTTAAAAATATCTCAATTTTTATGGTAACATTACCACCCTCTCAATATAAATCTGGGATAAGATCAAACAAAATGTATAACTTGTTGGATGTTTGATTTAAATCAACTATGTGAATATTTTTAAATATATAATTTAAAACTAGAAAAAATGCAATATAAAATTATGCTCATTTTAATAGGGCAACTTTATATTTTAAAAACTAATCGGTATATTCTCAGTTCAAGTTGCTACATAAATTTTTAAAATTTTAAAATGAAGCGATGAATATTTTGAATTTGAATTATCTACATTTTTGTTTAAAAAATATGAAATACTCCAATGAAGTATTTTATTTTGTTGAAAGAAACCTAAGATATTGAGAATTTGTCATTTTTATTTTAATCCGACGTAGTCGTGAGTCTTTGTAAAGCTTACTTAGGCTCAAATTGAGCTTAACATATTTGAACCAAGTATTTTGTATTTTATTCGTCGAAACTAACCAACTAACTCAACGATCCTACTTTAAGTTTTCCGGCCAACCTGTTATACCATGAATTACCCTAAGCAGGATGGGGTTCTGACTGACCAATGCTTGGGTGAGCAATCCCTTAATTACCAAGATACATTGATATTCGAAAGATTTTCTAAAATTAGGATTTTAATCTGCAAAATTGACAATTCTCTTTCTCCGTCCGAGAAAAAAATTGACCACGTCAATCCAGCATCCTGTATTTTGATATTTTATGTCGATGGGGGTAAAGTATGTATAGACGTCTCAATGAATCTTGTACATCGATCTAAAAAAATTTATTTAAGCCTGATACAATAAATATATAAATACATGGAGCAGACTCAAATCACTAATCTCAAGAAATCTTTAAATAAACACCGAATGTTTGGAAAGGCATTAAAGCATAAAGACCGTAGTGTTTCGCTATGACAAAATAAAACATAAAAATAAACTAGTTTCTCTATGGCGGGCATTAAAGTTCTCCACAGTTTGACCCGTGGGAACGGGTCGTTTTTTTTTTTTTTTGACAAAGGACCGTTTCATCAGGCAAACTTTCCGGATCGCATTAAAACCGTTTAAAATTTTTTAATTATTTTTCCAATAATGGCTTGTTTATTTTGGAAGTCAAAGGGAACCCCGTACGAGGGTCGCTTTTAATACGAATATCGTAACGACTGCTAACCTCGACAGTGGCGCGCGTGGAATTAAAACTCTTTTGTCTAGTTTCGCAGGGTAATCAATCAATATTTTATACGTAAATTCCTATCGGCCCTTAAGTCCGGCATAGTATTTCCGAAAACATATTTCAAAAGAATGCGACCACTTTTGAAGTAAAGCACTACACAGTTATTAATTGCTAAATGTTAGTAACATAAGTATTAAAATGTTTGGTAAATATTTAAAAAAATAAAAATATTTAGTCGTCATCCTCTTGATAAATCACTAGGGTAAGAAATTTCAAGGGATTCCATTGTACTTTAGAATGTTAATTACATGGGTACCAAACTGTGAACATTTTGAGGAATTTCACGTTACCATATGGAGATGTCATTTTGACTTATTATATTTTCTAAATTTTAATTTCACATTTGCTTTTTTGTTTGCGTTATTTAAATCTGTTTTCATTATTCATTTGATTTGATTGAAAATATATCACTTTTTGAAGTTGCGTTTATCGTAGTCAACTTTTTTTCATTTGCCAACTTTTTAATTCTCGAAATCAAGTTTAGGGACGGAGTAAATGATTTTGATGATGCAAGTGTAGCATGGAACCAAGGCCCGGTAGATACGATGTCTAACAGCAGCTTAAAAGAAATCTAAAAAAAGACAAATGTAAACGGAAAAAATATTCAAGAAGAAACTTTGCAACCTTGGGACGAGGAAGTCGACTGAAAACCAGTTTTGGCTTATTGTGTATGAAAGGTCAATATGCTTGACAAGAAAATCCCAATAACTTCAGTATTTTAGAAAATGTCAAAGAAGGCGGGTAATTTGCACCACTCACTTAGACCTCAGCAGGACCATTGTGACAGAACGCTTCCACTCAGGAAATGAAGGTGTGTGAAATTTTGTTTAAAGAAACACTGCAGCAAAATTAAAAATTATTTATTTCAGTATCATCTAAATGTGTTGGAATTGCTCTAAAATTGATGTCAGAGAATATAGAAATGGATTTTATCAGTATTATGCAAAAATAAAAAATCCATCCATATTTCTTGTTCAACGAAATTGCATTGTGCTAACCGCCTAAAAATTACAGCTAAAAAATGCATACAAAATGCAATAAAATGTAGGGTGTACGTAAAACTGAAAACATCTACGCCATTGGTGCAGGGTGGGTCGGGTGGTGGGACGTGAATATAAACAGAGTAAACATCAGTTTTGGATAACGCAGAGGTCTACGCGCGCTTTTGATATTTGCTTTCAATCAAATCTTCTTATCCTGCTTTGATCGAGGTGTATTTCAATGGTATAATCGAAACACGAACCCGACGGAAACGCGTTGAAGACGAACAAACAGTATCGTATTCAGGCGTCAAGGTCAAATTTTACCATATTCCTTTCGTTTTGGAGGCCTATAGGTGATACGCATAGCCCGCAACGTCATTTACAATGATAAAGGGTTCATTTTCCTTTAATTGGATTAAAATTGTGCCGTCCGCGGAGGTAGCTGTAGTATTGTACGAGAGATGTACAAGGTGGACCGTTTAAGAGAGGCCTGTTTCTATTAAAATGACCTTCATTTATTTTCTTTAATAGCCACTTTTTTATATACAGGGTGGTAAAATAGAGTTATATGTTTTTAAATAGAACACCCTACATTTTATTGAATTTTTGGATAGTCCTTTCAAAGACAAATTCAACGATATATATGAGTATGCATCGTTTCGAACGTATTATTAATCATCTTCAAAATTCGCGTTATGTTTAAACCATCATTGTTGGCTTGCTTATTACCTTTTTAAACTTTTTTCCATCTATTATTTTTACGAAATTAATGCTTTTCTTTAGGCAATAATCAAATTTAAAATATTTTGCTAAAATACGCGGTGTTGCCACGTTACGAAGAATGACACTTTTCTCATTTTTTTAAAATGAGACACCCTGTATATTATTGGATTTTCGAATAGCCACTTTAATAGAAATTTCATTTATATGACTGACTTACCGTTTTGGTTTAATTGGCCATTATTTTCCAATAATACATAAATTTTACATTCATAATTTAAGAATCTTGTAAATAAGTAAATTAAAAAAAAAATTAAACCTCACATTTCAACTTGCGTTTGCGTAAGTATACGCCCTCTTGCTTTCTAAAATAAATGCAATTTTGAAATATGAAAATGAGATAAAATGAGAAATCCGAATGCATCTAGACATGCCAGGTCCTGTAGTATTTTGGTTTTTTGCTTTGTTGCCTTGTACGCGATAAGTTAATTCTCATACTATGTTTATAATAAAGCAATTTAATAGGGACAAAAATTTGAGTGTTTAGTGTATTATTTTATATAGGGTTGTTGCTAAATTTCTTAAGAAGTATTTTATATCTCTGAAAATAGTTGAAGATAGTTGAAACATGTACCATATGTTACATAAAAAAATTCCAGAATGTTTCGCAGAATCTAAAAATGTAACAATATACAGGGAGTTCCATTTAAAAAACTAAAGTTTATATACTTTACGGCAAAAATATTTTGCATAGATAGTAACCTACATTTCAGCTTTTTACCGAAAGTCATTCTCCATAAACCTATACGAGGACGCTTACCGTGAATAACCCTGTATATAAAATTCTAAAGAGCGCGCTTTTGTAGTTAATGATAAATTATTATTTTTGATATTTGCTATTTGATAAAGCTGATACTGTTTCGATATCATACATTCTTTTGCCTAAGATAGTACCAGATCAATTTACTAGATATTCGTTGTTTATTTTATCAATCTACGGAGACATCGTCTAACACCCTGTATCTTTTTATTAACGTTAACTTTACTTTAACTAAGCAAAACTAACATCGGACATGACATCGAAGAAAAAAAATCTTATTGTGATGCCGGACAAGTTTTGGGACACCCTGTATAGTGCATTCGACTCTTTTTCCGAGGACGGCATTAAGTCCACTATGTCAAGGCGGCAAACCCATATTACCGTTTTCAGAATCGCGCTGGTAATTGCGTTTCGACATCTGGACTTTTTAGCGCATTTGCGAGGAACAAGCTGAGCATTATACCAAGATGATTGGCGAATAGCTAATTTTCCAGCAGGTGCTACACTGCTCGGCGCTAGTCAACGCCGACGATTGTACAAAAATTAAAAAATTGGAAACTACAACTAGTTTTTTTTTAAAATTTTTAACCAGTTGCGTACGTCTTTATGTAAAGCTAAATATTTTCGGAAAAATATGTTGGCTATTTTTTTATATCTAAAAATTAATTTAGAAATTTCCATTCATTCATAAATGAATCACAAACTTTCCTGGCTCATTTTATATAAAGATCAAACAAAAAAAAATGCAAATGCAATGCACACAAACAAAGCCGTGCTGAATATCATTTCAAAAATATTTGGTCGTCATCCTGTACGAACGTCACTGGTTATAATGTGCCAAATTTCATAAAAATATCTAGGATGTTTATTAATAAAACAACATTTTTTAAAAATTTTATCACCCTGTATCTAGTATTTTCAAAATAAGCGCAAGTCGCAAAAAAGTGAAAAGTATTACCAAATTATTATTACAAGAATTACAAGATTTTCATGCCGTTCATTTCAATTGTTTTTATAAAAAATTTAATAAAAACATACTTACATAATACTCTCCGGAACTTCACATGGCGATTCCTCAACTAATTTCAATGAAAAAATAAAATAATAATTACGATTTTATTTATTTTAATTGTAGTTAGCGTTCCCGATTAGCTCTAGCCCGTAGCGAAACTAAGGTTAAATTTGAATTTTGAAATACATATTTATCCTAGAATATATTATGTTTTGTTTTTTGTTACTAATTGCAGTTAAAAGACGATAACTATACGAGAATAGTCTGAGTAAGCAGGCAATATATTAAAAGGATGATTTTTCCGCATAAATAAAAAAAGACTTCATTAATTTGTTTAAAATTATTTGGTCCATGTTAATATTGAACTAAAACTTTTTTCCTCTAGCTGTTAAGTGCTGTAACTCTGGTGAAAAGTTAATTTTCAACGAAATATTATTATTTCTAGAGAAAAATCTTCCTCCACTATACTTCTCATCTATTTAGCACCTTAGTGGATGTCTTAAAAAAACAGCGACGGTTAGGAGGTGATTTGTCGGCACGTCGTTGCGTTTTACAATTAACATAATTGATCAAGCAAAACTATTAGGCACTTCGCGCTTGTTACTCGTGGTACGGGCAGTGTAGATGAAAATCTTCAATCACGGTAGGTACCAGCGAGCGATCGCAATAGAGTACCCGCGTTTGTAGATTTTTTTCCCCTTTGGATGAACTCTTAACGGTACACTGTCGGTTATTTTTAGATCAATCCTCGGCTAATTGGCCACGGCACATTACCGAGATGTTATCGCGTTGTCAAATGTTCCACGATAATGACATGGATATTTATGTGATTAATAATCGTCATCAATCGAATCGCTATTAAGAGTTAAATTAAGAAATACCACCCACTATATAGATACAGAACGAAATCGACTGCGATGATAATGCAATTTTTTTTGAATTGGCATTTAATTGTGCACTTATCAGTCTCTGTTGTTTTCGCGTTTAAGGAGTATCTTCCTGTTGTTTTGTGTTTGAAATGATTCGCATATTTTTTATTTAAATGCTTTATATCATAAATCTCAGCTGAATCGAAGAGTCATATTTTTTTCTTTCATTTTTCTCTTCTTCCAAAGTTACATGTCAAAATCGTGAATATATGGAGTCCCAAGACTAGTTTAAAGGCGATTCCATATCTAAAACTAAAGCAAAAAAAAAATTATTTGTTATATATGGTTTTACATCATGAAATCACCTTTCCATATTACAAGTTTTTTTATTTGTACCAGTTGTGTTCGGACGGCGTGTGAACTGAATCATTTCCATGAAAAAAATAATGATATAACACTAGGGACAATTTCTTCAATTGCGAGTGATGGTGATGATCAATTGGTGTGATGGATAATTTTAGAGGTTATAATTGTTTGGAGGTTGCATCTTTACACACTTAAAAAAAAACTAAAGAAATCATACAAATCACTTGGTTTTTTTGAATCATCTATGCAACAGGTCATGCAGAGAAAGTTTTTTTGTGTGAGTGTGTCCTATTTTCTTTTATACCTGGACGGTGAATAAAATTTTTAAGTGTTTGTAGGAAGGTAAATAGTTTTAATTCAGTCACACTATATGGTCGTTAATAAATAACTTGGAATTACTTGATAAAAAATTGTACAATGCAGTGAAGCTGTCTTAAGCTTAAAAACTCATTTTGAGTAAATAATTGATAAGATCTTTGTTAATCATTTTTGCTGCACATTTTACACACATATTCACATGCGGAGCCCCAACACAAAATTCCATAATTTAAGATAGCTGAGCCAAAGTACTCAAAAACAATTTATTTCCATTTAGACAACTTGTGTAAAAATTTAAACAAAAACAATTAAACACTATCATTTAAATTTGCTTGCTCAGTGCAACCTTTTCATTGGAATAGATCATAAATGATGATAAAAAATGATCATAAACTTTTATAGGAATGACAATTGGGCTGTTGGCTATTTCTTATGAAACCCAGCACTTAATTGTTTGCATAGGTTGGAATTTTGAAGGGACGATCTTTGTTAGGAATAGTTTTAACATTCAATATAAAAGTAAAAACAAAAAGACAAGAGAATCAGTGTTCCCATGTCACTGATCAGTTGACGAGATGAAAAGTGGCGTGTTTGGAAAACATTGTTCTAAGCACTGTTTTATTGGCCTTCAGCGTAGGGTTGATATACTCCTACTGGCAGTAAGCTTGCATCCTAACGGTGTTCACTTTGGAACTACTATTTAATAATTGAAAATTAGGAGCAAAAACGGCATCGTCAGCTAAAAGTGCAAAATATAATTTATAAGTTAATTAATTAAACGCAAACAAAAAATGACGTAACAACCGGACGTGGAACCCCAATTAAAACCGCTCTAGATGTTGCTAAATCGATTACCACGAATAATTTGTTTAGTAGCTTATTAACCTTTATGACTTTGAACACCAGCTAAATCGAGGAATATTGATAAGAACATGCCTATCTCAACGATTTTGGAAAACAAAAATGTAAAGCAATATCTCTGGTCAGGAATTAACCTTCTATCCTCCTTTAGATGTCTGTAGAGTGAGTGCAAATATTACTTGCTTGCTGTTTAGCATTTTTTTGCGAGAGCCAAACTGTGACGCACTCTTAAAGATTTTGGAAAACAAGAATGGAAAGCAAAATCTCTAGTTAGGAATTAACCTATCGTCCTTTTCAAGTAGTATAGAATAATATGTACAAAATTTGTTTTTACCCTTCAAATTGGAATTTCACAAACTTATTTAATTTTTTTTTTTGCTTAGCATGAGGATCGCGTTTTAAGAACCTTAGAAAACCTGAAACGTCCAGGCCATTGATTGTTTGATGTTGTTATCCAAAATAATGCCGACTTCATGATTGCGTCCTTGAGTTGTACTTAAGTTTTCCTCGACTGCAAATATTAAATGAATAAAATGTTTCCGACGAAGACCTTTCTCTACCCATTATATGAGGGAACGTTTTCGTTTTTCCTTTTAACGAAAGGGCATTACTTTGCAACATCAACGGTCCGGAAATAAATTGAAACAAGTTGGAACGGGTCCGGCCAGTTTGTCATCCTCAGTTTGTTTTTGCTCGGCACGCGGGTCGAATAAAAAAAACCAAAATGGTTCCGGTCGGTTTTGACATTTTTTCGCCCGGGTTTTCCTTAAAAGTAAGCGTGGGTAATGGATCGTCAATAATGGGGAGTAGATGGGGGTTTGCTTTTTTTTTGCTTATTTTGTTAAACTCGCGACCTCTGTCGGGGTTGATTTATTGTACGTTTTACTTTATTCGGGTATAAATAATGTACACCCGACACGGAAAGCTCCAAATAAGTCTGATTAAAATTCGTCAATTTTTTCTTTCCCGGTTTTTACGCGTTATTTAACGATTTCTGTGCTCAGGACCGTCTTGAACAATTTAGGCAGGTGCCTAGCCAAGACTAATTAACCAATTGTATTAACTAAGGCGAGTTGTCTTTAGAAAAACAGTGTTTTATTATTATAGTATTATTTATTATAAAACGCTTCAAAAATGAAGCGTATTCTAATTGCCGACTGAGGTAACGTGAGGGTATATAAAGATTGACCATAATATTACAACTTTAGTGATGTTGCAGTCAAAGTGTACATTCCAGTCAATGCATACATTCACTTCCCATTTTATTGGAATGAACACTTTAACTAGTAACTGCATGCATTAACTAGGTAATGCATGCAGTTACTAACCAACTGCAGTCAAAGCGTTAATTGATGAATTTCAAAATAAAATCTAGTTTAGCGAATAATTAAATTAATTATTGACTCGACAATTATTGCACTGGAGCTAGAAAGAAAGAAAGAAAATAATTTGGAACACAAACACATTTGTAAATAAGAAAAACGCTGTATTTGTTTGAACAATTCAAACTTCCATGGCATTTGGGATTGCACAACCCTTTTAAAATCCCAATATTGCACGAGAATCTCCCCGTCCTCTATCAACTTCCGGTACCTTAATTCTTACTGTCATTCCTAGCTTCGCCGGAGGATGGGAAGCATCGGAAATTAATTTCATGCGCTTAGCTTGCTTATGTAAGTTTTCTTTTTATTCTGCTCGGGCATTATTGATCTGTGATCGCACCGTGCAAATATCGCACATTTTATTACATTCCGAATTAAGTAAAATGTCACATCCATCACATTTTCGTTGGGTCGCGGTAGTGTCAACCGGTGAACAACGCTGCTCCGTGTCATCTTGAACCACTAGCAATTCCCCGACATCTTCACTGAAGATTATATCTGATTCTAGAGCATCTTCCACAATGGTTTCAAGTCGTGGAATCTCCTGGACACTTTCTTCTGGATACATACAATTTAAACAATTCACTTACCAACAATCTCAAACGGAAAAACAACAAACAGCAAACGGTGCAGCACGAATAAAGAGGTTAGGTTTTTGGTTTCCCGGTAAATTCAACCCACTTCCCACTTTGACTAGAAGCAGTCCGTGAATGCATACATCCACTAGCAAATGTGTTCATTTCGGTTAAAATGAACACTTTAACTACGGAGTTTAGCAAATGTATGCTGCAACAGTGATATCCCAGCAACACAACGCAAGAAGCTTACGCCAAGACAAAACGTCCTTATAGAAGGTGAACTTTTGGAAATTTTCTAAAACTAGACCATCCACGTATCAAGATTAGGTTATCCTATTTGAACTTTTTCCGAGATCAAGGCAGTCTTTATTGTTTTTGCTGTCTTTCGGAAACCTCCAAAATACATTTGTTCCGTGCCGTACTTCTATTTAATTTGTTGATTAATTTTTTTGTAATGTTATGTATGTTATTTATTCCTATTTTTATAGGAACACAATACACGCGTTAGAAAGCGGTCCGAGACAGCTGAATGTTTGGTGCAAACTGCGGGTTAATACAATAATATTAATTAAACAAATAAGTTTGATTGACCTACTTATTCTGTTTTGCGCACATGGTATGTTCGTAATGGAGCATGTCTCAACCTATTGTATGAAGTTCTTGTTCTGTTTCTGAACGCCGCCCAGATAGAAGATTTTTACACCAGGCAAAGACTTCTCTGCAGTATCGAAATTCACTTCGCAAAATTTTAATATATATATATTTTATTAAGAATATTTGGCTGGTATAGCAAAGTCATTTTATTTGGAATAATAAACTACTGGATTCCGGGGATTTGTTTTTCACTTCATATTGCTGATACGCTATTTAATATATTATGCAACAAGTTCTGTAAATGGCATTTAGCACAAGCGGAGCGAGTGTTTAATAAACGAGTAACTTAAAAAGTTTACCAAACGTTTGACATACTATACTTTTCACTGACATGACCGTCAAAATTCAAGTCGTACTGAATTATACGCCGAAAACATCCGATTGCTCCCAAATCCGTGCCGTAATATTCCGGGAATGTCCGAAGGAGCTCAGATTCGTAGAAAACAAAACTAACGTGGTAAAACGACACTTTCCGCATTTTAAATCAGTGTGTAATTAGCTATAATTAGGTATAATTCAGACCAGAGAAAACTGTTTTATTGCTCTCAACTTCAGATAAAAATGATAGATAACACAATTTTCGGTATTCACCAAAATCGAAATTGGTGAACAAATAATAAATGATAGATCAATTTTTGTCTATAAATTCAGGGAGAAACTGTACCTATTTTTTTTCTTTTTATCCCTAGCTTTTCTACTCCTATAAATCTTTTATTAAAATTAACATTTTTAGAATAGACAAACACAGTGAGCTTAATCGTGTTTCCTGCGAGAGAAAAGAACAGTCTGAAGTGCAAATAGAATCCTTGCAAATAATTACACGTTTGGGGTTTTTGTTCAGATAGAAAAGGAGACTAAAGAGTAAATAGAATAATTGCAATCCTCGCGATTAGACTCTTATCAAATATTTCTTGTGTATATAATTGTCAGCGTTTTTCATGTTAGCATATTTAGCTCACCCGGTGCATTTCGACAGACACAAGGAAGGGAATTCTTTGTTCTCTATCCGAATACCCCCAAGTGCAATTATTGTGCCGCTAACGTAAAAATTTCGCTCGGCTTTGCGATTGTCAGACACATTTCGGTCGTCATCAGAAGTGGGATGATTAATAAGCGAAGACGTTGCCCGACATCGAAATTGTTTCCGTTTCGCCAACGGCGTCGATCGGCCAAATAGAAACGTCCTTGCCACGTGATCCAAAATGGAATTTATCTGGGAAGCGTGCGACGTTGACAGCTCTTGTCCGTACCAATCTAATAACGATATATTTCCGATGTACGACGAGCTACCCTTATAATTCGGATTGCCCGTTCCCTCCGTGCTATAGGGGTTCCATAAAAACTAATGTAATATATTATGTTTATCGCCATGTGTCGGAGAACGGGGGTGTATTATCGAATTAGGCCATTTTTTGATTGCCTTCGGGGCGAAAAATACTCGCGCGAGAAAGAAGAAGAGGGTCGTCGCCTTCGAACGTGAAAATTTTTTTGTTGTTTCGCTTCTTGTCTCTTAAAACATGCGCTCTGCCGGAAGGGTAGTGACAAGCCTCTCGAAATTACCCCTAGCAAAAAATCTATAAGAACATTTTCGGTATTAGCAACGTATTTATCATCCCGCTTATGAAATGATTGAAATTCATATGATTATTAACATACGGGTACATTTTCATAGAGATATGAACATCTACTGAAATGCCAGAAAACAGAGCGCCTTTTAATTCTGCTCCCGCTAAATATTACAAATGGAAAACCACAAACCCTCGTACTAGTTGGGTGTGGACATGTAAAAATGGTTTCCAAGGATTTATTACTTATCATTCCGCAGATTGAACATGTTGAAATAAACCTCGTGATTGATGTTTTACAATTTACATTGGCAACTAATTTCGATGCGTTGGTTAGTTCATAACTTGTTGGATTGTAGCTATTGCACTGAATCTAAATACGAGTACATATTCCCATAGATAATAAGGAAAATATTCATGCAAAGCAGCCAGTATTGCTGATAGAGCCCCTGTGGACTCTTCGGCCACTGTGACCACTAAAACGCTATCAATATATTAGAAAAATGGATATTCAGCTGGAAAATGAACAGCAGTAGCCGAATAGCAAAAGATTTTATGATACGCTGACCTTATTTTCATGATCCGAATCAATATTCAACAACCAGATGGAGACTGGAAAAATCAACTGCGTCAATTAATTGCTGGCTTCTCCAGACTAAACAGATCGAAAGGTTCATGAGTGATAGTTGGCAGAGAAACTCTGCAACTTCCAAGAAATAAATTGAAACTGAAACGGTCATGGGTAAGTTCTAATGAAGAAACTCTCTGGAAAATTTTAAAACATGGAATACTTTTGGTTAGTTAAGGTAACCTGGTAAAGCCGTACCGATTAAATTGTCAAAATAGGAAAACAGTTAGAATGAATACTGGACACCGGGAAGCATTGCACTAATGCACACTCATAAACTCGGCTATAAGTCATTCCATTATAGGTCGTTACCGTAATACGTAAACGTCGAAACCATCTGCAAAAGTTCCCTACACAAAGACCTCAGACAACGGGGACGAAATTAGGGGGCGGATGGCTCGTTATCCGTGGCGGATGACGCACTTGTCTCGCCTATAGGCGCATATAAGAGTTTCTCTGCTGCACAGCTTATGAGATCAACGCGGAGTAGTCAATGAAATGCGCTCGTTATAATTCGAGACTGAGTTTTCACCAAAAATGTAACTCGGTTCGCAATGTTACCGAAATGTGGGAATTTTGGCACGCTCCACACTCTCTCTCCGGCCCTAATCCGGGAAGAGATTTATTAAGGGTGGATATAAACATACCCTCGCCCCTGGTTTGAAGATGTTCGGTTGGGATGCGGAACGTTGTTATTTTTGGCGCTCGCCATTCCGGACAGGGTTGAAAGTAAAGCTGCAGGATTAGACATTATTATTTCCGAAGCGAACATATGGTCTTCAGCAGATGGAAGGAGGAGTCATATTAGAGAATGTGGAGGTGCTTAGAGGTTTCATTTTTAACTTACAGCCTGTACTTTTTTTTCCAAAGGGTTTTTTTGGAAATAAATATTATTCTTCTATTTGCCTTTTAAATTTGATTTTCAATTTTTTTATTTGAAATCCTCTGAAATAATGAATATATATTTTAAAATACTGCGTGAAGTAACGCCCAATGTAGTTCAGAAATCATATAAATTTTTCCATGGTAGTTTTTGCAACATATTTTACCCAATGGGATACTCACAGGATACTCGATTAGCCATAAGCATTTTAAAACATTGGTTAGTTAGTTCCTTTAGTGTGTTAGTTCTTTTGCAAATGAATTGCTTACTCAATTTAATTAACAGAATGTCTGGAGAAACTAGTGATTTTTTTTGTCATTTGCTTGATTCATTTACGTAATTTAATTAAGAAAGTTTTTAAAGTAATTTCATTCAGTAATGGGCATTAGCAAGTAGATGACGATAGCTTGAATAATAGTAGAAATAGTAGTCATTTGCAGTAATACAGTGATTTTCTACTCGGACTCAAAATACAGAAAATACTCAAAAATTCAAGTATGGGAAATCATTATGTAGCGAATTTGGTTGTGAGATTCCATAGAGATGCCTCGCAATGGCATTATAATCATAAGCCATTCACAAAATACGTAAAAACTCGTAGCAAAAATAAATAAGTGTTTTGATTGAAGTTTTGAACCACTTCAAAATCACTAATACGCAAACTGCCAAGTGTGACTTAGAAATGTCAGTGTTATAGAGAATTAAAAAAAATTACGCGTTGTTGTTGAGCATATTTCAATCCCTATTAAAACTTCTGATTTGAATATAATATCTTGGGCGATGAAGACTAATAAATAACACAATGGTGCTCACTGGAGTATTTCATTGCAATAACTCGTGTCTACCTTTGTGCCTCATTATGTGTCCCAGGCTTTTAACGATGCCAACCCTTCTCATCATCCGTAACCATTTTGGTTAATCTTATGGTTCCGTGATATCTTCCAGGTTCACTTTGTAGAACTATAGTTCTATAGTTCCAACGACAGAGAGTTTGTTGAGGGAATTATTAGACTCTTTCGATTCTTGTCTGATTTGTATCCCCACATGTTAATTCTTCATATTTTTCTAGTTTTGGATAATTTAGTCTTACATGTTTCTGTAGATCAAGCGCCAAGTGCCGTTCTCATCTACTTATTTGCCGTTGTTATATTGGAGCACATCAAATAGGATTATGATGTGATAGATATTTCTTCCAACTTTTATCGTTGTTGTTGTAACCAAACTTTCTAACTACTTGCTTTCTTTTACTACGCGATGTTGTCATATCGAACTCTGACATTGTCGAACTTATTCATTTTTTTTCGCGTGTCCTCGAGGTGCAATTAAGGTTTCAATTCGGCTGGAAAAAAGCTCCTTAATGACGGGCCATACATTCGAAACGGCGCTCGCTTTGAAACATCTTTTTCTCTCCATTACTCTATAATTCGCTAATACGTTAGCCCGGGCTCTTTATATTCGTTGACGTTATTTTTGCCCCGTTTATCGTGAAGCCGAACTAATTGGTATAATCTCCGCATAGTACGCTTTTGTTCTTGACGGTTTTTTTTTTCACCATCGTTATCCGACCATTGACAAGCGAAAACAAAAAATAAACGCGCGAGCGGGGCGGGGATATAGACGGACCCCCGTTCTAATTTAATCCTCCCCATCGCAGCCGGGGTGGGTTCGAGCTTTTAGGAAACTGCGGACGGTCGTCAGGGGATCGATATTAAACAACTCCGCCGGTGATGTTCGAGAGGTTGAATCAACCTCGACGAGCCGAATAATCGGCTTTGTTTGGGCGGCAATTTATTTGCTCGTTGGCTGACTATACTACTCGCAATCTCAATACGATTAATGCAAAAAGGGGCAGTAACGTTGACGGGCGACTCTGTTGACGCCGTCTCTCTTTTCCGAAATCGTGCTGTTCAACCAAATCTACCCTAGTGGAAATTTACCTGATGAATCTACCTTCATCCCAATCCCAAAAAAGTGTGTAGATTACAGATTAATTAGATAAGAGCTAAATGTAAGCTGAATGGACTTTGATTAGGCGCAGTTTGGTTTCAGTTACGGATTGGGACTAGGGAAGCTCTGTTCCCCTTTACCGTATTGCTGCAAAAATGCCGAGACCAGGGCAAAGACGTATTTGCCTGTAAACAACACTACAAACAGCTGGAGTTGACCAAAGGGACTTTCAAATCATTAGAAACTTATATTGGAAGCAGACGGCATTGACAATAAATTGAGCAATGACATAAGGATGTGCTTCTCTCTCCCCTTCTGTTTAACTGGTATTCGGACATTATTTTTAAAATTGCACTAGAGAGGACGAATGTAATCATTAAGGTAAATAGGGTACCAATAAATAACCTGACATACGCAGACGACACTGTTATCAGGGTAGAAAGCACAGAAGACTTAGACAACTTCTAGATAGTGCGAACACCATCAGCAAAAAAAATGGGACTTAATACATAGCAAAAACCAAATTTTTAATATCTAGCCGCTCACCACATGAAAATCCTTATCTGGAACTAAACGAAGCGCATATAGAAGAGTCAGAAGGTTCAAATGCCTAGGGTCTCTGATTACAGATAACCTTGACCCGGATATAGGACTTGAGATTGCCCGTTCCAGTTTCTCTTCTATGAGGTCAGTGTTCTGCACAGCTTGAATGTGGCTCTTCGACGGCTAATGGTTAAATGGTCCTTAGATACTGAATGTCTAAATCGTCCGAAAGCATGTGAGATATGGACACATCGTGTGCTCGTCATAACTGTCAAGCGAACAAACATCTCCTCAGAACGATTATGGAGGGAAAGATTGAGGGTAGACGAGGAGTTGGTAGGCTATGTAACGTACGCGAGGGGACTGGATACCGGGCCTCAGGAGAACTTTTTAAACTGGCAGAAGACCGAAATGCTTTCTTCCCAGTGGTTGCCAACGTCAGATAAATGATAGGGTACTGAAAGAAGAAGTGTCAGTAGTACCAGTGAATCTTCGGATGTGTTCTGGTTGGAGGGGTATATTTTGCACATGCTGACAGATGCATGCTGAGAAGTATCGTTCGGAAGAAATTTTAGACAGGCAACCCGATAGCATATTAACACCAATTCGAATTTTCCCGAAAATACTGCTATTTATAAACTGCATTATGTTGACGTTGAAGATTCAGTTCAGAAAAAAAGTTTCATCAGTTTGAAGCTAATAATTCAAGAAAACCGTTATTACGTTTATTGTTAATTATTGACGATTTATTATACTGGTCTTCTTCTTTTTCCAATATGAAGTTTATTAAGAACAAATATCGACTTACAGATGGACATTAGTATAATTTTATTCGAATGGCTGTATCAAATTATTTATACTGCAAACATTAAAAAAATTATCGATGAGTCTGAGCGTCAGCCTTCTCATTGAACGTTGTTAGAATTATTTTTCAATGTTTATGTCATGATAGCGTTTTGCTTTTTTGTTGTTATTGACTATTTTTAAATCTTACGTGACATGCCGTTTTGGCCAGATAAAAGTTTGTTTGTTGTTTGGTAGGCAGGAATGTAGCTATGTAGCGTACTAGTAATATTAGTTATTTTGTTATTAGTTTATCATTAGTACCTTTATATTATGTATTACCAGTTAAAGTTAAGTAGTAAAATAAATACATATAATGGCAAATTAACTTACGTTACGTTACGTGGCTTCCGTGTAGGTAGCTTACTGTTATTTCCAAAGTTAACAAAGTAGCTCAACACATTGAAGAGGTTGGCGACCACTGGTCTAGCGCATCGACTCCCTTACAATCACCGAGATATTTAGAACCAGTTGTTGAACATATAGCATAGCAAGAAAGTAGTTTTCATGTGCAACATGTTATAGTTTAGTCCCTAGTTCATTTGCTACATTGCAATTTTTATTTTGTTATAATTTTCGGTCACTGTTTTGTCACTACATTTGTCTGCTTACCTTCATGTAACCTGTTATTTTAATAATACCTGATGCTAAAAATTGTAATGGCACCATTACATGTTCACGTTCTCGCATTTTCTTACATATATTTTTTAAATCGATAGTTGAACTATATACTTAATTATATACTGAACCTGCACTGCATTCTTATGAACGAAATTGGGAAACTGCTATTCATCTTCGATCTGCCACTCTCCTCTAATTTACGATGAATCGAAGGTTTGATTCAACATTTTCTTTTCGCTTTGTGTTTTTGCTGCCTTTTAAGTAACTAAGTAATCTAGCGGCCGCCAGTTTTTCCACATTTTCTCTAATGCATACTTGCTGTGGACACGAGTTTGATGGTACTGTTCCTGTTTACTCTCAGAAAGTTGTCTCGTCGAGCTATCTGAGATTTAGAATTCGAAACAGTACTCTGAAATGGCGGAGTATCTGAAATTAGATGTCGAGAGTAACTCTCAATTGGACACCTACCATAAAAATGGTATCAGCAACGCCTTTTTTTAAAGTAAAAACAATTACAACTTGGTACTGCTCCAAAAATGTATTTTTTTTTGTTACAAGAGATTTCCTCGATTATGCTCATTCTAAAGTTTTTAAGGCAACAAGGAACAATTATGAATACGGTATTAGTTTCCGCTACTTGCACTACAATAATATTGTTAACTGTTTTATATCGTTCTAAAAACAAAATATGTCGCATCCGTATTCTTTAATTTTTTTGATTGATTCTTTGACACGAAATTAAATAAATATGTTTATACGTTGTTATTTTACCAAACGAAAACCATAAATATTGAGCAAAAGGCTATTGAAGTTACTAAGCGTTTTTGAACTTCCGATAAAAAATAAATTAAAATTAGCGTAGATCTCAAACATGAAAAAGTTAAATTTCAAATATATCTGTGTTTTTTACACTATCTCTTTTTAGATATGTATCAAAGTTTTTTAATATTTGGTTTAATAGGATTTATTTATATTAAGAAAATGCGACGTCATACTTATTGTGTGTGTGTGTGTTTTTTTTTAAAGAAAAGTGATAAACATTTCCTGACAAGTGCGATACGGGAGACCATAAAATAAATCCATCAAACGTTGAGAAATATTACCTGAATTGTTCGTCTGAGTGATAAATTATCTATTTCCGTTTTAAAGCTACACGGCAAATACAATACGCTCAACAAACCTGATATACATGAGGAACTTTTTAAAACGAGCGTCTAAAATCCGCCTTCACCACATTCCATATAATAATGATAATCAATGCTTTCGCGTATGGAACTAAATCGGAAAAATTTTGAAGGGCTTGGTGGAAGGGTCGGTTCCTTTGGCAACGAGCGATCCTATCCCCTCTGCCAAAGTTTAACCCCCCGGCCCGGGGCCTTAAATTTCACCAACAAAAATAGGGCGGGACCTTTTCAAAAAAGATTTATTTAAATGCAACCCCAAATCCGTTTAATCCACTTGTAAACAGAGTGTGTCGATTTCAATTTGGCTCTTTAGAACCCTCAGGCCAATTCACCAAGCATTAAGCTTAATGAGCCTTAAAGAATTGATTTCATAAATAATAATAATGGCCTTTGCTAGACGTGACAGACGTGCTTTTGTGAGTAAATAAAACGATCCTCTATGCGATCTGGAAACCCATGGGAAATACGAAAAAAAGTTTCGTACAAAAGTTTCTTGGACTTTCCTGAAGATTTAAAATATTATAATTTTGTTAATACAGGATGTCTCAAAAGTATCCCCTCGTCTGTGGGTAAATTTTAGTTGCAATATCTATGTCAATAGCGTTACAACGCAATTTTATATGGGGCAATCAAAATATGAAAAAAAAACATAACTGCCTAAACTATGCACTTTTGGCACTTTTGGGGTACCCTGTATCAATAAAATGATAATATTTTATAATCTTCAGGAGAGTCCAAGAAACTTTTGTACTAATCTTTTCTTCGTATCTGCTATTTGTTCTCAGATCGTATAGTGGATCGTTTTATTTGGCATACGGTGTACATTCAAATTTAGTAGTACATGTACCGGATGCCCTAATTGTTCATTAATATTCGGGTGATATCGTGAAAAATTTTCAACACTGTTTTTTTTGTTATTGCTATTTTTAAACGGTTTCAAAAGAGTTTTGTACTTATTTTGAAATCATTTGACAATTTCCAGATGTCTTCATAATTTGGGTGCCAAGATAGAAAGGCCTGTTGCCTTGAGGTTGGAAAAACGCGGTGACAAAATACTTTTATTAAAATAAATTACTTTTTTAAGATTACAGTAAAAGTCTCTTTTTGCTTTATTATACCATTGTATTGGAATTTATTCATTTTTAAATTAGGCAACTCAATCAAATTTTAAAATTACTTTTTCTGGTGCGTACTAATTTTACTTCAGAATTTAATTAAATATCATTAATCTATGAAGAAACTAGTTTTATTATTTTTGCAAATTATATTTTTTAAATTAAAATGCCCATACATTTTTGAAATGATTGTTTAATTGTTTCCATTTAAAGAAAATGGCGTTATTTGTCGCCTATAATGCGGACGTCATTGAGACTTACGTTTATTACGCTGTGTAAAATTCATATGCCTAGTATCTTGGATACCTCAAGGACCATATGCGTACAAAATATTCTATCGAGCTCCAATTATAAAACGATTTGTTGAAAAATTCTGGAATCAAAGTAGGTCGAGACATTATAGACATTAATTGTCAATGTTTCCTTCGAGAGTGTACGATATTACCATTTTAATAAATATTCAAAATAATTTCTTCAGCGATTTGTCCTTACGTCAATTAAATAAAAATCTATTAATCAAATGCGCTACAACAAAATGCACAAATATATAGGAAACGCTTAACCGATATTCTCTCTCAGCTTCAGTTACATTACTTACTAATCGCGTTTCAGTGACAGCTCATTGTTTTCCCGCATCTGGGATCGACGTTTTTGGCGGCAAAGCGACATGTACGGATCGCCTTATCTGTATCCGATTGAGCGTATTACAATCTGCGCGTTTCCAAATACGTAGATTTTCTGCGGATACAACGTTGCCTCGGATTTACGTCCGCAATTTTTGTGGAGACAGACAGTATACGTATACAAAAGAAATTGGTAACGGTTCCCGCTTAACCTGTCAGATGGCAGCAAACAAGTACTCGATTTGCGTAAAAGTTCGTTAAATTCTTTTGCTGTTAGTCAGAATCAGTAAAAAAAGTTTGGTAAATCACATCATCGTCCCCCTTTCATGAGAAATTTCGTTTTTTTTTCTATTAAACACTTTTGATTAAAACGGGAATGAAAGAGCACATAAAGAGCCATTAATAAAAACAGAATAATGATAGAAAATTTGCTTAGGAATTGGAAGTGGTTGTTAGGAGTTGCCAGAAAAACTTCAGGACAAATAGTAAGAGAGAAGACGAAAAGGAAGAAGTTTACAGTTAGTGGGTTCAACAGAAGGGTTACATTTGAGGACGCATTGAGTGGGAGAGAGGTTGATGTTGATAAGAAGGGAACAGTGTAACGTAAATTGTGGTTGCCTGGGTTGTCTAGGAACAATGAATGTTTATTATAAAATTGATCAACTTTTTCTTTTGAGCATTTACTTTTTTATATACTGTATCATATATCTTTATTTTGCTCGTGAACTCCTACATGATCCATTGCTTTATATGTAAATATTGTTAGCAAACTCACTACTGCTGGTACAACTATCTTCTGAATCGGAGCAATCAACCTCTTTTTTTTTATTATTTTTGTAATGCTTTTTACGATTTTACGACTAGTGCGAAGACATGTGGCTGAAAGAAGCTCGATATAAACTAAGCTACAAGAAAACTGATGACAGAAACTACTTTATTGGAGATAGTTGTTGCAAAGTTATGCTTAGAAATGAAGACAGAATGAGAGGATCATTGATTAGAAGAAGGGAAGAGGAAATGTAAAAAAAAATTAATCCTTTGGCATACAATTTGTCAGTTGAAAATTCATTTTATTATTTATTGCAAGAAACGTCATAAATTTGGCGTATATAGATCGGATAACAGACTAATACGTTTCCTAGTCTATCCCGCTTGCCCTAACCGATAATAGGGTGGTCGTAAAGCAGACGATAAATTCAACCACTCGCTGTTGTTTGCCGATTGTAAAATACGTCCCGTGCAGCTGGTGATATATTGACGTGTATATTATGTCGAAACCAAGAAAAATACGTTACGATTCTGCAGGCAACAGACGGATAAGGCAGCTCGTTTAATGATTTTAGTTTCGAGCATAATCGAAGGCACAAGCGGAAAAAGTTGTGTTCTAAAATTTCTCGCACTAACATTGACTTAATTCTTTATTCGTGGATGTGGGTTCTACAATCATTTCAGGAGAAACAAAATATGTATTAGCAATTTACCACGCGATATAACAATCTCTATAATAACAGTACTATCGCCCATTTTATTATTTATTATATAATTATTATTTTTGTTATAAAATAATTAATATATAAATAGTTTATATAATGCAAAATAGACCAAAGTAGTATGTTATACATATTATAACCTGGAGATGTTCAGCATAGCTGTTTTTCTTCATAACCACTTCACTGGATATATTAATTTTAATTTACGTATATTATAATTAGAAAAAAGGCGGCTTAAATGAACGGATGATATGCATTTTGGTTTTAATATGGGACTTAATATGTCTGTTGGGGATAAAGATACAGTCGAACTTCGATAACTCGAACTGCGATTTGACACATGAAAATTTCGAGTCATCAAAACTTCGAGTTATCAATAACAACTACAAATGCATGTACTTTTTTGTGAATGCACATTTATCCATTCATTTTTAAAAACGGGTTATACGTTACATAAATGCCCTAATAATATCTATGATTTTTGGAACAAAAAACGAAAATTATGAAATAGTAGTACATATGTATGTATGTATTTACATAAAATATGTACATACAAATGTATTGTATATGTACCCAGTATATATAAACATAGTATGTATGCACGTATACATATTAAAGTTTACCCTTTCACTGGAAAAAAGTCAGTTATTTGTGACTGACGACCGGATTTCTTATTTTGGTTTTCAACAAAAGCTTCAATTTTATAGAGGGAATCGGTTGTGTATTCACTGGTTTTCAAATAGGAACGCAAGACAATCAATGAATTTTCAACCAATTCATTTGATGGTGGTTGCTGAGAATCATCTTCCAATTCCTCCGGTTCGGATCTGCAGGACTCGATAATATCTTCATCAGTAGGAAACTCTGAAGTAACAATATCCTCATCCACATGTATAAAATCGTTGATGGTGCTACCTTCTGATATACCTCTAACGTTTGTCCAAACTATAAACTCGATTTCTATTTGGATTTCGTCTTCACTCTTTTCTTTCAGGCGTCCATGAAGGAAAATCAAGGGAATCTCATCTTCTTCTTCCCATTCAGAATACTGATCAAAACCGGTTTTTTAAAAACATTTGGAAATAGTTTCAGGCTTAACGTCGATATTCCATGCGGTAGTTACGTCGTCAACACAATCCATCAGTGTAATGTTATTGTTTTTGTTTTCTTCGAAACGTTCCATTGCGGTGATGCCTGAATGTTTATTTTTCAAAATTGTAGACACTGTACTTGCCGAACTTCCATACTTCACAGCCACATCTTTATTTTTTGAGCCACTTTGCACTTCTTTTATAACCTTGAATTTTTGATCAACAGACAAAGCTTTTAAAGTAACAAATGCAAAAATCCAAAAATGTCTTAGTATTAACTAGTAAGTCATACAAGTGAACTTAGCAAGCGCAGAAACTGAACTGCTTGCATAGATACGTTAAAAAGACAGGTTAGGATCGGTCGTAATTAGGGGGTTCACCGAGCAAATTCGATTTATCAAGATATTCGAGTAATCAAGACAAACTAACAAGCATTTCCTACTGTTGACGCTATTGCCAACCAATTTGGTTCGACTTATCAAAAATTCATGTTATCGAAGTTCGACTGTAGATGGTAATTTCTTAATGCTGGCCGGTGGTTGTTAGTTATAAAGAATTTGGTATCGGACTGTTCTATATTTTGCTATGACGTAGCTCGTTATATTTATTATATATATTATTGTTTGATTAGTTTAGTTACCTTAAACACGCATTCGTTAAGGATTATTGAGGTATGTCTGACCCAAAGTAAAATCCTTGGTTTTTGGGCTATTAATGTTTTCGAATTATTAAGATATGTGTCCTAATCCTAAGGCTAACATGGGATTCGTACTTCTTTACCTGTAAGGTCTTTGGATCTAGTCAAATTCATCATAACAAAAATCTAGAAAATCTTCTGTTTTGTTCTATTAATATGTGCAATTATTAAGATATGTCTTAACGCTATGCGATCCCCTATTGGCAAATAATTTTTTGAATCAAGAATAGGGATTTTTCGACTTATGGAAATTCAGATTGGGTTAGATTCTATTTGCAAATAGGTACGATATAACTCTTCAGGTTCTGTTTAATAGTATAAAACAGATTTTTCACCTTTCAGCCATCTCAAATCTTTTTTTTACTCCCATCTGTAAAATGCCTAATTACACACCGTTCTAGCGTGCAGGAAGCGTCACTTTACCACGTCAGTTTCGTTTCCCACGAATCCGAGCCTTTTCGGACATGTTCGGGATTTTACCGCACGGTTTTCGGAGCAATCGGATGTTTTCGGAGATGTTTCCCACGCTTTGAATTTTGACGTTTGCCAATTCTGACGGTCATGTCAGTGAATGTATTCGTGTTGTTTTGCGAAAATGTACTAACCAACTGTAACTAACCAAAAACTAACGGTCGTAGAAAAAGTATAGTATGCATCACGTTCGTTTATCTTTTGTGAAATAAACTCGTGAGTCAGATGCCGTTTATCGCACTTGTTGCATAATATATTATTTTCTACTCTCTACCATTGCCGTTTTCCTATATTATTTATTATTATATTAAGTCATAACTTTAATTAAATTTATAATATTCTGATTGTGCACATTAATTAGAGCTTTTTTTATGCATCACGTTCGTTTATCTTTTGTCAAATAAACTCGTGAGTCAGATGCCGTTTATCGCACTTGTTGCATAATATATTATTTTCTACTCTCTACTATTGCCGTTTTCCTATATTATTTATTATTATATTAAGTCATAACTTTAATTAAGTTTATAATATTCTGATTGTACACATTAATTAGAGCTTTTTTCTAGTTTTAGGTTCAATTTTGAATTCAATTAAATTTAATTTGTTAAGAATGGAAAAAAGAAGAACACAGACTCTTCAATTGGCAATGGATCGAATTACAAAGTTATTATTGCAAAACAAAAGATGCTGCAGGGCAAATTGGACTTGTTGACTTATAGAGTTCAATTGTTGAATGATTAATTAATCCTGTTTTTTCTGCCTTAATTTTTCGTTTTGAATTTGTTCCCCGACTAGATAAACTCTCGTAATTTGCCATTGCAAGAATCATATTTCCCATTGTTTATATTTATTTTTAAATGGAACGCCCAATTCGATTTAAAGAGTTTGTGACCCATAACCTACATTGCATTGGTAATTTTGAAGTTAAATACTGGTCTAACCGCTTAACTTAATTGACTTTTAAGGATACTAAAACTCCTTAGGTACGTGATAGCCATTTTATATGGATTCTTTATTTCCAGATTCCAGAAAAATTCCCCAAAATCCACCCAAATACTTGGTATATTTTGTGTTTTTGGGTAGGGTAAGATATATTGATTTTAGGGCTATTTGTATCTGCTCATTTTCGTGTAACGCCTTTGAGCAAATACGGGGATAATAATTTTGGGTACACGTTAGGATAGGTTCGAGACTATAGTTTTCGAAACGCCAAGAGAATTCAATATGGTTACCCCATTCGACGAAACCGATTAAATCGTCCAATCAATTATTAAAATACGGACCGCCAGTCCAATCTACATAGCAAGTAGGATAAGTCGTGAGGCATGAACAAAAAATAATAAATAATTTATTATTATAGACGGATGGGTAACGCGATACGGGTTCGGCTAACTGTATATAGTAAACTCCATTTATAACGTACATGGGATATAACGTACTTACGTACATATTTTACTGGTCCGTCCAAAAACTACTTTTGATTTTTCATCGGATACCACGTACCATATACTACTGCGGTTATAAAGTACAATATTTTCACTATTGGACTGGCTATAAAGTACGAGTGTACACTAAAACCGGATTATCTAGCGGTGGATCTCCGAAAAAATCGGGGATTTTTCAGTAATCATTCGCAAGGTTTTCTCTGAACCGTGCGTGTCCGGCCGACAGTTTCTACCTTATTGTTCCATGGAAAGGTGCGCTAGCACCATTTTTTGAGTTTATCGTTAGAATGGCGGATCGATGCAAGTCTTTAATTGTAGTGGCATCAGTAAGGAGGAAATTGCTAGACAAAAAAAAATCGAGAAAACAACAATATCTATAATTTGCAGTATTCGCGTAAAAATCAAGAAAGCAAGTAAAAAATTAGAAATAAGTGGTGCAGTTCTGAAATCGAAAGCCGAAGAATTCGCCAAGGGATTACAGGGTGAGGATTTTAGTTGTCCTACAGGTTGGCTCGAATGTTTTAGAGTTTGCACAAAATTACAGCTCTGAGGATGTTTTCAATGGTAACGCGACTGGGCTATTTTACAAGACCACTCCAGATCGTACCCTTAAATGTAGAGGAGATAAGTGTTGGGGTAGGAAGCAGTCGAAGTTGTTTTGCACCGTTTGGGTTTGTGCAAATATGACAGCAAGCGAATGCAAATTTCTTGTTATTGGTAAATATGAATTGCATGAAAAATGTGAAAAATCTATTTGTTATATATACGTCAAACTAGCTAGCTAGCTAGCAAGGATTTTGATGAAAAACTAAAACGTCAGTATAAAAAACTATTGCTTCTAGTTGACAATTGTGCAGCTTATCCAAATAATGTAATCCTTTCAAATATCATAGAGTTTTGGCCTCCAAATGTCACCTCAGTCGTCCAACCAATAAAATGCCTTAAGACATATTACCGCAGATGTTTTTTGTATCGTTTGATCCAGTCGTTTCAAAATAAGGAACCTTTCAACATCACTATCCTAGACTCCATAAAATTACTTGCACAATGTTGGAATTATGTTACTTCAACCACTATTTCAAACTGCTTTCGACACGCAGGTACGAGAAGTACAAAAATAATGGTGATGGTGACTGGGAGGTTTCTCTTAAGTAATTGGTTGCGCACCGATATTGAAATGTATATTCCTGAGCTTAATTTAACAACAACGGAGTTATTAACGGATAATGATATTATCACTGAAGTTTTACCAATGATCCTCAAAGCTCTCGTAACGAAAGCAACGATGATGTTCAATAGGATGAAGTACCAAGTTATTCTGAAGGACTTAGTGTCTCTAAAATTGTTACATTTTTTTTACAATCTACTGATAATGTAACTGATAATATTATGCAAGCACATCTAGAATATGAAATTTGTATTTAGAAATAATAAGCAAATAAAAATAACGAATTTTTTTACTTAAAAAGAATAATGTATGTATTTTTGCTTGTATGTTGTAAAGTTCATATAGATGTTTATTAGTTTTCTATTTTTATATAAAATAAAAATATATACGTACCTATATATTTTTTTGTTTTTTTTTATGGCGTACTTCCTCTATATATTTTAAGGTCCCTATAACCGGAATTTACTGTATACCAGAGAAATTTTCAAATATCGCGGGTACGTGAGCGCCATTGCAATGCCTAATTGTTTTTGGTTCCAAATATCGGACGGTACTGTGATTTTATCGAAAACCGAAAAATCTTGCTAAATTTCTATTAAAATTCTCGAACAATCGGAAATTCAAATCAACCGCTGCGTTAATTTTTTTAATTAAATAATTAATGAAATATCAGCTTCAATACTTAAAGTCGTCGTCGCCGCATGACAAGGAAGTAATTTAAAAATGTTATGCACGCATGGGAAAACCAAGAGCACTGAAAGAAAGGAGCAGTGAAAAAGTAAAAGAAGAATGAAGCCGGCGAGATTGCAAATTCGTAATGCCTGAATAATCCTTTAGAATGATTGCTAATTATTAGTGTTACTATGGGTACATAAGAGTCGTTAAATATATTAAAACAATACGTTAACTTGACATTAAAATTCTCGACAGCATTCATCGAGTAAATTAACATAGGAACATCTACCGGCCGATCTCGACAGAGATAAATTATTGAAGTTGGTGGGCCGTAAACATGTTTAAAAATATTCTTTACACTTGCTTAACATACATGCCTTATGATTTTGGTCTATTCGTGTGCCCATAAATCAGACGAATCGTTTTCAATATACATGTACATATGCACATCAGCCATAGCAAGGCAGGCCCTAATTTATACCACGACAAGAAGAATAATTGAAATCTCCTATTTACATTTGGATTTCTAAATTATGTAATATAATATCCCACTTGGTTAGCTAATCAATCAATATGATCAGGGCATTAATTTTTCGTTGGGGTTTATATTTGTAAATGCCTCTATTAAAACTGATAGAGGGAGAGCAAACAAACGCTAATCACTAATGGTCGCATTACTGTCGTGGAGATTGGCCTTAACCTCGTTAAGTCTTAACAGTCGCGTATTGACAATAATTGGGGAAAGTGTTTAAATGATTTAGACGTCATAACTGCCCCCCCGGAGAAAGCCAAACGAAGGAAGTTGGAAATATACTGACGGAAGGATAACATAGGATGTAAAAGTTTGTTAGATGTTGACAGTCAAGTATATTTAATTATTATCGAATCACTGCATTGATCTGAAACTTCCGATTTTAGATTTTTTTCCACAGGGTGGTTCGTTTTTCATCGTCTCCTCTATGGACGTGTTATTGGACTTGTGCAATTTTAATTATGCTCTTTTATTGCCTTTTCATTTAAAAATCAATTATTGAATTTGCTCGCTCGCACACGCCCATCATAATTTTTGTTGGACATTCTTTGCAGTATATACAAAATATATTGGGTGTTTCATAAAGGGAATGGCGATACCAAGTTTTTTTAATGGACCACAATTTTTTAAAAAATCTATTTGCGAATTTTGGGTCATATCCTGTACCGTATATTATTAATTTGCCTTATTTTGTATCTAATTCTAAATTTTAATTCATCTAAATTTTGGTTGCTTTTCCTTGTACACTTTTGATTTTAAATATCCCCAGAGGAAAACATCCAGTAGAATAAAATCTGGAGGTTTTGCAGGCCATGCTATTAATCCCCTTCCACCAATCCACTGGCCGCGAAATACGGTATTTAAATAAATATTCATGCGCTGGCCGAGCAAAAAATCATTTTGAAGAAATGGTAAATATCGGGCTCCAGTTAGATTTTGATCGAAGAAATGATTATTGGACCTTATTGTCCAAAATCCCTGCCCATACATTTATTTTTTGTAGATGTTGCATATGATTTTTTTTGAGCCGTCATGGATTATTTATTGTCCATTACCTGCCTACCTAGCTACGCGGCTTCAGTACTAAACAGTAGCTGCCTGTGGAAAAATTACCTGTAGAAGTGTAATCTTGCACCAGAAAAATTACAAACGTTTCACCATTTGTCTCCGTCTCTGATAAAAATTAAAATTTCAATTCTCTGGGTTTTATTTAGATGCCGCATGTTCATTCTCTTTACTAACTGAAACTGAAAGTATGAGTACAAAATGGCGTTCTCTTTTAAAAAAGAATTTGGTGTCGGATATCTACTTTTTGACCCATCCCGTAAATTTTCTATTTACTGCCAAAAATGGTCAAGAAAAAAATTGTGATGGACTTGGCGAGCATTTTTCTTGATATCCAATACCTCGCTATTAAATGAATTTGTTCCACACACACACAGGGATAGATGTATTCTGTGTATGTATGTATTTAGAAGGAATGTCAAGCACAGACGTACCAACTTAACAAGAAAAGAACTCAAATCAGAACAATGGGTGCTCCACACGGTGGTTATTCCTTGAACATAGTCAATTCCGATGATTAGAAAGAAACGAAGATCAAAGGATTATCGTGTTAGGAAATCCTGGACATCTTGAGCAGTTAATTTATTATAATTGTAAATGCTTATATTCTAAAATTGGTTGGGCTTTGTCCTCATTTTATATATCATCAACGTCGGGATAGTTAAAGATGGGGTTGGTGGAAAATTTTTAATGTTATAGATCTTAATCGATTGTGGCCGTTTGTCGCAGCCGAGTTGAAGACATATAAGGAAACATATCGATTGTTTTTTTTTCTCGGAAAAGGGAAACTATAAATCGCCAATAGAAAGTCGGACAAATCGTTGCATATTTGACGTGGCGGCGCAGCGGTAGCGAGCAAATGTAAAAAAGGAGTAACAAAAATGCGAGGTGTGCATTCGCTCCGAATAACGCGCGTCGAACGAGAACGAGCTTCCGTTCTGTTGTCGTGAAAACCATAACGTCGAAACGATAAGCATCCGTCTTCTCCGCGAGCTACGCGAGAGATCGGATCTAGAATTTTAAGGTGGGCGAGCCTAGTTTTGAACGCTATAATGTTATCGTCTGTATCTCGATGACACGGGGTGGGGGGTCGAGAGAATTTTCACTGATATACGCTGGGAAACCGTTCCCGACCGCTTAATCTTAGATATGAATTTTTATGGGGTTCTATTATAAGTGTTTTGCGTCAGACTGGCCGCTCATGTTGTTTATGTAGTGCATTTTTTTTAAGTTTAGATTTAAAAGTTGGAAAGTTCGGAAAACCTCAGTTCACTTGTTCAAGTGTTTGAATCATGTTTTTTGTATTTCGCATCGTTTTGTATTTAAAATCACTACGGGAATGGACCGGTCATTTTTTTTTGTTAATTGACCGAAATAATTTTTAAAATACAATAAAATTCCTAGTTCAATGTGCTTTGCTTCGCCTTGAAACACACTTAATTTACCAAACTCTAAGACGGCAAAAGAATGACATCTTAGAATGTTTAAAAGAAAATCTTTTTGAAGCAGATCCCAACATTGTAGGCGGTGTTCCTACACTGCACGAATTTTTACTCAAGTTTTGCATAATCTGATCTACCACCCAGATATTTAAATCGCGAATCGTCAATGCACATTTTAAGAATTATCGCACAATTAAAATTGAGTAATAACATTTTTTCACAAATTATTCTATAAAGATTGCGCTTACTTCATCAGATCTCCGTATGTGAGACTAATCAATTTGTTTATCAAATCAATCAATTATTATTAGTTTAATATTTTTTTAAGCTTATGTAATGTCTGATGCAGATTTCTTGTTCTGCGAACGAAATGGAGTTCATATTTTTATTGCGATTGATCGAATTTGACTGGTCAAATAAGAAGTGGTCAATTGACCAAGTCCAACACTAAATTCACCAATCGAATTCTTAATAACTATTTTACTTTGTGTTGCAGAGAATGAAACAGTGGATATGACTCTTTACGCAATATATATTAATACTTTCCTATAACAGTCTGCACCGAGTTTATCGGTCCTGTCGACCAATTAAACGAACCAGGCGATCAAGAGAGAATCTGCATTTTAATTTGATGGTCTTCACTTTTGACCCTGTTTCAGCTCTTCCTACCATAAAATTTGAGATTCTTCGTCTGCATGTTAGGTGATTTAATTTGTCGACTTTTGCTTTATGTAACTGAAATTTATTTTGGTCTCCTATACAGTCTACTCCTCGCATATGTCTATTGATTTTTTAGATATTTTAGTTATTTGTAAATTAACTTTATACTAAATAGAAATAATTTTTTAAGGTGGAGTACTCAAGTAACTCAATAATTAACAAAGGAATATGGCCTTGATCGTCAAGCTGACCAGCAATTTGCGCTCCAGCAATAAGTTCGTTGGAGTTGTTTACGAAATTTTGAACTATACCATCAGCACACTCGTTTGTCGTCATCATCATCATCCTACTCGAGATTAGACTTTAGTAGATTAGTTTTTATTGCCGTTGACTTCATTAAAAAAAGTGTAAACACAGAGAATAGTCTGCACAGAAAAAATGCCTTTCATACTTGTCTGACTATAACGGACCTTTCTAGAAATTTTTTAAAATTGCGCTCGTTGAAAATCCTTGGTGGGGAAACCTTTTTTAGGTTACCATAAATCTGAATGATCAATTCCGCATTAATCCGTGTACGTCTTGCAAGGCCCCTTGTTATGAATCACGCCCAGCACAGCATCTTGTAAGGAGAGTCACTGAAGGGGCGTACAGTTTATTTTGCCCTCAAAATTTGGCATAAGAAATGCACTCTTGTATAAAGTCAAATGAATTACCGGTTTTAGAGTTACTTTAAGTAGTTTTCATGCTCGAAAACAGTCTCACCCAATAATTGCTTTAAAAATAAATATGAAATAGAAATATTGCAAATTATTTTTAACTTAAACTTTGTGTGGTGTAAATTTGATTCTCGTATCTTATACTATTTTTGGTGCCCCTTTCACAGAGTCGTATTTCCTGAAAGAGGCATTTTATAAACCAGACTAACGTAATTTGCTAATACGATTTGTGTTCAAAAAGTGACTTTTGTAATTAGGCGAGATACGTACATTCGATCTTCAGCCAGTTTGAACGATTACTTCTTTTTTGTGTGTGTGTTAGATGTGTTTTGTGTGCTCGGCGATTTTCTGCTGTTAAAAGAAATGGAACAAAGAATTTGCATAAAATTTTGTATAAAAAATCGAATACAGCGCTGCAAAACACTTGAAGTGTTGGCAACGGCATATGGTGAATCTACTTTGAGCAAGAACAAAATGTTTATAAGTGGTACAAGCTGTTCCAAGATGGCCGAGAACACGCCGATGACGAACCGCACACTGGATGTCCCAACACGCCATCAGTTATTGAAAGCACTGAAAAAGTGAAAAAAAAAATTGTCGAATCACTATAAGAGAAGGGACTGGAGACGTCGGCATCTCTATTGGCTCGTGCCATGCAATTTTTTCCGAAGTTTTGGGCATGTAGCAGCAAAATTTGTTGCGAAACTGCTTAATTTTGAACAAAAGGAGAGTCAAAGGGAGCATCGCTCAAAAGTTGTTAATGATGATCCTTATATGCTCAAAAAACTAACCGAAGGCCAGTCGTCCCTATGGAAGAACCCAAAATCGCCAAGATTAAAAAGAAGCACGTCAAATGTCAAGATTTTGCTTATTCTTTTCTTTGATTATCGTGGCGTAGTAAATCAGAGTTTTTACCACAAGTTGGTACGGTCAACAAAGAGTATTAGCTTGAAGTTATGCGCCCGTTGCGAGAAGCAATACGAAGAAAAAGTCCGAAATTAATTTTGCATCACGATAATGCACCTGCTCACTCATCGTTGCTTGTGTCTGACTTTTTGGCTAAAAACAAAACCATAATCATGCCTCAGCCACCATATTCACCGAATATGACCCCCTGCGACTTTTTCCTGTCTCCAAATTTCAAGAATACCATGAAAGGAACGAGGTTTGGAACGATTGAGTCTATAAAGAAAAAATTGCTGGAAGAACTCGAGGCTAGCTCAAGTGCTTCGATGATTGGAAAAAAACGTTGGCACAAGGAGGATTACTTTGAGGAGGACAACAATAATTTTGATTAATAAATAAATACTTTTTGATAAAGCTTAGAAATCACCTTACTTTTTAAGCACACCTCGTATTCTAATTTTTGAAAGACCTTGTAGAATCAATCCCTATTAACAACAAAAGCAACAATGAAACTTGGAGTTTTAATACGTTCTCTTTATTTTATATTTATAATTTTGTTGCGAATCTATCCAAAATTTCAAAAAATCACAGCAGATTTTGTAAACGTACCGAAAACTCCAAAAGAATTTGATTGACGCTGCGAGGCGTATTCTCTGTAAAGATTTTTCGTATACGTCATATGGTAATGAGCTTAACAAGCGTTTCTTGATTAATGCTTTCCCACAGCAAAGTCCTTTGATGTGTGTGTATGCCAATCGGGAATATCATCTATCGATTGTCGACGGTAATTGCCCATACGTACGTATTCGAATTATTGTAGAGATTCCGATTGCCGTTCACCGGTAAAGCGGACGCGAACTCGTAATGTAAACCGTCAGTTTTTTTTTATAATCGCCAACGACGGACGTGAAGGGGCAATAAAACTCAGTGTCTCTAATTTTACGAATCTTTATAGACCATAAAAATGTAGCAGTGGACATCTGTTTCGTTATTAATCGGCCGAATAAAAGACGTTACCACGAACTTTCTTTATAATATGGGGGTTTTATCTGTTCCTGTACCAAATGTTGTCAAATCTGCGTCTAACAAATATTTTCTAGAAATTTACCGAACTTCGATCGATGTACTTTCACTTTTTTTGTAATTGTGTCATTATTAATGTATTGCCCTCAATTTTCATTTTGAAACTAGCTTTGGACTGCATAGTAAGTATAGTAGAGTCCTGTTTTATTAAAGGTGATCGATATTTCATAAACTGCAAATTCTGGAAATTACTTTTTAAGCTCCGTATTTTGCCGCATGGGGGCGCAGTTTATTTTGTTAACTAGAAAAGAAACAAATTACTCTATAACATTAATGAAGTTATTAGAGTGCCTGAAGATTTCCAAACAGCTCGAGAATGTCCAATGTCCAGTAAACTCAGGCTAGTTTGAAGGAGGAGAAATTTAAGTGCAAATTGCAATAACAACAGTTTATTTATATTTAAAAAAAGTTATATATTTAATAAGTAATAACCTGGTGGGAAAGCATATTAAATTTGCAAGAAATAGCGTTCAAACCACAGAAGTTGTGTAGGTATGTTACAAAATTGCTTTAGAATCAAAAACACCTCATGCTGATGTTTTTTGAAAAACTCGTAGAAAATTCAATTTCCAATAATTTCGTTATTAATTATAACCTCGCTTTTGTGTGAAAATTTTTTTTTAATTAATTTGTTTATTTACTCTCACTTCTAACCTAAGGAATATTAGGTGCAGCAATGTCGATTGAATTTCCCAAACCGTATAAGCTTGCGACTGTTAGTTTACGGTTCGAGAATTAATTATCCTCATCTGAAATTTATAGACCAACGTAAAGGGGGCGCAATTTAAGGATAATGCCTCGACAACGGGCTCATTTGACAATTTAACGTTGAAGCTCGTAAAACGCCGCAGTAAAACTTGAAGTTATAACTCGAAAACGTCGACTCTGACATTTGGCACTAATCCTTCCGCCGATAACAGCGCGACGCGGCACGGATAAAATTACACTTTAATAGGTCAAAAGTTGACGTTTCTGGGTCGTATTGTCTTCAGAAGCGGGATTGAACAATACGCGTTTGTATGTGCGGCTGCTCGACGTCAACACCTGGGTATTTTTTTACGGGCATAGTATAGCAAAGAATAATGTTAATTTCACCGTTATTATACGGGGCAAATAAAGTCCACTAAATTTAATGTTAAATTCCTTAAATATTCACCAAGACCAGTTTTCTATTTATCTAATTTAATACTATAAAATCAATTCAAAATTGATCATTCCAATAGCAAACTATGGTCCAGCTTTACACACCTGCTGGATCTCATTTATAATATTATAGAGTGCTAAATCGAAAATTTGATTAAATTTCAATTATTTGAGATCTACCGATTTTCGAGAATTAGTTTAAATTCGTACATCAAATGTGCTTTAAATTCTAGTGTATTTTAAATCACTTGAACAGTTAGGCATTGTAAAAACGAACATTAATAAACAACAGGATATTTTGCTGAGTATAAAAAAATATTTTTCAATTTATATCATAAAATAGTTTACTTGTAAAATTGTTTCTTAATAACAGTCTTATTTCTTATGTAATAAGCACTATTTTACACGCCTCAATAAAACTTATAATTTACTTTTTTTATTCTGAATTAATTCATTTTAAAAAATGTATTTGAGTTGAGTGGGAACTAGATTTTTAATATCTTAAGATAAGGCGTTACAGAATTAAATGTCATAATTAAAAATTTCAAAGTAATTTGGTCGCCTTGGTGTTTTGTACTTTAAAAATGAAACACACTTTTTTGGTTGTTTTAAACATTAAAAGAAGTACATACAAGTAATCTCTAGTTCATTATATTTATTCTTCATTTTATCCGAAAAAAACTAATTTACTTAATATCCAAAATCATTTTGTTGGAGGACTGAAAATTCTTTCAGTGTGTGAGTATAGTACGAAGTCAATATAATATGTTTACTGACACCTGTGATTTGCAATAACAGATGTTATTGCAAGCAAGGTCCCATGTCAACTCTAAACTGGATTAATACAAAAATAATTCAAATATGTAGAATTAATATATATGATACTAAAAAGGTATTATATATTTAAATTAGGAAATAGCAAAATCAAAAATCATTGTAAAACAAATTATTATTTTCGATTTGACGCATCCCTGTCAAAACACTAGTCGCAAGTAAATTTGTATAAACACGAAATGTATGTTCGCAGTCCTAGCAATATAAAATTACATTTGCAATATACAATATTTATAAAATTGCATCGCTTTTTCCAATTCCGACGGCTGATGCCTTGACGATTTTGATTCGTCTCCATCGCAAAACGATCTCGATTCCACCGCTACCAAAGTTTTGGAATCGATATGGATATCCTCTTTATTGGACTTTAACCTTATTTCAGTCTTCAGTTTCTCGAACAGTTCCCAACGTATTTGGTTTTTAGTTTAATAAAACTTCGCGTCTCTCTCCAAATACCCTCGTCAATATAAGTTCCGTTTGTTTCGTGAAATTGAAGGGTTTCGCTGTTAGCCTGTAATTTTGAGCGTCCGTCGCTTTTGTTTGCGTTTCTATATTCTTGAACCATGCCGAACGCTCGAGTGTGTTTTCTAAGTGCTTCCCGATGATTGGAAAGCACTTTGATAGAGATTAGTTAATTTTTCATTTCATTCAGACCTCCCTAAGTTTTTATTGTGCAAATATTTGCCACGTCGACGTCTTACAATCAAGTGAAATACCTGAACTAGTGGGAAGAATGAGTATTTGGTTGTATTCAAAAAAGTTTTTTGCTCACTCATAATCAAATGATGCGTGTATATTTGTCAGCTGTATCAAGCTCAGTTAAGGACTGACCTAAGGTTAGCTATAAAAACTTGTACCATTTTTGGTTAGCACTTAAGCTTAAGCTAATCATGAGAACTTAAAGAGTAAGTTAATTTTAACTGGGTTAGTAAAAATCGCGTTTATTTACCCTTCATACCAAGTTCGGCCCTGAATTTTAATTTTTTCATGTCTCGCACTCAAATTCCAAAATAATATTTTTGAAACATAAGAAATAACCAGCTTTTATTTTCGAAAGTTTTTTTTTTAAATAACAAATATTTAAAACCGAAAGTTACCCAAAATCGTTTAAATATTAATTACAGGTGTTAAATTTATAAGGAACAGTTTTCGAAAGTATATTAGATATGTCCGTTTTCGTCTTTTTTTTTAATCAAAGATAATGTTACTGGTAGTGGCCCGCTAAGTCATTTTTTGTATTTTTTGAAGCAGAATTCACTTCAGATAAATAAATCTCAAAGAAGATTATTGATAGGATTGAGTGTGGTAAATTTTTCCAAAATTATAGAGAGAATTTTTTAAAATTTGGTATGTGGCCATGATAATCTTTCGCAAAAAGATGTTAACCCAACATTTTAATAACTTAATCTTTTAAAAATTGTTGCTTTTAATTATTGTTCCAGTTAAAATGTATATATTTTTTTGAAAAAGTTCGCAACTTCTCTTCGTATTAATGGAACAAACAACAAAAGTAGCTATTTTTTGAATGACTTGGCTAAGTAGGTCAAGTTCTGTTAATAACAAATTATTGTTAGTACTAGTTGCATTAAAACTTTTCATGCTTACGTCGTTATTCAATAGTGGCTGTTTTTCTATTGATCAGGTACTCAACGGAAACGTATTGTATGGTACGTTAATTACAAAATGTTGCCAGTTTCCTACGCGGTTAATCGTGTTCAGCTAAGATTTGGGATAAAGCATCAACTGTAATTTTTTTGAAATTAACGATTCATGTATATTCAAATATTTCTTCAGATCAGTAATCATCGTGAATTACTGTAAATAAAACCGCGGTATAGATGATTTTAACAAAAAAAAAAAATGTTAATATGGGTCCGCGATCTCTTTATACTTACATATACAGTGGCGTCGTGGTAAGCATGGCACTGAATATTATTATCAAAAAAATGGTACGCCACTGCTTTTGTCGAATATAAATTACAATTAGCCAAAATGGTCTGTCATCAAAGGTTTCCATCGAAAAATTTAAAAAGCAATAAAAATTTCATTCAATCGTTAGAACTAAATTAAAAGCTAGCAGCAAACAACGTGAACGTTCTTGTTATGCATTGTGGGCCAGTTTGGATGGAAATGAGGAAAACCCGTTTTTTAAAATGTTTTCGACACCTAGTATATCAAAAATAAAGAAATTGCCGACCTACATTGGTATTGTCCTTTTTTCATTAAGGATCAGCATCTAGCAAGAAGGAACGCTCTACGTTTTACCACTATTATATGAAACAGGGTCGTAAATCCTAATGCAAGTGGTCGCCGTCCATTTAATTGTGGGAGGGAAGCTGAGCTTGTAATTTCTGTTTAACGCCTCTTGCTTTTGAAATTACGAAAAATCAGCGGTTAGAAATTTCCTTGGATCTATTTTTTTTTAATTTGATTTTACTTTTTCGTTGCAGAATACGTACACCAACGCCGACAAGTTACTGGCCGCTGCCGAAGAACTAGCCCACACGGGCGAGTGCGACCCTGACGAGATCTACTCAGTGGCGCGCGAGCTAGAGGCCCACGTCGCCTCGTTCGCGGCCAGAGTCGAGCAGCGTCGGCGGCGGCTCGACCTGGCCGTCCTGTTTTACACGAGGGAAAAGGAGCTGGCCAGTTGGGCGGACGAGCTGAGGCAAGAGTTGCAGCAGGAGGAGAACGCGGCGGAAACGTTGGAAAGCGTCGAGAGGTAATTTCATTTAATTAAATAAGTTCGGGCCGGGATTCGGATTTTCGCGTCCAGTGCCGTAATTGTTCTTTTGTTCAAAATTAATGGGTCGCATTTGCGTGCTCGGATGTTCGATTATATTCTTAAATGATCTGCAATATAGGAAAATACCATTAGCTGGCAGTTCACAATATTTTTATTCCTATGTTTGCTATTGTGACTTCTCTGCTGTGAAGCCTTTTGCTTTTGCTTTACTAATATAATTGTCTTCTCCTTTTCCATTTTTTGGAGGACTCTTTAATTCGGTCTCTTTAAAGCACCCGTTAAGTACATACAACAAGGTGAATCAGTTTGCCACTGCTTGCCTCCTCTATTCTCACTCCACCTATCTAATTTTTGCTCTTTGTGTAGTCATACTTTTGCTTTAATCTGTGGACGTCAGCTAATTGCGAACATTGTTTTCTGATTTCTTGTACTCAGTTTCTAAAGACGGGTCAGGTTCAACTAGTGTTTCCTATACTGCTATGTGGTCTGAGTTAATTAAGTTCAGCCAGTTTTATTCAAGCTTTATTCAAGTTCCGACATTCTTCGTTCGTGGCCTTGGTACAGCACATTATAGTGAACGTTATTGTAAAAAACTGTCTAGTAAATATGGGTCCTGATTGTATATTGTATTTTGTATCAATGTATTTTGTATACCTGATAGGGCGAAGCTAAACACATCATTCATTACCTTATTTTCCACATCTAAGAGACATGTGGTTATTTATTTTTTGGGTAGATTTTATTGGTCTCATTTCTTGAGAGTTTCAGTGAGAGTCTGCTTAAAATCAACCGTCCCGTTTTTTCTAGCAATTGCCGCTTAAGGTAAAATCCATTTTTAATCTTCATAGAATCCGAATTTAGTCCTCATAGTCATCAATCATCATTCATCACTTACAAAGTGGTCCAGGGAAAACTTAACACCCTTCTCCTAGATCACATTAGGTGTTCGTGGACAACGAAAGTGCGCCTAACTTAATATTTGAACGATCCCAAGTCTTCCTCAGGGTTGCTTGGTTTGTACAATATATTGAGTTGTTTGTTCGCCGTTTCAAATATTTCCTGAAGGGGTTGGAGATGCGAGAACAAGGAAACGAATTATTCATTTAATTCCCTAATCCCGTACAGTTTTATCATACGAGCGGTAAAACGTGCATAGCTTAGTTGACTATATCTGTTAATAGTACTATTTTTGGTCAAGACGGTAAGCTGTTAACGCTTATTAATTTTTGGCCGCTGATTGAACACTGCGAGACTGTAATTTAGCTCGTAAGTAGAACGGATTGGATGTGCTAATAATTTCGAAAACCATAGACGCCAAAAAGTACTTGAAAGCCTGTCAATTTTTAGCCAGTTAAGTTCCTGGAGTTTGTGGGAAATCCTATCAAATTGACGCAAGCCTGCAACAGCTGTTTTGAATTTTATTACAATTCATATTTTTTAAACGTCCACCTTTAATTAATAAATACATTTGGGATAGTTGTTCAATGTTTTGGGAGAAAAAAACATTACACTGTCTTTTTTAGCATTAAGTTGAAGATTATGCCTAGAAGAATATAGAAATAAGTTATGCAAATCCAAATTGATATAAATTAAAGGAATCTCAAATAATTTAGGAGCGAAAGAGTAAAATACCTTTGTGTCATCAGAAAATTAATGCAAATATTTGATGGATGTATAAATATCAGAAATATAAATTAAGAATAATATAGCTCCAAGGACGGAACCTTGCGGTACACCTGATGAGACAGGGAGAAATTCAGAACTTACATTGTCCAGGGTAACTCTCTCATATCTGTTAGCTAAGTAGTTTTCAAAAAATCGAGTCGAAACATCATCGAAGCCGTAGTCACTCAATTTGGCGCACATAAGTTTATGGTCAAGCCGATCAAAGGCTTTAGAATAATCTAAAGACATAAGTGCAGTCGTAAGACCATTATCTAAAGAACTAATAATGTGATCGTTGATTTGTAAAAGTAGACTAATAGTACTAAAATCTTTACGAAATCCAGATTGACTGTTAGTGACAATATGATTATAACAGACATCTATGGAGCTCGAACCCAGCGAGTGGCTGAGTGATGGCAGGGACGGACTCGTTACGTAGATATTTTTAGTATTTAAACAGATACTAAAAAAGCGAAGAATGGTTCATACAAGTGGTGAAAAAGTGATTTTACACAAGCCATTTTGAAAGCACCTGTGAAAATAAATTTTCGTAGAATTTCACGACCACATCTTGTTCCTTTATCTTCTTTCAATTTTTGGGAAAACGACTTTTTGAGCGACAATATGTTCTTTGTGCATAACATATAGTTCTCAACGAATTATGGCGGCATCACTGCTTCCAGTTTTATGAAAGTAGATGAATCATTTCCTTTTCTTCTCACTATTTGAGGTTTATGTACAACATGCCAGTGGCATGCAGTGCCAATTTCAGTATGGTGGTTAAATTTGTATGACAAACCTTTATATGTGAATTGATTATTCGTTAGCCCAAGGTGAGCTATAATTCTCGTTGTGTGGACTGGTAGTGAGAATTTCGAGCCAAGTTAAGATCAGCCTGAAAGGGTAATGATTTCCGAGTTCAGACAATTATATTTAATATCCATAATGTCCGCCAATTTTAATTGACCATCGAAAAACTGCATTGGGAGTCTATCGGTCTATCATTTCATCATCATCTAGGAAACTTGACCAGATAGTTAAGACACATTTTGGGTATAATGACTTTTAAATGCGCTATACCACACTCCTGTGGCAAGACAGCAGAAGAAGTAGATTTCGGCAATATTAAGAAACGTTTGATGAAGTAAGATTTGGCTTTTTCAATAATATCAAAATTACGTAAATCCCATTCTAATCCTCTCCTTAGATTAATGGAACGTGAACTGTTTGTTGGGCGCTAGTTACAAGAGATTTAGACTATTTCCCTAAAAAACGAAGAAGCAACAGTAACTTCCAAATATGTATGATGATAGACTACTTCAATGGGATTGTTATTTAGGAAAAATACTTCTCGAAATGTTTGAACCACCCCTAAAGGAAATTGTTTAGGATATGGACTCAAAGACTCCTGTTCTCCGGTTAAACTCTCTGATAGTTCCTGAAGCAATCTCGTTTTAAGTTCATTACAACATTGATAAAGTTGGGGCTGACCATAGCTATGTAGCTTGGGCCACAGTCCGGTCTACGAAAAGACGATTGCATATACCTTTCTCCATTTCAAGCGCAAGTATCGTCCTTAACTCCACTAGAATCGTTGGGTCCTTCTTGAAACTGACGTAGCACTTTATAGAAAGCACGTTTATAATTACAATAACTATAATTACTTGTCTCAAATGAATCCAGCTACTAACTAAACTAATAAACAAAAATCATTCTGGACAAATAACTTATTACTTCTGTTATGCGTACTCGATCCGTACATGGATAACCAAATTTCACATTTTGAACATTAGAGGTGGTCTCGAGGGTATGGGATTTACATTTTTTATGAGTTTGATAGATCAACGGTCATACTAGGGTACATTTGAGGCTTAATTTCTTATCGCTTCACCTGGCGCCTGATGGGGAATTATTAAGTATTTAAGTATTTTTTAGTACTTGCAGTGATTTATAGCAACTTATTGTTCTATAATCGATGAAATGTTGACTTTTTCGTTCTTCAAAGAAACTTCCACGGGCTACTGTTATACTTCTTCTGGATTCCTCCTACGTCGGTTTTTGTTGAGTCAAACTAGCTAACATCCTGCCAATCATCCTGTTGGCTTCTTCAGAGCTTGATTGAAACAGGCTCCCATTTTACTATGGAGTCCCTATTCCTGAAACTTTCACCATAATTTCAGTTATATTAAAATCCAAGAATCTGGAACCAAAGCTTCTCACCTTAATTGAAAAATGCTTGTCTGGAACATATTTTTCTTTTAACGGTCAAATTTTTGAACAAACGATGGGAGCTATGGGTTCTCCACTGTCACCAGTCATATCGAATATATTTTTGGAAGCCTTTGAGAAAAAAGCTCTTGACATCTTCCATCTAAAACCAAAATTATGGAAACGATACGTCGATGATACTTTTGTTATTTGGCCTCATGGTAGGGATCCCTAGTAGATTTTCTTGGACATTTAAACTCTATATACCCTAACATTATGTTTTACCATTTAAATAGGAACTAATAAAAACCTCCCATTCTTAGATATTCTTATCAATAGAAAATCAGACCTAACATTGGGTCATTGTGTTTACAGAAAACCTACGCATACAGACTACGCCTTAATGCATTGTCACATCACCATCCGGCCCAAAAATCATCGATTATCAACTCTCTTGTTTACAGGGCCGTAAAACTATCTCAACCCGAATCATTGAACCCAATATACACTTCACCAAAGCCTTCCAATGGCAATGAAACCAAAAATAATCCCACACCTGCCACTGTTGACGTTCCTTATATTTAAAACATCACTGACTACATATCAAAATTGCTAAAGAAATATAACCTCAAAACCAGATTTACCGCTTGTCCAAAAATATCTCAACTTCTTCGACAGACCGGACGAAAAATATCAACTTGTTCAAAGAACATGAAAGAATATTAAGACTAAGGCAGATAAACTCATCAGCAGTTGCCGGACGCAATCACGCAACCGGACATAAAATTTTATTCGACAAAAATAAAATTCTTCCATATTATCAATTCTACTGCCAACGAAAAATCCCAGAGTCTATAGAAATCTATAAGCAACCTAAAAATCTTAACCGCGACTCAGGTCTCTACCTGTCACCAACATGGGAATCAGTCATTCGAAAAAAAATATAAAAGGTATACTGTACTGCTATTTACAAAACTTCAGGATCGTTCTAGCGTCGGTTATTTTCAAGAATAACCGACGCAGGAGGAATCCAGAAGTTTTGTAAATAATATTGAAACGAAGATCATTTGCTGTTGTGGTTGTGCTCAAGTCCTCTTAGTCCCACCTCGACAACCTCCGACGCCGGATCGACATGATTTATATTGTTTTTATCGTCCGATTAAAGGGATTTGCTGTGATTTATAAGGGTTTATTTCTCGAGAGTAGTTTACTGTGTACACATATTTACTCCTCGCCTAAAGTATTGAAACGCGTTTACAGGTTGTTGGAGCAAACCGATCAGCACAGAGTTCAGAGCCTCGAAGCGTGCGCGTCTACTATAGCTCAAGGAGAAGCTCTACTTCAAGAACTAAGGTAAGCACTTTCGACCGTTAATTCCGACGGGAGGGACGTTAAATATTTCAACAATATCGGGGCGCATGTTTACCCTCTCCCGAGTCGCCCGCGTTCTTAAACATCCCCTTTGTTGGGCGCTCGCCGGGGTTCTCTCTCTTCCCGGAAACAGGGTGCGGGGTGAAGGGGTTTTGCATTTTCATCCCCCGCCGCATCAATCAAATTCGCACCAGTCCTTGCAAGTCAGATTTCCGGCGAATATTAAACAATTATAACGGGCGAGGAATATTGTGAAAGTCACCGGGGTGAGACAGAAAAGGATGGGTCGGGCGTGGTGAGGAGCGGAGGATTTTGGTCGTGGATCTTTTTTTTTTTTTAAACTGAATCTAAAGAGACGGGCGAGTTATTTTGTCGATACAGAAAGCCAAGTTAGAAAATAATATATGTTGTAAAGGAAGATTGAAGAATAAATTGCTGGCTTGCTGTGGTGAGAAGATTCCTCGCTACGAACAGAAAATAAAAGGAGAAACATTAAAACGAATTTTAAAAACCTAACTTTAACTGTTGAAAAATTTTAGTTAGATTTCTTACTAAAATGGTTTCTCTTTTTTTTTTTCATTCTGATTTTTTAAAATATTTTTGATTTACCACTTTTTCATATATTGAAGTAGGAAACGTGTGTTATGATACTTTAAACACCGAGTATATGGTTTCGACATAGAATTTTATATGATTATAAAATATTATAAAAATTTTATATGATTATAAAATAGCTAACTGTTGTTTGTCCAAGAAACTTCGAAAAAAGTTAGTTACTTTTAGCTGGTGGTCACCGAAAATAGCTAGTAGCCAGTAAAAGCAAAGTTCACTTTTATTATTCTTTGGGATTTTAGGAATTGTGCAGTTCGGATGAAAATAATTGTTGTTGTTCGCAAATTCACAGTGTTTCGCTAAGTTTCGTACCGTGTATCCCATCCGTGGTGTAAGTTTGGAATTTTTTTTTTTTTTTAACTATTGAAGAGAGATAGGACATGTCTAGGTGGTGGTTTTAAATCGTATGCTCACAAAAAATACACCGTGTATAACGAATGGCAAACGCTTCAGACAATTCTTATTTCTACCAAACAACACATCAACACTGTCATTTATTTAAGCACTGAGGAAACTTTTCGACTTCAACAAATTTAAACCCGATTTTACCTAACAAAAACAGTTTATAATAACACATACAATCCACAAATAAAATGAACTACAATTTAGTAATTTTTTTACGCCATACTTTTGTAACCCACTCTGTATAATTCTAAATATTTGCACATATATTGAAGTTATTATCTGTTTAAAAATCTCATTAATAATGGTGAATAAATATTGACCTAGCCTGATCCTACTTTTTACATATGATAGTTATGTACGATCTTATGACGTCACTAACGAACTTTTTCTCGATTTTCTTCAATAAGCTCATTCTGATTTGCTATTTTTACTAAGCCTGGTCGAATGATTACTTAGAAAATGAAACGCTTTAATCGGACCCAGTTTAGTGCATAGATAATTATTTTTCTTGTCTAAAATTTCACGTTTCACGCGAGCTGTCTTTTTCATACATAAGTACGAAGTCATGTGGGCATCATCGTTACTTTTTTCTATAAGTCCTGCGGGGCAATAAACTTGATGAATGGCCGGACCTATTACGCCACATTCAATTAAGGGTCATTAAATACGAACGAAACGCGTCAGAGGCGCGCCCGCCCCTTTGATGGACTAGTACGTCGCCCAGTAAATAATTTTTTTTTTGTAAATGTCGGTTACCTGAATACCGTAGATCGTGCCACGGTGGTCAGATTTGGTTAGCACGGTTATTGGACGTAATTATTCAATATCTATCCGTCACATCCGGAGTACAGACGAAAGTCACTGAACGTTGAACATTAAGGTGCGTAGACAACAAAACATCTTTAATTTATACTTTGCGGCATAGAAATAGAAATATTTTTGGAAAATGATGAAATTTATTAAAAGGGATTCTTAAAATTTTTCTAGTTAGTGGCGACTCCACCTAAAGTTTGATATCTCTAACTCTTTTTGGTATGCTGCGAATCAGATGTAAGTGTGAGACGTGGCAACCGACTCAGCCTTTTATTCAACATATAACAAATCTTGCTTGTCGGAGGAGGTGTCTAGTAGCTGCAGCGGTATGTAATTTGGCATTGTATTACTGAAAAATAGGGTCTTGCGATTTTTGAGGGTCCAGAAAATTTAATGGTGTCCCGTTTTCATTTCTGATGAATCCACAAATGTCCACCTCGACGACCATTGTGGACCTACAAAAGGCAAAACCGTAATTTGCCACTGAAAACTACCCGATATCACTCTTGATGCGAACCAAGGACGCTATAGCTTACTCCAAAAGCTTTAATTTTCGCTTCACTCATGTTCGGTTGCGCTGAAAGTGTCCTTCGAAATCACTGGTTCCCTTCAAATCATCAGTTTCTCTACTACGTGTATGGGGGCAGTGTACACATCACTCTGTCCAATATTGCTTCACTATTCTAGCACTTTAGCTAATCCTACACAAACATTCTGGATAAAGTTGTTGTCGTAACAGAACCGCCCTCGGGGCGCTGGGGTATAAAGTTATCACAGGTCTACAAATTAATCTTTTTGACAGATATTTTTATTTTAATTTTATATTATTTTGGTAGGCTGATTTCAAAAATTCAATGCAAAACTTTACTCAGAATTTTTTGAGTGAAATCTTCGTGTTTTTGCCAGAAAGCTGCGTTGTCATCGTTATGCTCCATCTTGTTTAGTATCGCCGTTCCATTTCCTTAATGTCTTGGCGAAACCTCTTTCCCTGTTCTTCGCTAACTGCTTCAAGAAAATAGTTCAAGTGGGAAAACAGGAAGTGCATCTTCAAACTTATATTACAACCTAGACGATGAATGTGTTGTAACATATTTTGAACAATACTTTCGCAGTTTTCAGTCCTTAGAGTTCCCAACAAACTTATCAATTACTTCTTTAAATGAAAGCCAGGTGTTTTTCTCGACATTGTTTTGAAAATCCTTGACTTAGCATAATGTTCTTATCTGGGAGCCAACAAAAATACCTTCTTTTATCTTGGCATCAGATACGGCTGGAAATTTTTCCCAAAAATATTTGAAACACGTCCATTTTTGGTTGTAAAACTTTTTTAGGGTCAACCAAGCTCCCTTAATACATTTTTGCTACCAGGTGTAAGGCTGTTCTATTTCGAGTCCAAAGTCTATCTCTTCCCGCTCACCAATTAAGCATTTAAATTTTGTATAACTCCCCCCTCCCCCTGTTGTTCTAGGAACATCCACAGCACTTTAAGCTCACCACAAAGCATCCACTGATTGGAAGTTTACTTTCTTCAAAAAGTCCTAATTTTTCTTGCGTTCCTTGCAAATGTGCCGGGAACTTAGGCCAGTTCGTTACCATCGTTACTAAGTCAATAATATTGTTGCAATACACTAGCTGTCGTTCTTGACTAAAATATTGACATAACTCTTTTTCGTGATTCCGGTAAAAACTGAAATCTAGTGTGAAATCTGAGTCACCTGGGTCGGAATTAGATTCCTCTGATTCTGACGACATGAAGTTTTCTAGTTCTTTTGGTCCAATGCGAACCGGTCAAATAGCAGAGTCAAGATTGGAATACACAATTTGTTTTTTATTTTTTGTGTTGAATCCTTGAACATTACACGGACAAAAATAACAATCATCACTGTGATTCCTAGGGTCTCGCCATACCATAGTAACACCAAAGTTTAAACATTTCTTTCTACTTTTTTGTCAGTTTCTTGAAGCTTCAGCACAGACGGAACAAACAGTATGAGGAGCCCAGGACTTGTCTTGTTGGCCAATTTTTACACCAAAATAAGCGTGGTATACATTTTTCACAAAGTAAGTTATAATTTGCCTGTGCTTTACTACGACATAACTAACACAGATATAACAAAAGTTATTTGGATTGTTCACACAATGTCTTTTTTCCATATTTATGCGGTCTACAACACTAGAAACACAACAACAACGAACACAACAGCCGCGAAAACAGGCTAACGCCCAATAACAGATTACAATCAATCAACAGTTAGCAAACAAAAAAAAGAGAACACATGCCTAAGGCAAAGAGTTTCATCTATATACTAAACTAATTAATTAACATGCTACTTTTTAATAGTTAATTGAACTGTTTATTAAGTTACACATTCTGTACAATATACTATTTTTTCCTAGATTAGTGTAAGCTCTAGGAAGTTCAAAAGTGATATTCCTTGTTAAATATGTAGGCACAATAAATCTTAAATTTACTAATTAGAACAATCTATTCTGTCCCAAACCGGTTTATACAAAAATATTGCTTCAGCAATTTTCCTTCTTTTTTCAAGTGTGCAAACGCCAAACTCCTCAGTCAAAACGACATAGGGTACATCACAATAATAAATATCATACTTCTTATAATAAAGTTACCTCAAAAATTTCTTCTGAACCTTTTCTAATACAAAATAGTACGGACTCCAGATAATCGAACAATATTCGAAAATACTCCTAACATAAGCATTATACAATAGATTCAGCGTTTCCTTATTCTGACAACCTGAAGAATTTCGAACCACAAAGCCTAAGATTTTGTAACCTTTTTTTTGTTATGCTGTCTATATGCTTATTAAAATTTAATCCGGAATCAAAAAGTACACCAAGATCCTTCATGCCTAACATATATTAATAAAATAACATTCTCAGATATAGAGCGCTATAAAAAAATGACGTGGAAAAAGGGTTCCCAAAAATATAAAACTAACCAAACAGCTCTCAGAAATCACTGTAGTATCCTAAACGAGCAGTCCAGGGAAGTGGTAAAAATGAGCCTCTAAGTTTACCGGGAGAAAAAATGAAAAATGGAAAAGCTGGCAAAAACAAAACTACCAAACGATGCCCGTAACGGAACTTTAGATTGAAGACACTAAAAGACGCGTATGGTCGGTGTTGCAATTTCTATGGCGCAGAGTATATTTTACAATGTGCTCAGGTGCAAGAATTGTCGCTTGTGATGTTTAGAATCAAGCGCGCAGCCGAGTTCCTGTTTTATCGCAGACGAGACCCCGACAGATACGCTCCTGAACGCGCGTTTTGACATTTTCCAGCGAGATTCGTCGAAAAACGCTACGTCGCGTCGCGGTTGCGGTTTTCTACGAATGCATTTTTGTTCCAGTAATTGTCACATCGGAAACTGGCCGAGGGCGATTAGTATTTTTTTTTTTCGAACGACTCGACCTACATTTCGGACGTTCCCTTTTCTTTCCATTCTTTTTGTTCGCTTCAAAGTAATTTTATCGGACAAACCGAAGTTTTGTTTTGTCATTTGTCTAAGTTTTTTTATTGAATTGAAATTTTTTTTAAAAAAATCGTATATTGTTTTCGAAAATATAAGAAGTTTATCTTTTTTGTTATCTTTCTCTGTTTTTGTTCTCTTATAAACAATTTTAATGGAAAATACAAAGCTTTTTTTTTCATTTTCTTTTAAAGCTATATATATATATATATATATATATATATATATATATATATATATATATATATATATATATATATATATATATATATATATATATATATATATATATATATATATGATGACACTATATTCCGGGATATCATCCGTTCGCTCGTTGAACTCCGACTGGAATCCTGCAGACGTTTCGCCAAAATCTCACTTGGCATCTTCAATGCTCGCGCTCCGAACTTCGAACACTCATATATATATATATATATATATATATATATATATATATATATATATATATATATATATATATATATATATATATATATATATATATATATATAGATAGATAGATAGATAAATATATTTAGAGATTTTTTAAAGATGTTTTTGATCTTTTTTGATATAAAAAAAAGCAGAAATTAACCAATTTTATCCTTCCTTTAATTTTTGTTTAAATGAAACTGAAAGTTTTTAAATATTTTTGATATTTTTTATATACTGCTTTCGAAAAATATGGATTTTTTTTGTTTTTGTTCCCTTAAAAATGATTTAACTACAAAAGTTAGGGAACTGAGGTTACGAATTTTCATGTTCTTATAGGCATACTTAAGAAAAACACATTATTATTATTATTATTATTAATTAATTAATTAATAATAATTAAACATAACGTGACGAATGCAAAGTTTTTTTTTTTAATACTTTTAGTTTATTTGACAACTATTGAGTTACAAGTTTTAATAATATGAACTTTTAACCAATAATTTATTTTTAACGGGATGCTTGGTATTTTCATGGAAGCAAAAAATGTTCCATAGCAAAAATTAATAGCGATTTTTTAAAAATTATCATTTTCGAAAAACGCCCTAGAACTCCCAAACTGGAACTGTCTTTTTAGATAAGCACGCTTCCCTTTTTAAAGCGTTTAATTCGCAGAGGACAAATTATTGGGCCATATATTTTTTATGGAAGTTTAAATGCCGAAAGATACCAACAATTTCTAGAAGAGCAGGTAATTCCGTTCACTTGCCACTTCAGCAAAATAATGAGCTACACTTTCAACATGACGGTGCACCTCCTCACAATGCACGAGACATTACTAATTTGCTAAATAATGTGTTTGTCGAAAATCTCCTATATATTGGCCCCCCAGGTCTTCATACCTGACCCCTTGCGACTTCTTTTTGTGGGGGAGAATCCAAAAGCTTGTATTTCGAAATCGCCCAACTACTAGAAGGGAATCGGACGAGGCACTTCGTACTGCATTCAGGCAGCTTAGTGTGGTAGAACTTCTTCTTCTTTTGTTTAGAATTAAAGAAACTTTTTAAATGTAGATTTTAAGTGTTACATAGTTTAATTAATGAACATTTTAAATGAAAAAATTGCTGTTAATAATTTTATTTCAGTTTATTATTTTAGGGTTGGTAATTATTGTAAACTAAAAGTTAAAGTGCGAGGTTGCTGTGTCCCCTCGTGTCGCAGCCAACTTGATTTTGTATGAAAAAAAAAAGAAATACAATTTTATCTACGAATTTACGACGCGCACACGCCTACTATGGTAAATATCAAAAATTGCAAATATCTTTCTTAGAAAACTGATTTTTTAGAAAAATTGGGGGTATCACATTTAAAGAAATATCTAATGTGTATAATATCTCGGGAATTAAAGGCTGTAAGAAAAAACGGGTAAAATAGAGAGAACCCCGTTTAAAAAAACTTTAAAAAATGTTTTTTTCCAAAAGTCTATTCTTACAATTAAAAAAGTTATCGAGTGCTTTTAAAATTGTACATTTTTTAGAATCACCCTGTAGCTCAAAAACACCTTGACGTAGCACAATGCGGCTTTCAGTTCGACTTCTCTCGAAAATCGAGCCTGTAACATGCTTGTTAGTTTTGGGCTAACTATGCTGCAAATGCTTAAAGCCATAAAAGCCCCTCGAATTGTTCGTATTTTTGGGAAAGAACATTATATGAAACAATGGCTGCTGATATTCGTAGTTACGTTTCCTCTTGGAGTTTCCATTAATATCCGTAAAATAATCACACAATTTGATCAATTTGTCTGCGACGCAATACGTTTAAGTGCTTCCAAATTGCATTATTCCTGGTGTCTTTCTGGTGATTGCAAGGCAACGAACAACTTCATTCCTCGATCGTCTGGGGGACATAAACACCAATTTACTAATTGTAGGAATCTTTCTCGAATTGTTTAGTTGCTAGTACTTAGTGTAATAATGGAATGGCCACAGCCCTCACTGAATTAAAAAAAAACTAATTCAAAATTTTAGAGTTACATCGAACAAACTATAAGGTTGTTCGGAGAGTCATTTCGTTTTTTCCCGTCAGAGGACTTAATTACGTTTTTTCGAAACCAACTTCACACTTAAGCCGCATAACCATTATATGTCTTGAGAGCTGATATTGCAAGGCTTGTGTGTGAAAAAGTTCTATTAATTCCACGCAGTAGTTTTTGGTTGGTGCCCTTTTAAATATGGAGAGCAATAAGCAGCATTTTCGTCATATTTTACTTTTTTACTTCAGAAAAGGTAAAAATGCTGACCAAGCGTGAAAAAAATTGACGGATGTGTATGGAGAAGGCGTGTTAACAGTACGCCAGTGCCAGAACTGGTTTGCAAAATTTCGATCCGGCAATTTTGATGTCGAAGATGCACCACGGTCTGGAAGGCCGGTCGAAGCTGACAAAGATGCGATAAAGGCATTAGTTGATGCAAATCGGCGAATAACCACACGAGATATCGGTGAGAGATTAAATTTGTCGAATTCCCTTACGGAGCGAAATTTGTGTCGTCGCGTTGACGTGTGTGATTCGCTCCTCAAACGTCAAGAAAATGATCCATTTTTGAAGCGGATTATTACTGTGGACGAAAAATGGGTTGTATACAACAATATTAAACGCAAGAGGTCATGGAGCAGAAAAGATGAACCGACTCAAAGCGTGTCAAAAGCCAACATTCACCAAAAAGAGGTGATGCTCTCCGTTTGGTGGGATGTCAAAGGAATCGTTTTTTTTTTGAGCTTTTGCCGGACAATACAACGATTAATTCAGAAGTCTATTGTCATCAACTGGACAAATTGAAAGATTCACTTAAAGAGAAGAGGCCCGAATTAATCAACAGGAAGGGATAATGCGAGACCTCACACAAGTTTGGTCACTCGCCAAAAACTTTTACAGCTTGAATGGGACGTACTGCAACATCCACCATATTCTCCAGATCTGGCGCCTTCCGACTACTATTTGTTCCGGTCCCTGCACCCAATATTTGAAATTCTAATGATGGAAGGTGTAAATGAAATTTGAATTATTGCGTATGATCAGTCCATAAAATCCTGATCCTGAACATTTAAATTTCATTTTTTTCTCTCTTTATAAAACTTTTTGTTACGATTAACCTATACATTTAATGTAACAACTCATATGATTTCTTTTTTGATCGGTTATTATTTTATCTCTTCGTTTTATTTCGTTTATGTCTGAAAAAATTAGTGTGTATTTCAACCTGTTATATTTTACTACATCACCATTTTTTCCAGCCCATTGGATATGGTCATTAACAGATCGCATAGTTGAAATACGTTTGTCTTTTGTATCTGACATAGTATTGTCATTGTCGTCTTTTTCCGAATCAGAATCAATTGTTATACCATTCTCCAACTGATTTAAGTTTGCTGGTTCATCTTCATTCCATTTGCTAATGTCTTGTATTTTACGTTCTACCTGTAATATACAAAATCCAAAATTATCGTAAACATACAATACAGTCGAACCTCTGTAACTCGAATCTCTCTGTATATCGACGTATTTTAGGGGTCTTCGTCCCGAAAACTTAATACATTAAAATAATTGATAGAAAAACGGAAATTTTAAAAAAGAAGTAGAGAATGGTATCCGAGAAAAAGTTATTTGTCAACTATATGACATTGCAACTTAAAACATTAAAAATAATTGATAAAAAAACGGAAATTTTAAAATAGAAGTAGGGAATGGTACCCGAGAAAAAAAATATTTGTCAACTATATGACATTACAGGCTTAAAAATGAACATTTAAAAGCAAGTACAGCCAGGCTGGCAGAATTTATTATCTCGCAATTTTTTTTGTGAAATATCATATTTCGAGTTATAGGGGTTTGTGTTCGTTTTTGTAATTTTACTTACATTTGGATTAATATTTTGTAAGATGTCTATAACACTCTGGTTCATCATTTAGTAATCGGACTCTTAAAACACTTAAGGGGACATTATGCTCTTCATCATCCAAGTCGATTGTTAAAATATTTCGCCAACATTTCTTTATAACAAAGTGACAATAATTGGCTTAGTAGGTTTTTACGATAAAATAACTTGGTAATTCTGATAACGTTCTGGTACATTGGCTGCATTAAAGGTGTCACATTTGGTGGCATACACGTTTCAGTAATAAGACCATCAGGACCTTTTAATAATAACATTAATCAGGGGTAAGTTGCTAATCATTAAAAAGACGTTCACATTACTGTTACATACTTTTTTATACCACCTGAACTTACCTCGGGGATAAACATGCCATTAACCGGCAAACTAAAATTTCGAAAGGCGTCTGGATTTTTATATTTTCCTAGGACTAATGGCTTCAATTTATGATTTTCTGCGGCATTTGTACTTGCCATTTTTTACAAGTTTTTCTGCCCGGTACAGTTTTCTCTGTTTCTGATATTGCCATTACTAACATTAAATGAAGAATTTACATCAATTTCTTTTTGGAAAACCTTCACCTTTTCCTGAAGCATCGGCCCACTCACCGGTATATTTATTTCTCTTAAGTTTAGAAAATATTTGTATAAATCCCTTTCCATGTGTAAAATATCACATTTAAACGTACTACTTCGCACTGGACCTGATAGCATGTAAAATACACACAAATAATAATCGACAACGTGAAACCCTAATCCCCTAATTATCTATTTCACGACGTGCGTCGCAGTTCATTGTATCGGAGGTTACCGCTGTTCACCGTATCGTGGAGCACAATGATACAAATTGTGTGTTCACTCGAAGCGAAGTTCACTAAATCGCGACTCCACTATACTTCTGACCAAAACTAACTTTTTTTGCATATTTATTTCATTTTGTCCTGTTAATAGATAACTGTTTATTATTATTATTATTATTATTATTATTATTATTATTATTATTATTTTTGTTATTATTATGATTATTGCTATACAAGTACATCTCAGCTCTCACTGGCCTGTTTTCACCCGAGGCTGTCCGTACTCCACGATATTCTGTGGAAGTCCGATGTATTAAATTTTTGGAGAAGTTTTTGGAAGCAATTCCCTCCGCCGAAATTACAAAAGGGGAGATAAACACTTTATTGAGCTGCCAAATATTTTTCAGTTCCACGGCCAAATTTTCATATTTCTGTATTTTTTCTGCTTCAGTTTTATTGCGAGAAAACGGCACCCGGCAATAATATGTTCGATGGATTCTCCAACTGAGTCACACTTTCTGCACTTGTCCTCCACGTTGAGTTTGAGACAGTGTTTTCCATAATTGCGGTTTCTCATGACTCTGTTTGAATAGTCATAATAAAGCCTTCAGTCGCGAGATATAGATGTCGAGCGTTCAACCAAGCTAGCGAGGCGACCTTATCAATGTGATCTGCATCCAGATTTCTAGAGAATTTTCCATGTAGAGTTTGTTGTCTCCACAAAGTTTGGTTTTCCTGTCTCGTGTTCAGATAAAACGTGGTTTCTCGGTGCTGCAAATTAAGTGGCGTGTACCCTTTGTCCTCCTCGGCGATCAAATGTATTAAGCGGTCCTGCGATTTTAAAAGTCGTTGTCTTAGGTTCATTTCTTGCGTTCGGCATAGACTGTAGATGTCCACTAGACCTCTGCCTCTGCTTTTTCTGGGAAGATAAAGCTTTTTTACCGATGAATTTGTGTGCAAGTATCGGAATTTTGTCATCAGACGGCGGGTTAGTCTGTCTAACTCATTAAGGTCCAGCGCCCTTGTTGCTTAGCAAAATGTTGGACTTCCATGTACCCATCACGTGTTTAATCACAGTTCTCACTTTGGGGCATATGTTATATATTTCTAGCACTTTTATGAGCCAGTCATGAGGGATTATTATTATTATTATTATTATTATTATTATTATTATTATTATTATTATTATTATTATTATTATTATTATTGTTATTATTATTAGTGTGTTACAATTTCAAATTCTAGTAATGAACAGTTTTGTGAAATGTTCCGTTTGCCTAAAGCCCCACGGTAGCTTCGCTTTTAAACATTAACCGTTAACTTCTGAAATTGTAAACGTGGACCTACGGAGTTTATTTTCTTATCTACAAAGGAGGTAATTATTTAAGTCATTATACGAGTCGGCGATTTCTTTTGTCCCTATGGGAGAATCTAGCCAACAGTAGTTTGTTAATTTTTCATTACGTCTGTGGCCCGTCAGTAGTTTACGTCCGCACAATTATAAATGCCTCAGTTGGTAGACTTATGTCCATATGCCGCCATTGTGTTTTTTTTTTCTCACGAAGGGTGCAGTCTAGCAAGTGTTATTAAAATCTAAAACTTCATCTTATCGGAAGTGTTGTTTACAATTTAATATGAAGTTGTTTGGTAAATGGTAAATGGTGCAACAATCAAATATCAAAACGTAAACTGCGCTGCTTCTCAGTAGCAGTCAATTGCAGTCAGTTCCAGTCCGTTGAAGAAATAGTTAGTTGATTTCAACAAAACAAACTCTCACTGAACATTTCACCTCTAAATCCTCGATGTTCTAAAAAGTAAAGTTTGTTTATGTTATTATCATTTCTGCAGAAAGGCAAAGTCTTTTGCAATTAGCAAAAAATGCAATAACAGAAAACTAGGTTTCTAAGTATTCCACGCAAAAATAGAATTTCAGGACTCCAAAACATCTAGTAGACGTTGAATACAATTGATCTAGCAGTTGCTGTTCTGACAGAGACGCGTCAAATCGAAGAGAATATTATTAAGATCATAATTTTTGCTTTGGAATTTAAAAATATCGTATAAAAGTGGTCCTTTCATTTTAATATGGATGGAAGCGATAAAGGTATATTCATTTACCGTACATATGAGAATCATTGAATATTTGCAGTTCACCGCAGTGTTTGTAATAATCTAGTTTAAACAATTTCAAGCTTATATGTTCGTATATTCTAAGTGAACAAAGATTTTTTTTTATATTCCATTAATTGGGCTTTGGCTATAGGCAATAAAATAAAATTTTTCGTATATGAGCAATTCAAATCAATTTTTGATAATATGTATGCCCTAAATTAATGAAATGTGATTAAATTTTGTATTTTACGTTCATTTATGAATATTGAATCATATTTTATATCTAACTACCTAACTTCAGCCTATAGTTTAGTTAACTCTATTTGCTGCTCACACTTTTCTAATATGTATTGCTTTGCTATAAACCTTCAATGTTTATGTACAATCTAAGTCTAGTAGGTCGCTAAGGTTAACAAACAAGTGTGTTCATAATTAGCAGCAAATTTTTCGAAAATTGTCGCTTAATCATCTGGTTTTTGCTTCTTTGGTAGGTGATAGGCAGGTCAACCTTATTTTTAATTTATAATTATTTATTGCTGCAAATTTTGATAAGAAAATGTCCACCAAATGGACAAGTAAATAATATTTTTAAAAAATGCACCTTAAACTTACGAGACACGTAAGACAAATCCTTTACCTGGGATCGGAAAATTTCCCATTTTGACATAGGGACATGATTTTGGTTGTAAATTTTATTAAAATGAACTACGCCAATTTTAGAGGTAAAAATAAAGAAATATGGCAAGATTTTGTTTTTTTTTAGATCTTTTTGCAAGAGTTTGTGTAATTCCTCACTAAGCACGCCCTCCTCCTCGATTTCTGGCAAAACCTCAGACTTTTAAATTTTAATGTTCATTATAGTTCATTTCTGACATTTTTTTTTACAAGATGTTCTAGTCCCTTGATTTTTTTTCTGCAATTGAAAGTTCGTTTTTCTATAACTGCCCTTTTTTGCTAAAGTTAAGATTTCATGTTCATCGTTGTTCTCAAATGTGTCTTAAAGTTTTAAAATATCCTGGAAAATATTGTCCTAACAGTGAGTTCAAGCTTAATGGTTTTCCAGAGTCTGGAAAAATGTTTTTTTTTTAATTGGTGTAATGGTATAACCCAAGTTAATTTAATAATAATAATAATAATAGTAATAACTAATAACAACACAGTGTTGCGTTCGGTATTCCATTCGACTTATAGAAGGATTTTTAATTTGGCTTGGCGTAACCCAAGTTAATTATGCGTTGTTGCGAGTTGCGTCCTTTGGGCTACTCATTTTTTTAAGAATCCATGTCATTATTAAACCGATTACAGCAATGTGGCTTATGCTTATGTGGTCGCATGTTTTCAATAATTTTTCTGATTTTTGAAATAAAAAACATGCTTGTCTCTTGAATCTTGGTATCTTGATATCTTGGTATCTGGTTAGAAGTGCGGGTAGTGAAGCTACCGGTAGAAAAGCAAACAACAGGCTGAAAGGGTCAGATCGAACGAAAGCTTCGGACTGACAAAAACGTTTCGGTGACTCACCCAGGTAGTATCCACCTACCCGCAGACCAGAACTGGTCGCCGCCGATGTTTTGCTTTATTTTTTGATTCGCCATTGTTTTCGGTCGACATGAAGAAAGAAGCGTCCAAACGCGGACGGAGTCGCCGCGTCGTTAAATATGAATCTCCTTTGTATTATTTTTTTTATTTGAAGGGAAGCGAATCGAAATGCTGCTCGCTAGCGTGTCAAAGCCAACGTAAGGAGTGTTGTAACGCACGTCGAAACTTTTATTAGGATATATTGAATTACAAGGCGTTGAAACACTTCGACTTTTAATTTTCTCAAGCTCCGATGGAAGAATTGTGCCTGATTAGTAAACTATCAGAAAATTAATTTTTTTTTGCTCGTAAAGAGGAACTGATAAAATCTAAGTCAGAAGTCACATGTATTAATTGAAATTAATTTAATTTTTCTCTTTTGTTTAAGTTTTATGCCATTGTTGTACCAAAATGGAAAATTTTTCACCTTTTTTCAAATAACCTATATATGCATATACGCATATAGATATGGATAATATGCATATCTATATGTAATATTCTGATTGGTAGACACATGAAGTTCATAAAGTAAATAATAAAATATATATATTTCAATTTTAGGGCATACCACGATTTCTTATTCGTAGTCAGAGTGTCTGCAAACATCTGTAACCAAAATTTATTCAGAAAATACCTACGAGGGCTACCTTTTATATTTCGGGATTTGTAATAAAAAACTATAAGCTAACAACAAATATGACTTCATTGTTTCTCAAAATATTCACCCACCCTTGCATTCAATAAAACGAACCACTTATCCCACATCGAGTCAGGCAAACATTTTTTAATTAATTTTAACAATAAATGAACAAAGGTGGTATATAAATGAAATAAAAGTGTTTAATTATATTTTTAACTTAAAATGGTGTAAAAAATTAGTGTAAATGGTGCAAAATAGGGTTTTACGTCCCCAATACTATCGTAATACCACAAAATTTTAAATGTGTTTTATAAATATTCATTTTCTATCAAGGCAGACCCGAACCAGACTGTGATATATTTTTGACAGGCATATAAAGCGAAAAACTAATTTCCTGGAAAATATAGAAAAACACAACTTTGATCAACGTTCAAAAACATTTAGGAAAAAACTTACTACCTTGCTGCTACCTGAGAAGTTGTCAGAGAAGTGAGATGCAAGGGATACTGGCAAATGTAATATTTCCAGTCTCCCCCTGTGGATACGATTTTAAGAATGCTTCGGCAATTTTTGCAAGTTCCTATCTTTACTAATCGATATATCAATTTCAACCACTGTACCGTTTATCCCACCAAGAATGGCTCTCTCTGTTATACTTTCGATATCCTTCAACGACCGTTAGAGGGCGCAACTTGCATGGCTACTAAAATAAAACATTTTTACGATACTTATAAAGTCTGTCTGCATGTACTGTTAAATGTTTATAAGTGGACTATTCGGGGTGATTAATGCCAATTTTTTTCTGTTTTAGGTCGATAGGTGACATGGATTCCACTGGCTCAGTATCGGCAGTCGAGTCTGCCTTGGACCGGCTCGCGAAACAAAGAAACGACCTCGAAGAGTTATGGGCTGCGCGCAAGTTGCGTCTGGACCTCTGCCTACGACTGCGTCTGTTCGAAAGGGACGCTCTCGAGGTGTCCTCCCAGTTGGAGATGTGGTCCGAAGAACTGCAACACAGCGAGTTGACGCGGGACATCGGGAAGGCCGAGCAGTTTTTGCGGTTGCACAACGAAAGCGTGAGCCAGATGCAGAACACCACCTACCAAGTGCTGCAGCAAGGTCAAGAACTCGTCCAAGTGTTCGAGAATTCTGGACTTTGCATCATGGCCGATGCTCAATACAACGCTCAAACCAGAGTCCAGGTATTGTTAGAGTTCCTACATGATCGCGAGGTGGACCTTGAAGATTTGGCCGAGGTCAAGCGGGTTAAGCTCGAGCAGTGCATTCAACTGGGTCAGTTCCAGAACGACGCCAACCAAGTTATCAGTTGGATCCGTAACGGCGAGTCTATGCTGAAAGCCAGTTTCACGATCCCGAATAGTTTGGGTGACGCCGAGTTGCTCAAAAAGGAGCACGAACAGTTCCAAGTAGCTATAGAGAAGACTCACACCTCCGCCGTTCAGGTCAAATACAGGGCGGACGCTTTGATCAACGCGAACCACTACGACCCTCAGAGTATAAGGGATATATCAGAAGAAGTCACCAAAAGGTGGCAGCAGTTGGTCACCTGCGCCGAGGAGCGTCACAAATTGGTCACTGCCAGTTTGAATTTCTACAAGACCGCCGAGCAAGTGTGCTCGGTGCTCGACAGTTTGGAACGTGAGTATCGACGAGATGAGGATTGGTGCTCCACCGGTCAGTCGAACGTAGACAAAGCCACGTCGATCTCGCAGCTGATTAACAAGCACCAGGAGCAGAAAGAAGCGTTCCTGAAAGCTTGCACGTTGGCAAGAAGAACGGCGGAGACGTTCCTCAAGTACACCACCAGGAGTTTACAGTTTTACAATTGCCCCAACACCGGCGGGAGTCACGAAGGTCGCGTGAAGGGAATCCTGGAGAAGCTGTTGAACCAAGAGAACAAGGTGTTGGAGCATTGGACTCAGCGCAAGAAGAGGCTCGACCAGTGCCAGCAGTTCGTGCTTTTCGAGCGATCGGCGAAGCAGGCGATCGAATGGATTCACGACACGGGAGAGTGTTATTTGACAACCCACGCCACTAATTTGGGCAACAATATCGAAGAGACCGAGAGTTTATTAAGGGAACACAACGAGTTTAAGGGTACGGCGAAGGAGACGCGGGAACGGGTGAAACTGTTGATTCAACTAGCGGATAGCTTGGTGGAGAAAGGTCACGCTCACGCCAGCGCCATCAAACAATGGGTGGCAGCTGTTGATAATAGGTACAAGGACTTTAGTTCGCGTATGGAGCAGTACAGGCAGCAGTTGGAGGAAACGTTAGGCATTCAAGAAGAGGAGAGCGAGAAGAAGGAGCTCTCGATCGATAGGAATTCCGATCCTAGCTTGGAGGCGAAGGTCAAGGAAGCCGCAGCGAAGGATTTAAAGGAACTGAACGAGGAGAAACGTCGGTCTGCCAGACGAAAGGAATTCATAATGGCGGAGCTGCTACAGACCGAACGAACTTACGTGAAAGACCTGGACACGTGCATCAAGTGCTTTCTGAACGAAACCAGAAGCAACAACGGCGTCCCCGCCGCCCTGCAAGGAAAGGAAGACATTATCTTCGGTAACATGGAAGAAATCTACACGTTCCACAATTCGGTATTCCTCAAGGAACTGGAGAAGTATGAAACGATGCCCGAAGACGTAGGCCATTGCTTTGTGACGTGGGCGATCAAGTTCGACATGTACGTCCATTACTGCAAGAACAAGCCAGAGTCCAACAGCTTGCTCGTTCAACACGGGGGCATTTACTATGAAGACCTGCAGAAGAGGCACAAAGTGGAGCACCCTATCGCGGCGTACTTGATAAAGCCGGTTCAGAGGATTACCAAGTACCAGCTGCTATTAAAAGACCTCCAATCCTGCTGCAACGAAGGCCAGGGCGAAATAAAAGATGGCTTGGAGGTTATGTTAAACGTCCCGAAGAAGGCCAACGACGCGATGCATCTGTCTCTGTTGGAAGGCTGTGATATTTCCTCGGATAAGTTGGGGGAGGTGGTTTTGCAAGACGCGTTCCAAGTGTGGGACCCGAAACAGTTGATCCGCAAAGGGCGGGACCGGCACATTTTCCTGTTTGAATTGTATTTGCTGTTCACTAAAGAAGTCAAGGATTCCGCGGGAAAAGTCAAATACATCTACAAGAACAAGCTTATGGTGAGTGCATTTTTCTAGGTGATCAGATAAGGACCACTCATTTGTAGGGCTCTCCGAGTTAAGGGTAATTAAAACAAGCTCTGCTAAAAGACTGCACAAATCTGTGTGTACAGATTAGTTGTATTCTTAATATCTTTCTAAATTTATTTATTCAATTACACTTACCCTTATCGGCTGACACTAAAAAACTTGACACATAACATGTAAGATAAGAATTTATTTTTACTTTCTTGAAATTAATTTTCATTAGAAATGAAGACAATGCGTCATCGCTTCTCAAGCGGAAAAATTGTTTATGGCTCTTGGACCCACTCACTTTGTTCTGTTAGAGTTCCAAGTACACAAACTATCTCTACATTCCCCACAAACGATTACAGGACAATAGAGGTGTGAGAGCTAGAAAAACATATTTTTGTGCTAAGAAGTGATGACATGACCTCTCCGCAAATTATATTAATTATTGTTTGGAATCACAGACCTCAGAACTGGGTGTCACAGAGCACATGGAAGGCGACGAGTGTAAGTTTGCCGTTTGGACCGGTAGAGCGCCGATTTCGGACTACCGGATCGTCCTCAGGGCGTCTTCTTTGGAGACCAAGCAGTTATGGGTTAAAAAATTGCGTGAGGTCATTCAGGAGACATACTTCAGCGGTGCTTTGCCACTGACCTTGCCCAAGAGTCCTGCAAAATTAAAACCACACAGTCAGAGATCGAGCAGGTAATCATCAGATCGATTGTTTCGTATTGAATGCTGAAAAATCCATCTATTTTAGGGATATGGAGGAGTGCAACTCCTTAGATGAGAGCGTCGAAAATTTGGATAGGAACTCGCTGACTTCTTTCGGTTCGGGCAATACGACAGACTCTGATAAGGTAAGTGGACTTTATTGGAAAAACTATTATCGTAGAACAATTGATTTTCTGAAAATGGAAAAATTATAAATGACTTCTCGCGAAGAACTAAGCCGTTAATTCCGCTGCCATTGCGCGACCTCTTACTGCTTTCGCCGCAACTTATAAACCTGCGTCACAATTAGAAAGGTATAATATTGTGCGCGCCATCTATGCGTGAATAACTGAACTCTACTAACGATTTTGATGTGATCACAGTTACTTCGTCCATCTATGGAGGGCGTTGCAAGGGCTAATCTTTAACTTCGCCGTTGATTTGCTTTTTCCGGATTTTATGCAAAAATTTGGTCAGTTCGTTAATTTGTTCGGTCGGTCATCGAACGGAATTGGACAAATTGGATAAAACAAAATTCCGTTCTATATTTATGCCTGACATTTGTATGGACCCATTTAGCAATGAATAATTTAAAAATGTCAAATGTCAGTTGTTGTCCATTAACGTTACTGAGTGTTTACTTGGTACGCTTCGGTAATGCTCGCCGGTAATGTATAAATGGGAAAACCACAAATGCTATAATGTGCATTTGTCCAAATCACCCGAGGCACCGGCGGCGAACACCGGAAAGCGGCCGAAACATTTATCCAAATAAAGAGCGAGGTTAAAATTGAAATGTAAACACGGCTCAGATAGCAAATTAATTTATAAAATGCGGTTAAAATATTTTACTTTGGTTAATTATCCATATAGGTGGTTTCCACTATACAGTGTACTTACAAACAAAATAAAATTTTCAGTTTACGAAATAAAGTAGAAGTTACTAGACATGATATTACAATTTAAGCTATTCTTTAAGCTAAACCTAAGGGATTTTTATTTTACAATTTAACCTTTTAAAATAGGTATGTTTAAGTTATGGGCGCTGTTCTTTTCTAAAATTTTAATGCAATATCAATTTTTTAATACTTTTTATCCTGATAACTACATAGATAACTTTTATTTTTTGATTCTTCGTAGCTGGTTAATTTTTTTCCTAATCCAAAGTTTTTCAATTGACAACCATATCCTCAAAATAGTCGCAGTTGAAGTATTGGATAAAGATATTGATAAATCACATGTTTATTGAATAAATTTAAAAATCATCGATAATTTTAGCTGTAAGAACAATTGGGCACACGTTTTTATTAACCTTTCATGATTCGTGATAATCGCCATATGCAATTTACCGAGTAAAAGGTACCTAAATACAATTTTACTATGATCGCAATGATTTATTTAAAATAATTGACCGCTTTTAAACAAACACATTTATGATAGGTTTGGCTCTTTGATTAATTAAAATGCAACTGAATCTTTTAAGCTGAGTCACCGTAAATATTATCAGACGTATCTTAAAAACATTTTAATGTAAACAAATCGTAATTATTCTCTATCGAGGAAAATTCTTTCTCCACGGAAACGCTTTGCCGGCCTCCCTCTCGCGCAGCCCCGAGCGAGCCCCGAACGCACCGATACGATTTGTACAAATGAACATTTGGACAAATACGCCCATCTCGGATAAATAATATAAAATATTTTTTTGGATCTGGTCGAATTATCGTAATTAAATTATATTGCCCTCTTCTTTTGTAATGGATTTTAAAATTGGTAATAATAATTTGTAATTCAAATTATTTATTTATAACGAGATATTTATTATAAATGATGATTATTTATGTAAATGTAACACATAAAATTCAGACATGTGAATGTAATTGTGCATCGAAAAGGAATACACCTAACGGATGTTATTTTGTTTTTAATTTTGGAATATTTTAACGATTTAAACAATGAACTAAAACTTAAATCTTACTGCTTTTTCTTGCTCCTAACAGATATAAATAATATTTATCTTTCCATTAACACAGATTCTATGCAGATCCGAGGATATTTAATTCAGATGATTGTAAGTTTTTGTAAAAATAACCAATTGTGATTGTGCCTGGTGGTTGGGTGGGTCCGAGATAATGTGCTGACTCTACTGCAGTAAAAATTGATGCGCCGTAAGGGGCTATAATGTTTTCGTCGAGAAGGTATGGATCTTTTGCGCATGCGTCACCCCCCAACTATCTGAGTTGCTACATTGCCGTCATTTTTCTGGAAAATTGATTATTGTTTTCATTTTTGAGGTCAATATCTCCGTACCGTACTCACAAACTTGTATAATTTGTTCTTTCATTAGTTTTTGCTTTCATGAAATTACAGCAAATGTGGCAAATATGAGGACTTAGTAGAATATTCAAACTGGAAAATAGCCTTACACAAATATTTATATGTGAATATACTAAGCAGAATTCCCTACATTTTTAGGTACCTACTTAAATCGCTACGAAGGATGTTTGGGTAGTATGTTTTAGTATACAGGAAATTTAAGAAAGCAATTAAGCTACAAGTTGATTTTCTACTAGAACAAGCATAAAAAATACTTTTTGTCAATTACTCTCTATAGTGCTTCTTGAATATATTTTCACTTAGAGGTTAAGCCTATGAGTTTATGCAAACTAACGCTTTGCGCCGATTTACAAGCAAAAAAAAATCGGGGCTTAAAAATCAATTAATTACAAAATTATCCTGACCCCTTAACTTTTTTTTCCCCTAACAATTTAATAGGATTTCTATATATTTTGTGAAAATACTGCCGTAAAAATGCCGCTACCAAACATCGACGATCTCTCAGTGGCCATGTTGTTTGTTGAAAGCCGCAAGGTCTTATGGGTCCTACGTCAGAATTTGCCATTAGAACTGCCATTGATTAAAAACGAAATTTTAAATCTCGCGCATGCGCCTATTGAATGGACCTTCTCAGAAAAAAATTACGGTCCAAGAAATACAAATAGGTCACTTTAAATATTTCTTATTACTATCTTATAATTCCGGGTCGGGTATGCCCAGCTATGGTCTGTTCATAGATATAAGAAAGTGACCAATTGCTTTTGAACCTACCTGTGTTTAATATTCTTTGGTTTGGAATACTACTTAGTTTAAGTTTATCAGTAATCATTCTTATTTCGTGTGTAATACAGCGTGTGTTGAATCGTGTGCGAATTATGCAAAATATGCGCGAATCTAGTGTATCTCAGGAGATGCTCCCGCCCAAATGTAGAAAACACTATTCTATTGAGACTAAGGAACTTATAAACAATGTTTATTTGACTCTCATTGAACGTGGTGCCAGCAAGCAAGCATCTTTAGAAGAAACGGCCACATTGACGAAAATTCCAACATCAACTGTATGGAAAATTGTGAATAATCCCATTTCAGCCAGGAAAAAAAGAAGCGATGCTGCTACGTTATCAAGACGCCATTCCAACGGTGTGAGGTCGCGTCATCTCCGAATTAACAACCCCTGCATTGACTCAATTAGAGGTCGGATTCCGGGAAGGGTGGCACCGCCCCCACTCCTCCGCCCCCCTAATTTATCACACGCCGACTTCTTTTTGTTTTTGCGCCTGGGCTGGGGAAAATGTCACCGGTTCACGACCGGGGGTACCGGGAAAGCGTCGAAGCGAGGGCCGATAAAGACGACGTCGACGTCGACTTCGGGTGAATTGATAGGCGTCGCGTGTCGTTTTCTAGGAACAGCCCGGATTCGCCACTCGAGCGCCGGAATGCGTGTTGCATGCCTCCGGTGCCGGGCGGAAACGGGCCATCGTCTTAATTGAGGGCGACGTTACCGCGTCGACTGATGGGTTTTAATCTTTTACCTATTAAACCGGCGTGTTGTTGAAAGGGCCATAATGACCGTCTGTGTATGAAGATCTATCGACATTGTCGAGCACGTAGTTCGAAAATTGTGGAAAAACACAAAAACAACAGAGAAACTAATTTTTGAAATCTTTTTAAACCTTCTATTTTTAAAATCGTTTCTAGACCATGGATTTTTCAATCAGTAAAATAAATTGTTACACGTCAAACGTTTTGTTCTATTCATACTTTTCGTCCCTGTATGGCTTTCAGTAATAAAAATGCAAAGAACCGCGAAAAGGTGATATTTAATCCCTCTTGAAAAAAATTTGGATTAAAACTATTGATTCTACTACAAATAATTAGCCCTAAGTCCATACGATTTCGTCGAAAAAAAAAATTATATTATATCTACAGCAAAGCTTAAATGGCCAAAGTTTTAGAGGAAACTTAATGCATTTCATAACTGGCTTGAATCCTTTTTTAAAACCAGTCTTTTCGTTATCGTCTTTTGTTATCTCGCAACTCGCCCAAACTTTCATTTTTCTTATGGTCGCCATATTGAATTTTTCGATTTTTGGAACGAGTGTAAACGTTCCAGTTCAAAAAGGACACAAAATATTTTTTGGGTCTTACTTATTTACTAGGTCATGATTTATTTGCCACCTTCTTTCCGTCTTTGCATTTGTTAAATAATTCAAAGTATCAAAATTGTATTTTAATAAATAGTTCGTGTTCTATTATTAAAATCATAAATGTAACGCTATTCGAGTCAGGAACGTCTTAAGTGAGCAGTTATTTCATTAAATGATCCTATATCTTGGCTTCTAGATCCCTTGACCTTTGACCCTTGGATTTCTTCGTGTAGAGTTACTATGAATATGCAAATAGACGTCATTTTGCAAATCTGTGTAATTATGTAACAAGAATTCTTAAAAAAAAAACACACACACAGTTGGTGATTTGCACACATCTGAAGTTGCAATGCGTTTATTCGTTTTTTATGTGTTACTTATTAATGTTAATGTTAAACTGTTTTTTCTACTCCCACGAATCCGAGCCACGAGCCAATCGGATGTTTTCGGAGATATTTCCCACGCTTTGAATTTTGACGTTTGTCAAGTCAGTGAATGTATTCGAGTTGTTCTACGAAAAGATACTCAAAAACTAACGGTCGTAGAAAAAGTATAGTATGCAACACGTTCGGTAAACTTTTTAACTCACTGGTTTATAAAACACTCGCTCCGCTCGTGTCAAATAAACTCGTGGGTCAAATGCCGTTTGCCGCACTTGTTGCATAATATACTATTGTGCACGTGTGAGATATCACCGAAATTGTACACTCTTTCCAAAAATCGAAAAATTCAATGTGACAGCTATAAGAAAATTGAAATTTAAGACGGGTTGCGAGATCACAAAAGACGATTTAGGCATGTCATACACGCCTATATTCCTCGTTTTAACACAATTTCTGAATAATGTCACATTTTGACAGCTGTTAGTTTAACCGCGTTTGGTTTACTGGTGTGACCGTTAGATTTTTTTTGAGACATAGCCAATTGTATTAATACGTCTCTAACTATAAACAACTAGTGCGGTATGGGCTTCATTGCAGTGCCGAGTGGGAAATATTGTAACCACACCAGTATCGTGGTAGGCCTTACTGCATATTTCAGTTTTATTATTAATTTTTATATAAAATCGTAAGATATGGTTTCCATAGTGCACGTAATATAAACCGTCACTTCTATCAAAAACAAGAAGTTTTACATAACAACATTACATCACTACACATATCATTAGACACTAGTGCGATAATTGACTAAAATGCATTACATAATAAACTCAAATGTACATAAACTCGGTTAAAAATAAAATTAAAAAAAATTTTTTTTGATAAGTTATATCTCGGAAAATATTACGATTTCGATTTTTTGTTACATGACCACGTTGAGTCTTTCCTGCAAGTTTCCGAACTCGATTTCCGAAATAAAATAAATCGCTCAATCAAATGAAAAAAAAAACAATGAATCTATAGCCATTGACCTATGTATGTATTTACACATGGCTGCAAATGATGCTCGTGTATGTAAAACACACCAAAAACTATCAATAAACCCAATAATACATTTTTGCATCAACATTTTACTTCTTACTACAAGCGGCCTCGTTTTTCACTTTCTAACTACTTTTTGAACAACCCTTGTGAAAGAGACTTGTATATGATTCTAATGAGCATTTAAAATTAGAGCGTTCTTGCAAAGTCGTCCAAACGCGTACGTATATTTTTTCAAATCGATTTTTGTCGCCCGCGCGCCGCCATTCCGTTTCAAAGAAAATGGCGTTTTCCGGACGCATTAACGCATTAAAGCCGATCATTTTTCCGCACGGCTTGACCGGCGTCGGTTCATTAGTTCCGGTTCGCGTTGCGTGCGGTTTTACATTGCGTTGTTCCACTTTCCCGGAGTTTACGATTCAACCTTGATATTTCCAGTACGCCCCTGTAAAATATTACGCGTTATTTTCGCAGTCTGGTATAAAAATAACGCAACGTGGCATTTTTTTAGGTATTTTATTTTATATATACATGATACTAATACTGAACATCGAAAAGAAAAAAACCTCCAATACAAACTTCTTCTCATAATTTTAAGTAACTTTTGTTAACATTTCATCATGCCTATCTCTTTCTATTACTTAAAAAAAACACCGCTTCATGAGCTTTTTCATCTTTTTGTGAAAGTGAGCTGGCTATTCCAAAATTTTACAGGGGTCACTCAATACATGTCTTTGAGTGAATCAAAAATTGATCATTTTACGATGAATATATAAACAAAATTAAAATATCAAGATTTGAAGCTTTTTCGCGCTATAGCCTACTTAGGAAAATAATTTGTGACACATAATGTGAAATAATTTGAAGAAAAAATAACCATTTCGTTTTTCAGATCTTCCAATATTTTTTGGTCACTTAAAATCATAAAATATTTCGGAGGCTGGGTTACGCCGTCCATTGCTGGAAATGCTTGTTGAGAAATTTTTCAACATAGAATCTCTTTCTTTCTCTTTTATTTTTATTCCGCGATTTCAAAAATACGATTTTTTCTTTTTTTGAAGAATACCTACACAATTTTTAGCTCAACCCACCTTTTATAACGCTATTTGGTCACGTCAGGGTCACCATTTTTGAATTTTTCCCCTTGAGATTTCTCTATTTAAAAATGCAGTCGGGCTTCCTTCAATTTTTTGCATTGCAAAATTAAAGGTTGAAACGAATAGTCTTCATCACGGATCAGGTACCTCAGATAAGAGATTTTTTATGGAATTTTAGGAAATGGAAAAGTAGGCGTATTTCCCTAAAATGTTAAAAAAATTCTTTAAAAAACACAGGGACATTTTTAAAATTTGATTTAAAATTTCGATCACAATGTGGATCTTTATCAAGAATCTAAAATATATGCTAATATTAAATAAATTAAGCATTTTATATAAAAATATTTATTTATTTATTTATTTAGTGAGTGATATTTTGAAAAAAGTGTATGTTTATTATTACATTTAGAAAAAAATTACAAAAATTAAATTTTAATATAATTTTTTCAAACGTTTTGTTGATGATTGTCAAATCATGTTAATAACGATCTTAATACTTTTAATAATTTTCATTCCAAATTACAATTTGCTATTTCAGTTTGAAAAAAATAAAAAAATAAATGTCTTTGACTTAACTTCGATAAGAAATCTTAATAATAATAACAACATAACAAAAGTTTGCTGTAAAACTAACATCACCAGAATATAATGCAGAAATTTCATCATAAATTTTTACCAGTAATAGCGATTTACAATAATATTTTTATTCATTCATCTCGCACCCCCTGTATAATAGGCAAGCACAATAAATCAGAAAATTGTAGCTATCGACCCAGTTTCCGGTACTGTTTAAACCAAATTATCCCATCTTTCGACGTTTTTTATTTACGGAAATGCATTTACCCATTTGCATTTAACATTTTTTGAAAAAACAATACTCTTATACAGCCTATAGAACTGTTTGAACCAATTAGCCATATTTTTTACAAATTTAATTTACGGCAAATAATTTGCTCTGGCAAAGAACAATTTTCAGATTAGATTTTTGTGTATAATATAATTGTAAAGCCCTGTATATAATCGAAAAAATGGCTGAAATAAAAGTTATATTATCGGGTCTTCCGCGTCTCTTGGTTAAAGAATTTTGCCGATAGGGCTAATAGTTTTGGAGAAAATAATTTTTTTTTCTCTAAACCAAAAAAAAAAATTCAAATATTTTTAAAAAATACTTCGCTATATTCGATAGCGCCCTGTTTCATCAGTTTAAATATAAGTGTGGACTTCTTGCAACTGAAAATTTGGGGCACCTATTACGTTTTTAATATTGCGCGGAATATCGTGAACACCCTGTACAATAGGTGAAAACCTTAAATACGTTTTAGCTGTCTGTATGAACTATATCATCATGTAAAAGAATTTTTAAATACTTCCGACCCTCCACCCCCCAACCCCCCCAATTTCAATAGGTTCCGTCTCGGAACCAGGTTTCATATGTGTGCTAAATTTGAAGTCTATAGCTTAAAATTTCTGACAGTTATCGTGTTTCATACATAGCTGTGTCCAAAAAACAGTAGAAAATCGAAAAAAAAGAAAATGTCCAATCGCCGCCATTTTTAAGTATTCGACTATAAAAAAATTAAAAACGTTTTTTTTTTCGATGCTGATTCCAGCCATTTTTCGAAAGTAACAAGTTTGCTTTCGAAAAATCGTCACAGGGCGGGGCAAGTCCGTAGCGCGTAGCGCGAAGCTGCTTTTTATTATAACAGGAAAGAGCTTCGTGGTTTCGCACTGCTTTTCTATCGTGCTACTGCGGACCACTATGGAACTTTCGCAAAATCGATGTAATTTAATTGTGCATGCCCCCTGTATAAAATGTCCTTCGCATCTCGTCGAACTTCAAAGTTACAGCAAACATCGCTAAATATTAAAATTTGCACAAATAATAGCGTTGTCGAATGGTATTTTTTGAAATATCTCGCGCCCTGTATAATTGACGAAACTTGAAACTCTCTCACTACACGGTTTACGATACTGTTCAAATAAATTTATCACATCTTTAACGGTTTTTCATTTATCGCTAATAATTTACCGACAAAAACGGAAATGTTTAGGATATTTTAGATTTTTTGCCCAGAAACGACACACCCTGTATATGATTGTTCGAAGTAGAGGTTATAGCCCCCGATTTTCCACGCGTCCTGGTTCAAGAATTTTTTGAAAATGGTAAATGGTTTTCGAGGAAATAAGTTTTTTTCTGAAACCATGTATTGCGTCGTAATAATCAATGACGTCACCGCGTTTTGACGGCCTCCGAAATAACGATTTCAATATGGATTTCTTCAAATATCCCGAGCAGCGTACGCGATAGAAGGAAACCCCAAAACAAAAATTGTAGTTCTTGATGCGATAATTTACTCTGCAAAAGAACAATCTTCTAGGCCTTTTAGATTTTTTCCTATAATTTGAAAACCGTGTATATAATCGAAAAAATGTTATTGCACTACACCTTCTGCGTCTGCCGGTTAAAGTATTTTGCCAATCGAATGAACGATTATGGAGGAAAACATATTTTTCTGGAAGCTAAAATTATCAGAAAAAAATTTCAAATATTAAAAAAAAATACTTGTTAAAATTTGATTCAGCTCAATTTCTGCAGTTTAAATGTGGACACGGACTTTTACTTCTCTGCTAAATTTGAAGTTGATATCTGCAAATTTAGGACACTTAGTACGTTTCTCATTTAGCACGGAATATCGGGAACACCCTGTACAATAGGTGAAACTCTTAAATACAACAGTTTTTGCTATCTATATGGGCTATATCGCAATATAAAATAATGTGAGATCTGAATCATAGTCTTTCAGTTAAAACCAATTTTCAATAATAAGGGGACCTATTTTACAGTTTTTTTAAGTTTGCGGCGCATCCTGTTTATTTTTGAAAAATTGTCACGAATAAAAGTTCTGCTTCTTCTGGTCCAAGAATTTTTTTTTGATTGCGTAAACAGTTTTTGAAAAATGATGTTTTTTGTGGACCCTTACACGGGCGATTTTTTATTTTTTTAGAATACGACCCCCCACCTCCCCCATTTTCAATAGGTTCCGTCATGGGGCAAAGCTGCATATATCTGCCAAATGTATAGATTGAGGGCGAGAAATCGTGATTTTCATTTGGATTTTTTCAAAAACCTCGAACAGCGTATGTGATAGACGAAAACCCTAAATACAAAAAATGTAGCTCTCGATGTGGCCTATAACACTGTTTAAACCAATTAGCCATATAATTGATAAACTCTGTATATAATTGAAAAAATGCCTGTAATAAAAGTTATAGTACATAGTACTGGATCTTCGGCGTTTGCTGTTAGTAGTCTTGGAGAAAACATATATTTTTTGGAAACCAAAATAGTAAAAAAAAAATCAAATTTTAAGAGCTTAAATGTGGGTCCGCACTTCTACTTCTCGTTCGACGTTTTTTAATATTGTACGAAATATCGCGAACACCCTGCACAATAGGTAACAGCAGCTGTAGTTTGGCATAAAACAAATTGACTTCTGAATCACAGTCTTCTAGTTATAGCAAACTTTCATTAATAGAGAAACCCAATTTACAGTTTTCTTGCGAATTCTGGCCACACGCTGTACATTGCTAAAAATTGTCAATAATGGGGGTTTATAGCAGTGTGTCTCGCGGATTTTTTGGTCTAGAACTTTTTTGAATGGAACAAACGATTTTTTTCTTAGACTCATGCGAACGCGGTTTTTAAATTTTGAAAAATACTTCCTGACCTACCCAGCCCTCCCAATTTCAGTTTAGTTCCGTCACAGAAAATTGATAGTTTCAAATTTCGGACAGTAATCGTGTTTCATAACGATGTTCAAAAAACAGTCGAAAATCGAAGGAAATACATAAACGGCGGCGTCAGGTCGGGGCCATTTTATATAGGCTTATATATCTCGTAGCAAATTTCAGTACGCCAGCTCAAACCGCTCGGAAGTTATTCGCATTTTTATGGAGAGTCGTTTGGGAACAGAGAACGGACATTAAAAAAAATTTTTTTTTTCGATCCCGATCCTTTGTATACCAATGGAGGTCCCCTAGGACCTCCCGTTGCCGAGATACGAGCCAAACCAGTATTCACTTCGAAACGGCACTTTCCACCGTTTTCATCAAACGAAGGACCACCCAACCCAGTCGCTCCCCCTTTCGCCCGTCTCGGAAATCCCCAATTCCTCCCATAACGGATAGCATGGCCTTAGACAATACCGTTCCTATTTAATCCTAGTTCGAATCATCAGCCTCGCCGCGCTCCATTTCACCTCGTCCGTCTACCTGGCCCGCAACGCTTTGTCTTGACGAACGTCCCTGCGTATAGCCTCCCCCGGGGGTGGCGTGCGCTTCCTGCCTCCTTCCCGGAGTTTGTGACGCCGCGTCAGTAGTCATTTCTACGGTCCGGGCCGGAACCTCGCAGCAGTGCCGCACTGGGCGCTGCGTTCGTCGGGTCATCTCGTCGAAAGCATCGACGTCGCGCGACCTGGTGCACCGCTCGCATTTTCATATAAATAAACAAAATAAATCTATAGTAACTAATAACGTAAACGGAATCGATATACCGGAAACTGTTCGGTGACGGGCCCGGGATTTTATCAAGGCAGAGCTTCCGCACGTCGCGACGCGTCCCCCAGGAGGCGGTTAACCGCGGTCGTCGCGTTAAAATGTAACCCGGTGCCGTAGGTTTGTTCTCCAGCGTCTGGGTTTTGTGGCTAAACGGCTTTCTTTCGAAAAGTTCGATTTATCCCGCGATAAGTGGCCCGGGAATCTCGCACGGATTTTTGCTTTTTCATATTAAATTTGAATAATAAATCCGTTTTAGCAACAAAAAAAGTATGTATGAACACGTTGTTCCCCATAAGATACGCTTTATCGTCTTGAACGGTATTTGAGTAACAGTTCTGCTAATTTTTGTGACCGAAATACCGCATTCAATGCTGTGTAAAAGGAGCCCTGGAAAAGATAAATGAAATTTGAACCACAACAACCTTCGCTTATACAGTATGGGGGAGGGTTTTTATTTATATTTTGATATTCACTTACAGAGTTTATTTAAAGGGTTTAGTATTTTTTTTAATAAAAGTTGTATAGTTTTTTTCTCATCATCATCATCTGAACGTAGCAATTGTTCAAATCGTTCAAATCGTTCAAATACAGGGTGTGTTATAATATAAGTTCAATAATTAAGGCAGCGATTTTTGGATCCATTTTAAAATATTTATTTTTTTAAATATATGTAACATCTGTAATCTGTAATATCTTTGTACCACAATTTTTTACAAATACTGCCGGTAAGTTCTCTTAAAATAAAAGTCATTCTTACAATCACCAATAATTTCTAAAAAAATTTAATTTCTTGGTTGTTTGGTGGTGGTTTTTTTTATTCGATGCACGGTTTTTGCTTAAAAAAAACTTCTTCTCTGCACGATCATAACAATGGCGTTAACATTACAGCATGCAAATAAGTAGGTTTCTATTTTTAAGTGAAAACCGTACGAAATGAGTGGAAATGTCATTCTTCTTAACAAATAATATTTTGGTTAATTAGGTCGCCACGGCACTGGTTAAATCGAGAACTTCCTTTGTAAAAAATTAAATATCTATCTAAAACAAAAAAAAATAGAGGAGTGTTTTTTTTTTACTTTTACAGTTTTAATGAAATGACACATCATCATAACAACAAGATAAATAATTCTTATTTAAATTTGTTTTATTCATTTAAGTTTCACTTTTTTTAATGGAACTTATTTGTCCGATTCCGATTCCGATTATCCAGGAAAACGAAAAAAAAAGCAAATTATTTTATCTTTTTGATTTTCCGATTAACCCAAATTGTAAATGAATATTGTTTTTGGAAATTATAATTAGTGAAAACGTATAATGTTTTATTTTACAAGGCACCAGTAAATATTTTTGAATAATAAAACTAAGTTATTTCCCAAACCGCTAAACCAAATATCGACCAGCTGCATATTTTTTAAATTATAAAAATATTCAATTTTAATAAATAAACTCTGTGGGTGGGTCTCAAAATATGAACGAAAATCCTGTACAGAAGCGTCGCTACAGGAAGTGCCATTTATTTTGCCTCCAAAAAAGATATTGATAATGTGATAAAAGCAGTAATAAAATTTTGCAAATTACATAGGGTTTTGTTCGACGTTAATACAATAGGGATATATTTTAAACACTTTGCAATATCCTTATGGATTTCGATTTTTCATAAAAATTACGGTAACTTTGCATAAAATAGAATAGGGACTATTCTCTCACATGACAAATTACAATAGTTTTTAAGCAATAATTTCGAACAAAATTAGACAATTTTTATTTGCGTTTGGTTGCCCTTCTTTAAATCTGGGTATTCTTTAAATAAAATTTTATTTCAATATTTTTTCTACAAGAAAGTTACCACCGCTAAAATTCTGCCATTGAAAAGGGAAATAAATTAAATATAATATGGCAGAATTTTAGCGGTGGTAACTTTCTTATAGGAAAAATATTGAAATAAAATTTTATTTAAAGAATGTGTATATGTACATAATTTATTTATTTTGAATTTAATATTTTTTAGTATTCTTGTCATGTGGACCAAAAAAACTATAATTATTTCAAAATACTGTTTCTCTCAAACATTTTCAGATCTGTGTTTGACTCGTTGATTGATTTTAAAGGTACTGTTGTCACAAAGTCTTTGCATATCCTGTGAATTCAGGAACTTGCAAGTCCTATGTGTCTAAAGATTTGCCCGTGTATAATTAATTATGTTTATTGTACATATGTGGTACTTAATCCAAGTTGTTTTTAATTTTAACAAACAAATTATTAGGATGTAAGCTCATTTTCACGTTTAGATCATTTTCAACATGGTTGAGAGTTGTAACAAAATTTATTAATTAATTTTGTTGTATTTCGAAAACTAAACATTTATGACCATTTGTTTTGTTAATTTCAAAAGTTTTTCCACTAGTATTTATAAACGCCTTGCCACTACAATTTGAAACTTGCGAACTCTGTGTGAAAAGTCCCGAAGTCACTCATTAAACTTTAAATAAAGTTTCGGCTTCCCGCTTTCGTGGCACCGAATAAAGCAAATTAGCCAATTAAAACCAGCGCATTTCTATAATTGAAGAAAAAGAAAGAAGACCGCTTCCTCACTTACTTGTTCGGTTATTGTGGGCGAGGACATTTAAAAAACTTCTCGTTTCCCTCTAAAACATTTTACCTCGTTTCTGTGAAGAATTTCACCTTATTTCGTGGCAAAGTTGAGGTTAAGCATCCCGGACGACTGCTACGTCGTTTCCCGTGGCGGTTATCGACAACGCGGCAAATTTTCCGCTTCAAAGGTTTTTTCAGCGGCGTTCACTTTGTATAGTGCGTCCACTTCCTTTTCACGTGTCGCTTTGTCTTTGGAACAGAGCAAAAGCAATTTGTTTTCGCCAGGCGCCGATGCGGACGTTGATTTTAATATTCCAAAAGCTGAAAATGTAACTATAAGTCAAAGCGGCTTCCACGATTTATTTTGGTGCAAGCGAAAACTTAGCAATGGTATTCGGTCGTTGGTCGTAGACAAATGGTTTTGGCTAATTGAAGCCAACAAAGTTGCCCGGTCCAGTCCCATTCTCTCAATGTAAAAGGACATAGTGCGGGGTTAACCCATATTATCCCAGACATAAAAGAAATACAAAAATACTTTATTGCTCTGAAATCATTTATTTTGTTGCGCTTAAGAATACATTATTTGTGTCAAAAAAAAAACTCGAAACATACAAAAAAATACTGGTACGTAAACGAACCACTGGGAAAAAACATTTAATAATGTTTTGGGGCACGTAAGATGTAACATATAATTTATACATAAATATACAAAAGAAGGTTCAAATTCGACAGAAAACAACTAAAAGTTAATTGTTTTCCAAATAGAACCCGATTTAATACTAAAAAACGCATAATATTTTATGGTGCGTGAGCGCACCACTGGGAACACCCGCTTTCATTTTTGGTGATATTTTACAAAGCATGAAATATGTAAAGGCACATTACGCTTATTACAAATGTAAATTGTGTGACTGTGGCAGATTCTATATCTCCTTCGGGCTTTATTAGCATGAATAATCACGAGGTGACCTTGATTATCATAACGCACTTCATTTATGGCAGGTGTAAGATTTCTTTAAAATCTACCTGGGAAATCGTTTGTTCGTTGACAATATTATACAATTTCCATGCATTTACTACTAAACTATCCAGTGAGTTAAAAAAATAAAGGCCACCACCATTTTTGTCCAAATACCTGGCGCCTGTAATTAGCAATTCCGTTGACATGTAAATCTACATCTGGGGTATATTTACATATTTCCGTTCTTTTCTATTATATCGTTTTACATTTTGGACAGGATCTACACTAGAAACATTACTTGCCACAGTTACAACTGAATGGTACCAAAGGACAATAGATATTTTTTATTCAGATTCATATGCTGAAAGATATGAATGATTTACAATTTTCCATTGGACATTTATTTGTTCAATTTTCCCTGATAGTACCGGTGGCAAAATAACCATTAGTTTTTAAATGTACAAATAGAGTGATGAAAAAAAATTGACAAAAAAAAATTTCTACAACAGAAAGAAGACCAAGGTCAGAATGAGGTTTATTTTGAGCACCACTATATGGAAGTGAATAAAATAGGTACCCATCAGGATGAACAAAGGCACCAAAGCTTGAAGCCAAAACGAACTGGCTTATCCCTTATATGCCAAATGTGCCAAACTGAAGATTTTTGTTATTTATTACATCAAAGAAGGGCCTAACTTTTGATAATTTATCATTTTTATCCAACAGATTATTGTCAGATAAGTGCAAGTTTTGCTTTATCAATTGGAATCTATCGCCGCTCATAGATTTGAATCAGATCAATTCCTTTGTCTTTATGAGTAGAGCAATAATGCTAAATATGTGGTAATGGATGATAACCCGCCAACAATAAAATAACTACAAGATTTAAAAGTTCATTTTTTGACAACGAGAATACATGGCGATTATTGTCTTGCATATTTTACCGAAAATTTTAAAATCAAATCAATCACTTCGCCATCAAAAAACATAAAAAATATTTCATGCGGGGTTTTTCCAGAAAGCATATTTTTTAGTTCCTCACATGATCTAAAATCATCGGATATAGGTGTGTGAGTGTACTCAATCTGACCTTTCTTCCATTTGACAGTAGAAGCAAGGCTGTCGTTTGCAGAAAGCATACGTCGATTAATTTTAATTTATTTTTATGTATTTAAAGGTTCCCGGGCCCTACAAAATTAAATTATCACTTTTTTATTCTCATTTTATTTTTTGTAAAAATGATAATTTCATGTTTTACATTCAGTCACTCTATTAAGCGTGTCCGTTGCCAATGAAAAACATTAAAAATCAAAATTCTATTTGATACAACTTCTCTATACATTTTTCATTATCCACGCAGCAACACGACAAACATTTTTATGATATTCAGATGTGTTCAGTTTTACTTTTGCCAGCGTTCAAAAATAATGTCTCGTTGCATTTTTGCGAAATAATTACCGTTATTACGACCTTTTTTGAATCCGAGCCAACGGATGTCGAATATCGTAAAGTACGCTCAAAAATATTTGCTCGCATTTTTGTGGCGGTTTTTAAAACGGGTGCTTCGGTCTCTTCTTTGCCATATAAATTGGGTGCCTAATTCATGGTACTGGTATTAGTTCTGGCGGATGCGCAGGGAAAGTAAATTAAAAAAAAACAAAGTAGGATATATATCAACGAGTGCTTCAAGAATTTGCATTTTTTAGTTTTGGCTGGTTTGACAGTAACTTTACTAAATTATCCAAGATTCAGGGCAGAATTTAATTTTAATATAGTATAACAACAATTTTGCTATTGTTCATTATTATTATTATTTGGTTTATGTGATTCTGTTTTCTGCCAATTAACTTTGTTTTTTTTGTGGAATGTGTTTCTTTGGGTTTTGTTTGTATATAGCACTCTTTGTAGAATTCCCAACAATTTTCAAAAACCCATTTCAAAATTTTTTTTAGGTCTATCTGTCATCTATTTTCTTTTTTTTCTCTTTTCCTTATTATTTTTATTATTTCACTATTAGCACAGGAAAAAAAAATGTTCGTTAGGTGGAAATTTCAAAAGCTTGGGGTTTTATTTTGAATGGAGAATTTGTTCCCGGATGCAAGACTCAGGTTTTCGGTTACTTTTTTTATTTCGTCATTTTTATTATTTGTTTTATGCGATTCTGTTTTCTGCCAATTGACTTTATTTTTTCATAGATTATATATTTTTGGGTTTTGTTTTTATGAAGCACTCTTTGGAGGATGATCATTCCCAACAATTTTAATAAAACACACTTCTCAATTATTTTTTTAGCTCTCTCTGTCATATATTTTCTTTTCTTTTTTTCTTTTCTTTATTATTTTTATTATTTCACCATTGGTACATGAGAAAAAATGTTGGTTAGGTGGAAAATTCAGAAATGTGAGATTGCTTCCTCTGGAGAATTTGTTCTCAGAGGTAAGAGATTTTTTTTTATTTTACTTATACTTAGATTTAATTAAATTTGCTTAGCGAGTGGGCTAGTGAATTTTTGTTGAATGCTACCATATTTTGACGGCCACTAATAAAATCCATCTCATAAAATAGGTGTCGCCGTTTGGACAGCGCGGACATAATCGTACCAATAGTCTTTCAAAAACCCGCTCTGTGATCACAAGCTTTTGTATAACCGCGTTGGTGCTTAAAGTACTCTAGTCGTTAATTAGAAATATAACCAAAAACCGGAAGCTTTAACCAAACCAAGTTTATCTAATACTATTATCGCGTCGAGTTAAAATGGCGTCGGGCAGCGGTTTGACAGCGGCCAAGACCCAAAAGGCCAAACGTAAAATCTCGTTGCCGTGGTTCAAGCAGCAGGGGTCGATGTCTCAGAAACACCCGGGACTGACCAGGCAGCACACTATCGACACGCCCAGTTCCTTCCACGCCAGGTTGCTGAGAAGACAGCCCAGCCAGAACACGATGGTTAATATTTTAGATAATTGTTTGCTTTAGCGATTTTTTTATTGTTAAATTTCCAGAACTTCCAAACGTTCACGCTTTTAACAGCACAAATTTTTTGGAATTCCCTGGCTATAATTTTAGCATGAGTCCCGGGATGATTCCCATTTATTTATTGTCCCGCGCAAAGTGTCCGCTTTCGAGCTGCATTTCCAGGTAAAACGGAAACCGGTTGTGTGATATATTTCATATCCTGTTATAAAATTCCATGATTCTCTGAATAGGAACTCGCAGCCGGAATTAATAATACATATACGGTCCGATGCCGGTTGAAAAGCGCTGACAAATTTTATATCGACTCTATTTTGAAACCCGGTTTTCGGGAATTGCTCTCGCAAAAAAAAGAGCCGGCATAACTTTCAATACGTATTTAAAAGAGCATGTGATCGAACACAAGATAAACCATTTACGCAAATTGAAGAAGTGGTCCGCTGGTGGTAAATAAGTATTTATATTTATTTTTTACTAGAAATGATTGATAAATCATAAAAATTTTCGTCAATCACAACGCACGTATTTACTCTCCGGAAGCAACGTTGTTTCTACTATATATAAGGAGTGTAGGATACAAATTTGCAGTATTGATGGCATTTGTAGTTTACATATTTTTTTTAATTTAAAATAATAAAGCAACGAACGAAAGTCAATATTTTCTTTATCTTCCTTTTTCCAATTTCTTCCATATTTCCTCTTCTTCTTCTTTCAGCTTTTGTATTACTTCTGTATCTTCTTTTTTTTCAAGTCCACACGCTTCTTGAGTACATTATGTTCAATATTTTCCTTGTAGGAAAAGAAGAATTTGAAAGAAACACCAAATGACAGTGTTTACAACAGACTGCCTCTACTAAGCATATGTATTGACCTATTGATGATGAGAGTACATGGCAGCAAATCAGATGAAATAGAAATTTTCTGATTGCGCCAGGATCATCGCATTCTTCAAAATAATTAAAGTTTCGTATGAAGAACTGAAGAAGATATAAATAAACAAGTCTGATAAGACTTGGTTGCTATAATTCGAAAATATGCATTATGGAAGCACAAAGTGTGGCATTGGGGGTGCTGAGTTAACGTGCATTCTATGCACCCTCGTCAAGCGTAGATATACTACACGCCCTGAAAAAGTTTACAGCATTCTAAATGTAGCAAGACCGTTGCATAATTAAAATCTCACCGACAGAAAATGCAATAAATAAACTAATATATAATGAAGAAGATTCGCCATATAAGAAGAAAACTTAGTTGAGCTGCTGCTATTTGACAACTGGGAAGTATTGACAAGACTGTCATACTCATGCGGGTAGTGACGGCACCGAGATGGATGACAGAATTGTGTGTGCTCACGAGAGAACTGAAAAAAATGGCTCGGGAGGCAGTTATCTTTGAATTGGGAAAGTATACCGCTGGACTTGATAGTCAAGAGTTTTTATGACCGGACCCTCTAAGTCTCAGCACCAAAGGTGGCCCCCTCAGTACCAGTATCGCGCTAGTAGGAATCCTAACAGGACGCTGCCATCTAATAATACACCTTCATTTCATGGGGGTGGGATTTGTGAAAAGTGCACATATTGACTGTATTTAGAAGATAAGGAAACTAATTCATCTCCCAACCATCTGCGCACCACTTGATCCAAGCTATAGTAGGGGCTTATTTAATGGGTCTCGAGGAATTATCCGCACTCATGGGAGGAGCTAAGGAAGGGAGCGAAGATATAGCTGTCATAATGGATCGGAAGGTTTGAATGCAGCGTCCTGACTGTCGAAAAGGGACAGACAGACAGTATATAAATACTAATTGATATTTTGGCCTTTGACTGAAATTCGAGCTTATGAAAATCTCGTTCCTTATTTTTTGCCATTAAAGATTTTAGTTTTGCGCGTGCTTAAGTTTAAATTAAGTTTCTCTCAGGCGAACGATGATAGCTTGCTTATTGCTCGGGATTAAATTGAAGTTTCCCGGCTCGATTGGGCCCGGTCGTATTTGCCGCCGATAACCAATGTTATCGTTAATTACTTTGCAACGCGATGCGAGAGGAAATTCCATACCGTCGCTAATTGAAAACGTGTACCGTGTCACTTTCGAAATGAATACCTGGACGTCGGCCCGCTCGACGTACCCCTTTGGGTTTTGGTGTTTGCCAAAGGAAGTCGATAACTCTCTTAATGGATTAGGACGTTATCGAATTACCCAATTATCGTTTTTTTTTTTCGTTCTTGCCCTACAGATGAACGATTGCCGCTTGCGCACCAATAATACGTCCGACGGCCATTCGTGTGATATTAACGCGTGTCCTAGTTAGCTGATCAAAAAGTAGTAGACCGGGACCGCCCTATAGCGCATTCGTCCCAAGAAACAGGACAACACGTCCCTTTCTCTTTAGTGCAATCATGTTTATAAATTATGGCCACTCAGTATTGCTCAAAAAGTCTGTAATCACTCCTTTTTCCACCTAAGAAACTGGAGCTTTCGGAGGGGTGGTGAACACTTATGGCTCCGTTCCATGGGCTATCTTTTTGACTCGGCACCATAATGAAGTAACTGAAACTAAATAATTAAAACTAACTAAATACTTCTGTGAAGTATTAAAATACAAGGCCGAGATATAACTTTAAAAAATCCTCCCTTCTTTGCTCCCCACCAACAGCTAGTTCATAGGTCAGGAAGTTTAAAATCTGTTGTCCCATAATTCATGGCCCAGTATGAACTTCTGGCGTTGGTTAACTTTTCCTACATGTGATAACTACTCTGTTCCCACATTTGTTTAAATAGTTGATGATAATGTTTGGTTAGTTGGAAAAACGATAAATTATGCATTATGGTTTGAATTTTTGTGGCATCAGTTGAATTGATTTAGAACCATAGCAAACATCATAAACCCGTAACCAAATATATGCATTGAAAAAAAAAGAGAATAAAGAAAATTATTCCAAATAGCAGCACAGAACTTTTGACGTTTCCACGTCTTATCCACTCTCCTTAACTTTTCGAATGTTTTTCCTTCGAACTTTTCAAATCGCTTTGGCACCCATTAAGATCGATTGTCGCCATATTCTTTTCCTTGCGTCCTATGCTTGGGCGATTGAACGAAGAAAATGATTTTTTATTTTTTCCTAGTTGTATTCGTCCTGAGTGTCCAATGCTGGCACAGTTTGCTATTATTAATTTATTTGTTTACTTTTTCTGCTGTATCGGGCCTTGACCTCAATCATTTCTGTTTTATTTTTCCGTTGAATAGGTTTTTTCGACCACGCCTGTGTTTTAAATTGGCAGAAAACCTCCGTACTCGTGACAGTGTTCACTGAAGCTGACTTTTTAAAGTGGGATCCACTGATCAGTGCATAATTGGGTATTTTAGAGTAGGAACTAGAAAACAACTCTTTTTATGTTACAACAGAATTTTAAAAGGAAACTGCCATTCCCAAAAGAGTGTTGCTACCGCTTCAGTGTTACTGGGTTTCTGTTTTATATAGAAGATAATATTTTTAACGAAAAAATATTTTAATAGTTCATCTATAGCTCTAAAACAGTAACCATCGATGGGCTTTTCTCGCCAATATTTTGCCTATGTCTTTTATTTTCTAAAAATAAATATCGTAGAGAAACCAAAACGGAGCCTTTATATATCCGACATTTCCATACTATATTTTACTATATGGATTGAGGCCGATGTAAAATGTATTCGGTTTTCTGAATGTGATTTAAACATGTCATGACGAAAACAAATAAATTCCATCAAAAATCAAAAGATTCTTTTAGGTCAATAAATATGGTAACCAGATATTTGTTTTGGTTGATTGCGCCAGAGATGTATAAGGTTGTTCGGAAAGTCATTTCGTTTTTTCCCGTCAGAGGACTTAATTACGTTTTTTCGAAACCAACTTCACACTTAAGCCGCATAACCATTATATGTCTTGAGAGCTGATATTGCAAGGCTTGTGTGTGAAAAAGTTCTATTAATTCTACGCAGTAGTTTTTGGTTGGTGCCCTTTTAAATATGGAGAGCAATAAGCAGCATTTTCGTCATATTTTACTTTTTTACTTTAGAAAAGGTAAAAATGCTGTCCAAGCGAGAAAAAAATTGACGGATGTGTATGGAGAAGGCATGTTAACAGTACGCCAGTGCCAGAACTGGTTTGCAAAATTTCGATCCGGCAATTTTGATGTCGAAGATGCACCACGGTCTGGAAGGCCGGTCGAAGCTGACAAAGATGCGATAAAGGCATTAGTTGATGCAAATCGGCGAATAACCACACGAGAGATCGGTGAGAGATTAAATTTGTCGAATTCGACTGTTTATGGCCATTTGAAAGGCATGGGCTTAACCTCGAAGCTCGATGTGTGGGTGCCCCATGTCCTTACGGAGCGAAATTTGTGTCGTCGCGTTGACGTGTGTGATTCGCTCCTCAAACGTCAAGAAAATGATCCATTTTTGAAGCGGATTATTACTGGGAACGAAAAATGGGTTGTATACAACAATGTTAAACGCAAGAGGTCATGGAGCGGAAAAGATGAACCGGCTCAAAGCGTGTCAAAAGTCAACATTCACCAAAAAAAGGTGATGCTCTCCGTTTGGTGGGATGTCAAAGGAATCGTTTTTTTTGAGCTTTTGCCGGGCAATACAACGATTAATTCAGAAGTCTATTGTCATCAACTGGACAAATTGAATGATACACTTAAAGAGAAGAGGACCGAATTAATCAACAGGAAGGGTGTAGTGTTCCGCCAGGATAATGCGAGACCTCACACAAGTTTGATCACTCGCCAAAAACTTTTACAGCTTGAATGGGACGTACTGCAACATCCACCATATTCTCCAGATCTGGCGCCTTCCGACTACTATTTGTTCCAGTCCCTGCAAAATTTTTTGGATGGCAAAACCTTTACCTCAAATGAAGATGTCAAAAACCACCTGAACCAGTTTTTTTGCCAGCAAGGACCAAAACTTTTATGAGAGGGGAATTATGTTACTGCCAGAAAGATGGCAAAATTTGTTGGACCAGAATGGCCAATATATAATTTAATAAAATATCTATTCATTATACGAAAACTGTCTTTCATGTTCCCCAAAAAGAAACGAAATGACTTTCCGAACAACCCAATATGTTCGATAAAGTCTATTAGTGAAATTAGAAATTTTTTAACCTTTGGAATGTGACGGGAAGGAAGGCAAAACCGTTCGAACTCGTCCCTCCGTATTATACCGACACCGACAATGGTAATTAATGGATTATTAGGCGTTCTCTTGCCTCGCCAAGACGGATCAGAAGCGGACGCCAGACGCGAGGGGAGAGATATACATCCAACGGGATAATAATTTATTTATGTATGCCTGGATCGGGCACAAAGGCGGAGCGTTTGTGTACTAAGCTTATACGTGATAGGTATTTGTAATTAACGCTATCCGGTGTTCAATTAATTATATAGAGCGCGCATCAAAAGGTCAACAAATACGTTCGAACACGCGCGAGCAAACTTGAGTACTTAATGCACCCTCTCCATGCGATAAACCGTGTTGCCGTGATGTACGTTATCTCGCCAGGCACCGTTTTTCTTTTAGATTATCAAAAACATGCTTGTGTTAACATGATTCTTTGAGTTTGACGTGAACGCGTTGTAGGTGAACCTTCGATTGTTGCGTACTGGACGTATAGTAGGGTTGTGAAGCAAACTACCCAAAATCTGGGCAAAGAGAGTTGACATCAATTATTTACAAAACTAGAAGCTTTAATAGAGACGAAGAATGCTAACTTCCATAATAAAGGTATTAACAGAGCTGGTGCATAGGTGCAAATACTAGAATGGTGACAAAGAGAAACGAATTCATATAAAATGCGACGCGAACCTACTGGTCGGACTGAGTGTTGTTTTGGTAGGTGTTCATCATGCTTCGAAGCCTGTGAACACTAAAGTCCTAATACAAAACTGGAAAATTTGTTACCTGATTGAGAGACAAGGACATTTAAATTTAATAGTTCAAGCGAAAGTGCAATTTCTAGGTCAGAAATTTGACATAATAGTTTGGACGCAGTAGTGTCTGGTTGTCGAGGACGCTAGTCTGATGGTTTCCTACCAGAAGCGGAGGGCTGGTTCCAACGACTGCCATTATCTTTTGATACCGGCTTTCAAAGAAAACTAAAGAGCTTTGTTGCGTTTATTGACTTATCAGCATCGTATAACACCGTCTGGACGGAAGGAACGATGTATAAAATGCCTATGAAAAAGTCCTTATAAATTTACATCTAGACTAATAAAAAACCTGCTTAACGACAGAGTCTTTGAGGTGATATAGATATCAGAAACTAGCAATCCCAGGAAGCTGCAGCAGATATGTCCAACACAACATTAACAAAGTTTGGCTACGCCGACGATTGAGCCTTAGCCGCTCAAACTAAATCAATAGAAGAAGCCGTAGAGAAAAAATGGAGACTCCAGCCTAATGCTTCAAAAACAGAAGTAACCTGCTTCCATTTAAACAACAAAATGGCCGACAGAAAAAGAATCACAAAAAAATCCAAAATACTTGGGTGTCACTCTTGACAGGACATTTACCTATAATTGCATACCTGACACTGACACAGAAATAACACAAGAGGAGTATCAGCATCCACACTTAGATTGTCAGCCCTGGGCTTTGTTTATTCAGCAACGGAGTACTGCGCCCCGGCATGGCTCGTTGGCGTAATCAAATCCACCTCAACTCAATGGCCACCAGTATTGAGCGACATAACACCTACGCCGAAATCTATTGACAAAAGAATACAGGAAAATACTTAACAATAGAGAACTCCCCATATAAAAGAAGCCAACAAAAACCGACTACAGTCTAGAATACACCACCAACACATACCGAAAAAATTGCCATAGATACTGAGTTTGATTGGATTAGATTGGATTCACGAATGGTCGGGAGGTCAGCTGAACTACAACTTGCCCGGCATAACAATGGATTTAATCTACCGCGCAAAACCTTGTATAATGTGTATATTGAATTGCACTAGGACCCGATGCGGTAGATGCGCATACTTTCTGATCTGGTTGGGGACACACACTTCCAGAATATTTGTCAGAAGAAATTACCAAGGAGTTTTCACTATATAGTTCCTTATTACGTCTCGGCACCAAACCGCAAATGGATAACTTTGTCGGATGCCGTGCGATTCACTATATCTACGTAGTCAATATTTTATTATATTTTACGATCGTTTGCGAGCACCTCTCGAGTAATTTTGAAGTTTATAAATAAACCGGTACCGTTTTCATTCAAAACAATGATCCGCTTATTTTCAGAATCCGTACGTTTTCTATTTTCGCGCGAACCGCCACTATTTTGTCATGCGACTCTCATTTAATATCTCAAACGGAAAAATTGAATCCGTTTTACTCCTACGCACGTGCGTATATTTTCCAGAGTCTATTACGACTTTTTGTTTTCGTTTCCATTCATGACCCGCGACGTCAGTCCATTAACCAATCATTTTAATACTTGGAACTGGTTTACGACGTATTTACACTCTTGCTATACGTAAATTGGGCATCTTCATTCTGCTTCTTAAAGCTTCACCTCCTAGCGGAGGGTTCATTCATGCCTATGGAAATCAATCTTGTTAAATAATATGCTATGACCATTTCGGTGGCCATATTATTGTCGCAGTTCTCACTTATTAAGCAGTTCCATTGTAACTTTGCGAGGACTAAGTATTCCATATCTATTATTTTTTAAGGTGACAAGAATGTCTGCCGTTCAAGTTCAAAAGTTGGTTTATGTTTTGCTAACTCTATAACAGGTCGCAATTTCATCAAAATACATGCCATAAATTTGAGTATTTCCGTTTCGTTAAGAAACATCCATTCTGTTTTTTTTTCTTCATCTGATTTAAATCCTTGATGCTATTATCCTTTCACTCCAGATACCAAATGACATTTGTCATTTGGTAGCATCATTATCTTCACGGTTGGGACAAGAAATCTATCTCAAGCATTTTAGAGAAATATTTGTAAAGATATTCTTTAATGAGAACAATGCATATAAATGTGTTATTGTTTTCGTTTTCATTCATTTCTGGCGACGGCTGTCCATTACAAATCATTTTAATGCCCAGATTACGACGTATCTTCGCGCTTGATACAACGGATACGTTAATGGCGACCGTAATGGAAAAATGGAGTAATAAAGCTTCGCCGTAAAGAGGCGATATTATTTGGTTTTAGCGGATAAAAGCCAGTTATGATGTCCTGGGCCAGACAATAAAAATTCCCCCTCGAACTTTTTTATTACATTTACATTTAATATGGAGCTACAGTTCTGAGAATTTAGACGATCGTATTTTTAAAATTTGTCTGACTGTTGCTTGTTAGAAGTTTTCCGGTGGTTTTCGCACTTTCTTGACACGGAAAATCTAGATAGACAACAACATTTTTTTTTAAAATAAATAATCCCATGAAGGTGAAGGAATTTGGACATTGTGTTTCTACTAAAAGTTCAATCACCTAACTGTGGTTATACGAATCAATCTCTTAGACTTCTTCATGTAATTTTACCCCTAGTTCTGGAGCAGCTTGTACAAGGTTACGCAGAAGCATAAAATTTTTCATTTTTAAGATGATTTTGTTTTAATTGAGTCTAAATGATTCAATATTAGTGCATTTTTCAGAGCCTTATTTTAATATTAGCCAAGTGTAGCCCTTGTCCCTCTCTTGAAAGTTGAATATCAACTTTCAGTTTCTACATAGTGCGAGGTATTTTAGCTTACACTTAATACTTAAGGCGTGCAAAGGTATTTGGTGTAGTTCTCTTAAAGAGAGAAAGCTACTATTCGTCAAGAACTCACAAGAAAGACAGATGAAACTATTTTGAGAGTGTGCGACCACGAAGAAAAGCCAACATTATTTTCCGACATTGTAAAATGCATTACTCTTTCTCTTTTTGAATACTCCACATCTTTCTAAGGTTTGTGACTGGCAGCCCGGAAATTCTTCAACATTCGAATGTAGCACAATTTTAAGTTATGGTATGCTAAGGCCTAGGTTGTCTACATGAATGCTTAAGAAATAATTTCTAATAATTTTTCAGCATCAATGATCTATGGTCTAAGTTTTTACGTCCTTTATTACGGTAAAAATTGCTGTTTCCTTTGATGATTCATAAATCATGAAAATTTTCTTAATTGATGACATAAAATTCGTATATAGGATAAGAGTTTGCAGTGTAGACGTCAACATTTTCTTTGTTTTCCTTCTATTCATTAGAGCTCTCCTTTAATTCTCTTTGGACGTGTCTTTCGTAATTTCCAGTTCTCTGTCTCTTTCTTTCAGTCCTTGCATTGCTCCTGTTTATTTTCTTTTTTTTAGTTTCTCACTCTTTTGGCACATTATACAATTTTCTCTTCCTCTTCCACTATCCTCTAATTTACTTTTATTCATTTTTTCCTACCAAAGTTTTCTTGCTTCTCAACGTCTTTGTCTCTTTCACTCCATTAAGTAGTTTTAAGTATTTGCACAATTTTTTACTTATTATTGCTTATTATTATTCTTGTCGATTTTATCATTTCACGCAATCCAATGTACTGAAGTTCAAAAACTATCTTTTACGAGTCGGACCGGGCCCGCTTTTTTGCATCCGTATGAATAATAATATTAATTTTAATACGCAACAGTTTACATTTGATTAAAACTTCGATAAATAAACTGTGGCAATGTGAGTAATGTGCCGAAGCAATTTTACGGCTACAAATGTTTGGGCCCCGTCTGTGTGTGTGTGTGTTTTAAATTCCTTTCCCGTTTAAACAACCGGAAAATTTCGATTAGTTCTGGAACAGCGTTCTAGTGACTAGAGTAGGTGCCCCCCGACTAAGTTCTATCTGTTAATTTGCAGGCGGGGGTTTTGGAGATGACGTGGGTGATGACTGACTTCACGGCGACGAATCCTTCGGAGTTGAGCGTCAGCAAGGGGCAGCAAGTGGAAGTTGTCGAGGTGTGCTCCTCCAAGCCCGATTACTGCCTCGTGAGGATGCCTACGCGGGGCAGCGATCAGGAGGCGGTACCAGAAGGTCTCGTGCCGCTCGTCGTTTTGAAGCAACCGCCCCCGCATCGGGGCTCGCCCTCGAGGAGGCCGCCCCAAGCGTTGGATCACGACCTCGGTGAGTTTTTCAACAGATTCCTTCCTACAATTGATTAATTCCGCTGTAGATAGATAGATAGTACTTTATCCCAAAAATTGTTACCCAAGTTATAGTTGTCTAAGCTGTATGGCTCAAGTTCAATTCAGAATTTTTTAATTTCCCGCTTAAACGCATTTCTATTATTAATTCGTCTAGTTTATCGAACAGTTCTACACACATATACTTGGGATTCTTTTGAATGATTTGCAAGCGATGCAAGGGATAGGTGTGATATTATTTCGTATTGTAACTTTCTGTATTTAATCGTTTCTGTGAAGGACCGTAAGGCATTCAAATATGTATAGAGCGTATACTGGCAAAATTCCCATTTGTTTAAACACATTTCGGGACATTTCTATATTCCATTTTTTCTAATTAATCTGATTACCCTTTTCGGACTTATAAAAAAGTCTTCTTGAGTGGTGGTAGTATTTTTCCCCAAAAGATTATTCCCTATTTCATTCCAGGTTAGCAAAGTTTAATTTAATTGTTAATTGAGTTGTATGAAAAGACCAGTCCAGATGTCCATTGAGAATAAGCCCAAAAATTTTCCGACATGCACAGGTGTTTATTGTCTACGCTGGGGTTGCGTATTGTTTCTATATTACACCGTTTGGTTCTGAAGAATATGGCATTTATTTTGTCTGTGTTTGGAATTAATTTGTTATCCAGGAACCATATAATAATTTTACTAATGAACGATTCGGATTCATGTAGGAGCTTATACAGACACTTGTAACCAATTCGTGTCATTAGCTAAATTTATTATCATTTGTCTGGAACGTTCTTTAACCGTGTATATGTCATTGATGAATATGACAAACATAATGGGGCCTAAACTACGCTGTGGTCATTATGGCAAATTTTTAAGTTTTCACCCTGTTCATTTTTGTAGACTTTAATGATTTGAGCACGTTGGCTAGATATTCATTTTAGCGCCGAACCTCTTACGTCATGTCTCTCTAATATTGAACTAAGATGGCTTTTACTTGATTATTTATTCTGCTAAATGGATTTTCATTTAGCAGAATAAATAAGAACTAAAAGTTCAGATTTTCACGAAATTATATATTTTTACATGATAATTGTTGATAATATTGATAATATTGGTAATCTTATCTAATCTCAAATAAATGTATTAAAATATAAATTTATAAAAATAATAATAATAATATAAAGGTCTTCCTTGAATAGGTTATTTAATAACAAAAATCAAATACTTGCATACGCTTTAGTTTTAGTTTAGATGAAATATTTTTTGATACTTTCGGTACTGTAAATTATGAATATTAGGAGTATCGGTATATCCTTGTACAAAATTGCCACAAGAACATTTTTTCCGTCGATTGTGCGAATTTCATTTTCATTTAAAATCAATCAAATCACTAAAAATTTAAAATATTTGAAGACGGCAATACTTCGTGGCAGGAATAATGTACATTTCTGTAGCATATTACCAAAGCTAGATAAGGGCCATGGATGGTACATTCGCGATGTTTCTTTTTTGGACGAGCTTTATGATAAAAACCAGAACTCTATCTTCTTTTTCAAGCTATACAGATTGTGAATAAATATATTTTTTTAATTTTTATTTTTATATTTTGTTTTTTTTTTCCTTTTCTACGATATATTTCCAACGTGACTTCATGAGAAATTACATTTAACTATTCGTCTATAGTTCAAGTCACACTGAAAATACAGTGTAGGTATCATAGGCAGTGGATTTTAACAGTTCAAAAGTTCATACCTGTGTGTTATGCAGATAGATAAAATGATTTTAAATATATATAATTAAACATATTTTGATTTTTGATTTTGTTTGTAAAATAGGTAATAAAAGCTGAATAGTAGCGGCGTTTAAGAACAGGAATATTGGATTACTTTAATGAGGTATTACAGACTGATATAAGCAAGTCCCCCAAAATGGCTTATAGTAACCCCAAAATATGAAATTTGTCTTTCATTTTATATTCCATTTCTTACCATTAATCTGGAGTTCAAGAAATGCAAACAAGTTCAAGTGCTCCATGCACGTGCGAAAATTTGAGTGATTTTTAATATCGTTTGCTGTTTGATGAATTATGAAAAGTTGAGTTTAAATGCAGCTGGGAGTGATGCTTCAAAACTGTGTTAGTGAAAAAACAATTTTTAACGTAAAAAAAATCGGGGAAATCAGTAAAATTCTTTCAATTATACATATGACGAAGATTTTAAGAGTCTATTCAGATAAATTGTTCAGAATTTTTTTTTTGAAAAACATTCCAGCTACTTGCAATTGCAATTTATAGAATTATCCTTTATTATTGTGATTCTTTATGTACATAAAAATTACGTAAAGTAATAATGTTAAAATGAAATTCGGACTCGATTGTGAAAAAAAAAGGCTGCCAAAGTCAGTTAACTACCACTTTTGATTTACAAAGTGAAAAAGGCAACATGTGGTTAGAATTTTGTTAAAACATCTACTAATAATACCCTTTATTTGTAAAAAAAGAATCCAACTAAATGCATACAAACTCTATTTCTAAAAGGAGAGTAGAGTGCTTGCGAGCAGACGAGAAATATTATTTTCAGTATATTATTAACAATAATAATAATATTTAAAGGTATCTTTTTCTTGTTATCCAATATAAGTGATTCATTAGACATCAGTACGACATCTATTCTTGCGCTTCGGATCCTTTGTTATTTGAGAAAACTGTAAAAGTTATTCTTACTTTTTATATTTCTCTTCTAATATCTGAGGACCCATTTGACCTGTGAACACGATTTGTTTTTAGTCTTAAAAAGCAGCCTTCTTTCGTATTGATATTTTTCTTTTTAAATATAACTTTAGAAAATGTGCGGGCAAATTTTCGGTAATCAAAAAACATTTGATTTTTGGGAATGTCACTGTGAAGGAAATGTAGACAAAACAGTGATTGATACGTGCTGAGGAAAAAGCAACATTGAAAGGCGATAAGTAAGGCTTCGAAATGTAGGTGACCTAGCATAAAGAGTGAAGAAAAATCGACTTGAAAAAATGTTTTAACACATTTGGCTTTGTTTTCCAAGGCTTCTTAGAAAAAATGGGAGTCTTATGAAATATTTGAATATACGTGAAATGTGCCTTATTTAGCATCCATATAAATAAGTTTGTAGATTGTTTTAATTATAATTTACTCGTCAGCGATATGCTAGTTGTTGATCAAATGATCCCTTTTTTTAGCAGGTTTCATCTTAAATTGTTCGTTGCATACGAAAAAGGCACAATTTTACGCATAATTTGCTCCATTAGTCGAGGCTCTTTGTCGCGGCCAACGTATAATTCGAATTATTAGGAAACGACGATGCAAATGTCATCGGTAAATTGTTTTCCCAGCCGCGCAGGGGAGCTGAGGCCAACAATTCCCGCATTTCTATTGTGGCGGCATCCGAAGCGCTCGGGGCAACGAGATAGTTATTTGCCTCATCATTTGATAATTCTTAATGCTTCGCCCAAAAATTAGACGAGAAAATAATGACCCGCCAACACCGGTAGATTCCATTCCATATATCCCTCTCCGCGTTTTGAAGTTAGAGTTAGTGCGTTATTTATTTCCCCATTAAAAATTACTTTTAGTCGTGTAAAAAAAATCGCATTCCAGAAAATTGTCGCCATATATGTTGAAGAGAATGTTAAATCGTGTTAATAATTGTCACATCTCTACATTGCTAAGGTTTGATTTCACTTTTTTGGTAATGGAATTATTAGAAAATTTATGTAATTACTATATAATACTTAGTAGTATATAGGTATGCTGAATCATAAATCCAGATTTCTTTAAAAATAAAGCTTTAACTTTAATAACGTTAAAAAGTGTTCAATTTAAAAGAAAATCCAGCAATGAAACCCGAAGTATAATAAGATATTTTTGCAAAGGATCGAAAAATTTGACCTATGTTTTGTAACGGGTTCAATTTGTCATTGGCTACTTCGACTTATGTTTCTCACATGTAGGTTAATAATGCTCGGAGACTACCTATTAAATGTTTTATTCTCACAATTACACACTGTCTTAATCCTCAAAACTACTGGTATTGCTAATTATTCTTCACTACTTCATTCTGTTCGAACACACTGTAACTGCTTAATTGCTTGGTGTGGTTTACCTGTCCTAAAATAAATGTAAATAAGTGTAAGCCCTTGCATTTTTGCTGCAATTTAAGATGTTACTGCGGAATGCGGTTGGATTGCACGAGACGATCGTCCTGTATTCCTTCTTATTTCCGAACTAACTGCAATTTCTATTCTTGTCTCTTGCTTTCATTTATTTACACTTGTTGCTTTTTGTAGAGGTTATATTTCAATCCTCTGTCAACGCGATTGCACCCGGCCATTAGTACAGTTAAGCACTCGACCTTTGGCCCACGTTCGTCTTCGATTTCCTAAGACGTTACTGTGTAATCTCATTCATGTGTGTGTAATAATGGATTATTATTGGTAATAGCGGGTAGTAGTTAGGTAATATTTGGTCTCCTTGCGTCGATTAACTCCTGTCATTATTGGCCCATTGACTCTAGTGATGTCGGAACCGAACATCGGATTGTCAGCATCATCGGTCTTTTTTGGAACTTTGAAACTTCATCGGTCTTTCTTTCTTTGGCTTTACGATTTCCGCCGGTGCAAGTGGTTGCAAGATTTCATTCCGAATAAGTTTGTGGCATCTCGAGGATTAAACCGGATTGAAATCGTATAGAAGTTGCGGATCGTCGTCTTGTTGGTAGTATTTTGCTTGGACGTCCCCAACATTACAGCTTAGGCTGGATTAAAGCTAACCAACCTAGCACCTGGCACTCTTCACCGCCACCCAAGATCATCAGGCGTAAGTTTCACAATTTATTTCACGCTTTGCAAGTAATTATGAACACCGCAACTCATTATTTTTGTTTTGTAGGGTTTTGGTTTTCGTTTTGGATTTGGTTTTTCTTTTGGAACCAGTTTTGATTGTTTGTCTGGTTTTGGCTTCCCATTTGGTACTGGCTTCCCTAGTTCCGTTTCAATTCGATTTGGTGCCTCCTTACTTCGTGAATGGCACGTGTTATGAATTCTGCAACCCAAGAATTCGTCAAGTCTTCAAGTTAGCTCGGTTCCGGACGTTGCAGTGCATATCTTCTCGTCCAAGAGTGATAAGCATTAGTGCCTATCCCACTGACTGGTGAACCCGTAGGCAGTATACAGAACAGCCATCTTAGAGTTTGACCGACTCGTTCGTTGCTGGTAACTGGAGGATCACAGATAAGCCCACTCTATTTACGTTCCGGTTAATTTTATGCCTATTAAATACAAATTTCAATTTTTAAACATCAATTTAAATTAAGGAGCTCAGTTAGGGTAAAATTAGAGTACACAAATTATAGAAACATTTTTTTGTGAGAATTATTTGTAAACGATCGATCGTAAGCAAGCTTCCTGTGCTCGAGCCAATATATGGAGATTTAAACTGACGTGCCGGTCTTATTTATTAATTATTTATTTGGTTTTTGGTTATTTGGGTTCGAACTTTGTTAACTTTGTGAGTTTGTTGTATAGGTTGGGGTTTTATCCTAGCTGGCGCCCCGGTTTCCAACCTTTTATTTATTTATTTATTTTTTTTTTTCTATACCCCGCCCATATTTTGAGATACTGAGCTGCTTGGGTCCTATACTTACTGATTTCAATCGGTAGCAAAGTGAGCAAAGTATAGTAGGATTGCTTCGGTCTCCCCTCCACCTTCAGTTCAAATGTGCGAAGAAGAAAGTTATTCCACATTCTTAAGGTAAAGAAATATGACAATCTAACCCAGTTTAACCAAAAGTGGGTGTTTTTAGTTGCGAATGTGTGAATAGTTAATAAAGTACAAGGTGTTCGCTTTGAAAAAGTCTTATGTTCATTATTCTTGTTTCCAACTGAACAGAAAATTTAATAACATTCTGGGTGCCTTATTGATTTAAATTACTAGACCCTGGCAATTCTATCGATGTTTGTTGGGTTGAGTTAAAGAAAAATGGCTGCCATACATGCATACCCGAAGATTCAAAATTTTCACGCGCCAACCCGAACATTTACGAAACTTCAAATTTTCCCGCCAAAACTGGCTTAGAACTACTACTATCTACTATCTATACTATACTATACTATACTACTATCGTACTATTACTGAAGATGTAAACGTTAAGAGAAAGGCGAAACAATATACAGTAACGACAACCACCGGCACCAATCTGAAATGGGAATCGATGCAATTCAAAATGGATACTTCAGTAAAATAGTTTGCCGAAAACCGCTCTCCTTACCACCCGAACCGCCGCATGCATACATATATATGTACGCGGTCGGTCGAAAAGGTCGGGTCAAGGTCACCGGCCAATCTATTGATCACGTGTCGACGGCGGACGCCTCGACGCTGCCTCCACGGCCGCTGCAGTCGGAGGCAGCAGACGCGTTGCCCGCCGACAAAGATCGGCTCTCGCGGCGGCGGCGGCGGCATCGCCGCCACCTCGTCAGGTGATCACCGACTTGAAATCTAATACGTCTTGACGTCAGCGTGGCCGGGACTGATTTAATGCCGCAGTGATTTATTTTCCTTGGATCATGTTACCATGATAACGTCAGAGGCTTTGAGAGGAAAGAATAAAAAAAAATCGAGAAAGGGCTGATTTTTCAGTGCATTTTTGTTTTCAAAGGGGCTTCCGCAGGCTGTGGAACTAGGGGTTTCTTCTACGTCAGCAAGGCATTTAATACCGGACGCTTGAGAAATCCCGAACGGGTTTACCTGAAAATTTTCACTGGAATAAACTTCTAATGATGGGATAAATATTCCTTCAATTACCCAACTTTTTTAAAGTCCCATAATTTGCCTTGATAATTAATATCGGATAATTAACTTTACTACCCAAAAATTTATTTAAAATAACCATAATTTTCTATCCGAAATCTTAAATTTATGCGACCTGGTGTAAAATTACTCCTATATGCTTGGAATCAAAATCAAAGGAAAGGCGAGAAATCATTTAGCTAACTTCAGTTTCAAGGCACGTATTTCCAAGAAGCGGGAATTATTTCTACTACAGATTCGAGCTGGGTGGGGTGGAACATATTGTTATTATGATGAAAAGAAGGAAAATTAGCTTAACTAAATGAACCATATAAAACTTGCGAATCGCCAATCACCACATTCACAATTCTAGAAAAGCTAGACCTAGGCAGGTAAGCAACAAAGGTTACTTCTTAGGCGGTGCACGGTAGGTAGGTGACTTTCCTGTGTAGTCCTTATGAAACCAATGCTTAGTGAGAGGCGTATCAAAGTGTGAACTAAAATTAATTCCATTATGCCACATATATTATATCCCAAATACCAGTCCGAAAGAATAATTAAGGATCAACAAAAAACGGGCTACGGAAAGCCCTTGAACAATCCGAAAGCCATCGTCATCCTTTGAGGTAAAACAACAGCAAAAGTTTCTTGACCATTTTTCTTCAAGTAGTTCGAAAATTTCCCTGCATTTGTCATGATTTTTACTGAAAAGGGCGGAGAATACAGTTTTTCTAAACTTGGTTCAATGACTTCGAAGGCTAGAGCAGGAAGACTTTTTCATCCGAAGAAGGCAAAATAAACTTCTCACAGTCATTAAAACCCTATTTATAACGATGCTTGCCGCTCTCAACAAAACTTTAGACACCTGCGGGATTCTTCTTTGCTGTACATCCATTTCACATACCTCCGCTCAGAAAATATTAACAAATAAAAATATTACAGCTCGCCTTAAGGCTCGGAACTGAATTTTATCTAGTTGAGAAACTCAGATGTAAAATATCATAAGTTTATTTCACGCCCATCTAGTATATTGTTAATAATTCAGAAACAAATCAGAATCACATTCAGAACATAAGAGGCCGCGGGGCTAACAAAATGTACTTCAATAAATTTTCCAGAGATTATTGGGGGACCTCCTTTTAATATGCTATCCGGCAGAAAAAAGTTTAAAAAATCAATATTTTCTTGACTTTTTAAATATTTATTTATTTTCCGCCAAGTAACGATTAGATAACACTTTTCGTACGTACCAAGAGACTGATTTATCGTTATCGCACCTTTTCAGTTATCACTTATAATTTATTGAGGCAATATCTCGCGAATATATTTATAATCTTTTTGTATACGGCGTAAGAAGCCCGTACGTGTGATGCCTAAAGACAGGACGTTGGGTGAGTGTTTAATCCGTTTACGTTTATAGCATGGAGCACTTTTAGTTGAGATAACTAGAAAATTGAGAGCAATGTCAAAAGTCCAGCCCGTTATCTCTAGAAAGCAAAAAGCTGCTTCCAGGTTTCCAAGCTGCTTATCTGCGCACATACGGAAAGTTGTTGAATTGAATTCCAGCTGGTTCTCTATTTCAAACTTTGTTTTGGAGTCCCGTGACTTTCTAAATAGCTATACCAGAGTTTGCGACGTCTATTAAATAACGTTTGCTTTAAAAGCCTTTCGTTGCTAAAACTACTTGCTCATTTAATTACCAGTTGGACCGCTATCCACTGTGTGCTCAAGATACCATGCTTTTGTTTAGACAAAAAGTTTATTATTTGCACCCCGTATGTACCGCCATTTAAAGACAAGGGCAACACCGCCAGTAATATTTTTATTGCGATATTATCATTTAAGCAATGATAATGTAATGTAAGTAATGTGCAAGATTTCACGACCAGATAACAAGTCTTGTTTGTTGATATCTTTTAATAACAGACTATGGAAATAGCTCATTGAGCGACACCTTGTTTCTTGAGGGAGAAATCCCATAAGGCTAGTGTTTAGCATAAATATATCATGGTCCGTAGAAACAGGGATAAATTTCCCGTTGAACAAGTGGTAAATCTGGTTTTGGTTAGTTTAGGTTAAGTTTTAGGTTTTGAATGTAAAGGACAACAGTGGCAAGTGTGGTGTTGCTTTCGGACTCGTTGTTTTTGTAAGTTTGTGGTGAAGTTTATTTTGTAATGGGACCCTTAGTATCTCTAATGTGAAAATATCAGATAGAAGAGGTGTTTTAATTCTGGGTTGAGTAACTTGGGTTGAGTGTGACGGTTCTGTAAACAACAACTAACTGACGCAGTAGGAATCCAGAAGATGTGTAAATAGTATTCACAGTGTTTTATATAAACTACAAATCAAGTTTAATTACTCTTAAACAAGTATTCTACAGATATACAGGTTATATCACTCTATGTAGTTCGATATTTTTCGACTACATCCGATCAAATGAGTTAAAGTGTCGCCTCCTCTAAAAGTTTTAGGCTAGCCAATTCAAACTTTAGGCGGATGCGCCCCAAGGGATAATATATTTACGCACCTTTAAGGTTATGGCCCGAATGTACTTCGAATTTAATTCACCAGACGCTGTAAAACAGTTACAATATCGTACACAGACCAATCGGTTTTACGGAATATTTTTTACGAGCGTCCGTCGAAAGGAATTTTTCTCTCGCTTGTAATAAATTCTTTCCTCACGGGCGGTTATTTGTTCAGCTTTCGAAATTAATAAAAGTCGACCATAACGTTATATCCCACGCTATGGCGATTTACTTCGACACCCACCTTTCCGTTTAAATTATATCAACAATGTCGAATTGATAATCCTCTATGCGATTCGGTTGCTTTACTTAGTTTGATGCCGTTTTCGCATTGATGCAATTACGAGGGTGGGCTGATAAGTCCCGGACGAAAACGTTTTTGTTTTTTTTCTTTTGATTATTTTTCAACTCTCTTGAGAAAAAAAAAACACTTGCAACCTTGTTAGCTTGATCCCTTTATTCGGTTCTATGTCACACAGAATACTATTTTATGAATTTTGTCTGTTATTTCAGATATTCTCATTTGTGCTTGTTGTAACGGGTTCAATTTGTCATTGGCTACTTCGACTTATGTTTCTCACATGTAGGTTAATAATGCTCGGAGACTACCTATTAAATGTTTTATTCTCACAATTACACACTGCCTTAATCCTCAAAACTACTGGTATTGCTAACTATTCTTCACTACTTCATTCTGTTCGAACACACTGTAACTGCTTAATTGCTTGGTGTGGTTTGCCTGTCCTAAAATAAATGTAAATAAGTGTAAGTCCTTGCATTTTTGTTGCAATTTAGGATGTTACTGCGGAATTCGGTTGGATTCCACGAGACGATCGTCCTGTATTCCTTCTTATTTCCGAACTAACGGCAATTTCTATTCTTGTTGCTTTTTGGACTGTTATATTTCAATCCTCTGTCAACGTGAATTCACCCGGCCATTAGTACAGTTGAGCACTCGACCTTTGGCCCACGTTCGTCTTCGATTTCCTAAGACGTTACTGTGTAATCTCATTCATGTGTGTGTAATAATTGGTTATTATTGGTAATAGCGGGTAGTAGTTAGGTAATATTTGGTCTCCTTGCGGTGATTAACTTCTGTTATTATTGGCCCATTGACCCTAGTGTTGTCGGAACCGAACATCGTATTGCCAGCAATATCGGTCTCTTTTTTTGGAACTTTGTGAAACTTCATCGGTCTTTCTTTCTTTGGCTTTACGATTTCCGCCGGTGCAAGTGGTTGCAAGATTTCAATCCGAATAAGTTTGTGGCATCTCGTAGTTTTCGAGGATTAAACCGAATTGAAATCGTATAGAAGCTGTGGATCGTCGTCTTGTTGGTAGTATTTCGCTTGGACGTCCGCAACATTACAGCTTAGGCTGGATTAAAGCTAACCAACCTAGCACCTGGCACTCTTCACCGCCACCCACGATCATCAGGCGTAAGTTTCACAATTTATTTCACGCAAGTAATTATGGACACCGCAACTCATTATTTTTGTTTTGTAGGGTTTTGGTTCTGGTTTTGGTTTTGGATTTGGTTTTTCTTTTGGAACCAGTTTTTGATTATTGGTCTGGTTTTGACTTCCCATTTGGTACTGGCTTCCCTAGTTCCGATTCAATTGGATTTGGTGCCTCCTTACTTCGTGGACGGCACGTGTTATGAATTCTGCAACCCAAGAATTCGTCAAGTCTTCAAGTTAGCTCGGTTCAGGACGTTGCAGTGCATATCTCCTCGACCAAGAGTGATAAGCATTCGTGCCTATCCCACTGACTGGTGAACCCGTAGGCAGTATACAGAACAGCCATCTTAGAGCTTGCCCGACTCGTTCGTTGCTGGTAACTGGAGGATCACAGATAAGCCTCTATTTACGTTCCGGTTAATTTTAATTAAATTAAATACAAATTTCAATTTTTAAATATCAATATAAATTAAAGAGCTCAGTTAGAGTAAAGATAAAGTACACAATTATAGAAACATTTTTTTGTAAGAATTATTTGTAAACGATCGATCGTAACCAAGCTTCCTGTGCTTAGTGTGTACTCGAGCCAATATATGGAGATTTAAACTGACGTGCCGGTATTATTTATTAATTATTTATTTGGTTTTTGGTTATTTGGGTTCGAACTTTGTTAACTTTGTGAGTCTGTTTGGTGGCTAGTGAGCAAGGACACTAGTCACTATCACTAACTTATAGTATAGGTTGAGGTTTTGTCCTAGCTGGCGCCCCGGTTTCCAACAAGGGTTCTATACCCCGCCCATAGCAAAGTATAGTAGGATTGCTTCGGTCTCCCCTCCATCTTCAGTGGAAAAGAGACGTGGCATTGTACGAAATTTTTTAAATTCAGCAACCCATCTTTTAAGAGCCTTCCAGGGTGTTATCCATCTCCTCGTTTATTTGAGAACCCTTTGAATCAAAGTATTTTATGACTGCACCTTTTTCAAAATCTTCCATTTTTTAAAAATCTATTTAAATATAGTACAGACGATAAAAAAAATTATATTTAGGCATCATTTCTATGTCAGGCCCGGGACTTATCAGCCCACCCTCGTATACGCGACGCAGTGCCGTCCGTCGATGCATCTTGGTATCGCTTATAATTAAATAGAGTATCCTCCCCCGCCGATCTAATTACCCGTAATGGAGCAACGTCGCAAAACTCATTTAATTAGAAATCGTCTGGATTCGTGTTCGCCGTATAACTGCCATCAAAACTTTAAGCGACACGTGAAATGGATATTTGATTCTAATACTAATTTTAATTGCGGCAACGCAATATTTTGCATGTAGACAATTTGTGAACTATTGCGGATAAACTTGGTTAAACTTAGGAATAACCTTCAGTTTATTTTTGTTAAAAAGAGATTAAAGAAAGTTTTGTTTAGAGTCTAAGAGTCTTAGAGAAACGTCGCAACACAGCTGACGTAAACATTTGCTTTCTAAGAAATGTGAATATCCCCAAAAAGACTTAACGCATTTTTCCTAGGCTCTCCATCGTGCTATGTGTGACGCGATTGCGATTAGTTACTTGGCCACCAGATGGCGTTTTTTTTTTTAAATAATCGAAAAATAAAATCAGGAAAATGAATAAATGCAAATAAGGACCCAACGCGCTGGTGAAAACCGCCTCTCAATATTAATCTAAAGTATGAATGAAAGAACTCGAGACTAAAAAAAAAGGGAACGTTTTTAAGCAATAATTTTAATTTTTATAATGTAGCGCTAACAATAGCACAAAAATGGTTTAAAACAGCAATAGGTCTAGTTTCTTAATACGCCATCTGCAAAGGCGTATCGCAAAGAAAATCCAAGTGCACTTGAGAGCGCGACCTGAAACCCCGAAATTGATTGCCGTCACTACGCCAGTATTTACCGCTTTCGATTCGACAGCTTCGAAATCGTTTTAAAAAGTCGCAAGTCTAGCCCAGACATATTTATAGACCTGGTACGGTGACGTTCGCGGTTCGATTTAGTAGGCATTTTTTTATCGTGTTTTGGCACGAAGCGTCCGATCTTATTTTTAAAAATATTTTTAATGTTCTAATACGAAGCAAATTCTTCACCCCAAACGAGTAATTTGACTATAACAATAAATTTCGCACGGTTCTCAGCTACTCCTTGTAAGCCTAGATAAGTCGGGGAAAGTTTAAGGACTTATTTTCGCAGTAAAAGAGGAGATCCCGCTATGCATAGCTCGCGGCTATTCATCGCAAGTTATTGCCCATATGGCCCGTGGAAACAAGCAATTTATTCCCAAAAAGCTATGGTCTTAGAACCCGCGCAATAACAAATAAGAAAATGAGAATTTTAAATTTTAATTTGGCTATGGATGAGCTCTTATAAAACACTTGCATAATCTTCCGAAAATTTCGAAACCATTTTGCCCTATCGGCTAAAAAAGAGCAGTATTGTTATTTAAATTGTTATCAAATTCAAATATCAAAAAATCAGGTTAGATTATTAGATCTTCCTAATCCTATGTTCTATTTTTTTGTCGAACAGTTATCTATTAATGAATGAAATATGTAAATATAGCAATGGCTTGAAAGAGAAATACTTAACAAATAAAAACAACCGAAAATTGTGATAGTAGTGAAGAAAATTAATTAAATACATCCATTAATGAAAAGTAAGCAAAGAAAAAACAACATAACCAAACAAAAAAAAACAATAACGTAAGTCAATATTTGCTAAGAAAACAGATTCTTTTAGGTACCTTAATATTTTAAAATCGGATAATTCGGGTCAAATCACTTCTTACTCTAGTCTCTTCTGACTTGAAAACTATTTGGCTGTTTTTTTTTCGTCCTTGGTGTGATCGTTTCTGGCACCTTTTACGTACGGAATAGTTAGAATAGTAGAATAGTCTGGTGTGCGTAGTATTGAATTTGTTTTGCAACTGGTATTAATCATATCGATATTTTTTTTTAAGGCAACTTAATCCACAAATTCTTTTATTCAATGCTCCTACAATACTCCAACAGGCAGGTCATGTTAGAAAGCTCCTGGGAGTCAGGGTATCAAGGCTCGTATGTAGCAAAAAATCTAAATGCTATCGACTAAAACCCACCAAGGGTTGTAATACCAGGCAGAGAGAGTGAGACGATGTTATTAATCCATTCGGTTTTCTATATTTGCATGAATCTTAGGAAGTAAAAACAACCGAAAATTATTAAAGCAGTGAAGAAAATTAATTGAATACAGCCATTAATGACAAGCACGCATGGAAAAAGCAAAATAACCAAACAAAAAAGGAATAACGCAAGTGCTACTCATACATTAAATTTGTAGGTTATATCGAGACAAATGGCTTTGTAAAATGACAAAATACAAATAAACAAATTGGTCATTTCTTATGGTGTTGTGGACCTCCGATTGTTTACCTAGTTGTACGTTCTTACTGCCAAGAGGGAGAAGATGTAGGATTATTTTATTAGTGGTTTCCATACCCGGGTTATAAGACTGCAGATTATCCGAGCCATGATTTCCCATTACAAGCTAAACTTGTATCAAAACAGAGCACCAACCATGCATTCTCCCAGATTATTATTATAACAAGCAAGCTTCTTGGATGATGTGTGATATCTTTCAGAATTAGTTCTATAAAAAGGTCATTTCTATAGAAAAAATCGGTTCTTCTTCTGGATAATGCTCGTTCTCATCCCAATAGTTCACTAATTTTTACTGTTGCAAATGCATGAAGAAGCTACTTTGAAAAGTGGTTTGTGCAAAGTAGTGACTCCAGAGGAGAATGAAAACGTCATCAAATCTGATGATAAACAAACGACCATATCAGAACTAACTGATAAATTGATGAAACCGAAGAGATAAGTAATAAACTTGTCAATTGTCGCAAGTTTTGAATTAGTTCTCCCGCTACTAGAGAGTTAATAAGCACGACAAACTTCGGATTAATGCCCGGATTATCCGTGTTTCGTTCGGTCCCGTGGATCACGGATAATCGGGTCCCTACTGTAATTGCATTGATTTGAATTTTTCGCGACGAGTATCTCTTTATTTCTCGTGCAATTTTCGTTATCTATAATACAAGAATCGAGTTTTATTATTTATGCCATTACGCAAACTTAGAGAGGGCTTCAACGAAGGAGGAATAGAAGAGACGCGCTGGAATAATTTAATTTCTATTCGCGGACGCGGCTTTCAGGGGAAACGATTCATCAAAGCAGTTGCGTCTATCTCGAAAATTTGTAGTGAAAATAAGCGGGCGTCTGCGAAACAGTTGGCAAAATATTTAGAATCGTAACAGTAATTTAGTTTCCGTTCGCTGACGGTATTTCGGGTATCGGAATATTCGTCGCTATCGAAGAAATCAATGAATTCGGAAGACGAGGAAGATGTTTCGAATAATAAAGTGGACGTTTTTTGTAAAGGAATATATTCCCACTACACTTTTTTTAATGTTTTTTTGTGGTCCCTACTTTAAAATACCCAATTATGCAGTAATGAAGTTGCGCAAAGTGTCACTTTGAAACTTCGGCCACAGCGTTGAGAGCAATCGGTAGAGTTTAACCACTGGTAACTGTTGTGGCAGTTACGCGACACGTCACTCTGTCAATGTTCTTCGCAAAAATGTACCCGATGTTCGTAAAAAAAATATAGTAAAGAACACGTTGATAATCTTTTTCGGTCGAAAGCTAGTGACTAAAGTTGCATAATCTACTATTCCATTGAGATAGTCGAGGGTAATATATCTAAAGCTGGGGTCCACATACCAGTTCATAAATATCGTTGTTAACCAGTCGTTATTTTTATGATTTTCATTAAGTAAAATAATTTTATGTTTTTAAATTCACGAAAGTTAATGGGGATCGTCGGATGCAGCGGTAAAATTAAACAACTTACTTCGGAAAAAACTTAACTAAGCAAACAATTTATGTCGTCCAAAATAACAAAATGCACTAGTAGAGTTTTCCAAACCATATACCATTTTTACAACTTTTTATGGTTTTGACTTCGTAAAGGAATACAGAACCTTATGTAGATAATTGATGTATAATAAATGTTTTCCTAGTTTGCTATTGGTTGATTTGTGGGGGTTGGTGAATTCGGACTATGCTGTCAGGTTTATTAAACAGCAAAGTATAGCTTTGGAGTTATTTAATTTATTTAGTCACTTGCGGTGACCAACGACGAAGAAGTTGAGATTGTGGTCGATGGCGTACTAATCGTTGATGACGAACATCCGTCAAATTGAAATGTATCGAACACTCGGATACATTTGCCGGTTGCTTCCAAAATTGTAATTTTAAATGTGTTTCTATTTCTGAAATCGACATCTGGGGAAAGTGGGGCCACGATACCGTCAAGAAAGAATGGACTGATGGTAATAGCAGGAAATGTTCGTTCGATGTGCCAATTTCACGGAGGAAACGAATTATCATACTGCATGCGAACTCTGAAGTTGGTTGGGTAGATAACGTTTTTTTGCGTTCTGCAAAAAATGTCAAAAAAGCAAAGGTTGAGTACCACGAAAACATGACAGCAGACGTCTTTGAAAAATGGTTTTCTCAAAAAATTGCTTTCCAGTATTCCACCAAACAGTGTTCTCGTGATGGACAACACCAGCCACTATTCTGTACAAGCGAAAAAAATTCCGAATTCATCTACGACTAAAGAAAGAAGTTATTCAATTTTTTTTTCTTGAAAATGATATGTAATTTGAATATTCCTACACAAAGAAGCAGTTATTGTAAGCTCTTAAGACGGGAATATTTGATAAGAAATATAATATGGTAAGAAGTATAATGTGGACAAGTTGGCCATGGAGCGGGGGATTCAGTTGTCTGTCTTATGAGCACAGTTGAAACGCAGTTTAAGCAGAAACAACACCTCATGGAAATTTAGTTCTGGAGAACTATAATTAATTAGTAACGTAAAAAAATTATCTGCTTCTATTTGGAAAAAAATGTGGGGAACATGTCTTCGATGAAGAAAATGTTTACAAAAGTCGACTAGTGCTAGAATGTGAGGGATGAGCCCATTGACGATAGGGATTATTTTGATGTAGAATAACCTTTTTTGATTCTAGCATTTTTTTATAGCTAAATTTACTTCTTCATTTATATTTATAATAAACATTTTAAACTAAGAATGCACTGCATGGACTAATAATAGTCGAGAAATCTCACCTATGAAACTACACCAATCCGTCAGCTTTCTGCATTTGTATGTACGAAGTACCGAAGGCGGTTCAGGAACGTCATTGGGGAATTGCGAATCTATTTATTGAGAGTTACAAAGAGAACGGTATATGATTTGGAGAACTCTAACAATTTTTGACTGACTATCAGAGCGGCGCCCCCCTTTATAGGATGCAGCGCCCGTTCCCCCAATAGTTGTAGAACATTCGAGTTGTCTTCCCGACAAGCGGGATTGAGCCAGAGTAAGGCTCCACGCATTCTACTCGCTCTGCTATACAAAAAAATAATATTTTTCCTCATATTTGTATATAATATTGACGATAATGAATTACCTCCTTCAATTCGTGTTTGAACATAACAGGTTCGCAAATTTTAACTAATCAAAGTCACTTAGAACTATGATCATAGTGTGTACCTAATAACATGTAGGGTGATATATTTGAAATTCCACAGTTGGCATGTATTTCTGGAATATATATTATTACCTTTTATAGTCCGATAACCACAGTTGAATTAATTCTATCGCTCGAGACGAAACCCTTCATATTTGATTATATATGGAGTGGACACTTTCGAGAATCCGCAAATGACAAGAAAAGCAAACAAATCAAACTTTTACAGTCAGATAATTTATTATTTTCATGCTCAAATTAACTGGCTTGAACATTCGGTGTTCGCAGAAGGAACGTATTAAATTTCAAACGCATTCGAAACCTGTTCGACAAATTCTGGAATCAGTGAAGGGATATTTCGTTAGGAACGAATTGAAACCTTGAAACTTCTTGGTTATTTCAGAGTGGAAACACATTTTATTTGATTAAAATAAGAGCAAACCAAAATAACCTTACTTGCATCAGAAATTACAAAATATGTGAAATTGTACATACGCTTCAGATTCGAACTCGCTCTGACAGGTAAGTTAAGGACAATATTAAAAATTTCGACAAATATAATTTATTTGCGTCCCATAGAACCAAAAGTTAGTCACTAATCGAGCAAAACTTACTTTCTTCTTCGTCGAAAAGAGTGAGAGTGGAAAATCATACGCGATGACGTCACTTTTTTTTTAAATAATAATACTTGGTTAATGTTCCTTTTTGATTAAACTAAATGATATGGTGCAGGAAAAATTGTGAAGTTGAATATTCTTGACCGAGAATGGAATACCTAAGAGACTGTGGGCGTGTTTCTATTGCTAGTGGGCAATCCTTATTCTTGAATGCCATTTTGTTGAAAGCCATTAGAATTGTATTTGCCTTAAGTTATTTCGATTGAAGGAGACAAGGGAATGACAATTTCTTTAGACGGTTCTTGCTTTTCAAATAAAATTTTTTAAAAGTATAACAAGAATTATTTTACGTTTACAGATCAAAACTTATGAAAAAGATTTCTTCATCGCTAGTAATAACGACTGATGTATTTGTAATTTTACTACTTTTCGTATATATTCTTGATCGCCCAAGCTTCAATAAGACAAATAATTTGGAGATCTTAATTTTGTTCATTAAAAAAATTCAAAATATTATTAGGGTGTATGTTTAAATGTCTAAGAAAATCTACTAGACATTTTAACTCTATACGCTACACACAACATACGTTTTACCATTGAGTTGGAAACTAATAATTACTTAGATATTCTTATCAATTGAAATCAGACCTAACCCAGAATTAAAACACACAAAAGCAATTTCGCACTTGCCACTGTTGTCCTTCCTTATATTCAAAATACTAAGAATTTACAGCATTCCATGCACATGCGGTAAAGAATACATTGGCGAGACACGACAAAAAATATCAACTGGGCTCAAAGAACACGAAAGAGCCTTACGACTAAGACAAATAAACTCATCAACAGTTGTCGAACATACACGAAACCGGACATAAAATTTTATTCAATAAAACTAACATTCTTGCATGTAATCAATTCTTCTACCAATAAAAAAGCGGAAAATCTATAGAAATCTATATGAAACCTAACAATTTTAACCGCGACTCAGGTATTTACCTGTTACCAATATGGGAATCAGTCATCCGAGACGGTATTTATGCCCCTCATTTAGCTCCGCCTCCTCAAACAATATAAAAGCAGGTACAGAGTAAAATGCGAGCCAGTTTCAGTCAAGCTCTGAAGAAGCCAACGGCATGATTTTTTCGTCCACACCTTTGGATTCAAGAATGCTTATTTCGGTTGGACAAACCACGAAAACGAAAGAACATTGTTCATTTTGGGTCCTGTTACTCTCTCCCGTTAACACGAACAGACTATAGGCGAGGTATTTTTATCGCCTTAAATCGATCTATCTAACAAATTTCGAGTTTCACGAAACAGGTGCCAAATGTAAAGTGTGTATGTGTGTGTGTCTACTATATGCAGCCGGGCAAGTTCTCATCTCGTTTAATAGACGCGATGAAAAATGGATTCGGAACGATTATCGTCCGCGGGCCCAGCGAAACGTTTTTCAGTTGGTGCCCAGGCGTTCTAGTAATCGAATTCGAATCTCGAAACTGTCGGGTATCTTTGAATGAAAACAAGTGACATTTTATGCGAGACTTATTTATTGGATACTTCTGGCCGGATTCCAAGTTGACACTACGAAGCAGGTCAGTGTTCATAATTTTCGGGAAGGTATCTTCAGGACTCTGTCCCCGTGCAAGTTTTTAGGCTTTAGATATGATATGATCGTTATTAATTACGTTTTACAAAACAGTAATTGTAGCAAATACGAAATTCACAAGTAGTTTAAAAAGAATCATTCATGTAAATGTGAATGCTGGCGAATAAAAAACAGACAGGTATCAAACAAGAGAAATATCGAAAATCGAAACACAAAAAACTTAACCTGTCGTCGATGACGACACCAAATAGTTTAGCTACCAACTAAACGATTCGTTACTCGAAAATGAATTAATAAATTTTTACTACAAGAGGATACGGAGGACACTTAGATTGGCTCATTCAAACGGATCTCTTTCAGGGTTCAACCATTTGTGGGTATAACTACTAATATTTTAAAACTTTTTTCTAATAAATAAAGTTATATCTTTTTTTTTCAAAGACACTTCTACATGCTACTATAATACTATTTACAAAGCTTCTGGATTCCTCCTGTTGTTTTTTAAATAGTATCATACCTTTTTGTTCGACGCTAACCTTTCAGGCATTCATTTTATTAGAGTTAATTATAAATGTTAAGTGTTTCGGACCAAGTACAATAATGAAATGTAGTGGTGGCACTAGTTATTGAACGACTATTTTCCCTTGTAATGCTATGAAAGAGGACAGATTAAAACAATATCTGTTTTTAGTTAAAAATACGTACAAAACAGAAAAATGGAATGTACAAATATTCCTGGTGAGTAAAATTTTTCTTTTTTCAAGAATAACCCTACGAAAATGTCATTCATAGCTATACTGGGACTTCGTACAGGCTTATAACACTGTTGCCAAACTCTGATTGATTGTTTTATTGACCTGAAAAATAGAACGCACGGGCCCTTCTTTCGCGTATGGCCTTAATCCATAAATATGACAGCAACGGGGGGGAGGTGCCGCGCATTCATTCGATCGATCTGCTGGCGCGTAAATTTTAAAACAAAATTGCGCTAATATCCCAAATACGTCGAATCGTATATCCCAAACGTTTACATTATAAACGCGTATATTTATTTGTCGGTATCGCGAGAATTATTGAAAACGTAAACAAAAAGCGCGGACAAAACGGCGGAGGGGAAACAATAAAAACGGCGTTCGGTATTTTGAGGCCACCGCGAGTTATGTTCGAACGCCGCCGCCAAAAAGGGACTTTAATTGGGTGACGGCGCACCTGAAAAACAAAATTTTGAGGTTAGAGTCGAAGTTTTTGTTAGGATTTCTTTTCCAAAGAAATTTGAGTTCTGAGTTTTAGTTAAGCTCTGAATAAGCCAACTGGATGATGAACTTTGATTAATAAAAAACCTGCGCAGGATGAATCCAGAACATTTGTAAATTGGAAACTGTTTTCTATTAGTTGTTAATCGTTTTCGATGCATTAGGGGCTTTCAAATCAAATGTAACTCGTACTATATTCATGAGGTTGTTGGTCGTCTTCATTTAGTCAATTGCGAAAATTAGTTTGGGATGAAAAAGTCCATTTAATTAGTAAACCAAACGAACTGCAAGACCAGTCCCAAAATATATTGAAATTTACCCAACACAGCTCACCATAACAACCAGCTCGTCGACCATAGAATATTTGGTGAATCTGATAGTTGTTTACTCTCCCTCCCCCCTCCCTCTCTGCACCTGTCTCTACCCCCTCCCTCTGCCTTTCCCCCCTCACTCTCTTAAAAATTAACTTGAACAAGATTTTCGTCATAACTTATAAATGCTCCAAACTACATATTTGTATTTTAATTCGAAGGCCCTTTATTGAAAGGTAGCAACAGCGATTGCTCTGCCGTCACTGCAACCCGAAGGATCTATTGGGACTCTCTCCATGGCTCTAGCTCTCCCATTAGGCTTAGATTCCAGCAGTGCCCGAGCAGTTAGCCCACTATACTTATGGCCTTTATTTTATAGTGTAGCATTCCACATTGAATGAAATAGTGGTCTCGAAATTTTCACGCTTGCGTTGCTGAAAGCGTTGTCAATATTTGCTATAAAGGCAAGTTTCTCTCAAGAATCTCAATAGCTTGCAAGATGTAGAGAAATGCTACACGTACGTGTTACTAGACGACGTTTGTTCTCTCCAATGTACGACGGTACTTGATAGATGCGCTATCTCTAAAAATTGGATGATTCTGGTCTGGATTTGGTCAAATCTAGTCGCTCCTGAGTTGAAAACTATTTGGATGTATTTTTCGTTCTTCATCTTTTGGCACCTTTTATGTTTGTTTGTTTTTTAATTTGTTTTACAACTGGTATTAATTATATTCATATATTTCCTTTCAAAAGCAATTGGCACGTTCAAAAAAACTTTAGACCTTCTAAGATTACTCATTAGGCGAAGCAAGATCAAGGTCCATAAAACATTTCTAAGCACGACAGACATGTATGACATTCGCAAATGAAGAATGGATTCCTAAAATACTCCTACCTTAGAGAGCTCCTGGAGTGTACAGGCTCGTAGGTAGCAAAAGACTAAAACCTACCAAGCCAGAGGAGAGTGAGACGATTTTATTAAACAATTCAGTTTCCTGTGGTTGTATGAGACTTAACTTTTTTAAAGACATGACAATGTTTGCTTTCACTGTTACATCAACAACAGAAATTACAAAATGGTTCGAATTTTTTTTTTCACATAAGCGAATTAAGGGTAGTTAGAATCGCGGCGACGAAAAATAGTCGAAACTAATATCGCGCCGCGTCAGCAGATGGCAGCACGGAAAATTGAAAAAGAGTTTATTTTCGTAACTAGCGTTTAAAGTATGCAGGAGAACTAACTACGCCGAAATATTTGTTTTCGTTTCTCACGCGCCTCATAAAACGCCCATATAGAATCGAGTCAAGGCCGGGAAGGTTTTCCATTCATTTTATTAAAGGAGGAAGTGCTTTTTTATTTGGCAAAGCGGTTTGTTATTTTTGCTAATGCGCATTGTCGATTTGCTAACGCGCCAATCATCCGCGTCGATGGATTTGTACGCAGGATCGAAAATGAAGTGGGCGCGAATTATCCGGAGAATTGCGAAAAACGAAAGAATTTATTATTTCCGAACGACTGAAGAATTCGCCATATCACTCGCGCTGTCCGTTTTAAGCGAAAATACGTTATTATTATTGTTTTAAATATATTGAGGAAACGGAAGGTCGCATAGATTTTTGACTCTTTCCTCTATCGATATAATATTTCTTATTCGTACATGCTTTCTCAGATTCACCAGTGGTAAGTCTGGTTACGGTTTCTGCATGTTCTCACTTTGATGTACCGATACCCATACTTTAGATAGATAAGACATAAGCAATCCATAATTATATATTCGAATTGTAGTAAATTACATTTATATAAAAGCAAAAGCTAATTCACACTAATATTAATATTAATATAAGAATCTTTTACCAATTTTGATACATTCGGTAAATATTTGGTGTCTGTCGAAGCCCATCACTAAATAGGCTTTTTTGCATAACAAACTGTATATCAAAATCATTTTTTGCCCTAACATTATAAGAATGTTTGTACTGCCTAGAAATTAAATAATCTTGTAAGTATGATGGAAGTAATTGACTTTTTATTTTATGTATCAGCAAAAGATTAGAGCACTCAATACTCTGAGACACCGACAACCACCCTAAGGACCCAAGCATTACACGAATGGGAGTGTAATGTGTACAACCCTGAATAGCCCGCGTGGCTTTATTTTGCAGCACTTGCATTCCATGAACATCACTGTTTCTACAAGAAATCAATAGCGAATTACAATATCAAAAATGAGGGCTGATTATCGCATTAAAAACCTTTTTTCCAATTTTTTTACAAATATAATCTACAAGTTGTGAGAAATTTAATTGAGAATCTTGAACTACTCCCAGATACTTCATTTGTGAAACATCAATATATCTAAATATTATCCAAATATACATTACAATTTTGTTTACTCCCGAATATTATATATGCTGTTTTATTTATTTTATTTCAATTTAATTACCACTTCTAAGTAATTTTTCTCAGAAATTGATAGCAAAGTATCATCCGCATAAAGGTCGACAAAACAATTTATCAAAATTTTGTCTAAATCGTTTATCTATAGAATAAAAAGCAAAGGTCTTAATACACTGCCCTGGGGCACACCTATATTGTTTTCTAACTTATCAGACCCTTGTTACAGGGAATCTGTCACATAGATAATCAACTATCCACACAAGCACGTTCTCTCTGATCTCATATGCAAACAGTTTATCCACCAGACGTCCTCTATCAATGGTGTTAAAGGCTCTTTGAAAATCAAAGAACTGTATTACCTCCATTTCGAGCACACATATTGTAAAGATGCTTCACACGAGTGTTTCTCCCGAAAACCCAGATTGCCCTCTAAAAATCAGTTTATTTTAGGAGTGCGAGAACTGGTTATCACGGATACTGTTAAATTACAGTCAAAGTATCAGGCTTTTAATTTATTCAACTACCTTAGCTGTAAGAAGTTTAATTGCAATGTATTTCAGATTATAAATGTAGTTATTAATATGGGTAATGGATATGTTTTACAAAAATGATAAGATAGTGGTAGCGGAAAAAAAATGGAACAATATACAGGTTCTTCGGTTTAAAAAATCAAAGTTGTCGCTACTTTTCTATACAATCGGTAAGACTGCGTCATATCTAATGTTCTATTAACATAGAGATAGAATATTCTAATGGTGTTTTGTTTTTTTTTTATTAAGTAACAAGCAACAAAGGTTTTGCTTCAATTAGTGAATATTAGGTTTTTGGTCTCTATCGCAGTACATTTCTACACACAAAAAAATTAAAACTTAATTGCAAGTATGTGACCTATCAAGCCTTTTTTTTATATTGAACCCTTTGGTGGAAACTGAGTATTATATGAACCCTTTTTCTATTTTTCGGTTGCGAAGGTCTAGCCAAGCGTTGGCGCATATTGCTTCAATCACCCTGTATAAATAGCCTACGCTATTGAGTATATCGATTATCGATACTTCAAAATGAAACAGTGAGACAAAATAATTGACGACGGTTATGGCATCTTCTTAGTTGATTCGTATTGAAAAATAGAATCTTATGACTTGAAAACTTCGCCCCGTTGCGTCAGCGTTCGAGAATTCGTAACGGCCAGAATTGTGCTCGCGTCACAGATCGAGAATTGCATTTTTCTTGTTATGTTTCTTGGCATCTACGCGGTACAGAATCCCACTTTGATCTCCGTTACCGCGGCTAATAATTGCGCTTGTTGCATTTTCAACCTTTTCACGCTACTTTGCTCGATTTAATTTCATAATTGAATGTTACGTGTGGTTACAAAACGTTTCGTCGACGAGCGACTCCTGAAGATGGAGTTTTTCAAAAAAACTTACACAATACAATTTACAAATCGTTTGGATCCTTCATGCTTCGGTTGTCGATGAATGCCATTCTGTTGGCTTCTTCAAAGCGTAAACTAACCAAAAGTGTTGGTGAAATTTCAACAAGTTTGATTCATCAACAACTGACCCGTGGAAACCAGAAGATTTGTAAATAGGATGTCTGGAGTGTTTTGATATTAATAGTAATAGTAAAAACCGCGATATTTTCAACACCAATCATTTCGTTTTTCGATAACTGCCTTTTATTTATAAAATTTTCTCATTCGCACGAAAAACATTATTCTACTCAGTTGATCTGTTATATACCAGCCTATGCCTGCCTGGCTATGATCTTTAACAAATATGCTTATGTTTTTAACATTGGTTTTTCATGAAAATTGTAGACTGATAGCTTATCAATGTCAATTATAGCTAAGTTTAAAAAAGCCGCGGTCAACAATTCGAAACAACATAATCAGTAGAATGCAAAATAATAAAATTTAAGCCGAACGCCTTGTAACTTTTCGTAATTTTAATACTCTATAAAACAAAAAATGGATCTCCTTTTCATAAATACCTAACCTGTGAACTTAATGCCTTTGTTTCTGATTGAAATACTGTACACGGTGAGTCAACGAAAGCGTAAAGTTCATAATTTCAATGGTTTCAAAAGTTATAAGGAAATGGTAAATACAGAATTGTAAAGATTGTTCGAATGCACAATTTATTTTAAGGTATATAGGGAACTCCTATATTAATGGAACTTTTTTTATAATACATACCGAACCTTTATTCTCAATAAAATTGCTAATAAATATGTGTTGCTTTATCTACGGCTTCAAATAGGTTCTTTCTCCTGTTCATTGTTTAATGTTAACAGAGCCCTGTTGACTAATAAACAGTTTTGTTTTGTCATGGCCAACTAATGTTATAGCAGCAGTCTTAGACAGAAGGAAGGGTAAATACTGGAAAAGTTAAAATAAATCTTACAGTATTAAAAAAAGATCTTTCGAAAAAACTAATAATATGTATGATGAGCCATTTAAGAATATCAAGTTTTTCAATTTAAAATGATCCAAATATATTCGTTTATTTTGAACACCCTGTAGCATCTAGTTCAAATTGAGTTGCATTTATATTTTGGGTCATTTTCGAATAATGCTAATATCACGTATTATCAAAATTAAATATTTCGCAATTGTGAAAATGAGTATTTTTTTTTTGTTTAAGTCTGTATTATTATTAATAAAAAAAGTTGAACAACCTTTTGTGTTCACCATTTTCTTATAACTTTTGAAACCAACGAGATAATCAACTTTACTCTATTGACTCACCGTGTACACTGTGTCCCATTTTGGTGACGGAGCGGTATGTCCTTGTTAGTGATACTTTATTGTGAAACCAATATTTTAATGACTTGCATACTTTTTAAAATACAGGGTGATTTTGGAAATTTGATGATTTGTAGGGGGTATCATACGAAATGTTGGAAAGGTGAAAAGCACATCTGATATAGACAGCTGCTTCAGTGACTGCTCGGAGATATCCGATATTATTGTGGTCATTGACATTTACAAACATTTTCAAATGCGGCCACAAAAAATTCGAAAACGCTTAAAAATTACGAACAAAATGTTAATATTTCCCTAAGTAAGTTACTGTAACTATTTTAGATATTTAATAAATCCTTTTTCCAAGGCCTACCGCAAATATTTTCAATTTTTAAAAAATCGTTTTTGTGAGTTTATTTATACAAATAACCCCGTACTGTTATATATATTTTTGAGAAGCTTGATACTTCAGCTTCATGTTCCATTAAAAAAAACTGACTACGTCACTCAATTCTACGTAAAAATGTATATCGGGTGCGCTTTTCACTTCTCCGATATTTCATAGGGAGATACGGGGGATGGCCCAAAAGTTGAAATTTCCAAAATCACCCTATATTTTAAAAATTAAGCGAGTCATCAAAAAGGTACCAAAGGTTTGCGAAACGCATCTTCACTAAGAACGGACATACCCCTCAGTTGCAACCAAAATGGGACACAGTGTACAGGTAAAATAAAAACCTGTTAGCATCTAGTAGTCAATTGAACAATATTGTAACGCCACTCGTTAAAATAGACATCAATTCCAAGTAGGGTACAGGGAGGGGGGCATAACGGACCCTGCAGGTAAAACGGACCGTTAAAATTCTTTAAATACTATTTGCGCCATCTCTACAAAGTCGTTAACATCAAATTTTGCTGCACGGAACAAGCTACGGACAGTTAGTTACAAGCTGGCAAGAGTGACCTTCGAAATTTTAATAAGATAAGCTATATTTGATAGAATTTAATATAAAAATTACACAACATTTGAATATTTGAATGCCTGTACCTTTTACCTTAATATGGTCCGTAGATATTATAGTCTCTAAGGGCAAGATACTTACTTGTTTCAAACTGTATCATATTTCTTTGATGATCTATGTTGGCATAATGTTTTCTAGAATATAGCAAGAAGGTAAAACGGACCATTCGGAATTCCCGACAAACAACTTTTTTTAAACAAACCTTTGAATATTTTCAGATGATTAGTAACTATAAAAAACGACCGAGGGGTAAAAAAATGTTCCGAAGAATCAATGAAACAAGCAACAGTTAAAGTTTCAACAAAGTTTCTGGGACATTAAAACATCGCCTGCAGCTATACAACGAAAACAATTAAAATATAAGTTCAGTTTATCAAAAATGTTGTTCATCTTTTTTTTATTCTGGCTTTGAGGGTACCATTTTGCCTTCTGTTCCCCTAATTGTTCGCTGCCTAAGCTTCAGGTCTAAATCTGACACCAAATAAAATTTCATCATGCTGGAGGAGCAGGAGTAACCACCAAAAAGTCAACAATCGGCCGAGAAAAGCGCCAGAGGGGAAAATCCCATAAGGAAAATTCGCTCTCGCCACGTAGTTTCGCCTGTCGGCGACCGTACTTATTACGTTCGCAGATTGTACAGGGTGCTCTTGGCACGCACGCCTTTGATAGAAAATGATGTTTTCACTAACGGCGTGGCCAGTTATTTACGGACGTTTGCAGTGCACGCGTATATAACGATACGGTCGTTTGCGGTAGGTAACGAATTAAGGCCTTTACGTCCTCAAGCCAGCCAAAGTCTTCACAATTCGTAAGTTTCCACTTGTCGCCGTTCTATACGCTACAAAATAAATCCTGCTATCAACGCAATTATTTATTGCCTCTCCTTAATGACACGCCACCGTTTAATATAATATTTATATTACTTGCCAATGTGTTTAGAGATTTCAAGCCGCGTGACGGTGCGGGTGTCGGATGTGTCCGTGTCATTAAATGGTGGCGCAGTTTGCAAAACCCATGCGGGACTGTGATTTTTTTTTAACGTTTCGACAGTTGGTGCGGTGGTGCCGTTTTGGTTGCGTCCATTCGCGTTCCTTATGAAGTTTTTAAGTAAGTTTTGGTTAAGTTTAACGGGGCGAGTGAAGGATTTCGCGCTTTAAATATTGAGGTATACAAACCTAAAATATTGAGAACGATTGGATGACGTAAAAAAAAATAAATATTTGTTTTAAAACTGGAAAAAAAACATAAGACTGTCATCGGGGTTAGAAGCTTTTTTTTTTTGGTTTAATTCATATTCCCTTAATTGCCATACTGCAAATTTTATTTTCCACCATCCAATGTTGTTATATATATATATATATATATATATATATATATATATATATATATATATATATATATATATATATATATATATATATATATATATATATATATATATATATATATATATATATATATATATATATATATATATATATATATAGGGATATTTTATTCGGTTCTCGGTAACAATAAAACTACTAAATGGCAAAATTTTATTTTTTGATTAATAACAATAATAAGGATAACAGCAAACATGAATTAATAAAAAAACATAACATGGGCCGCGTTACCAAAAATCTAAAAGAGGTAGTTAACGCATCGAGAAAATGAAATTTATGTCGAACGATCATGGGAACCATATATGTTTTATTTTTATTTAATATTTTCGTCAATTTTTAAAAGCGAAATCTTACTTCTGCTAAGAAGTTGCGTGGAAAATGTCTTTCGTTTGGCAAATTCAAAACAGCCAATTTTTCAATCTTCGGTCGTATTTCTTGAAGCTACAGGCGCTACTCAAAATGTAAAAAAGTTTCTCACGACTCTTTTTTTTAAATAACTTTTTATGTTTATCTTTATTAACCGTATGTTTCATTTTCTTTTTTTCTGCCAAGCTAATTTTGCAAGTTTTGTCTCGAAGGATATTTGACCAATTTCTAAATGTGTTTGTTTTGTTTAACTTTTTACTTAAAATCAATGACTACTTGAATGAAACTCTGGAAAAACCATGATTCGTATACTTTCAGTGATACGAGCTGGGCTTATTTTGTTAAAAATCATCGCATGAGCAACAAAATTTGATGTAATATAAGCAGCGTTGTGGAATTGATCGATCATTTTTTTTTCAATTGACTGAAATAATTTTTAAAATTCAATATATTTGTTTATTTATATAATTTATTTATTTATATTGTGAACTATGTGGCCGTAGGGTCGTTCTGAAAATTTGGATTCCTCGAATCGCTAAGTATTGTATTTGGTAAATTTTACATCAAAAACACATTAATTTAATATGAAATAAAAAATTTTATTATTAAATAATGATAGATAAGACTCTACAATGTCAAGATATTATGTAAAACATTTTGATCGAATTTGAGAAGTCAATTAAGAAGCGGTCATTTGATTAGTCCCTACACTAAATGTAAGAAATTAGAAAGTTTAATGACCTTTTACTTTCTTTAAGTATTGTTAGAAATAGGACCTTTAGAGTGTGGTTTTAAAATCTGTAGCATTCTCAATATCTCATCTGCGTTTATCGATTTTTTTCACTGAGTTAGTAATTTTTAATGGTAAAGGTTGTAATTTTAAAAGGGTGTATGCATCATAAATATTATTAGATATGTTGGAGACTACAATATTTAGTTATAGTATTTTGTTATATATACCTATGGGTATGACAATTAGAAATGTTTTAACGATCTGTTGTACTAAGACCTTATAGAAAATAAATATCAGACAAGACTATATCATAACGATTATACCAGCAAATGCTATTGGTATCGTTACTACGTAATCGTCATTATGTCGTCATGATACGAGAAAATATGATATAGTATAGTTCTACTAATACTTGAGGTAACTTTCTAGCTCATGTGGGTAGGCGAATGTGTAGAATTTCTAACTTTGAATATTTCTAAATTCCTCATTAAAATTTTTACCTGTTATAGGTTATAGAATAGGTAAGGTATGACAACCAGACCACAGCGATAACTTAAACAGAAGTTTCAAATTTACTTATCGAACACAATGGAATAAGAAGTAGGGTGATTAAAAATTGTCATTTCGAAAATCGTAACAATCAAATAAAATGTATTAGCCGTATCATTTCTTATCGCTTCATACGAGTATAAATAAGTTACAAAACGTTGTCCTTCTTTTTAAGAAATTGTTTATTTAATTGGTCTGAAGTGACTCCCGCAGACAATTAAATAACAGTTTTCAAAAATGAAATCCCATTCAGAAATTTGATAGTTGTTCTATTAAATGTTAGGTCTAACATGAAAGATGTCACTGAAGTATTCTAATTTCCAGTGAGACTCGACAAGTGTCACGATCACGGGGTTTCACTTCACTTCACAAATCCAATCTGAACTTTATCATTGATAATACTTACGGCCCAAATTTAATCCATCCTCAAGGCACTGTCCCGCTAGGCTATTAGGCAGCGTTATTTGTTAATCTCTCTACACATTTCGCCAATTTGTTCTCCAGTGGGTAGTATTTCATTACCTTTGAACCTCTGGCTGAATCGTTCTACCCGCATGAGCATAAAGCATAATGTGCAGCCTCGGCGGTTTGTAGAAGTATTGTTAAATGCAAAACATGTAATTTTATTTGAGGTCGATATTACAAAAGATCTAGTGTTAAAAAATCGCATTGCTTACAATTGTAAGGTTGGTTTCTCGGAAAATTGTTAGTAGGTGCAAAGAATAAGATGTTGACCTTAAAATCTACTGTAAGGATCATTACATTCATTCCATCAAGGTGTTGTGTGGGCTTTTTCTTGAATATCAAAGACTCGCATGAATGAATATGAAGAAAACGCAACGTTTCAAATTTTACTACTTCCCAAGTTTCTCTGGTTTCCACCTGAGGTGTCACTGAATTGTACCATCAATAATACTTCATTTTGTCCGGTGGACACTTCAGGTCGCGCGTTACCTCGTTTACACCATCCCCTCTGCGACTTCCGTAATTCCAAAATGACGACGACGGCAAACGGTTCGATCGACAACCATTAAGGAATGTAAACAGCGCCGGGCACAGGATGTTCGGAATCGTCATAAATGGCCTACATCCTTTTCGAAATGCAAATAAGGAATTGGCCGCGAACTATTGTCTTATGGCGGGCACTGCGTTCCCCGTTTGTTTGACAATAAGATTCCAAGGACCCCGGGGTAACCTAACCAGATTTTATCCAATCGAAAGGTAACTAGAAACTTTTCCTATATATTTGGCGGTCTATTTTTAGGACGCCTCGTATTTATTATTAATGTTATTGATTGTGCAGTTGGTTCTCGAGAGTTCGAGAAAAGCACGATTAAAATATCCAACTTAATAATAGCACCGACATAAGACCATGCCCAACTGTGAATTCGTTTTCATTTTTCGTTTTTGTTCTAATTAGAAATTTTCATAAGTAAAAAGGTTATCGGCAATTTTTATCGTTCGGTGTTTCTCAACAATCGAGCCCTTGATATGTAAGTAGATTTTGCTCTTTTTAATTCAGAAATAGTTTTTTTTTTCTGTTAAAGCGCGAATGACGATCACATATCTGACTAACGATATGGTGGAGATAATGTGTGTTTTTTCCTCGCGTCTTGTTTATCCGTAATCTTTTTCATCTTCGTTAACAATTCTGCGTTAAGCTGACTTCGAGCGGGTGTATATAAAGGGATGCCGAACATTACGGCACCTTCAATTTGGTTGGTCATTTTCACCATGATGAAGTTTAAAATCAATTCATCACATATCTGTTTGATTATTTGTTAGACTCATTTATACTATTTTCTATAAGGAAATTCAATGCAGATTCAATGCTCACCAATCAGCTGTCTAACTCTTCATCTTTCCCATGAAAAAGTTATTTTTAGTGGAAAAAAGGAGAACTAACTGCCTGTTCGATACGCATATGTAAATAAATTAGCAGGTACTTTAAGTGCTTCTGGTATATCACAGTTTATACCAAATTAATTCTTTGAAAAAAGTGAAAATACTCTAACCAATTTTACTTCATAAAATTACTTCTATATTTGTTATAGAATAATGACTACCTAGTCACTAAATTTGCACGTCCATGCATCATACCGTGTGTGTCACTTTAAGCCTATGTTGATGAAATTGCCTATACATATAAAAACTTAATCCTAAAACTTGTGCCATTAGGTTGACTTAAGTAATTGATTCATCTTTTTTTACAAAATTTCCAAAATTCATCGAATAATTAATTTATTAATTAAAATTTGTTCCTTAAATACTAAAAATATTAAAGATCCAAAGGCCGAAAAAATAACGACAGTACTGCAATATTCTCCTTAGCCATGTGCCTGCTTATTCTAATTAATTTACCACTTTGATTTTTTGTTGTTTTTATTTTAGTTTTTCATTATATCATAATTAAACACCAAGAGAAGTGCTTATCATTTTAAGAGCTTTATCTGAATTATTGTCGCAAAATTTATATATACATTTAATAATTTCATTAGTTGTGTAATCAATGTGACATTTCCAAATCAGAATCACATCTATAAGAAAAGCCAAGTGTCCTATGAATACTATTTTCTATTGCTGTCGATCGTTCCAACATGCGTCACATTAATTTTTTCCTTCTACTTCATCCCGAAGAGATCTTCTATGGGCCTCCGATCTGTTACTCTGGTTATTCATATAATCGTAGATGCCCTTCTTACGTGAACACACAACAATAGTCGTTTCTCATCGGTGTCCCCTAAATACATCTTCTATGGGCATTATTTCGGATATTAAAAGTTCTGTCTCTTCTTGTCACCCTATTGCATCTTCTCCAACATGCGATTTCTTTGGCCGTTATTCTACTTTATTATTATTATCAATGTTGTTCAAGTTTCACATGTTATCAATATTTCTGCATAAAATCCTATTATAATTCCGTTATATTGACACTAATGGTTATGAAGACGCATATTTCTTAAAACCGCAATATTTTCATTTTAACATATTTTAATTGGGAGAAAAGATGTCATTTTTTGAACAAGAGGAGCGTTAAAATTCGTGCAATCGCAGATACACTTGGCAGTACCATACCATCTTTCATTTCACTTTCATTCCTTTAATCTTTTTGGCTTTTTTCCTGCATGAAAATGGACTGATTTTAGCATTTACTGCTACCAGATATTGTAACTTTAAATTTGAGTGATCTGATTAATATTCAACGTCAAAAATGCGACCGCGGGAAAAATCTCGAGCATCTGTTTCGCCGCCGCCGATCAATAATAAAATTAGCGTACGTCCCCCGACCTTGTTGGTTCCTTGCGAGTGTCGAAACGTTGGAATTCGACGATCTTTTTTTTTCCGCGATAAAGAGAAATGCATCGAGCAGCTCGCACTAATACGTTTTGGTCGGGCGCCAAAAATTTCGCGCCTTGACCTGCGGTTTTTAGCGTATTGTTTCGCGGCACTTTTTGTATTATCTCTCGCCGCAAGACATTTTAATGATATAATGAATCGAGTAGGTCAAAAATATTTCTCCCTAAAGAACTCCCCGTGTTTTCTACTCCGTCGCGCTTTCTCTCGTCCTCTGAAATCTTTGAGGCACATGAGCGACAAGTAATAATAACAAAATACTTACTAGTGTCGCCAGCAAATTGAAAGATCATTAAAAGTTTGATTATTTCGTTATGGGTCAGCCGGCGCTGTTTTAAAATTAAATAACTTCACTTTTAAAGTGCAAAATTCAACTTTATACATTACGGTAAGGCTAGAATTCACGAGAGCGGCTCAAACATTTGCAGGAGTTGGGAAGGTGGTAATCTGTCTCCATAGGTCCAAATTATATGTGCATCTGGAAATCTATCCCATGGCATTCCGAAAGAGATTTATGGTAGATTAAGGTGAGCTCTTTGAGGAGGACCTCAACAGTCGCTATTCGGCAAGCACATTTATATTTGTATAGGGTGTTTTTTTTTCGATGTATAGAACTTTAAATTGGCATTACTGTTCAAAATGACGACCGATTTAACAGCTGTCAAGTGATTTATTCTCAGTTTGGTTTGGCAATTCATCATGAATTCATCAAGTAAGGCGTAGATTCGTCGAATGGACCCAACACGAGATTGCCGTTGTTCCCGATTTTCATAAGCGAATTTTGTTTAGCGATAAAGCGCACTTCTGGTTGAATGGTTACGTCAACAAACAAAACTGCGGCATTTAGAGCGAAGCTAATCCTCAAGTGTATGTCGAAACACCGTTACATCCAGAAAAACTGACTGTTTGGTGCGCTTTATGGGCTGGTGGAAACATTGGTCCGTACTTCTTCAAAAACGATGATGGCCAGAACATTACAGTCAATGGTGATCGGTATAGAGCTATGATTACTATGATTCTTGAATTGAATAGCCATGATGTCCAGGAGATGTGGTTTCAACAAGACGGCGCTTGGCACAATCGATTTATTGAAAAACACGTTTGGTGACCGCCTAATTTCACGTTTTGGACCGTTGAATTGGCCTCCAAAATCTTGTGATTTAACACCGCTTGACTATTTTCTGTGGGGCTATGTACAGTCATTGGTCTATGCGGATAAGCCACAAACGCTTGACCATTTGGAAGACAACATTCGCCGTGTTATTGCCGATATACGGCCACAAATGTTGGAAAAAGTCATCGAAAATTGGACGTCCAGATTGGACTACATCCACGCCAGCCGTGGCGATCATATGCCAGAAATCATATTTAAAATGTAATGCCACAAGATTATGTTTCGGATAAATAAAATTCATGTCAATCGAATAATCCATCGTTGTTTTATTGCAACTTAAAGTTTTATACATCGAAAAAAAACACCCCTTATAATCATATATCCAAGATCTTGCATCCTTGAAGGAATGTAATTCTGTCACCCACCTTAGAATGTTGACATTCTCATTGGAAAAGCTCACTCACTACTAAGTGCGAGCTGAGTTCTTTCTGCATTGTGAGAGTCTACCAGGACTGAAGCAGTTGAGGATGGTAATTGCAACAAGATTGCTTTCGAAAAATCTTCTCTGAACGGGGCAAGTTCGTAGTGCGCAGTGCCAGACAGCTCTTTATTTCAAAAAGAAGCCGCCTTACGGTTTCTTGTGCTAGAGGGCCACATTGTTTTTCTATCGTGCTCCTGCAGATCACTATGGAACTTTCACAAAATCGATGTAATTATATTGTGCATACGCCCCGTGTAAAGCATCTTTCACGTATCACGGAAATTCAAAGTCACGACAAACTTTGATAAATATAAAAAAGTGTACAAGTAATAAAGATTTCCAATGATATTATTCCAAGTATCTCGTGCACCCTGTATGATAGGCAAAACCTGAAACACTCATTCCTCACTATTTACGATACTATATTTTTCATTAACGGCTAATAATTTAAAAACGAAAACCGAAATTTTCATTGTCTCTTAGATATTTTTACCCAAAATCGACACACCCTGTACATAAATGGAAAAATTCCGGAAATGGAGGTTATAGCCCTGGATCTCGCATGTTTCCTGGTACACGAATTTTTTCAAAATAGTAAATGGTTCTCGAAAAAATAATTTTTTTCTGAAACCATGCAGTACGCCGGAATAATTAGTGACGTCATCGCGTCGTGACTGATCCCGAGATATAGTGATTTTCATAAGGATTTTTTCAAATATTTAGAGCAGCGTGTGTGATAGATGAAAACCGTAAATACAAAAATTGTAGCTCTTGATGCGGCCTATGACGCTGTTTGAACCGATTGGCCATATTTTTTACGTTTTTTGTTTTGCGGTTAATAATTTACTCTGGAAAAGAACAATTTTCTGGATCTTTCAGATTTTTGTGTATACTTGGAAAACCCTATATATAACCGAATAAATGCCTGAAATAAATTTTATAGCACTGGATCTTCCGCGTCTGTAGGTTAAAGAATTTTGCCGATCCGGTAAATGGTTTTTTTTTAATACTCGGTGAAATTTGATTACACCCAATTTCCACTGTTTAATTGTGGACACGAACTTTTACTTTTCTCCTAAATTTGAAGTCGATATCTGCAAATTTAGGGCACTTAACATATTTCTCATTTATCACGGAATATCGGGAACACCCTATACAACAGGTGAAAACCTTAAATACAAAACTTTTAGCTGTCTATACGGGCTATATCGTCATGTAAAAGAAACTATCTGAGATACAGTCTTTTAGTTATATCCAATTTTTAATTTTACGGGGACCCAATTTCAGTTTTTTTGAATATGCAGCCCCCTCACATTCTTCAAAAATTTTCAAGAATAAAAGTTTATGGAGCCAAATTTTGTGCGTCTTCTCGTTCAAGAACCAAGTGCTATTTGCCTGTCAAATTTGAAGTCGATAGCTTCAAATTTCGTGTTTCGTAGCAAAGTCCAAAAAACAGTCAAAAATCGAAAAAAAAAAAAGATGGACGACGAAGCTCGAACGCAGCCATTTTTACATGTCTTATGCACCCTGTAAATGAATAAAAAGGAGCAAAATTTGAAGCGTGTAGCCCAAAACTGTTCGAAAGTTATGGTTGAAAACCCTGAAACAGAGAATGGAGAACGGACAGACAAAAAAAAACGTTTTGTTTTATGCTGATTCCATCTGTAACAACGGTTACGTTGTACGATGCACCGTTATCGAGATCTCGAGTTTAGTGAGAATCGATTTCATCGACTTTTCGAAAGCAACAAGTCTCTTAGCTTTAGCGGCATATGAATACAGAAAATAGTGGTATTCCTGACAGAACCCTGCCATCTATAAAGACACCCTCATATCATGAGCGTCCTCGACGATATAACATATAAGCTGTGAGAAGAACAGCAAACTCCTGCTATGGAGCTGGCGATTCAGAGTACTACACAGGCGATACTGTACTATATTTCCTGGAGAGGACAGAACTCTTCTAGAGATGGGAGGGAAGAAGCGTCACTAAGGGCAGAAGGAAAGAAGTGATCTGGAAAAAGAGAATATCACTTTCAACAAGATCGTTATAGATAGGCGAATATATCAGATGGTTCATTAAAAAAGTAATGTTGTTTTATATATATACCTCGGTTAAAATTTATATTTATTCCACGAATCAGCCGAACTGCTGGAATTTCCGAAAATTTCCAGTTATACTTTTTGTATGTTGTTACTCGATTTTATTGCATATCGGTTGAATGATTCACCGGAGCTTGTTTTAGTTTTTCTCGAAAACGCGACTTCGCCGAGGTGTGGTTGATTCATATTGTTTACAATAAGATAAGCAAAGCTTCGCGAAAACTAATACAGCATGAGCGGTTATATCGATAAAAAACGCGCCTTAGAACAATTTCTAATATCGAAATCTCGAGTGAACGGCGTTGACCATATTCGGTTCTGGTTTGGTTCACTCTTATTATCCATAAAAAAATCAAGCACACGGGCACAATGAAAGTAATTAATATACGAACCAAACGGTTCGCCAGCGGCATTTTTTTCTTCGATTCTTCACGGCCGACGTCCAACAATTAAAAATTGAAAAACGTCGATTTTGGCAGATATGAAATAGTCCGCAGTCTAATTATAAATTCGCACAACATCCAACCGCAATGTTCTCATTTGTGGTTTACCAAACAAAAATATGTGTTTTTTAAAAATAGTTCTTTGAACCGCGAAAGAACAAATATAGTACTTTGAAAAGTAGAATAAATAGTTCTGTCAATTATAATCTGGAAAAAGAAGAACAAATAGCACACTTTATGCTATGCTGTTATATTTTAGACGAACAAATGGTGTAGATCGAATGAAATTCTTCAAAACTATTGCTTGATCAAACACGTTGCAATTTTTATTATCAAATTTGAGATAAAACTTTTCGATATAAATCAAAGAACTACTACTACGCGTTCGTGCCATCTCTATGTACACGAGAAAAAAGCCTAGACTTGACAAAATTCACAGCTGCGTTTCCTTCGGTTGTTGAAAGGAATTCAACTTCATTTACTTTGTAAGCTGTCTCTCTCTCTAATCCGTTTCAAATTTTCTTAGTCTGAGCTTGAAGAGAGTCAATCTCTCTCAACAGAAAACAGAAACGGTGCAATTGCGAAAGCTATGGTTGTTAAATGATTTAGCCTCAGGTAAAATAGTTCTTTGAGTCAAAGCATTTTGCTTTTGGCTCAAATATGTACTGGAATACGAGATTTAGTCAGATTTACAAACGGAAGAGACGAAACAATTTGGTACAAGAGGAATCTAAGATGTGTGATAGGTTGACAGGTCCAAAATCATTTCATTCATTTAACTTGATGACTTGATCCAAGACATTTCAGATAGAGCGTTTTGAAATAAAAATCTTAAATGAGATGATTTGTTGATGCTTTTTAAATCAAAAACTAACATTCCTTTTTGTAATTTTTACCTTTTAGCCAATATTTTCATTTTTTGGTTTAAAATCGCATAGTTTTTCAACTAAACAGTTAGTCTTCTTTCGTCAAAAGAATTTAAGGGACTGTTATGAAGAAAGTTATGCCCTAAATCGCGATAGTTTGTAGCTAGAATTTTATGCTCGCTTATTCTTTTTAATAGGCTATTTTATTGATGATTCATACTTTACTGCTTATAATTTTTGGTAATACATACTTTAAAAATTGTAGTCCATCGGCGTTTATAGCATATTTTTTTATTAATCTTGGGAAATGTTAAAAAAATTTGGATTTATGTCCACGACAATTTGTTTTTTAAAATTAAGCAGCAGCAGTATTCATGCAAGTGAAAATATTTTATTAGTTTCATTAAAAATGTTCTAACACATCCTCTTCACCCTTCCAGTTTCCTTCGCATTCCGCTATCTGCCTCATGATAAACATTTTTTATAGTTACATATGTTAAACTAGGGATCTAATTCGTTCCGCATGTCTTTAATTCGGTCTCCTATTTTTAGGAACCATTATCGTTATTTCGTTGCTATTGATCAAGTTTCGGTTCCGAAAACTAAATAAATTTCCTCTTTTCAGATAAAATAAATATGCTTTAAAATAGCGGCTGAGTACATCTTTGATCACCTTGCATTTTTGCAACTTGCATCACCTGTTCACAATTGCATAACATCTTCGTTCCCTCATTTAAGCACTTGTGACTAAAGTGAAGGTTATTAAGCTTGTCACGCAGTAATTTTTACAATAACTAAAGCGTCTGCTGCACTATTGTGCTTCGTTTGATGTGCCGCTATTTATTTACCCAACTTTAACGACTCTATAGACATTTCTAATATTAAGTCCCGCGATATATCAATTTCACTTATTGCCGCCTTAATTTGTTGGCAAATAAACGCGGACAAAAGTGCCAAGTGTAAAAGTAAACACCCTGTACGTGTGTAGTTCGTAGGAGGCGGTCCCATCTCGTGAGTCAGCAAGAGTAGCAGTATCTATTGTGCTCCGGCCAGCTGGGAAGCGACAGTTGAATCTATGTGGGCAAACGTGAAAACCGCTTCCACTATTCAAACTTTTCAGTCAGTTGGTCGCGGCTGGTCGTAGTTGAAAGCCGAATTATTAAAAAAAAAACATCAACCGACGCTGATTGTTTTTGAAATGGATCGTTGTCGACGCGGTTTTTAAATTTTGGTGCGTTCGTGTTTACAAGAAGCGATGGAAGTTTTGAGCGAAACAGTGACCGAGTTAGAAACAGACTTGTCCAAGCCCAAACGGAAATCCAGTTTTCGTAGGGTGTGTGAGCTTTGTGATAGAGTCGTGCATCAATATTTCAATGACGGTGAGGAAATTTTTCGATGTTTGATGATACGGATTCAAACTGCCATGTTCGTTTTTTGGTACAGGTATATAAGCTGATCCATCAACTGTACTTCTAATAGCATTATTTTCTTCAAAGTCCACCCAGATCAATTTTCGGCAAATATTAATAATTTTTTTTCCATACGACTAAATAAAATTCGTCAAAAACTGCGTGATATTTTTTGTGGTTGAGTTTCTTTCGTTTATATTTTTTTTTTCAAAATAATTCAACTCTTATGTTGGCAGATGTGGAAGCTTCATTTATTTAGTTTCATTTAAACTTTATTGATTCAAATAAGGACCTTATTTTAATACATATTGGGATCGTGTCTATAACTTTTGTTACTATTTTACAATTCACTAAACAATTTATTTATTTTTAAGCTTGTTGGGGCATATTACGAAAATCACAATTTAAATTATTTATTATTTCCGAAACTTCATAGAGGTAGATAAGCAGTGTCTTCAACTTAAAATTATTTATTTTGTTATATAGATGATTAACATAGCTAGATACAATTTGCCACAAGAGGTTATTATTCTATCGCGTTACCCTGACCTGACATTTTTAATAAAGGATCCGGCACTTTTAAATATTAAACTGGTCGCGTTTTGTAAATGATTCAATACCCATCTAAAAAAACGATTTTGTTCAAATGTCTAACAGAAATACCTGACATATCTTACAAGTTACAAGTTATTTATGGGGAATTTACTTTCATTGTTTTTTTATTATATATTACATCAATATTAATGGAGGTAATCCCTTGACATATGACTAGTCCATGTCTTGATGTAATTTATTTTAAATATAAAGCAACATTTTGTCAATTTGTAAATCTTGATGAAAGTTATTAGAATCGCCTAATTTATGTATATATTTGACCTATTAAAGGCAGAATCCTTTACTTCTATTTCAGTAAATATCATCTATAAGGTTGTTCGGAAAGTCATTTCGTTTTTTCCCGTCAGAGGACTTAATTACGTTTTTTCGAAACCAACTTCACACTTAAGCCGCATAACCATTATATGCCTTGAGAGCTGATATTGCAAGATTTGTGTGTGAAAAAGTTCTATTAATTCTACGCAGTAGTTTTTGGTTGGTGCCCTTTTAAATATAGAGAGCAATAAGCAGCATTTTCGTCATATTTTACTTTTTTACTTCAGAAAAGGTAAAAATGCTGTCCAAGCGAGAAAAAAATTGACGGATGTTTATGGAGAAGGCGTGTTAACAGTACGCCAGTGCCAGAACTGGTTTGCAAAATTACGATCCGGCAATGTTGATGTCGAAGATGCACCACGGTCTGGAAGGCCGGTCGAAGCTGACAAAGATGCGATAAAGGCATTAGTTGATGCAAATCGGCGAATAACCACACGAGAGATCGGTGAGAGATTAAATTTGTCGAATTCGACTGTTTATGGCCATTTGAAAGGCATGGGCTTAACCTCGAAGCTCGATGTGTGGGTGCCCCATGTCCTTACGGAGCGAAATTTGTGTCGTCGCGTTGACGTGTGTGATTCGCTCCTCAAACGTCAAGAAAATGATCCATTTTTGAAGCGGATTATTACTGGATTTGAAAAATGGGTTGTATACAACAATGTTAAACGCAAGAGGTGATGGAGCAGAAAAGATGAACCGGCTCAAAGCGTGTCAAAAGCCAACATTCACCAAAAAAAGGTGATGCTCTCCGTTTGGTGGGATGTCAAAGGAATCGTTTTTTTTTTAGCTTTTGCCGGACAATACAACGATTAATTCAGAAGTCTATTGTCATCAACTGGACAAATTGAATGATTCACTTGAAGAGAAGAGGCCCGAATTAATCAACAGGAAGGGTGTAGTGTTCCACCAGGATAATGCGAGACCTCACACAAGTTTGGTCACTCGCCAAAAACTTTTACAGCTTGAATGGGACGTACTGCAACATCCACCATATTCTCCAGATCTGGCGCCTTCCGACTACTATTTGTTCCGCTCCCTGCAAAATTGTTTGGATGGCAAAACCTTTACCTCAAGGTAGCTAGCAAGGACCAAAACTTTTATGAGAGGGGAATTATGTTACTGCCAGAAAGATGGCAAAAGGTGTTGGACCAGAATGGCCAATATATAATTTAATAAAATATTTATTCATTATACGAAAACTGTCTTTCATGTTCCCCAAAAAAACGAAATGACTTTCCGAACAACCCAATAGATATACCGTTGTCGATGTCCTGCTTTCTTTAAATTCCTCAAGAGCTTTGTCTTTTTTCATATTACTTAATACTTACTATAATAGTATAATTATTGCCAACTGGCTCAATTTCATGATTTGAATCTTAGTTTTTATTTTTTCTATAATAATTTCAATGAGATAATGGAAATACAGAAAACCTATTTTATTCAACGTTGTCTCCTTTAAACAAATAATATTGGTCAGATTTCATGATTGATTTTGTCTTAAACCGGATTTGAGGGAGCGTTACTAGTTTAGTGATCTTTTAATTTTAATGATAAATTTTGAAGCAGTGCAGCAAGGCCAAATATCGGCGGGTGGCGTTTTACTCAAATTTAACTTTCATTATATTTGCCTACCAAATTAGGCGCAAACTATGCACTTATCTAGATTGATTTGGAACACAAACAAATTCCTTATATAATACGCCATTAAAAAACAATCGACTTATAGTATTAAATTGAATAGTAAAGTCCCGAATGCATTTGCGCGCCTGGCGACAATTTGAAATTCAAATATACGCGTACACACAGTTCGATACACATTTTAATGGCGCATTCATATACACTTTGCGCCTTTCAATCATGTTTATGCGGGGTGCGATTATTAAAACCGCAACGAAAAGTTTTGTATAACCTCAAAATCAATATACGCCATTTTTAGCGGATAACAACAAATTTTTTTTTTTTTATCTACCTTTTCCTTCCTTTTTTTTTTTGCTAGACATTACGCTCTAGGGACCAGAAAATAAGTACTCTATAAGCGGAAGTAAGCTATAAAAAAGCAGAAAAAATATATGTAGGTACGTACATATTTTTATTTTATATAAAATTGGGAGACTAATAAACACTAATAAACTTTACAACATACAAGTAAAAATACATACTTTATTCTTTTTGAGTAAAAAAATTCGTTATTTTTGTTTGTTTATTTTTTATCAATACAAATTTCACATTTTCGATGTGCTTCTCAACCTTCCAGGACGCTTGCATAATATCATCAGTTACATTATCAGTCGATTGTAAAAAAATTGTAACAATTTTACCGGCACAAAGCGCTTCAGAATAACTTGGTACTTCGTCCTGTTGAACATCATCTTAGCTTTCGTTATCAGAGCTTTGAGGATCATTTGGCTGTAAAACTTCAGTAATAATATCAACAATTATCAACAGTTGGGAAGTTATCCAGTTGTTTTACGTAGGGAAACCTCCCGGTCATCATCGTCATTATTTTTGTACTTCTCGAATCACTGAACCAGAGATAAGTCATCGTCTGAATCAAATTCATCTTCCGATTTCATCAGACCTGTTTGTCGAAAGCACTTTGGAATAGTGGTTGAAGTAACACTATCCAACATCGTGCAAGTAATTTTATGTAGTCTAGGATAGTGATGTTGAAGGGTTCCTTATTTTCAAATGACTGGATCAAACGATACAAAAGGTATCTACGGTAATATGTCTTAAGGCATTTTATTATGCCCTGATCCATTGGTTGGACCACTGAGGTGCTACTTGGAGGCAAAACCTCTAATCTGATATTGGATAAGCTGCACAATTATCAACCAGAAGCAATATTTTTCTATTCCGACGTTTTAGTTTTTCACCCCAATCCTTTAAATAATTATAAAAATTTGCTGAAGTCATTCACGCTCGCTGGTTTGACTTATAAATGAGAGGTATATTTTTCACGTTTTTCATGCATCTCGGTCGTTCATATTTACGAATAACAAGAATAACATTTTTCGTTACCTGTCATATTTGCACAAACTCAAACGGTGTACCTCAACTACGACTGTTTCCCACCCAAACACTTTCTCTTCTAAATTTTAAGGGTACGATCTGGAGTCATCTTGTAAAATAGCGCAATCTCGTCACCATTGAAAATATTCTCAGAGCTGTAATTTTGTCCAATTCTGGGTCACTTATCCTCTAAGCAGTTCACCACAGCTTGTTTGTTAACATCTCCAGCTTCACCAAGCATATTTTGGCCTGATCAGTAAAATATGTACGTAATACCCGGAAGTACGTTATATCCAATATGCGTTATAAACGAAGTTTACTGTATCTTGTATGGGTTTCGGGAATTCTTTAAATATGTTTTTTCTACGTTGTTGCAAAAAGATTAGAAAAGTCTCCAAAAGATTCAGAATGCCTTTCAGATTATGGCCATGATTGATGATCACATCACAGTATTTCTGCAATTGAGATAAGCGAGAGATACATCAACTTGCAACTTCAATTTGTATGCATTTCAATAAAAACGCTTAACATTTGTTATATTCTAAATTTTTCTATACGAGAGTAGAGGTTATTATATTCAATGTTTCAAAAAACAATGTTAACACAAACGTTAGTTTTGGTTAGTTAATAAACATGTGTCCGGGAATGCTTACTTCAGAAGATAAAAGGGGTCCCAAAAGGCCATCTTTGCCAAATTTCGTTCCAGCTTCCCGAGGTTGTATGTCGTTCTCTTGGTTTCGCTCGTCATTGGCAGGGCCGTATTGAAGTCGTAACAATATTTTAATTAATTATAAAATTAGAAGGTTTTTGAACAGTTGGGACGGGTAGTACGCATAATATAGTGGGAAACTATAATAAACAGATGGTGCAGCTTTAAATTTGTGTTGTTTGGAAATAAGCCAATGCACTACGCGTACGAGAAAAGGATACCGCAAAATCCGCATGGCGCCCCGGTGTCGTCTTTCGTCAAACGACGGCCAAACAAATGTAAGCCATCGCCATATTAAGCGAAGAAAGAATACAAAGAGTTGACATTTTGGCCGTGGGCGCGCGCGGACACCATATGGCACCGGGTTAGTCCAGGTCAAGAATCTCATTCTCTTGTCTTTTTTTCGCAATTAGCTCGCTAACGTTGCCCAGATTTGTACGACAATTTTATTTACCTTTCGATTTGGTCACCAGTATCTGCGCAAAATATATATGCGCAGATACTTTTTAATTTTGCGAGGAGGTTTTGTTTTTTTGGCGATCAGATCAAATTTTTGATTTCGCATTCACATTGCGAAACTTCAATGCATGTACAGGAAAATTTTAATCTGCTATGAAAGGTTTTTATATCACATAAGTTCGTTTATTTATTTCTTCACTTGTTCAAAAGATTACTTGCTTACTGTGCGTGAGATAATTTTTTGCCTGCTTTGTTGCAAAGAGATCAAACTCTCCAAAATATCCAGAACGCGTTTCAGATATTGGCGGTGACTGATGATCACATCATACCATTTCTGTAACTGATTAAGCGATAGATAAATTTGCAATTGCAACTTCAACTTTTATAGTTCGATGTAGAAAGTGTACTGAATGTCTTTCAAAAAAGAAATATTGCAGCACAATGCCGCCTTGGACCAAAGATCTTTTAGCTACAGACTAGTTCCAACTATTACGAGCATTAAATAAAAAAACATACAAAATCATCTATTGAACCAATACAAACTTGGATCTGATCTCTAACTTTTCTCTGAAACTTATTCTTCATTTACTTAGGTCTCTTTTTTAAGTTTTTCTTTTTATATGGATGGTTGTATAAGAGCAGCGTAGTTGAAGTGAATTGGATACTGTACTAATGCAAAATACTCCATTTGCATTCCTCACTTGCAGGCTGACTTAACGTCCTCACTGGTCACATACTGTTTTGTCTGTGTTAAAGCCCCGTGTTAATTTTGCAAATTGCATTTAGAAATAAAGTTAAAATAAACTACCACGATTATAATTTTGCATAATAATTTATTTTGCACTACTACTACCACCCAGTTTAAAATATTCTGTTAATGTAGGTGAGAAAACAAACACATTGATGTGTCCTTTTCAGAAGTATATGTGTAATCGCGAAGTTAAAGAAAAAGTAGCCAAAGCGAACATAAGCAGGCTTTGAAAAAACTCAGAAGCATCGGTTTAAAAAGCTTCAACCTTAGAAACGCCTCTAAGCAAAACTTGGCACCATTGTTTCGAATGTGCCAATTGTTTACATTGTAATCCTTCAACCTTGATCGTTCTAAAACGCTTTCGAGAATCACGACAAAAAGCAATCGCCAAGGCACGTGGTGAAAAGTCACGAAACGTAGCGTTTTTATAAATATCCGCTATAAGCGGAAACTTTATCAGAGCAAACCATCAACGAACGTGATGGTATTCTCATAGACTATCATCTCATTGCGGAAGAGTCCCAGATGATTGACTGTTGCTTTTGATGCTTTGTGATGTAGCGTCAATAGGTTTTCCAAAATTCCGGTTAGTACTAGTCAAACAAACATACTTCGCTCTACAACCTGACCTTCTTTATTGTTATCGATCTTCCATCAATCTATTCCCATGATTCAAAAGTTCCATTGGCTCCCCTTCCCAAGTCATATTTACCATCCGTGTGTCAGACGGTCTTTGTACATTTGCCTTAAATAATTCGGATATTTTTTAATTGGTTCTTGCTTGGTACTGTTGTGGTATTGCGTTTAGCAGTGGTCCAAACATCTTGAGCAAACCCTTTCTTTCACAAACTCTCAGTTTTCGTTCCTGCCAACTTTAGCACGCAACATGCTGCGATATGCCGGTCTGAAGTTCAGAAAAAGCTGGTGGATGTCTCGGTTCAACTCCCAGAATTTCAAATTTGATCGATTTGATTGCAATTCTGAGTAACGTCTAATACGTGCTGAAGGATCGTTTAATTTAATGGTTATTGTTAAGTAATCCTGCACCTGGTTTCTTTATAACGTAGAATACGAAAACTTTTCATTTCCTTCCTTTATCCTGGTCATAAGTACTAACATGTTAGGTCTCACCTTTCTAGCTAGAAATATAGTGGTAACAAGCAACTCTTGTTATATTTTCTACGGCACATCTCAGAAAACCCAGCTCTATACATTAAATGTTTCTTTTCCAGGAAGCTAGGAGTTTTTTCTTGTTTTCTCTAAAAAGAAGATGGTCTCTTCTCTAACAGTTATCCAACGTACAAAAGTTTCCTTCATTATTGTTATATCTTAACTTCTTGTACGTAAAGGAACAGATTATACAAGTTTGCGGTCAAGCTTCGCGTTGGGGACTGCACCGGGTTGCATTTGACCATCCGACTTGGTAGTTTGAGCGTCTAGAGTGATTTTCAAAGTAGCATCTACGTTTGCCTGATTCGTTATCGCATTATAAGACTGATTGCTTTTGATATTGTGGTTAATAGCGAAGCGAACGTCGTAATATCGTATAATTTACCCCCCAAGGAAGGACTCGACCTTCTTTTCGGTCTCGCCAAGGTCACTTTCGACAACGTTCACAGGTAAGAATCGCGATGGCGCGACCGCCGAAATCAAAGAAATTATTAATCGACCGTTTTTAATGCTGTTATTAATTTTATGCTTTTTAGACGGACTCGGCCGTATAATGGTAGTAAACTCTCGTCGTGTTCAAGTTACCAAATATGGCGGAACGATTATTGCCGGTTGGGCGAACGTTCGGCGATTTACACGGGCCTATTCGCGGGGTCGGTCGATAACGATATTCCACGTCAATCGTTGCGTTTACGCAAAATTTTACGATTTTTTTTATTGCCGATATGCGCTTTTAAAGTATGGCTCGGACGACATGTTTATTTTCCTTAATCGTTTCTTCTAAACGACTACCTATAACGTTCGTCTTGCCTTAAAAGCACTTTTTTATTGAGCGATTGGTTTCAAATTTTGCTGTTGTTCGGGTACACTAAACGAGCGTGTATGCATCAGAACAAAAGAAGTCAAACTTGAGGATAGTATTTTTTAAAATATACATTCGTTTTGACCAAATTGTAAAGCTTGTAGATTTACTTCTGCTCGTCCGGAAAGCAATAAATCCCCCCCCCCCTTCCCCCTGTCCACCAGCACCATCCAGAAGATTCTGGAATAGAAAACGGTAACCATTTTACAAAATTGGTTTGCAAACCACCTGCGCCTTGCCATAAAGGATATTGAATAATTTTGAAGAATCTTTTGCACAGGAAACGAGGTTTAGTCAAGTAAATGGGACATAGAAAGGCTTACGCTCTGTTGGCGCATCTTTAATCTAATCGTATCTGAGTTAGTGTGATAATTTTCAGCATCTTTGATCTCCTTCTTGCTTGAAGTTGATATTCTTTTTTACTTATGCGATTTGATTTTGATTTGAAAACTGTACTATCGTTTTTCATTCCCAAAATTATCTTTATTTTAGTAAACGCAACGTAAAGTATAAAGTATGTTTTCGAGATTATGATTTTGTTATTCAGTTGTTTATTGTTAATTGTTGAGTCTCATGCCTTGAATGTACAGGGCGGCCCACTTATGATGGCCCCAATATCCGATCTCACAAATAGTAAGAGTTATAAAAAAGGTTCGACACACGTTTGACACATATCGTGCCGGTCAGTGCTGGATTATCAAGGTATCCAGATTACTACAACTATTTTTATTAAAAATTGCGTATATGTATGTGGATACATATTGTGAAATCTTTGTTTATGAATCGATTTTGATCATTTGTTTTTTGTTGGATGGATCTCTGAAAAATGCACCAAAGCCTTGTTTTGCTTATTGTTTCATCTTCAAATCATGGCCAACTGGGACTATTTAACAAAATAGAGAGAAGAAAGAAGTACCATCACGAATTAAAAAATAAATAAATTGGCAGGAGTACTTAGAACCCAACTAAACCAATTTCCACGCAGTTCGCTTAGGCATTACTCCTGTAGAATGTTTGTTTATGGCTCAATTTTGATAATTCTTTCTGGATTCTGGGTAGATCTTACTAAAGGGAAATAAAACGGTTTTTTCGTATAGCCTCGACTAAAGTCATGGCTAATTGACACAGTTTTTTGAAGCGGAAAATCGAGAAGTACTTTTAGATATCTTTTCAAATTGAAAATGACAACAAATTCGTCTTCACGGCTGCCTAAAAGTATATGATTTTCAGATCTTACAAATTTTAATTATGCAAATTTGAAAAATAATGAGACTAGGGACGATGACAATCAATGTATCCAATAAAAAAGAATTATCAAAATTGAGCAATCAACAAACATTCTACAAGAGTAATGCTTAAGCGTTGTGCCCGCGATATTTCGAGCACCCTGTATTCGAACTTCATAGAAATTAGTATAATTAGGTTTTATGCAGTCCTGAATAAGAATTTGTTGACACATTGTTCTTAAAGATATTAAAAATTAGTCCCAGACCTCAGATTGATGTAATAAGAAACATAAGGTTTTAATGCGTTTTTGAGAGATTTATTCAACAACAAAAAATCAAAATAAAATCGTAATCAAAAATTTTACCCGCCTTAAGCGGGGCGTAAACGGTATTTCAAACACTCTGCATTTAAACATTATAAAAATTGGTATAGTTGGGTTCTAAGTACTCCTGAATAAGAATTCATTGCCAATTTTTTAAAAAATTTCTAATAGTACTAGGGCAGCGCCAAAATTTCCCGGCCTGAATATGAAAGAAACAAAGTAGAGTAACAATTTTTTATTATTTTTCAATATAATCCCCCTTAGCTTCAATACACTTATTACATCTCTTTATTGACAACTTGATCCCTTTAAAACAATATTCTTTTGGTTTGTCTGCAAAATGAGCTAAAACGGCCTCTTTTAACTCGACTTCGTCGTTAAACCGCCGTCCACGTAAGTTCTTTTTCAAATATCCAAACAAATAATAGTCGCTTGGGGCCATATCTGGACTATTGGGAGGATGATCTATCTGTTGGAACCCACACTCTAAAATGGCAGCTTGTGCAACACCAGCAGTATGGACAGGTGTATTATAGTGCAAAAGACGCACGCCTCTAGTCAGTTTTCCTCGACGTTTTACACGTATGCAGTCTCGCAATTTCTGTAATAATGTTGCGTAATATTTACCATTGACAGTGATATTAGTTTTTTTACAATCTATCCGAAGAATTCCTCCACAATCCCAAAAGATCGTAGCCATCACCTTTTTTGTTGACTGGCAGACTCTGAATTTCCTTGGAGGTGCTTCACCCTTACGACGCCACACCATTGATTCTTTTTTCGATAGAGGGTCATAATAGAGTATCATAGTTTCATCTCCCGTCACAATAGTTTCTATCACGGGCTTCGGTTCCGGCCCACAGAGTTCCAAACAAGATCGCGCACACTCGACACGGCGTTGTTTTTGAATAGGTGAAAGCTTTTTAGGAACCCATCTTGCACTAACCTTATGCATACCTAAATGATCATGCAGGATTCGACGAACACTTGTATCAGAGAGCTTAGTAATTTCTGAGATTTTCTTGACCTTTAAACGTCGATCACTCAATACCACCTCTTCCACAATCGCAACAATATCTTCCGTTATGATCTTCACTAGTCGACCAGTTCTTGAATCATCTTCAAGGGACTCCTGCCCCATTCGAAAACGTTTTGCCCATTCTTTCACTACAGATTACGAATCCAACCTTTCTTTAATAATTTTAGATGCTAACCCTTGTCAAAAACTTTATGACTGCTTTATACCCAATTTGCGTTATGTGCGACATTTTTTCGGACGTGTCTTGTTTAAAATGGTGTCAATAAAAAACTATTTGACGCAAGACTTCAGTTTTTTTTTCGCAGCCTACTAAGATATATATTTAAAAGAAGACAGTTTTATCGCGATACTAGAGCTGCATCTATGTCAGGCCGGGAAATTTTGTCGCTAACCTCGTACCTTATTCTTCTCCTTATTTTGTTAAATATTCTCAGTTGGCTATGAATTTAGGTTGAAACAATAAGCAAACAACAAAAATAAATTATCAAAATCGAACCATAAACAAAAATTTTACCAGAGTGTACAGTTCTTAAGTGGGACACACTGTATTTTATAAAACTATATTTATTCATATAAAAAAGATAATACTTGTAATTAAAATAGATAAATATGTGAAATACTACAGATTTATTGTGTATGTTCAGTGTATAACTTAAACTAGGCACAATATGTTTTGAATTCATTGTGCTCTGCCGATTGAATGATAATTACCTCGCAGCATCTTTAAATTTTACTCTCTTTCTGGTCACTTTCCTTTTGTCAAAAAGTTGTAGAATGATTGATTCGACACAAAGTTTCTTATTTTGGCGTTGTTTTTTTCTTTATATAAGGAATCGAGGAACTAAACACTCCCCCGCAGTTTGCCGAGGTTTCACACAGCTTTATTTATCTGGCCTCTTTAATATTCGCTATAAGTTAATGTCTTGCTAGACCTTGTCTTTGTAATCGTTGCCAGCAGAAAGGATATGCTATGCACCTTACATGCGATAAGGGTTGTGGAATTGACCTGTCATTTTTTTTATGTCAATTGCTCGAAATAATTTTAAAAATACAATAAAATTTATATTTATTTATTTATGTTATACCTTATATCGCCGTCGCACAGTGGACCAGGGAAACCCTAGGTCTTTGACTAATTCGATTTTTTTGTAATGCCAATAAATTTTACTTAATATTAATAAAAACAACAATAAAAAGAAAAAATATTACGAACATTAAACTTTAATAAAATATAATTATTATACACTGTGTTTACAAAAAAAATTATTTACAAACAGTTTTTAATTAAATCATGAAAACGAAAACAAAAAATAATTATATTTAAGTAAATTCAAAAAAATACAGGGTGTCCCACAAGTAACAATTTAACAATAAGAAAATTACTTATTTAATTTACATAGAATAAAACGAAATATTGTAATGGATTTTTAAAAATTAATTTTATGAAACGGAGTAGGTGGGAGCAAGATTGTGTTTTGCACGTAACACCCACAACATGTTACTTTAATTACTTTAATGTATATTATCAACAGCATCCCTAAATTATGCTAACATATTGCATAATAAATTACAAACATACTTTTTTGGGCTATTTTTTTAATGTGACTCAAAACAATGTAGAATTATTGGAGGATAATTGCCTTTTAGAGTAGTTTACTGAGCATAAAATTAGTCTCAAAACTTACCTTTACTGACTTCGTGCATTTGGAATTTTGTCAAAAGCTAATTTCTTTTAAAAAAAATCTCCACTTTTCACACGGAAAATTGTATAAATAAAACATTCTCAAAATGGCACTGACAACAATTATTGTTGACGTTCCCATGGCAACAAGACGACTTAAATCGCTTGTGTTGTGAAGGTTCATGGTGTACTTAATTAGTCTATGATATGGAAAACGTTTATTGTACGACATGTATTATGGGTTCATTTAAATACTTTGGGCTCTCCCTGGCCCACCGTGGGTCGCGTAGTTCCAGGAACGAAATGGAGTCGATATTTTTATTGGGATCCCCCGAATCGCAAAGTATCGTATTCGGGTATTCTGTGAAAAGGGTTATAGGTAAATTGCGAAATCACAAACGCATAACAATTTATTATAAAGTACACATTTTTTTATATTCAATTAAGTAGTGGTCAATCGGCCAGCCCAACACTAAAAAGAATATCAAAAAGAATGCCACAATCTCTTTATGTCGCGTGAAACTGTTCCTTCAGAATCGACGGCAATTGTTTCCTTGGCGTTGCTAATTAAAACGCGCACCTGAATCGAAACTAAACATTTTACCGGTACTATGTAATTCAATATGCATTACTCAGTGATTATGTCTCGTTTTCGCATGAGGGCCCACCTCGACCTGCCTGTTACTACCACTTCACGAACCTTTGGCGTTATTTTCTAGACCGTGCTGGCGGAATTGTAGTCGCGGCTGTTTACTAAATAATTTATGGTTTTAAAATCGCCGCTCTGTAATACCGGTTTTCATTTGTCGTTAATTCCCCGACAATTAGGTATGCCGGTGAAGTGGGTGAGATTTTGAAACATCCTGTTATCAGTGGACGCGTTCGTTCGTGAAGTTCACGGTCGTCGTAATTTTCTCGTAAATAATAACGACGCTAAAAAAATCACCGAAAGTATTTCTATGGTACAGTGAGGTCAAAAGTTTTGTGTCAAAATTTTGAAAATTCGGCAAAACATATTTACAATACAATACCTTTCTCATCTGGTTTCAGAACTAAATCGTTCATTATTATTAACGTAAGTAATGTTATCATTATTAATAACGCCGTTATGAGATACAGAAATTTGCGTCACATTTAAAAATGTGGCAATAGAATAGCTTAGTCCACGAACTAAACAGTTTAAAACTATTCTCGCGTTAGCTATACAGAAATTAAATTACAAGATCCCATATTTTCTCTGTTCACCAATTCACTATTTCATGTGCCTTTTAAAAGTTGCAATATAAAAGTTTTCTAGTTATCAACGGAACAACTATCATTCTGAGTAACTTTTCTTCGAGTTTTGTGCCTTGAGTGACCTATCTGGAGTTTTCTTGGGATGTCCACTCAACCTGTTGTCTTTCTCTTCCGCAACAATTTATTTATCATAATTTAACTTAATTTATCTTACGTTAAATCTATCACACTGCTCACTACATTTATTGTAATTAGACTCCAAGAAATAGTTGCTGACGTAGATTGATGGAGTCCGTCTTGTTATGGAGGATTTTATATCGTATAATAATACTCCATGTGAATTTTCGCCGTTCCAGTGACCGAGCATCGATTATTCTAAATCCTCCGTTCCGAATAACTTGCATCAATGTGAACTTTATAATTTGTGATCAGCAAGTTAATTAAAAAGTGATCGAAAAATGACAACGGTGCCTATTTATTAGTATCTGCTTTACAATGGCCGACACCGAAATTGGATAGAATTTCCCATTTTATGTCTCTACGCTATTCCGAAATACCTTATGGTCCTAATATAAATTTAAACACAACCGCAACAAAGTTTATCTGGTCCGGTGATATATTTTAGTTACAACAAAAATATAATCGGAGTTGGGTAACGTCACCTTGTATATTAATGGTCGACGTTATTTAACATTCAAACGGCGGAAAACTATAATTATTAATAATAAACCAACGAGCCTGGCATATCTAAGTAACTGAAATGGATTATTCATTTATCAATATGCGATTACTTTTTTTTTCATTTATGCGCGCGTAATTGATGTGACAACGTACCTTTTCCGCAAACCCGAATAAATTAGTCGTTAATTAATCGATCTCATTATGTTTAAGCCCTCGATAAAACCGCGCGCTGAACCCATTTTGCTCGATTAGACCAACAAAAAAAATCCAATTACTATTATTAAAAGGCGCCCAGGCATCAAATGTTGATCCTATGTTTTTCGCTTCAAGCAAAGTGAATTACAACAATTCGTAACTTTTGACGTAAACAATTTTGTCGTTTATATTCGTTATATATCGTTTAATTATTCATTTGGTGGAAAGGAGGTCCATTAAGATTTTTAAATCGGTTGTATTTGGGTCGAATTTCTGAAAAGCGGTAACTTGTTTTTGATTCCATTTATTCTTTCGATTTATAAACGAACATGAAGCGGCGAAAATTTGAAAAAAGAAAAGTCGAATATTGACCGAACCGTGATGTTGTCGAAGCCATTCACATTTTTTTGAAACACGCGTAAATCATGGAACTCAATTTTATTCAGTTAATTGCCACCAAGAGTAAAAAATGCAAATATAAGGAGTTCATAAATTATAATAGTCCATCCAAAAATTGTAGCAACTTAATTTAGAGTGACCACAGTCAGAAGTCACTGATCAAATATTTCAGGTAAAAACTTATTAGTGACAGGATTACTTGATTTACTTTTTACTTTTAAGGAACGGTTGTAAAGTAGGTAGATAATTACCAAATTCACCTTTTTATATTAAAAATATAACGTGTTCTAATCAAACCGCCCTGCATTTTGCTTCTTTGCTCTAAGAAATTTTGAATCATGGCAAATAAAAAAAAATAATCCAGAGGAAAACTTTTTTATAAGAATAAATAAAAGAAACTGTTTCAAAACATACCGAAAAATCGATAGACAGACATCAACGCTACAGTAAAGCGATCGCCTGAATAAAGTTTATCAAACGCTTCTCGACTGCAGCAGCAGAGGTGCGGGTAAAGAGGTAGGTAGCCGCACGGGTGACTTCGAGTGAACTTGTATATTATTGAGTAGACTTTGGTACAACCAGGTCTTGAAAAAAGTTAAATAAGAAGAAGAAAAAGAAGTTATTGGTAAATTTAAGTGTCAATGGAATTTGACACGCTGTATATTGCCAATGGAATATGTGCAGATTAACGAAGCGACCTACTTTTACATAACACCCTGCCTTATATTAAGTTAGCGTAATAGATTGGGTATTTAGACCGCTACTGTTTATTGATCCGCTTAGGTATGTGTACCTTCTTGCGACCCACATTTTGAAGTACCTCGTTCGGAAAAAAAAATAGGCCAAACTTACGCACGTCCATAAACAAAATTATAATCTCGCTGCTCCCACGACTGCGACATCAACGACGCGACATATAATCGCAGCTAATACGACAATCAATCGCTCTCGCATAGAACTGGATATTATCTTTTTCAGTACGTAAACGCGTCTAATAAGCTTTTTAGGTAAAACTAGAGAAAAAGCCGCGCGGAATGTCTTTGAAAATGATCGAAACCGAACATGTGTCAATTTCTCGCTTGTTAACCATAAATATAAGTCGATTCGACTTAGAAGACGTGTAGTTTGCGCGTATTACGCTAAGCACATATGGCGCGTTACGTCATGTCATTATTATCGCTGGTTCGGTTGCAGGCGACCTGTGATTTGAGAAACGTTTTGGTTCTGGTCCTTCCCGTGAAGCTCTTTTAAATTTTTATTTTTTAATGTACATGGTGGCCACTTTTCAGGGGCATTCTAAGCGTAACTTTTGAAGCATTAAAGATACATGAAATTATCGCAGGTGGGGCCTAAGGATTATTTTGGAAAAACCAAATCTTTTTATTTTATTATTTCCTTACTAACGCCTTTATTTTTAATTTTACCAAGCAGGGTGTTTTAAATGAGTTTTTTGAAAATTTGCTTGCTTTGTCTACAGGGTGTCCCGATTCAAGAACTATTATTACCAACATTGAAATTTTAAATAGAACACGTATATTTTTTGTGTTTTTATAGATTCTATAAACAAACCAAGATAATTTTAATTAGCAAACTAACCAGAACTAACCTGGAGGAGACGTTAATAGAGCGCACAACATTTATATGTCACTATAAAGTGCCTGGTGCCTGTTCCTTTTAGACGAAAGTATTTCAAACATGAACTAGTTTTTTATGCATTTTGATGGTCCGCAATTAGCCACGATTAGAATGTGCACCATTGTTTTTCTCTGATCTCAAACCACTTCGATAGAATTTTATTCGAAATTGAGAAAATTGCGATTTTCAGTTGTTCTTTCCTCTTTTGTTTTAGAATTTTATGCTGATCGGTTGCATTTCAAAATTGATATTCCCTGTAGACAAATTAAATAAATTCATTCACATGATATCACTTTGAACCCGACTACTTTTGTGTAGCTCTGTGTTTGCAAAATTGGAAGTAAATGTGCTAGGAACTAAATGACAACCAAAAAGAATGAGCTTTTTCCAAAATTTTCTCCTTAGTCCACTTCTGGTAATTTAATTTTGATAGCTGCAGCGCATTATGTCTTAGCCACGCCTTTTGCCCTATTTCGAAAGTATCTACCCTGTAGCTTAAATTAATGTATATATATTTTTTTACAGAGACTACAACTCCCAACGATACATCGGCGGTGAACACAACTTCATCTCCAGTGAACAAGAGACGTGGTTTTAGCGGGTAAGTTTGTTTTTTTTTACATTTATTTTCTTAGGACAGATTATAATTATATATACAATTATAATATCCAATATTATACAGGTTGATTCAAAAGTGCTAAATTCATCAAAAGTTTTATATAGAATTCTCTGTATACCTAGCACTCTTATAATAATTATAATAAGTTAAGGCTTATTTTTTTTACTTACGAGGTGGGGTTGAAACTGTTGAAATTTGGATCGTTATTCTTCTGGTGTTGATGATTTATATCCTTGTAGAAGTAATTGAAGTACCGATTTTACTTTAATTTTATGTTATCTTTAATTAGTTTTCCTTACAGTCTGAATAATAAATTGCTCTTCGAGTTTCTGATTTTTTGTGTTTCAATGCCACAATATGGTCATAAGATTGTTTCTTTTACCTATTCACAATAACGATGTACAATAACTGATTTAAGGACTCGTCAAGTGCTATTTAACGACTAAGCAGTAATGGTTTCATTAAATTCACACCTACACTTGGACTTCTGTTACTCGTCGAGTTATTAAAAAAATCTACTACTCATCAGGTTCTTCTTCATTTGATGGTCATATATGTGATTTCTTGGTTTTAAAGATTAATAAATGGCGTATTTAATGAAATAATTATAAATTAATTTGTTATTATCAGATACGAATACTGAATATGTATTAAGTTATTTATAAATTGCAGTTAATCAAATCAACTTTCGCAAATTGTATTTATAAAAAACTTAGAATGGTATATTACACCGTTGACAGTTATGTAACATGTTTTCCCGGGTCCTTTCAATATATTTCCTGGACACAACGAGCTACAAGCGGGAACAGTTTAGAAATAAAATGCAAAACATTTGTCTTGGTGTATCAGTATGGTATACAGTGAAAACTCTCAATATGGACACCTCTATTAGGCGGACACTCCTCTTTAAACGAACATGTTTTTTGGAACGAAATATTTGCCTACCCTTTTGCCTGTAAAACAAACTCCTTCAACCGGACACTCCATTAAACGGACACGGACAACACTGTCCCGAATTTTAAAAAAATCCTCTCTTAAACGGACGTGAACCTCCAATAACAGGACAACGCAATACTAAAATATCGGAGAATTACCTTCTCCTCAAACCTATAGGGGAATTACGTTTTTCATTTTTCATATCATATAGTATTATTCATTACGCCGTGACTTGCAGTTTTATTTCGCAAGCAAATGCCGTAAGTGGATTCCACAATTTTTAAAATGGCACCTACTAAAAAACTTCTTACTTTGCGAGAAAAAATGGAAAACAAACCACTCGCTTTGAAATCCGAAACATGTAGTGGTTGGAAGCTTTTCAAGGAGAGGCTTACAACTTTATGAAGGTGCTAATATGGTGGGACAAAAAGATTTGCTCGTGATTGGAAAGGCTGCCGACCTAGGGCATATAAAAATATAGCAATTAAAAATTTACCTGCAATATGGAAATTTAACAAGAAAGCATGGATGACATGAGACATTATGAATGAATGGTTGAATGAATTTGATATAAAAATAGCCCTACAATAAATAATTAAAGTTCATTCACCTAAATTTTTTGTATGTTTTTAAAAAATAAACGTAATACATATTTGCGATTTATGTTGTTTTTTTTTCATGCACCTTTAATGAGAGGACACCTCTAATAAGCGGACAAAACTAGAGTAAGCGCGAGTGTCCGGTTATGGGAGTTTTCACTGTATTAGTGATTACTATTACTGTTAATGCTATTTTAAAAATTTATTTCCTTCTCCTTTTTTCTTACTCTAACTTATTGTCAATAAATTCTTACTGAAACTGCTGTTGTCAAAGCTGGCAACAATAAGTACGGTCTTATCTTCGTTTTTCCTTAATTGCCAGTACCTGTTCTTATTCCTGGGCAGGTTTTTCTATACCACTTATACCCCATTTCCTTTTATAGCAATTGAAACGTTTATCGTTGCAAGAGCACTCGCTACGTAAATCCCAATCCAAGTTTGTTTAACCTGCGCAGTCAGCATTACCAGCTGTATATGCTTATTCTCAACGGGTGTCAACACATGCAATTTACGAGATCGGCAACGTGTCTGCCATCTCTGTTGAAAGCGGCATCAAGGAATATTGGTAGGACGAATTGGCGAATCGTTATCAAAAATAACCGCACTGGAACAATCTTTCCATATTTTTTCGTCGAAAAAGATACGCGTCTGCTGCTATCTTTTATCTTATCTTGCGGTCTGAAATAGTCATCAAAAAACACTCTTAGTAATCCGTCGATACTTCAGCCGTGATTGTCGGTGGTCAATCGCGAATGGGGAAAGTCGGGAAATTTTTGCGAAGCGTATGCAAGTGCAGGTGCGGATGCGAAGGCGTCGACGAGTTCATAGACGACAGGTACCGACACGTACTAGCTTTTTCCGATGTAGTTTCGATTTTAGTTTACGATCCGGGGGCGCGTCCTAGAGGGGGTAGCGGCGAATTCTACGACCTTCCAAGAAGTGATTAAAGTAACTCAAAGTGGCGTCACTTTTTTTTTACGTAATGCTATTTAGTGAGCTTAACGTCACACGAGATTAACAATATCATTGCGATTTAAAATGTTTATTTTGATATCTCACTCGTGGTCGTATAAAATGTATAATTTAGCGATGTCAGGCGCCGATTTTTAATTTTTAGTAGACAGGAGGAAATCAGCAACCAGTAGGATCGACGACCGAAATTTACTTAGCAATGTACTATAATAATAATAATAATAATAATAATAATAATAGTAATAAATACATTTATTGCAGTGCCATACATACATATTTTTACACTATTATAGATATATTAGAGGGCAGACATACAGCAAAGCCAGACACTGCCAAGTCTCAATTTGATGTAAACCAAATTACCCTAAGAACAAGAAAAAAAAAATCAAATTAAAAAAAATGAAATATGTTAATGATTATGTTTATAATCATTAAAATAAAAAAAATTAAATATGTTACGCGGAGTTTATAATCATTAAATATAGTTTTCAATAAAGACAGAAGTTGTCGGACAAAGGAGAAAGGAAGGGGATAGGATAAACCGCAGAGTGGTTTTCCGATACAAAAATTATTGAGTTCCAAAAAGATATTTTTTTTACCGGTTTTTAAAAGTTTTCGTTGTTATTGTTAAATTGAAAAGACTTAAATTATTTATTTAATGTGCAATGCTATAAGAAAATGATTTCTTAAACATTTTTTCTCCATGTTGTGGCATTCTCAATATATTTTGTTTTCTTAGATAATATCTGTATATAAAATGTAAATGTAATAATTAATTTAAAATAGAATGCTGCAAGGTGTAACCTAAACCTATTGCACATATTAAGTCAACCCGAAACAGCCAAGTATGGAGAAATATCATCCTGTCGGCAAACTCTATAAACAAGCCGTAAACATGAATTTTGTATTTTCTGGATACGATATTGGTTAGCAGCGTTCAGACAGGTTAGAGTCTAAGAACAATCCTAAATAGGAGTGTTATTAATTTTTTATGATCATTTTGTTTTTGACATTATGCACCTGCGAGTCATTTTCAACAACCGACACCGACGATTTAGCTGCAGTAGATGATCGGATGTAATTTTATAAAAGTTCTATAAAATCAGTGTTCATTTTAGTCTCAGCCTGCTTCATTTCATGATCTTGAAATTGAAATTTTAGTGTCGTCAGCATATAGGTGATAATTACAATATTTTAAAGCTTTTACAAAGTTAAACGTATAGATTGTATACAATAAGGGACCCTTCACTAATAACCTAATAACGATGGAGGACTGGAATTTATAGGAATCTCCTTCCTAATGGCTTTGCCGCACCTGGAAATTATTTTCTTAACAATTACTTTATCAGTGACTTTTCTCTAAAATTTGTAATTAATTATATCAAGATTTAATTTTTATCAGCCCAAGCTGTATTCGCAGTACTGTCTTTACTGCTTATTTTTCGCATTCCGTGCAATATTATGTTTGCCGTCACTTTTTCTAAAGCTTAGCACTACTTGCTACTCTACAATATTTTAAACTAAGACTTTATTCAAAATCTCTCCTATGTTTGTGCTATATCACATTAGCTTCAATATCTTTTTTTATTAAATGTTCCAGAAAGTACTTTCTTTTTTTCTTATCTGCCACTTCGCACTGCCTTTTCAGTGTGACATTTTCTTGTCATCTCACAACATTACTGTCACTTTTTTTTATAAATGTATAGAGGTCACACCACACTCTACAAAACTACGTTACATACGACCGTACATGTTTGTTGACAATTTTATTAAACCTCCTGCTCTTATCATCTCACTACATTTTTTTAAAGCTTTCCAATGTTGACATATTAGTTTCACCATCACTTTTTTCATTAAAAGTGACAAAGAGTCTTGTCACTTTACAACATTACTTTACCTAAAACTTTCCGATATATTTATCGACAATTTTATTAAAGCTCCTGTTGCCATCATCTCTCGACATATTTACCGTAAATTTTTCCAAAAATTTTAAGGGCAGATGTTACCACCCTTTTCTGCTGATTTTTTTAAACGTTCCAATTTCATTCAAGCCGTTATAATCGATGTCGCAGCATTATCTTTACTGGTACTGTTGTACTTACTTTTTACTCTACAATATTTTTTTACTGACACTTTCTGTCATGTTTTCTTTACTGATGACTTTGCACAACACAACATTAGGATTGTATTCTTTATGTTTCCCGATAATTTTTCCAAAACTTTGAAGAGTGGACGTTTTACCACTACTTGTTTAAAGTTTCCAATTCCATCCAAGACTTTGTATTTACTGTTAATCTGTTATAAAAGATTTAGTTAGAAGTTAGGCTCGTACAAAACATATCAGGACGACAAAATAAAAACCTGACCTGACCGAGATACCTATCAAAACGACCACCAATAGGCATCGGATAATCTGCCGGCGTCAAGCCTTTGTGCATTAGCGGTGGTTTTCAGTGCATCTCGATGCCCGGCGTTGATCGCCGGTCCGAGACCACAACGTCACAACTTTATACTGTCCACAATATGTCGAACGTGTAAGTGCGGTTGTTATGATCCTGTTCTTTATTTCCAGAAGAAAATGGCTGCCGCCGCCGTTACGTAAACTGTCGCAAGGCAAAGTGGATAAAGGCTCGACCCCCTTGGATACGAGGCCGCCACTCAAGAAGACTGGATCGGATAAAAGAATTAAGGTAAGCTCCTTCAACGTAAGACCATGTCTTCTACTTATGCGGTAACCGACAATAATTGAGAGTCAAGTTTAAGCGGATTGTGCAATTGGTTTAGAACATAAGTCTTCTATTCCAGATACCGCTAGTGGGTCACTTACTAACTTACAAGTTCTTCTGTTACCTGATAAGTGGTTATAGTTCAAAGATGTATTGCCCGGTCCGTTTTAAATATAAATTGTCATGACCCACAATAGACCTCAATAAACCCGGATTCGTGTTAATAGAAACGTCATCAAAGGGCAAAGTTGAACCGAACCTGCGAATGAAATGAACACAATTTCGACCAAAACAGACGACTAGAAAATTAAACTTTTGATCAATTAATAGGAATTGCAAATTGCTTTTCGATGGTCGTTTTGTGTTATACGTACGTGATCTTAAATACAACTTCCTGGATATGTCACTAAGATATATCGGTTGGTAAACTTAATTCAAATGCTTTAACTAATGTACGCGCAAGTTGTATATACTCCCTGACTGAGAAGTTCTGATAAGTAATTGGATGGAGGTCTCTATGGGAAACGAAAAGAACTAATAATTGTTTAGAATACTAGAGAAATAAAAAACTGTAAATAGCTGAAGCTGAAGCTCTGTAGATTTACGTCTCTCAGCAAGCGATACCATACATCGCACTTGATCGCACGCCGTCATACTTTTAGGCACGGTATTTCAAGAGTCCTCGTTGAATCTGTTCGATATGCCAAATGTGAATCTCTAGTACGGTGGCAAAGGAGTACTCTAGTTTGGCACAAACGTATGCTTTCAGTGTTATTGAAATATGCAACTTTCCGATGATTAGACCAATCAATTGGTAACTATTTCTCATAATTTGACAAATATGGGGCACAAAAGGAAAATTTTCATTAGACGTTACTGCTAAGCCAGATCCGCGCAACTATTAACTTGATAATCAAAATGACTAATCTTGAGGGATTGAATTGCTTGTGAGCCTTGTGGAACGCCTTAATCGGTAACCCCGTAACCTCATTTAGAGCTCGCAGGATTGATTTTCAGCTTTGTCTTGCATATTTTAGGTCGTCAAGAAGCCGATTGTGTTATAAATGCAATAAGAACTAAAAATATGACGTTTAAAGTTGCACTTTACATAATTAGAACGTTACATTTGCGTGCACGAATACGACACGCTACTTACTATATTTGACGCATTACATGCGGCGTGTGTTTTTTCGTGTAATATCTGGAAACGTACCCGCCCACTTCTGCCCGGCTGCGTTGGTTAGATGATATATAATTACCCCGAATTCGCTTGGAATTTACGTATAATGAATTGTTTACGCTGAGATAACAAAATAAACAAAAAAATAAATTGGGGTTTTGTTCTGATTACATACACTCTTGATTTATAACCCTACAGACTTGTTGTTAGTTAATATGAAACTGATTATAAAATTAAGCTCAAAACAGGGAGCAAACAGTCTTAATATCGAAGTCTTTAATGGGTATGGGTAGCCTACTCACACCCATACCGTGATTTCAATGGTTTAGTAGAACCTAACCTACCATTTAACAAAAAAAAAATCATTAATTTTTTTTTTTTTTGGCAACGCCTACTTTGTAATTGGTGTGTAATTGCCAATTGCCAGATGCTTGGGAAAGATACATACTTCGCCCACATGTACCAACAAATAGATATTATTGCTCTAGAAAAATGGTAACCGAAAAAGAGAACATGGAGTGTTTGGTAGAGCTATATTTAACTTACATTAAATTTAAATTTTGGAGATCCCGAAATCATTTTTCTTTTATGTTCTCTATCATAATATATATGATACCAAGAAGTTAAAATTAGGTTATTATTTTGGGATTCGAATACTTTTCTGAAAACGACTTATTATTATTATTCGTTTCTAATAGACGCGAATTATATTGAAAATTTTATTGGGAGTAATTTTAATTTATGCGAAATCGATCCATGCCCTTTGAAACCTTAGATTGTTGATAATAAGAGAGATCGATCAGCTTTTTTTTTTTAATCGTGTATTCAAAATTCGATTATTTTAATAGTTTTTGTAACGTGTGTGCTCGAAAAGGGTCTCGAATATTTTGTTTCACTTTTAATTAAAAATCATCCTGTCGTATTTAAGCAAACAATTTTTTCTTCCATTTGATATTATTAAAACAACGCACAGCGTTAGACTTTTGTTCGTTACTGAAAGGGCAAGCTTCCCAAAAATCTAATGGAAACTCAAATTCTTCAAGTACCCTTTTCCTTATAATTATTATATTAAAAATAAAAACCATAATAAAAAAAATTTTTAAACTGTAAGTATAAAACTAATTACGATGTCCTCTTGCCTCTGCGGTTTACCTATCGCACAGTTTTTAAAATATATTACTATCTCACGGAAAGTCATTTTACGGAAGTCCAACATTTTGGTTAGTTAACAAAATTTGAACCACAAGTGCTTTTGCGGTTACGTAATTCTTGTTACACTCAGCAAAACGCTTGTCGTAGTCATCTTCTCATCCTAATATGCCTTTCAGCATGGATGTCTGTTCTTAATGCAGTAAAGAAACAAAACAAAATTTAGTTAGAATCCTCGTTTTTCGTTTTGTTCGACGTAGTTTTTATTTTAAAGTTCTCTATAAATACGGAGAAATCAAAAGTGGGTTATTATTTTAGGATCGTTTCCGATATTATTCTCGAAACAGCTAGTTATTATTATCGGTATGTATTTATTTTTTTTTTACAAGCTTCAGAAGCATCGATCGAAGTGTCGACGTTACGATACAGTACAAGGTGGTTCAAAAAACGGGCGCTAACTCTCGGCTGGTGTTTCGCCGCCTAAAAAACCATTTATGCAATATGTAAAAGACAAACATACCATCACCATTTACCGCCAAGCTTTCATGGAACTGCAGAAAAGGTTTGCTACAATCTTTGAAAAAAATTATCAGCAGAAGGTCTAGAAATTATAACCGAATAAGCAGCAACAGTCAGAATCGAAAGGTCCACACCAGAAGAGCTAGTATAAAGAAACGGTATGCCGCTTGTACTTTCCCCCTTCTTATTTAACCTTTACTCTAAGGCAGTATTAAACGAAGCTCTCGGAAAAGCTAGCTAGACAGATGGCAGAATTTCAGGACCTTATTGTAGAATACATGAATACGTCCAAGACCATACTATTGATATTCTCGAAGGCACCAAGACACGCCACCCTAGGATTTCATGGAGAGATCATTGAACAGGTGTCATCTCTAAAATACCTGACCACACTGCTGGCACCTGGCACCGAAAGCTCTGAACAACACTAGGGCACTTCTGACAAACCAAAACCTTCCCTTGAAGTGCGCACCAAAAAACGTTACTGTTACCTCTTCCCAGTTCTATTGTATTGATGCAAGAATTAAACCATGAAGGGAGCCACAAATGGGAACATAATACGAATATAAAGTTTCTACAGCAAATGCATAAACATAAAGAACTCAACAATCAAAGAGAGAGGACATCATATGAAATTCTAAAAAACTGTTTGGTGAAGTATCTTCTCATTCATTCATTTAGTAGTTACGGATAACGCAAGCAATCATTCACTACGCATTCACATATCATTACGCACTAAATTCTATAGAATTTCTATGAGCGCAAGCGAAAGTTTTTGTACCAAAACAACACGTGATTCAAAGCTCCTGTTTGATCAAACCATTGAAGAAGTGATACTAAAGAACTGGCGGAAAATAGTCCAGAATGTTATTAAAGATGAGAAGAAAATGCGGGATCTTGACTTTTTGATCGATCTGACTATCCACTCGTTAATTATTATGAGGGGTATTATGATTTTTTATAATTTAATTTCTGTATACTTTTGTAATGAATTCAATGACAAATAATGAGGTATTTGTTGGTCCCTTTCCATATCTAATGATGTTTTATCACTCTGCACCTTTAGAAATAAACTTTATATTAAAAAGTTTAGTCTCGGGGGTATTGTTAATTGTGCATGTTTTTTGAAACACCCTGTATTGGCAATGTCAATTTTCATTGAAACGGAAAATCGTCCGCATTGTTTTTCCCGAAATCTAAAAACACGGATATTTATTTATAATATGGCGCCCGATTTTCGCGTCCAGCGTGTAATAAATATATTTCTATGGAATATTTTTATATTTATATAAAATCGAGAGGGGGGCCTCGACTCTGCCGTCGAATTTGCGGTATTTTCGAGACCCACTCCGCTCTGTGAATCACCAGACGTTTTATCCGATATATGCTAAACGCGAACCACAGTTCGAGACGATGAATTAGCAGTAGGCTTTGAAATTAAGTTCATTTGTTTTGTGGCGAGTTTAATTCGGGACGCGAAAATTTGCCGTTTGGTGTGGACCTTTTTGTTTGGTCGGGTTTCGATATTTTTGTGCGAAATGAGGGTCAAATTATTGAGGCGCTTGTCATCGCTGATTCATCACGTGAGTAATTTCGGTGAGGTTTTCTGATCGACCTCAACCCGACATAAGAAAGTCTCAGTTACTAAATAATTTGGCGGACAATTTGTCACAAAGCGGGTAATGAAAATCAGTTGGATGACGGGATTTACAATAGTTTGGGAATTCTTTTATATTTAATCTTGGTAAAACCCTCAAACGTCATTTTATCTACACTGAACTCTGCGTAAAGGTTGACTAAAATAGGTGGGAGGCCATGTTTATATTCAGGCTCCATATTTTCCTTATTGCGTGCACGAAATTACTGTTTTTTCTTTGAAAATTTAAGAACATGCACTGTGTGTTCAATTTATCTTGATAACGTTTTAATGGGTTGTAACTTTTTTATTTTTAGATATATCAAGTTAAACAAAAAAGAGCAAAATATAGAGTTAGTTTCAGTCAATTTTCTGGCATACAAGCCTACATCATATATTTTTTAATGGAATACGCTCTATATGTGTTTAATAAAATATCTTATACCGATTACAATGATGTAACACACTTTATATTTTAGTCCACTCGTTTTTGACAAATCTGTAACAATAGGAAATTTTTATATAATTGCAAAGGGTGCTGTGACCGACTGCAACAACAATAATTATTTACAAATTAAAGTAGAACAAAACCACTAAAAATGACAAGACACACTAAAGTAAAAAATCTTTAACTATACTAAATACCACCATTTTCCGGAACACATTTCTCATACACTCATTGTATGATGTCTTGCGTTTAGTAACGTGTCTCTTAACTGATTTATTGCCTCTGAAATCTTTTGCCGAAGTTCCACGACATTATTACAAGTTCTTCGCACGTGATTTTTTATGTGTTCTCAAAAGAAAAAGTCCATTAAAGTTAAGTCGGGGCTGTTGGCTGGTCAATCCATAGTTAACCTCTGGGATATTCCATGTTAAGAAAATTTTTAACTTGTATAACATTGTGTGGAGGGGCACCGTCTCGCTGCCTTATAATCAGCGCTGATATATTTCGGGATAAATCTTCTATATATATCTATATATCTATATCTTCTATATATTGTTCAGAGTTGCAAATTATAATCTCCAGTTAACTTTTGATCTACAAATATCGGACCCAAAATATGCCCATCTATGACACCACACCATACCTTAATTTATTGGGCTTTTATTTCGGGCATTTATGTAGGATTATTTAAAGACCATTATCGCATATCTTGTCTATTGTAACACTTGTAGTGAACGAACTTTCATCACTCCATATAATGTTTTTCAAAAAATTATTATTCTCATTATGTTCTCATTATGTATGTTAAAAAATCCAAACAAAACTGCATCCTCGTTCAACATTGTTCTGCATTTAGTTTATATTCTTTCAAAACTGAGGGGATTGATCCCCGAGAAATACCTGTTTCTTCATATACTCTAGTAATAGAGGAAACTCTATGTGCTTCATAGAATCTTAATATGTTTTCTTTTCTTCATTTAAAAAATTATGATTCTGGAATAGCTTTTTAGCATTTAATTAATTATTAATAATTTCTTTGCCTGCCTTGGAAATATCTGTTTTGAAAGAGCTCGGCGGTCTGGATCAAGTTTAATATAAAAACAAGGAGCTGCGGTTGCATTTTTATTATTCAGAAAGTATACTTGAAGCACGGATGCTCAATTTGCGAAAAACTATTTTAACAATAATGGCTTGGACAATAATTTTTAATAATATGTCCAACATAAACATATTTTTGTCACTCAGGGCGCTCTTTGAAATTATATAAAAATTTCTCATTTTTGCCGATTTGTCAAAAACGCGTGAACTAACATATAGAGTGTGTTACATAATTGTGATCTGAATAAGACATTCTATTAAACACATATACAGCATGTTCCATTAAAAAATATGATGTAGGCTTACATGTCAGAAAATTGATAGTGTTTTGTTTTATACGTCACTTGGAAAAAAACTTGGCTACTAACCCCACATTTTGTTTTTTTGTTTACCTTGATATCTCTAAAAACAAAAAAGTTACAGCTAATTAAAATGTTATCAAGATAAATTGAACGCACTGTACAAAGTCCTGAAACTGTTTTCAAAATCACAATGGTGGCTTTTGTGTTTAGTTTTGTTTTTCAGCATTTGCTTGGAACAATTTTTATCGCATCCACCACAACAGGGTGCACATGGTTTTCGATTCATAATTTTGGTCGCAGATTTTTATATATTTTACCCATGACTTGCCTAATGCTCCTCTGTACATCACCTACATCGAGTAAAAGTGTATTATATATTCTTGGAGATGTTACTTTCAGGTTATAATCCGTATTTCTCACTTGTTAAAATTGATGTAGGACATTGGGTAGTAAGAAAAGCATATTCCACACACTAGACATCACAAAATCATTGCTGCATGTATATTTATATAATATATAATGTATAAATAACTTCGCAGAACCATTACGCTCGGTGTAACTCTCTCTATCCCGTTACCCTCTTGAAGGTTTAGAGGCACTGCTGGATTTTACTCTTAATTTTTCTATCTTGGACTATTTAGCTATAAATATCGAAATAATGATGACTTGTGATTTTTCATTATTGAAGTATGAACGCATTCGGTCTGTATTCGGTTTTTGATACCCTAAGTATACGCATAAATCCAAGGCCTCGATTCAGATGCGTAAGGATCTAAGCGATGGCCAACCTTCTTTTAAATTCATCTGAGCAATGCTTGATTTTCGAAATCATTGTTCCCAAGTATATTGATCGATATCTCTAAAAACAAAGAAGTTACAGCCAATTAAAATATCATCAAGATAAATTGAACGCACGGTACACAACAGATCTAATATCCGGTTACCTAACTAGGGTATAATATCAAATCAACCAGCGGCATCCAAGAGCCTATAAAATATGTTCTAAATGTTGTGTATAATATTATTTGAGTCAACAACCATAATATATGATTGGTAACTTTTGAACGAAACCTGATTTCAACGGAGGGACTTTGTTTCAGGTACCGTCAGCGGCCGAAATGGGCAACAACAAATCTTCCGTGTCGGAGGGCGAAGAAGACGACGAGAGGTCGAACCATAGCTTGAAGGGCGCGAAGTCGTTGGGGGCGGAAATCACAAACGGCGGTGAAGACGTGGACGAGGAGTGCGAATTGCCGCCGCCGATGAAACCCATTCAGGAACCTATCCTGGTAACGTCACCGCCCCCGGGTGTGCCAGGAGTTTCAGAGATGGATGATAATCCGTGCAAGAGGGTGAGGGATTTGCTCTTTTCTTAAAACCGTCGATTCATTCATTTAATTTTTTAAAATTATTCGTGACATGTTTCTCTAGGTAATTCGTTGTTTCTGAGTAACACTTGACTACATGTATTATAACAGGTGATTCTCAGTTCTAATTATTGTACTTCTCTAGCACTAAAAATTGCAGTTGAGTATTTGCATTTAAAGCAATATACAAGTCATAATCTTACTATGGAACGAAAATATGTATTTATGGGAACAGTTTTGAAATACTCGATACATTTTGATTGAAATATATTATGATGTGGTAAGGTCCTTTAGTTTAGAGACGGAATAAAGTTTACCCGTTAATGCTTATATTCTCTTTTCTGAAATTTTGGTCTACCAAGTAAGCCCAGTTCTTTTCTCTAATTAGACTCCGCAGATTCGATAGTGGCTAATTGGTGTTGTCTCTGGTTTGGTTACACGTAGTAGATGAAAACGTAATCTCGATAGGCATCCTCTTATAGGCAGAATCTGCGTTACGTGATTCCTTCCACCCCTTGAGACTTCGTTCCCTGTTAAGTTGGCAGTGGTCAATAGATCTTAACGACCTTTCTTTTACAGTTAACAGGTCTGCTGTAAATTTGAACCATAGACTTCTGAGGAACTATTATGGGGATTCCCTTCCTGTCCTTTTTTTATGGCTGATTTTACAATGGATTTAACCCAGTTTTTGGTCCAATCTTGCGAACCTTCCCGGGTTGATGCATAGGTGTTATTGCCGTTGTTTCGTCTTTATTTCTTTTGAACAGTGTTCTAGTGCGGTGATCTCTGTTTCAATTTTATTTTCATCCTGGGTTCATATTTTCTACGTCCTATATTTTTTGAGTCTTCTATGTACTAGAATTATTTCTGCCATTATTGATGGACAACGTTCTCTAGTTGGGCTTTGACTTCTGAAGTGTTTAGCAATGCAGTATGCGGATGTAGTACTGTAGTACTGTCCATTAGACAGCACCAAGTCTTCCTTTATCTCCCCGTAAAGCTCATCATGTTTTTATTATATGCACTAATTATAACTAGAAATTTACATTTTAAAGTCTTTATATAGGCTGTCAAAAATATAAGCATTCGGGTTTCAAAGTTACGTTGCTCTTGGCAAACCAGCCGTTAAACTTTAAATTTAAATAGGACCTTGTTGTATATAATGCTTAAACAATTGTATTCTCTTACAACTGCTTTTTTTATTATTCATATGTGTTGTTTACTTATGATAATTTAAAGATGGACAAGGAGGGATTAATCGCTTAAATATAAAACATATTATAGCATTAGGTAACGTACACGCACACTATCATCATTCCAAAACATTATTGCTCTTACCCTTATTATGTCTGCGCTGTATAACATTTAACATTCATTTTCCCTTAAATCTGCTGATTTCAACTATGTTTATTTCTTCTTTTCCGAACCTGCAGGTATCTAGCCTTACTATAAAATCGCTAGAGGGCGCGACATCCGCTGATCTGGCCGAGATCGAACAGATCGTTAAGGAAAGAATGGTGCGAATATTTTGCGATGAATGCGTTTCCGTAGTCTTTTTTTTCTGTTTCGCATCGCACAAGTTTTGTTACCCGTGTGCATACGCATGGTCGTTCAGATATTACTTGACAGAAAACAAACCGAGAGTGCAAATAAAGTGGTAAAGTTTAAAATCATTTTCTTGAACACAGTCGGTTCGTTTTCTTTTCTTCACACTTTCGCATGATATCTAGCGTGCTATGCCACCTTTGACCACCTTTGACCTTCTCCTGCACTCCCATTCGCTCTCTGTAGATCTTTTTAGAGATATTGCACGTGCAGTATGGCTCATTTGATTTGTTTTCAATGACTTACCGTTAATGTATCAAATACATTTTATCAGTTTCGTTAGTATGTAACTATGTAATGTTTATTAGCTTGATTATTTACACGTCTGGTTCTAGTCGTTTAACTGTAAAATTTTAAACTTGGGAAAGCTTATGGAAGAGCTTACATCACTCCTTATTTACTGCGCCATCTGCAGGTTGAACGGCGAAATTCCAATCCCAACCTTGGCAATTTAAATTTGAGCATTGAATTCGAAGTTTTCGAATATTAATAAATCTGACGTTCAGCTTCACCTATCTAACTCGATTGTTACTCCAACTGTTTGAATGTTTTGGCTAATGTTGATAATGAGCTCATGCGAAGTATAGAGGAAACAGTAAGATAAATCTAGAGACAGAGTGCGAAAGAGAGAAGAAGAGGAGCGAGTCGGACAGAAATTGAAGGGGAAGGTCACACAAGTTATCGGAAGGTGGGTGCCCTGAGAAGGAGATGAGAGACTGATTGAGAGATATCAGGACGTACAAGAAAGGTCGATGAAAGGGGAGAAAACAGAAATTGACCGGGAAAGTGAGAGCGAGCGAAACCGGGAGAGACGAATAAGAGGAACAGTAACACAAATCTAGAGAGAGAGTAGGAAAGAGAGAAGAGGAGGAGTGAGCCGGACAGAGATTGGAAGGGGAGGGTAAGAAGTTATCGGAAGGGAGAGTGGTGGGTGAGTGACCCTGAGAAGGAGGTAAGAGTCTGATAGAGAGAAAGCAGGGGGAACAAGAAAGGCCAGGGAAAACGGAGAAAAACAGAAATTGACCGGGAAAGAGAGTGCGAGCGAGCCCGCAGAGGCGAAAAAGACAGAGAAGTATAGAGAGAAACAATAAGATACATCTAGAGACAGAGTGGGAAAGAGAGAAGAGGAGGGGCGAGTCGGACATAGATTGGACGGGGAGGGTATGAAGTTATCGGAAAGGAGACGGTGGGTGAGTGACCCAGAGGAGGTGAGAGACTGATTGAGAGATAGTAGGAGGAACGAGAGAGATCAGATAAAAGAGGAGAAAACAGAAATTGACCGGAAAAGTGAGAGCCAGTGAGACCTGGAGAGACGAATAAGAAAGAGAAGTACAGAGAAAAACAGGAAAAATCTAAAGACAGAGTAAGGAAAGAGAGAAGAGGAGGAGCGAGTCGGGCAGAGATTGGAAGGGGAGGGTCAGAAGTTATCGGAAGGGAGACGGTGGATGGGTGAGCCTGAGAAGAAGATGAGAGACTGATGAAGAAATAGCAGAACGAGAGAGGCCGGGTAAAAGGGAAGAAAACAGAAATTGAAAAGGAGAGAGAGAGCGAGCCAGACGGGCAGAGACGAATAGCTGGGCGGAACAAGAAATATTACTCAATCGTGAGAAAGGCAAGAAAGAAAAAGAAACATTTCGGGGAAAATGATCCGGTTGAAGGGGAGAGGGATCGCAAAATAGAAGAGAACGAACATATTAACCCAATTGGTATTGGTATTGGTATTAAAGGGGGGGCGCCCTCGCGGGCGTCCAAGCACTTAGGCCACCAGCACCATGTGCCCCCAGGCCGCTCTAGAGGGCGTCCAGAATGCCGCCCCTCCTGTAGAAGGTCAGCAACTCCTTTAGCCCAATACCGTGCACTGAGTCCGGATCGATCAGGGCCGTTCCGAAGACTCCCAATCTTGCCCATGTCAAGGCAGGGCACTCGGTGAGCAGATGATACGGGGTCTCCTCCCCTTCCATGCACCACCTACACTCCGGGTCGTCTCCAATGCCTAGCAAGCAGAGATGCCCCCTAAGCCTGCAATGTCCTGTGTAGGCCCCTGTTAGTGCTCTACACTCCCTCCTGGTCAGTCTAAGCAGCTCCCTGGTCCGAGGAAGGGCGGGCCCATCCATCATAAGCCTCGCCTGTCTCATTCCCTGAGCAACGCTCCAGCCCCCCGCGGCCCGGTCTCTCGCCCAGGCTTCGAGAGGTCCCCGCCTCACACACGGGGCGATCCCCAAGCGGGGCTCTGGCCCTATATGCCTATGCGAGGAGCCCTCCCTGGCTAAGGCGTCCGCTGCCTCATTGCCCCGAACACCGGTGTGACCCGGGACCCAGACCAACGTGACCTTTCTCTCCTCAGCCACCCTCCTCAGTACCCCTTTGCACTCCTTTATCAACAAGGAGCGCGTACGCACTGACTTCAGCGCCATGAGTGCAGCCCTAGTATCCGAGCAGAAGAAGACTCTCCTGCTTCCGTAGTTGAGCCGAAGCACCTCTCTGGCCGCCATCAATAAAACGAAAATTTCGGCCTGAAACACAGTGCAGTACTGACCCAGAGGGACCGACAAGCTTGATCCCGTTGTCTCGCAGTACGCTCCAGCTCCGGCCAGATCTCCCATTCTGGACCCGTCCGTGTACCAGACAAGTCCATCCCAGGAGTCGACTCTGCCCTCTCTCCAATCTTCCCTTGATGGAAAGAGCAAGGTCAATTTATCAAAGAAGGTCATCTCGGGATCATGACGTCACTCGGCATGCCCATGACTCCGCGATCCCCGCGACAGCCCTCTAAAATGTCGTACGGACCCCGATTGAAGGTTCCCTCCCTCCAGAGCCCGCAGCTCGCCAGCCTCCTGTCCTGGCCGCCTCCATCTGCACCCTATCCGCCAGAGAGGGCAGCCCCACCAGAGCCTCCAGGGCCCTCGTGGGCGCTGTTCTCATGGCGCCCGTTATGCAGAGGCAAGCCAATCTCTGCAGTCTGTCAAGAACTAGCCTTGCTCCCGCTCTTTTGGTCCCCGGCTACCATGCCACTGCCCTATGCGTGAGCATAGGCACCACTATGGTACAGTAGATCCACTGCATGATCTTCGGCCCCAGGCCCCAAGTGCCCCCTACCGCTCTCCGGCACGCCCACAGAACTCCAAAGGCCGACCTGGTCCTTGATCTTATAAGTTCCTGGAAGGTCAACTTAGAGTCCAACCATACGCCCAAGTACTTGACACTTCCGCTTGCAGAAAGAGGCACCCCATCCATCTAAATGTTGAGGTTGCACTCCATCTTCCTTTTCCTAGTGAAGATGACCATCTCCACCTTGCCATTGGTGGATTGACAGCCAACTTGCTGTCCAGGCACCATTGTGAGAATCTTGCCAATGCCCCGTTCAGGAGCCCCTGCATCCTCCTCACGTCCGTCCCCTGCGTCATTATCACAAGGTCGTCTGCATATGCCTGAGCATAGACCCCGTGTTCTTCCCTCAGAATATGCAATATCTCGTTCACCACTAGGCACCACAGGAACGGGGACAAGACCCCACCCTGTGGACAACCCCGTGATGAACCGATGGAGACCTGCTCCCCACCCAGTCTTTCCTCGACCCTCCTGTCGGTTAGCATGGAGCGGATCCACCTTACAATGGCCGTCCCCACTCCAGTACTCTAAACCGCCCTGCAGATCGAGTACAGGGCCGTGTTATTGAAAGCCCCTTCGATGTCAGCGAACACGCACACCGACAGCCGTCCCGAGCCCATACCCTCCTCCAACCTGGAAGTCAGATGGTGAAGAGCTGAGCCCACAGACCCGCCAATTCGGTACGCATGCTGAGCTGGCTCTAAAGGGGCCTCCAGCTCCACCCAGTCCCTCAGATACCGGTCCACCAGTCTCTCCAGAGTTTTCATAATGAAGCTGGTGAGGCAAACAGGCCGGTACGACTTCGGGTCTGTGTAGTCACTCTTCCCTACCTTGGGAATGAACACCACCCTGCTGTGTCTCCACAGCTCGGGCACGTACCCCCTCGCAATGGAGGCCCTGAACAGGTCCATCAGCGGGCTGGTCAGGAGACCTCCGTCCCTTTGCAGCAGAGCCGGAAATACTCCATCCCCGCCCGCCGACTTGAAGGGGCCAAAGCTGTCAATAGCCCACCTCAGCCTACTATGGGTAACCACCCTCCTTGCCGTGGCGTAGTCGCCTCCAAGACGACCCCCGGCTTCAATATTCCCCCCTGTGTCCGGATCAGCGGACCCTGGGAAGTGCGTGTTCAGCAACTGTTGTAGTGTGTCCGCTGGTCCCGCTGTGTAGCCACCGCCGGTCCTGCGGACCACCCCCAGTCTTCCCGCAGGGTCACTTCTGAGTACCCTAAGGAGCCTAACCGCGTCCGGGGTATTCATTACTCCGTCGCAGTAGCCCCTCCAGGCCCTCCTCTGTGATGCCCGTGGTTCTTTTTTGTACTGTCTGCGGACCTCCCTATAGAGATCCCAGTCCGCACCTTGGCTGCTGCTCCTCGCTGTATTGAACAGCCTCCGCACTTTCCTCCTGAGACGCTCCAGGGAAGAGCTCCACCAAGGAGTCCTTCCCGCCCTATGCTCCTCTGTCTCAGGGCAAGTATTCTCGAACGTCCGCATCATAGCGGAGCTGACTCGGTCGGCGGCCTCGTCAATCTCCTCCATTGTGCGGTGTTTCCTTGGTAAGCCCCCTAGGCGCCAAGCGAGTTGCTCTCTATAGAGTTCCCAGTTTGTTGCCCGGGGGTTCCTAAATCTAACAGGTTCCCGAACACCCATCTCCAACCCAAAGGTGATGTGTCTATGGTCCGACATAGAGTCTTCCCCACAGACACACCACCCAGTTATTTCCGGGAGCAGAGCCCTGGTACAAAGTGTTAAATCTATGACCGAGCTCCGACCCGTCGCAGTAGGAGACCAAGTCACTGATCTCCTGCGGAGGACAGCTGCGGTCGCCTGGAAAGTACGCAGAGGCGACCACTACCTCCCTCATGCCGTCCCGAGTGGGGGATCTGACCAGAATTGGAACCAGGTCCCTGGACGCCTTGTCCCTTAGGAAAAAGGCCTCCAGCCCCATGGTTAGAATACAGGCCCTGGGACCGCCCTCTAAGGAGTCGACACTATGCAGCATCGATCCTCCCAGAGATAAGCCCCTAACCCTTGATTTTACAATCCAGGGCTCTTGGATCAGTACAATAGATGTACCGCTCTCCGAAATTTTCCTGCATAAGTGGGCCGTTGCAGCCCTGCTGTGTTGCAGGTTAATCTGTAATATCCCCGTGAAGATGTTATTGCGGGAATACCACCTGCGGGTCACGATGCTAGCCTCAGCCCGAATCCGAGCCCGAGGTAGCACCTCCCTCCGCTTCCGCTTCCTGACTGGTGGACCCTGATGGGATTCCCCGGTCAACTTCCATCTGAGATACCTCCTCGGTTCTCGCTTCCTCGGAGGGCCCTCCGGAGGTCTCCTCCACAGAAGCCGTGGGCGCCGCCTCTCCGACAGGCCCGCCAACCTCCATGGACAAGCCCTCCTCGCGTGAGCCCCCCGCGGCCACCTCATCCCCCTGCGGCCTCGGCGCCGCCAGGTTCACTTTTACCTGTGTCGCCAGGCAGAAGAGCAGTGAGCCCTTAGCCGTGATGGCGCTTGCCGATTTCTCGTCCACGCCCACCAACAACCTTGTGCCCCTTACATCCTCCGTCCTCTGCCAGACCCTCCAGGCACGGCAATCTAGGCCATTCTGAGCTGCCAGGCAGCGGACTAGTGCCTCATTCGAGACACCCGCCCCCAGGCCCGGAATCCATATCGCCGCCCTTCTCAGTCTCAATCCTTCCGGATCGACCTCCACCAGGTTTGCGAGCCCCCAGGGCCTGACTTTAATCAGCTCCCTGCGAACCCACTCCCTGGTTTCTTCATCCATCATCTCGATCAGGATGTGGCTCCTCCACAGCCTAACCGAGCGTATCCGGGGAGGGGTGTATTGCCCCCCCTGCATGATATACATGCTTATGCGGAGGTTAAGAAACCCTATGAACCGCAGCAGGTTCTCGGAAGACAGGTCAGTTTCCTGTCCTCTGAGGCCCACCACCAGTTCAGGCCCCCCCGCCTCCGCTTGTGCATAGGACCGAGCCCCCTCTCAGAGCCCCCCCGGGACGGCCCGCCTTTCCCGGGCCTAGCTTTCGCCGGGCCACGTGTCAGCCGCCGACCCCCGGCAGGTGCCCCAACCTGGGTGGTCTCTCCCATTTTTCTTTTCCGCTTCCCGCCTGCCGTTTCCGGTGTGCCCCCTATGGAACCCTCCGTTGACGGCGTGGCAGGATTCCTGGGCGCCGGAAGAGAGCCCGTCTGCGGTTCCGAAACCGTCACCGCGAGTCTATTCTTCTTCGCCCTCCTTTTTTCTGCCCCACTCCTATGTCTGGGGCGGTGTGTCATCGAGGTGGTGTTCCCGGTTTGTACCGAGCCCTCCACCCCGCTGGCGACCTGGGGATCCTGTTCGGATCGCCCTTGGAGGGGGCCTTCCTGAGGACGCCCCTGCTTGCTGGAGCCCCCCTGGGTCCCCTCCTCCTTCTTCATTACTTCGCATTTCATTTTTGATTCCATAAAGGTCCCACGAGTAGCTAGGGAAACATAACGGTCCACCTCTGCAGAGCCCCGCATGCAGAGGTAAGGCTTCCTTCCCCGAGGTGCGCCCGGTGCCTCGGGGTTGGGATCGGTAGAGACTGATCTTATATTCAGCCATGCATCCCCTAGGCCCGACCACCCACCGTAGGATTTAGGATTTTTATTGAGGTTTACTCCTCTTGGTCCAAGTGGTGAAGCTCACTCAGACCCCCCGCGTCGCGTGCCCACTCGTCGAGCCGGCCCCGACGCCTGGTTTATCAACCGACTACAAGCCAGTTGGCACCGTTATACCCTGTGCAGGCCCTTAGCCACGACACGACAGCTGGGCAGGGTGAGCTGGTCCACGACTGGTTATTTGTCAGCCCTATTGGATTTTTACCTCCTCAAGCCTCCTTATTCCCAGCCACCCAGGCCCGTCAGGGCCTGGGCTCCCCCATCCGCCACCCGGGGGACGCGCCTCATGGATTGCTCAACCACAGAGGACATATTAACCCAATGAATACTTAAACTAATTATTAATCAAATACTGTTTTCTCCTCTTAACGTTGTAATTATTGGATCGACTTCCAATACGGACGATTATTATTATAGTCCCTCCCAGAAGACACCTTAATATTCGTTACCAGGGCCTTTCATAAAAGTTTTGTCTCGTCACATAATTGGTAGTATATAACTGTCGTTAATCCACTTTCTTGAAGATATAAGAATATTACTGCTTTATACTTCTCAAGTATTTTGTCAGCAAACAATTTCATTGATTTCCAAACAAGTGCTTTTATGCTTTTCCCAGGCAAAATCCATATTTTTAACAGTTGTCCATACAACTTTTTTTAGTTATTAACGGGCAAAATATCAGGTACGAAGGGAAATCAGAGAGACAAAAATGAAGACAAAGTCTATAATCATTTGATTGCGAAAAGTTTACTGTCCATGGCCCATGGCCCACGCCGATATTAAGCAGAACCTGTCGAATTTTTTCATTTTATTACTCTACACTAGTACTACAAAATGGAAAAGAGAGAGTAGAAAGACAGATGTTCTAAGTTTGTGAAACTTTTGAGCCATACTGTTACTGCATGCTAGTCAGTAGTTCGACGATGCATGTGATACGTATCGCATATCGAAATTGTTCGACTCTTCCACTTGCTTCGTTTTACGGCGATGTAAAAATAACGGTAAACTGATTTCAGGAGCAACATTCTGAAAACCAAGAAAGAAACTCGTTACACCGGGACACGAAGTCTTCGGAAGCGCTGTCCGAGTTCAGTTTGGATTCCCAGAAAGAATTGCTGGCTCAGTGCTCGTCGACGGAGGCTGCATCTATGGCGTTCAGCGGAGACGAAAGCGACAAGCAGGTGGAAAACGCTGACGCGAAGAAAATAGAAAGTTTTTTGAAAAAAAGGAGGTTCGTGTTGAAGGAACTGGTGGATACGGAAGAGGCGTACGTCAGGGATTTATCCTTGGTGGTTGACGGTTATATCGCGACGATGAGGGATTCCGAATGCGAGATCCCTATGCCCGAAGACTTGAGAGAAGGCAAAGACAAGATCGTGTTTGGAAATATCGAAGCTATATATGAGTGGCACAAAAAGTAAGTTCGCGATTTTAGGTGCGAAGACGTCAAAGGTTGAACTCGCGCGTTTTGTTTCAGTCATTTCCTCAAAAATCTCAAATCCTCCCTAGAGAACCCGATCGAATTAGCGCAGCTTTTCAGAAGGTACGAACGAAAACTCCAAATGTACGTCATTTACTGTAAGAATAAGCCCATATCCGAGTACATAGTGGCCGAACATTTGGACACGTATTTCGAAGAACTCAGAGTGAAATTAGGCCACAAGCTTCAACTGTGCGACCTGCTCATCAAACCCGTCCAAAGAATAATGAAATACCAACTCCTGCTAAAAGATATCCTTAAGTATACGGAACGAGCCGGGGTGGCGGAAGAAATCGAACCTCTTAGGGCCGCTTACAAGATAATGGTGGTCGTGCCCAAGAACGCCAACGATATGATGGACGTCGGAAGGTTGCAAGGGTTTGAGGTTAGATCGTGTTGATTTAGAAACGGAAACAGGAAACTTATTTTTGTCGATCGTTTCAGGCTGGTAAAATAACCGCGCAAGGAAAACTGTTGCTTCATGGGCCGCTCGTAGTGTCGGATTTGCCAGGGCAAACGGTTGTGGGCAAAAACAAGGAATTGCAGGTCTTCTTGTTCGAACAGAGTATCATATTTTCGGAGGTCGTCGGGAAGAAGACGCAATTTACGAGTCCGCAATACATCTACAAAGCGCACATACAGGTAAGCACATACATTAACTTTTTTGAAGTATCTTGATACTAAACTGGATCGTTAACTAAGACATTCGTATAAAGACTATTAGACTCAGAGGCTTGAAAAGAAAGTCTCTATATTTGTGGACATTAAACAGTTGCAGACACTTGTAGAGGCATAGTTTACGTATGGAATAATTGCATATACGTCACAAAAACAGTTTATCAAAATATCTTTTTTTAAATAAGCTGAACCCTTGTTCCAAGATAGTAAGCTCCTGAATATTCAACATTGGAAAGCATTCACAAAAGCAAAAGTACTGTAATTAACATAAACCAGCCTCATATAGACCATGGATGCGAAACACCGAATAAAGCTATATATCCAATCACAACTGATTACAAAATTAATTGAAATTGGATTGTTAAGCGCAGCCTACCTACCTGTGCTGTCGTTGTCCACCATGGTATAAAAGTGCCTTCTTAAATGGTAGTCTTGGTAGTTTCTCGGGCTCAATGAATTGAGCTACTAGTTGCCCCGACTGCCCACTAGTGGTGCGCAGCTGGTTATATGATCAATTGGAATTTTGTGCTCGTCTAAACACAGCCTACATGTGCTGCCGTCGTTCAGGATGATGTAAAGGTGCCTTTTGAAGTGGCAGTGTTTCTTTTGTGGGGCGATTTGGTAGTTTTTTGGACTCAATGAATTGGAGCTGTCCTGTGCTATTGTGTACCATGGTACCTTCTTAACTTGCAGTGTTCCTTTCATGGGGAGTTCGAATAGTGTCTCAAACCTTCCCTTCCACTCCCATCCTAAGGTGTAAATTAACCTCTAAACTCGGTCCAGAGCCGCCCTGATGCTATGTCTTTCAATTGAGCACCACCGGGAGATAGGCAGCATAAGTGATGAGTGGTTTGTTTCATTGCCATGATCCGCTTAAGAGAGCTTAGAATCTAGGGTCATCCCCACACACTTCACGGTCCTAACCGGCCCCAACGCCATATATTTAAGAGCATGGCAATGGAGGATGGCGCCTTGTTTCCTTTTTGTTTCTGAACAGAAGTGGCTCCATTCTTGTCAGATTTACCGACAGGCTTTTGTTCGCATACCTTAGTGCAAAGGTCCGGTAGGGTCTCCTCGCCACCAGTATGTAAGCCCTTGCTTTCTCGTCAGCCACCTGAAAAACTAAAAAGTTTTTATGTAAAATATTTTTATAACGTTATATTTTGTACCATGGCCTTTGCAATAAAAAAAATATTTTTTAAAATTTGGATTCTATACAGCCTGTGTAAAAATCTGTCTTTTGTTATTGGTTAATCCATACCGATTTCCGCAAAGACTGAGTAAACTTAAACTTCCACTTCAATGCTGAAAATTTACCGCCCCGGTATGGCACACAATCACTTAGTCTTCATTTTATGTATTTATCTGCCTTTTTTGATTTATTATCTGTCAGCAAAATTAAACGGCAGAGTTCATATTATGCATACTTATTAAATGTTCACCATGCAGATATTTTTTTACTCCCAGAGAAATAAGGATCTTCACCAGTTAGTCTATGATTATTTAGTCTGTGGTTGGCAGCATAAAAGGTAAACCCAACGAATTTGACTGTTCCCTCTCCCAGGTGAACAAGATGACCCTCGAAACAAAAGAAGACTGCTTCGTCCTAACGTCGACCGACCCCAAGAACCACAACTGCTTAACGGATCAGCCGGTGAAGAATTCTGTAGGCTTTGTGTGTTCGGCGACGACTGACGATCTGCAAGACCAGTGGCTGATGACGATACGAAATATACTCCAAACTCAACGCGATTTCCTTAAAGCTATCCAGAGTCCGATCGCTTACCAGAAGGAGTTGACCAAAGAGGCGTGAGTATGACAGCTTGCCTACTTGGACTTGGGGAGAGTGTGAGAAGGGGTTGCTTCGGACCAGGAGTAGTAACTAACATATGTAAAAGAGAGCGGGCTCGGAATATAGGCAAATCACACTTATACCGCTTCCGTTGTATATTGGTGACACATTTTGTATATAGAATGTTAATTTTCTGTGATAGCAAGGGTGAATCAGTTCCGGGCCCGCGCTCGCACGAGTTGTAAAATAAAAGTGAACAAGAAACAATTGTGATACGATCGAGATAATTGGATACGACGGAAAAAGGACAAAAAACTAACCGAATGGTCTGTTTCCAATCAAAATAGAGAAAAAATATAAAATCCTATCCTATATAAAGTGATGATTTGTTTAGGTGTAACCGTTTCGTTTTCAATACGATGTTTTTCCATACTACTAAATGTACGATACCACTTATTAATACACGCAAAAAGGTCTCTTTGTTATTATTGTAAACGTGTTGTAGGGCACAGTTCTTTTTTATTTGGGAGGGGGGAGGAGAACGCAAACTTTTCTACTCGTCACTTCGTGGTTATTCGAACAGCAACCAGGCTTGCCAAAATTATACGCAAGCGCACACCGACAGAGGCACCGACCAGTATTTTTTATAGTGGCAGCCTCGAATTTTACAAGACTCTGCGTTTTAAATTCTCGGCCATTTTTTTTAAGCTGCACCAGTTAAGACATTCCAATCCGAGGCTGACCGACGCTCTCGTCGTTCTCTAGTTATCCAGTAACTTAAATTTCTCGCTATCTCTTCATTTAACATCCAATGACGCCTTGAGTCGCGGATCAAGGGAAATAGCAAATGAAAATCTTTATTTTATCATTTTCCTTATAAAATCAAGTAACCGCATCACTCAGATCCCGAAGCCGAGTCCTGTGATGCACATGCCACACATGTTCCAACATTAATCTTGAGCCAGTCTTGGATTTGTTCCACAAGCATCCTCGACAAGCAAATAAGAAGAGAAAATACTCCTTTGATATGTTTTCCAATCATGCTTTTATGTCTAAAAGAAACATTGATTTCCCTTCCAGCAAGACTCATTTCGGACGCCACCGTTTCTTACGTGGCTAATGCCAAAAGCTGGTCTAGTTGACTATAGCCACTTCCTTCCACAATTTCCTGGGGTTCTTCCAGTTCACCAGTCCATCATGAATGGCCTTATTCCAAATTGACACATGTTTCGTAAATTTTGCAATTCTTGACGTACCTAAGGTTAAATTATTTTCTTGTGGTTTCCCTGTATACTCTTCTTCGCACCAGTGTTTTACGCTAAAGTTAAGCTCTGTAAGGGAACAGTTTCGATAAGTATTTTTCCTCTGTATTATTTTCTAATTATTTTGCGCCTTCTGGCTACTACAAGACTACTGTCAACTCTTAATCTATCAATCTAATAAAAGTTCTAAATTTGAACAAGCCGAGGTACTTATTACACAAACTTTTGCTCAAATTAAATATCGCTCATTATGGCGCTTGCGTAGCTCTTAATACCACAGCAGCATACTCAAAGCAACTTATCTAATACTCACGGTTCATTCCGAATTCCGGAAATTTACGTTATCTTTTAATTCTTTGCCATTGAATGTTCAAAGGTCCACGACTTGCAATTCGATTTATTCATCAAGTATTTTTTGCATTTAATATGAATAGGGTGACGTAATCGTGGACCTTTGCGATGTTCGATCTCTGGCAATTTTTTGATAATCAAAATCTTGGCGAGAACATGAATCAAGAGCACGAATTCAGGAAATATACCACGATTATTGTATTTGCCGATAAGTGTATTTGTTTCGATTTCGTGTACATATAGAGAAATATTATACTGTATGTTTGTAAATAAATGAAAGGATTTTCACTTTGATTTGTCGATGAATTATGACATTTTCAATAGAATAAAAAACATTGCGTAGAACAGCAGATTTTTATTTACATATTTCCCAAGTCTCGTTTTTTTCGCTTTGTTTTTTTTATCTTTCATTTGTGTTTATTCCTTCCGTTCAATTTTATTTTACACTTTTTTTCTGCTAACGCTTTTAAAGTTTGCTAACGTAAAAGTCAAATGGCCGCCGTTTTTGCTTATCTGTTTGATCGATTTTTGAGTTGCTTTCAATCCTCGTCCTCTTTCGCAAACTGTTATTGCGTAATCAAGGTAAGTAACGAATTATTTTTAAAAATTAACGTACATAGTTTTCCATTATATTTTTGCACAGTAACTACAGGGTCGTAGATAAGTAACAAACAAAATGTCCCCTGAAGACTTTGATCCAAATTCCTATCTTGAAACTAGTGAACTCCATTTAAGATTCTGGTAATTAGCCATAGTGTGTGCGTGTGTGTGTGGGGGGCGGATTTTTTTGTCATACATGCAACAGTAGCCCTAAATATGTATATTTAGGGCTTTCGGAGATAAATCATTTGTTAACGGGTACTTTCAATTGTTAATCGTTCTTTCAAATGAAAAATATTTTGAAATTTTATTTTATCAGTAGGTAATGGAAAATAATAATTACCAAATGCCATGACTGAAAGATAACGTAACGTATATGAGTAAAACGGCGTACTCATTTTAAAAAATTTAAATTAATTGAGTTTAAAGTCTCTCTTATGAATAACATATTTAAGTTATAAAACAGGCCTAATAACATTATTAAATGAAATACAGGGCGTGGCATTAAAAAAACACAAATTTACTTTGTATATCAAAATTCGCGAGTTCAAGAAAAAAACTGACTACGCCAATGGAGCCTACATAAAAACCGTATTCAGATCAGTTTTCACCTTACCCAGTATGTGAAAATCTGCGATTGATACGGCATTCTGTTTGTGCCATCTTTCATTAAATATTGTGTTACGAAAGCCGCAACACGGTAACTTTAATTATTAGGGAGATACGCCATTGAACCATGAAAAATGGGACATACTGTACATATGTAGGTCTTGTAAGTACTTTTTTAAATAATACTCTTTTAACATACAACAATTTTCTGAACAACAAATGTTTACTTAGTAAGACAAATATTTTGAATTCCTAAGGAAGAGAATGGCGATAATTCCCATTTACTGGACGTTTTTTTCTACTATGAAAGTTGCCTCACTTTCCTATCACGCTCATGCCATTCCAGTTTAGATCGAATTCACTGGCCACATCTACTTCAAACTCAATGACATTAAACTAGGGAAGGACCATTACTTGCTATAATCGTTGCGTTCGCCAGTTAAAGGCTGACCGCTAAGGGTAATGACTGTCCGTGACGTACTACGTCCTCTTGAATCCAACAGAAATTTCTGGCATAGAAGACAAAAACGCCATCAAAAGACTACGGATAACGTCTTACACATTTTTTCACCTATTATGCCCGTATCCCGAATTCTTGTTTAAAAATATTCGTAGTTTATTACACTTCTTTTTCTACTTTTTTCACTACTAAAGGAAATTAAATAGCTTTATTTTTCTGTTCCGTTTTTTGTAGTATGTGTTCCACATTTCGTGGGTTGTTAAATAAAAAAAAAGACAACCTGTCAAAATTTGACGTTTAGTAATGTTTTGCGACTTTTCGGCAGCCTTGCCTTGTAAATAAGGTGCAACAATGTAGCACAGGAAAACCAAAAAAAAAAAAAAAAACGAAAATAATGAGGACTGACAATGAAGAAAATAATGATTGACAAGTCGTTTTCTTGCATTGCAAATAGGTCGTTGTCACCGGAATTTTCCTGGGAACAGCCGCCCTTGTTTCGAGCGCCGCAGTCACCTCAACCGCAAGAGTCGTCAGGTAGACACCGGAAGGCGACGCATTATATCCACAAAGCGAATACCATTGGTATACCGTCGGAAAACGATCTAAGCGACGCATCCGACAGCAAGATCGGCAATCCCAAGTCGAGAAGGAACTTTTTTGACGGGTTCAGAAATACGCTAAGGAATAAGCACAAGAGCGACTCTGCGGTGATAGAGTCGGCCAAGGAGAACGACAAAAACGATTTGCATAGGAGGTGGAGCGAGGCGAACCAACCAACGGTATGTTACCGTTGAGTATTTTTTAACTCGTTACGGCCAGTAGATTCGAAATATTAGGCTACAAATTAGCGCGAAAGCATGGGGGGGGAGTATTTTTTCCATCTTTCTTTTTTATATTTTAAGAATTGGTTGAAGTCTGCTAGCGAAAAGGTACAACAAAGGCAATTTTAAGGGTCGTTCTAATTTGTACAATTCAATTCAAAAAAAGCTCTTATAGTGATTACTATTTATATATATATATATATATATATATATATATATATATATATATATATATATATATATATATATATATATATATATATATATATATACCAAAGAGATACCTAACGAGTCATTGATTAAATACTTAGTAGCCAACCAAATTGATGAAAACTGTACGAATGAATCCTAACTTCACACTTTCCAGCGTGTGTTGTCAAAATTCTTTCCTGTGAAAAATGAGGTTATCCGACACTAAGCAGATTGAAACAAAAACCCCTGCAGATAAAATGTTATAACTCCAATGCAGTGAAAACTCCCATAACCGGACAGTCACGGTTCCTCTAGCTTTGTCCGCTTGTTAGAGGTGTCGCCTCATTAGAGGAACTTTATAAACTCTAAGATACTAGTCTGACACATATTTATTGTTTTTTGCTTTAACAAACTTGTCTGAAAATGATCTTATAAATTTTTAAGGTGTTGAAATGCTATTAGTCCTTTTTAGCAAAAACTTTTAGATCGGTAATTATTTTTAGGGCTTCATTATAGCTGTTAATTATGCTAGGTTCCCGACTATCACATTCTTGATCGCTGCCTTGTTCCGGCCCAGGTTCTTTCATGTTTTCAGTTGCATCTTCAATGTTCAAACTAGTCTTCTTAGTCGCTGTAATATTGTCGATTTCAACATAGTTTCTAAGAGTTTCAAGCGTTATGTTCATTTCTCTAACACATCGTTCCATTTCAAGTATCGTAGCTCGTGGGATATGATCTTCCGGAACCCATTCCATTGATGTAGAAAAATCATTACTTTTTTGAAAACCAGCTTTGTTGAAATAATTTGGTATGGTTTCTGACGAAAGTTTATTCCAGGCTGACTTAATAAAATAAAGTGCTTCTAGAATATTTAGAGATTTTGCTAAATCTGACGCGGACATTACTTGATCCATCTTTGAGACATTCTGTTTTAGTATGAGGGGACGATAATAGAATTTAACATTCTGTATAATACCCTGATCTAGAGGTATTTAGAGGCAAGAAGATAATTTTTATGTTTTGTAATTTTACTTCACGGGGGTGCGTGATGCTGCGTTATCCAAGATTAATAAAATTTTTCGCTTTTGTAGAGCCATTTTTCTATCAAATTGTAACAACCATTTATTCATAATGTCTCGTGTCGTCCATGCTTTCTTCTTAAATGTCCATATTGCCGGTAAATTTTTAATAGCTACATTTTTAAATGCCCTAAGTTGGGCAGCTTTTCCAATCACGAGCAAATCTTCTTTTTGTCCTGCCATATTAGCATAAAAAGCATCTCATTGGAAAGTTTTTCACCACTACATTTTTTCGGATTTCAAAACAAGTGTTTTGTTAGATAAGACTCGAAAGAAAAGGCCAGTCTCATCGGCATTGTAAACATCGTGTGGCTGATATGTATGCAACTTATTTTTAAACTGATTTACGTTTCTTGACTTACATCTGCTGATTCTCCGTAGATACACATACTTATCGCATGTGTCTCGTGAAACTTTTCCAGCCATCCATTTGGAAATTTCTAACATTAAGTTTTTCGGCTGTTTCTTGAGCCTCGGCCTTTACTAAGTGCCTCGACTTTGGAAGGTTTTGACCTCGCAATCGAGAAAACCAATCAAAATACCCTTTGTCAATTTGAAGTCTCTTAGTTTTTTTGATCAATATTGCTCCCGAGTCCCACCGTACACGAATGCTGTCCTTATTTTTCACAATTCCCGCCGCTTGAGTTTTCCCGATTTTAAATTTTTCTGCGAGCTTCCGCACTGATAAATTTTCCTCTTCCGAAACCTTAACAATTTCCATTTTTTCTCGCAAAGTAAGAAGTTTTTTAGTAGGTGCCATTTTAAAAATTGTGGAATCCACTTACGGCATTTGCTTGCAAAATAAAACTGCAAGTCACGGCGTAATGAATAATACTGTATGATATGAAAAATGAAAAAGGATAGGATTAGGAAAAAGGTAATTACCCAATATTTTAGCATTACATTGTCCTTATATTGGTGGTTCACGTCCGTTTAAGAGAGGTAAATTTTTTTTTAAGTCAGGACAGTGTTGTCCGCGCCCGTTTAATGGAGTGTTCGGTTAAAGGAGTTTGTTTTACAGGTATAAGGGTAGACAAATATTTCGTTTTAAAAAAATGTCCGTTTAAAAAGGAGTTCCGCCTAATAGAGGTGTCCATATTGAGAGTTTTCACTGTATACCATACTGATACACCAAGACAAATGTTTTGCATTTTATTTCTAAACTGTTCCAGCTTCTAGCTCGTTGTGTCCAGGAAATATATTGAAAGGACGCAGAAAATAATGTTACATAACTGTCAACGGTGTAAATACTTTTCTAAGTTCTCTATCAATACAATTTGCGAAAGTTGATTTGATTAACTGCCATTTATAAATAACTTAATACATATTCAATATGTGATAATAACAAATTAGTTTATAATTATTTTATTAAATACGCCAAGAAATCACATAAGTGACCATCATGGAAGAAGAACCTGATGAGTAGTAGATTTTTTTTTGAACTTTAGTAACACTAAATACTCCACGAGTAACAGAAGTCCAAGTGTAGGTGTGAAATTAATGAAACCATTACTGCTTAGCCGTTAAATAGCACTTGGCGAGTCCTTAAATCAGTTATTGTACATCGTTGTTGTGAATAGGTAAAAGAAACAATCTTATACTAGTTTGAACATATTGTGGCATTGAGACCCAAAATTGCAGAAACTCGAAGAACCATTTATTATTCAGGCTGTAATGAAAACTAAAATTAAAGTTAAATCCGTACTTTAATTACTTCTAGAAGGATATAAATCATCAACAATCTCAAAATAATAAATAACTTTTCATTCTACGAAGTTGACAATTTGACAGTACCATTAGACAACTGAAATTAAAAGAATATAAATATATTCCAAGAGATGAAGATATATTTTCACCAGAACCCGTTAATAGTTCGATGGTATCCATGAGCATTCTGAATATTGACTCCTTAAAAATCAACGACTCGTCCAATTCTCTTTACCTATTATAGTGCCATTATTGTATTGATCTACGCCAAAACGCAATGTCGCAACACGATTGATGTATACGGGCATGAGTTACCTAACCATTACATTCTTTTTTCTCTCTTTCTTAGGTACTATAACTCGCAAGCTTCCGAAATGTTACAAAAACTAACCAAGATTGTCGATGACGGCTGTGATTACTATTAGTTTAAGGGTTTAAGAAATAGTTTCGACTAGCTAATTTGTTATTACCTGGCAAAAAATCAATGAATTACAACGGAAAGCGCGTTTTTACGGAATGCTGCCACTTTATGTAGACGATACCGGTGAGCATGATCGCTTTTTTTTTGTGGAACATCACTGCAAAAACGGCTTCTGGTGGTTTGGTTTTATTAATCATGTAACGCTTCAGCTTCAAATTTATGTTCATCTCGTTTAATCCCTCCGACTCTTTTGCTTCGTTCATCTGCTAAATTCCTCTTATTTCAAGCAGTTCACAGAGGATTTATTTTAGTGCGAAACCCATATAATGGCGCCAGGCACTCAAGTCCGTGTCGTTCGAGAGTACCCAAACGTCAATCTCGGAGAAGTGGTGACCATTATACGGTACGACGCCAACAAGGGGTATTTGGTACTCGTCAATTGCGCCATGGAGGAAACCTGGCTTCCTCCTCACGTAATATCAAACCATGGTCGTAAACCGTGGCCGTTTGCCTTCCGCAAACTAACCAGAAAACCAACCGACGACAACGCCCTCTACGAAAATCCAATCGAGGAATGTCTACCGGAAATAACAGACCGCCTAAAGGATGTGACGGTCCAAGCGGGCTCCAAAGTGACCCTCAGGTGTCGGATACGAAATGGCGGACAAACCACGAGGCACAGTTGGAAGAAATTGGAACCCAACCTGTGCGTCCTCCGCAACGGGAGGTTCGTCCTTAACAGCGACGAAGAAGGAATCGCGATACTCAGCTTAGATAACGTCAAACCTTGCGATTCGGGTACATATTCTTTCACGATCACCAACGAGTACGGGTCCACGTCTTGCTCGGCCGTACTAACCGTGACAAACACCATAGCACTTTTGAACGAACCGAAAGTACAGATAATATCGTCCACCAGTGTCCAATTGGACTGGGAAAGTTCAACCTACACGCAGTTTTACGTAGAGTACTGCAAATTGGGCACAGGAGAATGGATAATGGCAACGAACAACCACCCCATTAACACTCAATTTTATACCATAGAGGATTTAATTCCGGGCGAAACTTACAGCTTTAGAATCGTAGCGGCGCAAAACAAGCTGGTTAGCTTGCCTAGCGCTGCCGTGACCTTGCCGGTCGCCGACACTTTAAAGTGGCAACAAGAACAGTTCAAGGGGCGCTACTTAGAGCTGGAGGAACTCGCCAGAGGTCGATTTTCGATAGTGCGACTGGCTAAAGACAGAGGAACTAACGTCGAAGTAGCCCTGAAGCAAATTACCAGGCGGAAACAATCCCACCAAGTGACCCAAGCGGAGTACGCTCTGTTGGTTAATATGGAACACCAGAACATCATCAGAGCTCTGGCGTTGTTCGATAACGCACCCGTTCCGGGAATGGACACTATCGTTTTGGAACTGTAAGTTTTCCCAAATGATATGTATGACCTCTGGTGATTGGGGGTTCATGTTTTTACAGAGTTAGGGGTTCGCTACTGTTTAATTACATCGGCGAAGAGGAAACGTACTCTGAGGCGACCGTGCGAATCTACAGCAAGCAGCTGATGTCGGCGTTAGCTTGGCTACACAAGAAGGACTTGATGCATCTCGATGTAAAAGTAAGCACGTTAGATACAATAGGATTTGGTATTTATTGTGTATGAAAGTCTGGCGGTTTTGCCCCCCCACCCTTTTGTATCTCATTCTTCCCAAGGTCGGGCGTCTGCACGGTATCTGCTCTGTCATTTTTTCGTCTTCCAAGCACATCCGGCACTCGTAATCATAGGCGAAGTTAAGGCTGCAGTGTCCGATGTACATCCCTAAGAGGATTTACAGATTGGATCTATTAATTGCTAATATGGTGTCATTCGCGATTCTTCGTAGGATTTTCTTACCTTCAACCTTGCTAATTCCTGCGTTTCCTCTGATATCCAAGTTTTCATTGGCGATTGGCATGATGTAGCCCTAGTGGTGACGCCTCTGCTACTTTCCTCGCTAGAAGGTTGGGTTTTTCGTTACTTTCCAATTCGCTATAACCTGATATACATGTCAGTGTTATGTTATTAGGGTCCTCCCAAAGATGTCACTGTTCTATGATGCCTGCCCCTTTTATGTCATTGTCTCACTGTGTACACATCCCTGTTAGGTAGGTTTACTTGATCGGGAAGGTCGGTCATTGATATCTTAGACATATCTAACGGCATCTCCATAATGCCATGGTTTAATACAGATTAAGCCTTACTCATGGTGGTGTGCTATTTTCTTTAGTCTTTCTCTTTTCAAGAGTTAAGTCAGTTTTATACTCAGCCCACTCCTCCTTGCTTGACCATACGATGCACTACTCCAATGTAGGTTGTCACGTATTTGCAGCCGGAGAACATTATGGTGGACCAAACCACGCAGCCACCAATCCTCAAACTGGTCGACTTTGGTGACGCGGTAAACACCCAGAAGAACGTCATTTTGCCGCCAGCCTGTCTGGAATTTGCATCACCGGAGCTCGTATTGGGGCAACCGGTAGGCAAGCATACCGATTGCTGGGCCGTGGGGGTGTTTCTTTACGTCTTGCTGAGCGGGGTGTCGCCTTTCTTGGATGATTCCATGGAAGAAACCACCGCCAATATATTGAAATGCGACTTTTGCTTTCCGGAGGAGTATTTCCAGGACGTCTCCCACGAAGCCAAAGAGCTGATACAAAGGTTACTGGTGCTGGTGCCCGCTCAAAGAATGAACATGGAAGCTTGCTTGGACTTTCCATGGTTGTTAGAGGTAAGGAAAGTGAAATATCTCGTGACAAAGGTTTAAGGAATGGGTTTCTTTCAGGACAACTCGTCGATATTAATCAATTCGTCTCGGCTGAAGACTTTTATGCAGAGAAGACATCCGATGAACGTTCCGACCACGCCCACTAGTCCCATATACTATGGCGAGCAAATATTTTGAATCAAACTTAATGAAGTGATTTTAGGTTATACCTTTTAGTATGTGATATCTTTCCATTAGATGTTAAATTATGCAGTTAGTGCAATCGGTGACGAAACGTCGCGCTTTTATGTAGACCAAAATTAACTCGGCATGTTTTAAGTGCCTTTAAATAAGTATATACTATATATAACAGACGGAGTTTTAACTCCTTATGTACATGTTTTTCGTTGTAATTCGTTTTACACTTTGCTAGTGATATTTGTAAGTTTTGTCCGCTCTACCATACGTGACTGTTACACTTTTGCCAATGTAAACAACTTTATTAAAATAAAAACGGTATTTTTATTAATATCGCTGTTTTGTCATTCTTCATTAAAGAGAGTTGAGAATTTGATCATTGAGTTTACAGACCAGTTCTTTACGCCGGAGCTTATGCATGTTATATCCCCATTTAAAACAATTGATTTTGGAACAAATTTTTATATATTGAATCACTACATCAGTCATCTTACAAGAGTTGAGGATATAAAGGAATACTACAGGATTTGAAGGTATTGGCTCTTTCAGAGCTGTTCATTGAACAAATTTGTTAATCTTATTACCCTGTGCAACCCCTAGCGGTTTGACAATACTTATGAAATATTACTGTTTTGTCTCTATGTACTGGACGGCTGCACTGTAGTTTTGCCTAGAGCAAGGAACATCAACTTTTCCAAAGTGTTCAAAACCATGTGAGGTGTAATGCGTATTGCATTGCTATAACTATATTGTGCGACTTCTAAAAATGTGCCTTGAAACTTTAAAAAAGATCGAATTTAACGAAAGAACAATTTTGCAATTGATGAATTCAGAGACAACGTTAATGAATATCCTTTTTGAAAATTTTATTGCAATGGCAAGCTGAAATCAAATTAATTGATATTATTTTATTTCACAAATACATATAGCTTGCTATTTAGAGAAGGTTGTACATACTGCGCAAAAACTGACGAATTTCTAATAATAATAATCATAATGACTTGTAAAAAGGCGAAATTGAAGCTTAGCTTGGTATGTTAACCTATTTTTCTAATTTAACTTAACCTTATGATAACCTTATAACAACATTTATTTGAAGATAAAAGATAAAATTATACTCTACTATCTACCTATGAGTTTCGTGTCAGCGTTGTATGGTTTATGGTTGATATTGCTTTAAAAAAATAGTTTGCTTGGTATCTAAGGCAACCATTTCGAAATAAAAATAGAATATTGTTCTGTTAATGAGTGCCACTCAAGAAACAGTTAACCAATTGTTCCGACAATTTTATTCCTTAAACCTACCCTCGGCACACATTAGCAGAACAATTTAAATACGACGAAATAGTTTTTATCGTAAGCGCCATGTTCCGCAATCTACAAACCGCAAAATATTTTAGCTGACCTATAAATAATAAGGCCGCCAAAGGTTCAAAGTTAACAACCAAACATTATGAAGTACTTCCTTAGGGCCACGTGTGCTTGATGACAGCAGCGCCACCATCGGAGAATGAATTCGCCCTCGTACAAACAGGTCACAAACTTTTGTGGTTGTGACTTCGGAATGAGTTTAACACCGGTTTGTTTTAAAGCGGAAGAGACCATTATTTTCAGCACGTGTACCACAAGCCAGGGCCATATTTAAGATGTTAGCCGTCAAGAACTGTGCCGTGTGGACTGCTGTATTTTTATAAATCTTCCTAATGTAATCCCTACTTCAGGTAGCTCGATTTCAAGTTGAATTTGCCCATTAGATAGGTTAGAAAGTTTGAAAAAAATTCAGCTTTTAGCATTTGTATGCACGAAGTACCGAAATATGGTTCTGGAACATGATAGTGGAATTGCGAATCTATTTTCTGAGGGTTATAAAGAGAAACCCAAGGGACGAAGGCCTGCGGTTAGACCTTCATAAAAATTTACCAAAGTTAAATACTGGATTACGTCGTAGAAACGGTATATCGTACGATCAACTTTACCACCGCTCTTCACAAAATGCCTTCTTTTAGCGCTTAAATGTCTGTGTCAAAACCTCCGTTTCCGATAGACGCGCCCTGTAGCGCCTCTAACGCGCATCACACGAGTAGCATCGAAAACATAAAACTGACTGTACCTTCCGATCGTCGCGCCTTGCACATTAACCGCCAGATGGCGCAGCGAGCGACACGCGGAAAGGAAAAAAAGCTTGCGCGGACGTAACGAGAGCGTACGTAAAAGCGATTACGTGGAACTCGTGTCACGCTTTCATATTTTACGCGTTAAAGCGTGCGACAAACGCTCGAAGGCCGAAATTTATTGCCTTCGACGAGTGTTTATTCATCGCCGTTTAAAAAGCGAATCGATAAATACGCGATCCTCTCGCGGTTTTTTATCGTCGCTATCCAAACGTTTGTTGTTTATACGCGACTTTTGTTTCTATCGTAGCGAAGCCATATTTTGATTTCTGTTTCGACGCCAGCGTCAAGCCGACCGACTCGCCTATTTTTATTTCTACGTTTTCCTGAAGTAATAAAACGCCGAAGCTAAACGGCCTCTAGTCAAACGTTACAAATTAAAAGACCAAACATTCGCAAACGGACTAAATTTAAAGCTACGCGATCCAACATGGCCGCGCGCCCACTTTAGTTATTCGTTGAGTTGTATGAAAATCAGTTGTTGTATGATCCGTTTTGAGATTTTTTTTAATTTGCTGGCTAAAATATCAAGGTACCAGTCATACCGGAAGTCGGGGTCTATACATGATTGCATTTTTCAATTCTTCGCAAATTTTTTGACATTCAATATGTTCTGTCAAAAATAACGTTTACGACATGTTATTTCTTAAACTTGTGACCCGATAGAGGTTATTGGAGTTGGTCTGGTATATTGCAGAATGGTAAAACGTAAGCATATATAATTGTATCCATAAAAACGGGTAAAATATTAGATAAATTAAAAGATGGTGCTACTGGTAAACTGCTTGCCTTGACATACAGCATCCATTATTTTCGATATCAGAAAAAACGAAGAAAAAATCATGATAAATAGATTTATTTGGTCGTGGTAATTGTCTCTTGAATTTTTGGGAATAAAATGATTTTAACAAAAATGCAAGTGACATTCCGATTTTTTTATTAACGCGGAGGGAGAGGGAGGGAAAAATCAAACTTCTTTGTATGAACATGGGTCCTAAAATCCATAGTTTTCAAGATAACGGGTGTCAAAATTTAATAATTATCTTAAATATCCCAATAACGATAATCATAACAATAATAATAATAATGGTAACAATAATAATAATAATATTAATAATAATAACGGTAATAACAATAATAATAAAAGGATTAGAATTTGTTGACAATTAGGGACAATAAATTGGTTTAGATTTACAAAGGAAGATTTTTCAAAAGTTTGACATCGTATATCTTGAAAACTATGCATTCCAGGTTCATGTTTAAAATATTCGTAATTACTCCCGTAATTACAGGAAGATAGTAATTTTGCTGCAAAATTACAAGAAAAGTCAATTAACAACCTAAAGCCAAAATAATTTCCCTAAAGAGCAATAATGATAGAATTATATACCAAAGAAACCACGGTACTTAACTAAAGTTACACACCCATATTTATTTTTATCCAAATAAAATATATCATTTTTTAAATTTGGTAAAATGTTAACCGTTTAGAATAATTCAACAATGAATTCTTTTCTCAAGGCGATTGAAACCGTAGGTCTTCGTATGAAAACAACGCAACCGTTCCAAACGTTACTTCTCGAGGGGATTAACATTTTTTTTGCCAGAGGTCTCCTTGAATTGGAAAATCTCAGAAACTTAAGAACCAGCTCGCGACTTTGCCTTTTAACACCTATTCTTTCGCGACTTTTGCGATCAAAAACAAGACGACGGTGGCGACCTCTCGACGTGTTTCCTTTGTTACGTAACCAACGCGCTCGCGGTTAAGGTCCTTGAGAAATCTACGATAATGGCATAACAGTTGTCGACGGTACGTATAAGTGCCTCCTTGGCACGAAGCTATTCGATTCCCGTTAAGTATCATCAGTCGGGAGCGAAACCGTTCATCGTACGCTTCGCAATGTTCGATTCACTTCGAATCGAACGACGATAATGGGGCCGCTTTCGTAGGCCGTAACGGCATTCAATATTATTCCCCCGTGTTTTATGAAAACAATATTTTTTTGTTGTAACTAAACGATAACGCTGCACAGTCTATGAGAAGGACGAGTGACGTCTCACACTGACCTGAAACTGGGCTCACTTAGGAATCGAGTAGGGCTGAGGTCCGAGGTTGGCGATCCATATAGCTAAACGAACTTTGGAAACGCTCTTCTGAAAATGTCATTTGACGAACATCCAAAACATGTCTTTCATCCAATAATTCTGTCTTCGTCCAATAGATCTTTTATCTTACCCTAATTAAAAGTAGGATTTCGTATTTTGGACCTCTCGTGATATGTCCATTCTTATTTTTATAGTTTTATAGTTCTTTTTCTTTGTTCATCCTTTCTCTTGACTTTCTGTAACCAGGGAATACGAAGAAGACGCCTGTATACATACATTTCGAAAGCCTCAAGTCTTTTTTCGGAGCAAGGATCAAGGGTCCCACACTCACACCCATATGAAAGCACGGAGAACACACAGGCCCTCACCATTCTCATTATGAGTTCCAGATTAAGTCTAGTTTTATGGAAGAATCTATTCAAATTTATGCATGTCATGCGGGCCTGTGCAATTCTGGCGTTTACCTCTTTCCTTGGATCCCACTTTTCATTTACGTTGATATCCAAATATTTAAATATTTATAGACGTTCTATGACATTCTCCCCAACTTTAAGATGTCCGTGAGTGGCAGTTTCCTTTTTTGTTATTAGCATCCATTTAGTTTTCCTTACATTCAGTGTCAATCCAGACACTCTACTATAATATTCCACTCTATCTATTAGGTTTTGTACGTCGGCGTATCGCAAATTGTTTATGTGGTTCCCAATGACAACTATGCATTCGTATAAGGCTTCCTTAAATATGGCATCTGAGAATAGGTTGAACAAAAGTGGCGAGAGAATATATCCTTGGCTCACCCCCTGACTTATTTTTACCGCCTCTAATCTTGTCCAGTTTTAATTTCTGCTAAAGGTCTCTTTTATCTATATTAGTTGATTTCAGGATTTCCATTAATTTATTATGTCTTATGCAATCAAAAGCATTATTATAATCTACAAAGCATGCATAAACATCTACGTTCATATCTTTGCAGCGTTGGGCAAGTACAGTTATTGAAAACAAAGCTTCACGTGTCCCCAAGCCTTTTCGAAATCCGAATTGTGTGTTATCCATGTCGTCTTCACACTTAGTGTGTATAATTCTTAGGAAGACTTTGAGAACGTGTGACATCAGGCTTATTAAACGGTTGTCATCGCATTTTCTTGCTCTTGTTTTTTTGAGTATGGGAATGAAGATCGATTTAAGCCAGTCGAGGAGAATTTGTCCTGTTATATATATCTTGTTGAATAGTTGTTTAATAAATGAACTTTTTTATGAACATATTTTGAAAATTTCACCGTTTATCTCATCTGGACCAACAGCTTTTCCGTCCTTTTGTTCTATATATCGCTCCCACGGTTTTAGCTTGCTTTCAGTGTTCCACGTAATTTCATCATTTTCGTTTCTCAGAATTGTTTGTTGTCGTTTCTTCGTCTTTTCTGTTAGTTCTTTTACTTCCTTATGGACACTGAATGTATCATGTTTCTCCTGTAGTTGTTCTATCTCTTGACATTTTTTAATCCGCTAAGCTTCTTGTGCTTCTCTACATTTCCGACGTATCACTCTATTTAATTCGTTGTATTTTGTTTCATCCTTCGTTTTATATACACGTCTCTCATCCATCAGACTCAAAATCTCTTCCGTCATCGATTCTTGTCTCTTCTTTATTGTGCTCTACCCAGTTCCACTTCCTGTATAATTTTTAGTTCACAAGAACAAGTAATAATACATTCGAAAATCGATTCGAAAGTATCTGCGCTCGTATAAAAATTGTATATATGTATACAATTTTTTTTGTCTGTCCGTTCTCGTCTTTTGGTTTTTCCTGAATAACTTTCGAACCGTTGGAGCTACAAAATTGAAATTTGTCTCCGTTTTAATCCTCCACGAAGCACATACGCTTATAAGAAATGGCAGTGATCCGACGCCAGTATCCATCTTTTTTTCACGATTTTCGACTGTTTTTTGGACCTTGCTATGAAACACGATAAGCGTCAAGCAATCGACTTCATATTTGGCACATATATGCAGCTTTGCCCCGTGACGGAACCTGTTGAAAATGGGGAGACTGGCGGGTCGAAAAGTATTTTAAAAAAATTAAAAATCGCGTGTGCAAGGGTCTACAAAAAAGACCATTTTTCAAAAAGACCGAAAAAATTCTTAAACCGGAAGACGCAAAGGAAACGACTCCATAAACTTTTATTCTTGACAATTTTTCGATCATATACAGGCTGCGCCGCAAATTAAAAAAAAACTGTTTCTTTTATAGACACCTTAAACTTTTGAATTTACGGTTTTTACGTATTGTACAGGGTGTTCGCGATATTCCGTGCCATATTAACAAACATAATAAGTAATCCAAATTTGCAGCTACCGACTTCAGACTCGAGAAAGAACTAGAAGTCTCAATCCGCATTTAGACTCTTTAAATTGGGAGCAATAAAATAAGGCGAAGTATTCTTTTTGTAGTTATTTTGCCATCCAGAAAAACATCTTTTCCTCCAAAGCCATTCATCCGATCACTATAACTTTTGTTTCACGCATTTTTTTTAATTATATACAAGGTGTTTTAGTTATGGACACAAACTCTAAAAGACCCTGAAAATTGTTCCTTTAGAGAGTAAGTTATTAACCGTAAATCAAAATTCGTAAAACAATAGCTAATTCGTTCAAACAGTGTGTGTATCAACTGCTACAATTTTTGTATTTACGATTTTCGTCTATCACATACGCTGTTCGAAATATTTGAAAAAAAATCCTAATTCAATCCCTCCAATCTCGCCCGAAATCTAGACGCGATGACGTCATTTACTGTTACCACGTACTGCATGGACTCAGAAAACAAGTAGTTTTTTGAAAACCATTTACTCCATTGGAAAAATTCGGATACCAGGAAATTAAGGGGATCCAGAGCTATATCCTCTATTTCGAACATTGTTGGAATTATATACAGGGTACGTAGTTTGTGGGCAAAAAAATCTAATAGATCCTAGAAATTTCCGCTTTTGTCGGTCCATTCGGCGATACATGAAAAACTTTTAAAGGTGTGATAAGTTGATATGAACAGTATCGCAAACTGTACTGAGAGAGAGAGAGAGAGTTTGAGGTTTCCTCAATAATACAGGGGACGCAAAATATTTGAAAAAATATAATTTTAAATTGTAATTACCAGAACAAATTTTAATATTTACCGAAGTATGCCGTAACTTTGAAGTTTGACGAAATGTGAATGACAGGGTGCATGCACAATCAAACTACATCGATTTTCCATAGTGGTCCGCAGGAGCACGATAGAAAAACAATGCGTCCCTTTACCACACGAAACCGCGAAGTTTCTCTCCTTTTATAATGAAAAGCTGCTTGGCGCTATTCGTTACGAACTTGCCCCGCCCAATGACGATTTTTGGAAAGCAATCTTGTTTTTTCGTCGTCCATTTTGATCCGACGTTTCCGTTCGTTTTATCTGTTTGGTCCTTAAATTTCTCATCTAGCTGATCTTCAATTTGCATTTTTATTTTAGGATCTTTTAGTTTCTTTATATCGATAGGGTTTATTATTTGTTGTCTAATGGTCTTTTTAAATCGAGGCATTTGAAATTTCATCAGTACAGGATTATCATCCGAACCTGCCTCCGCTCCCGGGTTTGTTTTTACTGCTTTTACGAATTTCTTCCTATCATTTGTAACATGTATGAAATCTAGCTGTTTTTTTGGTTCTATCGCCAAGTAACCTCCATGTGTGAATGTGTTGCTGATGATTCTTGACTCTGTCACCTTGGGTTTCCTTTGTCCAAGACCGTTTTGTCCGACTATTTCTTATCCGTTCCCGATCCAACTTTAGAGTTGAAATCACCCATAATGACAGTCAGTTCATCCTTTTCTCTTCTAGTTCGTCGTAGAAATTTTCTATTTCTTCTTCTGAGCTATCGCAAGTTGGAGCATAAACCTGAATTACGTTCATTGTTCTATGGGTTGTTCTTAATTGCAACATCATTATTCTATCACTGTAAGGTATGAACTTGATTAGCGATCTATTGATATCGCATGATAGTATGATAGCAACTCCATGCCGATGTTGTGACCCTCCCGAATAGTATATTTGTCCTTTATCAGTCTTTTGTTGGCCAGTGTCATTCCATCTGACTTCGCTTAGATCGAGGATATCGATCTTCAGATGTTGTTTTTCTTTTTCAACATTGACTAGTTTCCCTGTTGGCTAGTTTTGTTATATAATTCAGTTCTGTTTTCCATGGTAGACGATAGGGGTATTCTTAGCACCCTCTTCTCATTTAAGAGATGCCCCGGACTGAGGGCCGCGTTTATATTTTCGTCAGCCATAGAGATTTTTTGGAATTATTAATACAGTAGTTTTTCGTTTCCTTTCTGTATCGCAGTGTCATAGCCAAGGTAATCAAGGTTTGATAGTCGCCTATGAGTGTCTAGTATCAAGTCCTTAGGGAAATCATTTTTCGATGGTCTTGATCTAGTATTGACGTAGCTGCTTCCCAACTTCAAGGAGTTTTGGATATGTAAGGATATTATGATTGGTGGGATAGGATGAGGGTAAGGTACCTACTCCTTCTTGGAGGGGGAGGTGGAAAGTAACAGTGGCTAGCATAGGGGAGGATTACCAATTCCTGAAGTGGCCTGTCTCTTACCGGGATCGTTATAGAGTGCCACTCGCTCCCCGGGCACAGATATCTATCCAAATGTATTTCAAGCTGAGATGTATGCGATGTGTGCACAGGAGCATCTAAACGAGGAAGCACATCTATCTATATGGACTGTGTGCAAGTGAACTCGGGCTGCTATGTTACTGCTGAGAAGTTAAATTTTTTCAATCGCGTTTATATTATGAGAAAACTTGAAAATATCTGAAGACAAGCTTGCACCTACGAAAGCACCGCTACGAACAGGACGAAAGTCCCTTTCATATCATAGACAGCTGCGCATTACTAATATAAGGAAACTCAATTCATTGAGCCCTTGTAACTTACTATGAAAGTGGTATTGTGCTGTCCTATTTAGCTACCCTTAATTAGACATGACCTACCAATTTCTATTAGGTACTTGTATTGTTATTTTCTGCCGCAAGTTCATTCAAAGGTTATGAAACTCACAGAGATTATCGGACCTTGGCCATAATCATAAGTTTAAATAAAATAATATGATCTTTGTTAAACGATTGCAGCAACACTGGCGAGGCGAGATATTCTCGGATTTTAATTTTCTTGTGCAATTGACAGTACTCCTTATTCGAAAATTCTATGGATCAAGTAAGTACTTAGATATAGTGGCAAGTACACTAGTAACAAAGCATGGTCCACCATGGTAGGACAAGTAAATCTCTTGTATTCACTTGAAAACAATCCAGTATCTTGTCTTGTACACATCAGAAGAACACATTTTCTTTCTTTCAATACAGTATGGAACCTGAATGGAAGTGACTGAATTGACTCCGTAAGGCTCATCATATCGGGGAACAGATCATTACTGAGTGCAAGATTCTTGGATTAATAAGGTGGCTTCCATACCCACATCCCGATCGTAAATCGTTTTTTCCAGGCTGAAAGGGCCTTAAGCCCTTCTTCAGGCTTACTCTATTCTTGGGATTGACTTTTGGTCTCGCGTTTCATTCAGTAGGTCTTTGACAGCAGTAACTGTATGTGTGTGGCATCAGCTGGTCCATTATGCTTCTCCCTGGACCGAGTATTCCGTTTTACATCAAGCCTAGTGATTCCACGTAGGCGATTACAGCTACAAAAGTCGTCTCTATCATTAGCATGGCTTCACGCCTAGACGACAGATTAGTATCGTCTACCTGTTCGTACACTCTGCACGTGGGGTTCTACAAAAATCAGGTATTGTTTGACTGCTGTTTCGTTTGCTAGCCAACAGTTTTCTTTTTCATCCTATACGTTGCCAGACTGACAGAAGACGCCGGTCGCGCTCGCCTCTGGAACGCGCATGCCCATTAATCCAACTAACACGCCGGTAGCGCAAAAATACACAAAGCTTGGTTATCTACCCGCGTCCACCGGACTGCATATTGTGACATACGGCGCGGCAAAAAGTAGATACGATCTAATTCCCCAGAAGACTATCGCCATAACGACCAGACATAAATCAAACGCGTATATCCCGTGTTTTCTGTGCGCTGGGAGCCCGTGTGACATATCCAGGTCAGGCACGGGGTTCAGACCCAACCCCAATTTCGTGTGTTCGGTCTGGGGGGCGGGGGATACGCTGATAACAAACTTTTTAGGTCAAAGTGGGGTGGCCTAAGCGTATTTTCTGGAAGGGGGCATCGGGGGGAACGAGCGTACTCCCAATCGATAAACCGTTATTGTTTTGATTAAGGGGAAGGACAATTTTTCATCGACGTAAGGGTAAGTTTAGTTTCAAGGTCGTTACTGGATCGTGGCGGGGCCATAGACGAGAAGACCGAAAATTGTGGTCAAAGATTAGGTTTGGAGTGTACAACCACAACGACCGAAGAGAATATTTGAAATTTTACCAAATTGCAATTTACAAAAATGGGGTGGTTGTTCGCTCCGAACGTTGGCGATCATTCCGATTATGGGTAGTGCCTTGGTTGTTAATTGACAAGATTGACAAGAGAGGATATTTTCAGAGTTTAAACGCTATTACAAGGTCCAAAATGGGTATGCCAAAGTACCCGGCGTTCGGGGCTACTTTGAGACAAATGGAAATTTCGATATAAGCAGCATCAAAGAATCACCGGCAATGGACGCAGAAGTAAAAACCATTCGTTTCATTTCATAGTTTTTTTTGCTTGCACTTTATAATGGTAATAACAAAAAACTCAAAAAAACATCCTAATCTAACTTCCACATACCTAAAAAAATAAAACAAATATAAATTCTATGCGAAAAAACGTAACAGAAGTGTTATGTATAAGAATTAAAGGTTAAACATACTCAAAACTAAGAAAAAAAAAATTAATATTTTTTTTTTAAATTTTCGATCCTTTTCGATCTGAGATTCAGGAGGAAAGGTTCTATCGTCGCTGTTATAGGTATATATTTTCTCCGGCTCGTGATCGGAATCTTCGTAAACTGGGCACACATAAAATGAATCAGTTCTTTCTGAATTACCGAAATCCACTTCTAGCATTGAACACATCCAATACAGTTGGCCCTCCCTGTGTAGTTTTTAAAAAGCATGCGGCATATGACACTGACTTCTCAAACTTGATTTTGTTATACTAGTAGAAGGACGCATTTTAGATTATTTGGCTTTCGCGGAGAAACAAGGCAATTCTTCGTCGCTGCTGTTTGGGTTTGTCTGAATCGCTTGGTCTTCAATAGTTATCTGTTTTCCAGCTTCAAACATCTTTCCCCTTCTCCCGTTTTTTGAAAAACTCTACCAATAATAAATTATGGACTGGTTCAGTTTCCTCCAAGTTTTCACGCAATCCTCCAGCAATCTTCCACAAGACTTCATCGACATTCATTGGCTTCAGTCCATTGGTTCTAAACCCGAACTTTAAATTTGTCTCTACAGTCTCCGAAATTTTATTCTAGTAAGACTGGGAAGTGTTCTTCGGATAAAGTCCCAGAATAACTGCTCTCGCGTCACTTCCTCTTAAAACGTGCAAAAAGGAGCTCCATCAAATTTATGACGTTGGCTGGAAAAACGCACATATAAATGTTATTTTCGAGGACTGCTTTCACGACCTGTTGTGAAAAATTGCTAGCCAAATTATAACCAACTAAAACTGCTCGCTTTTCTGATTCCTTGATAGCTATTATGTGGGGTAAAATAGATTTGAAAAATAATTGCTCAAAAACGTTCATGTCAACCATCCGGAAGGGTTGTTTCCATAAACAGTGTCGGTTTCCAGCTTCATTACTACAGACCATTGAGCTGACACAAGACCGATAATTTTTTTGTACTTGTTTTGCCTTACGAAAGTTTCTTTCTTTCTTTAGTGGTAATTGTATAAGTTTTTATTATCAACATTACCTAATGCTTCCTTTATGTTCTCAAAAACCTGAATAATATATCACTTGGTTCCAGAGCAAAAATTACATGTGAGAGGTTACTGCACACTTGAATCTGGCCATATACTAGCAAAACTATTGGGGCTGTAGTCTGGGTTCGCCACTAGATCACACTATAACTGATGGGCACTAGTATACAGCTGAAGTATTAAAACTTCGCGTTTCTATCGAAGCAAAATACGAGAAAAAATGTAAGACGCGTATTTAAGCTTCGAAACTCTTGACCAGCCCCCTTATAATCAAGATTTGGCACGTTGCGATTACCGCACATTCTGCACGCTCAAACCAGCGAGTGGTTTGGAGTACACAACCAAATATCGGTTTGTGACACAATCATAAACATAACGTGAGTGCATGGAACCCCTTTACCCCGTCCAAATGCTAAACATTATTCATTAATGTTCGGTTCTACCATTAGTCGGATCTCAGCGCCCCGATGACCGAAGCAAACCGCGTTATAACAAGACTTCCGGAACTTCTAAACCCAGTTTCGTGGTTGTTCCGGGAACAAGGAAGAACGCGTGTCCCTGCTATGAAAATTAATCGCGTAGCTGGGAATGGGCAAACGGCCAAGTAGACCGTTGCCGGAGTGGCTTTCCGAGCGAAGGTTTTCCCGTTCTGTTTGGCGCTGGATGACCCAAAAATGCCGCAATGCCCGCCGCCGCCGTTACGCCACCCCCTTCGTGCCCGGCGCCAATGCTTCGATGCAGATGTTTTCGACGTCTGTTTGTATCTGTACTGTATACGGGACTCCTACGATACGATTTCTTACTTGAGCTCCGCCTGTTTCTTTTTTCTAGCTCAAGACGACGATATAGGTTATAATCTCGTACAAACTCTTCAATAGAGTAAACCCGTAAATAAAAGATTATAGGTCAAACTAAATTGCCCCTTGTGTCTTGGTTTTCTGGTTACCGTTAATAATTAACTCCCCAATAAAATGCAATTTTCAGGGACTTTTACGTTTTTGCAATAAACCGATACAGCTTGTATCGTGTGTCCAATTTTTGAAGGGATTTCTGTATGAAATGAAAGGCCTCACAAACTGAATTGTCATAACTATATTAGATTTTTTGATACAGGAAGATTTTGAAATTCTGCATTATTATACTTTTTATAATTAGTTTTTTTCCAACTACAGTCAGACATCGGTTTGCAACTGAAAATTCCTGTCACTCTGATTTTTCAGTTCAGTGGCAGCAATTTACAGTTCCCAACCGGTTTATTTCTTATTTACATGTTTTGTATATGTTTGTTAACTTGTAAAAAAGGTTAAAACTAGCCCGGATAGGGTACTTTTATGCAGATTGCAGTGGTTTATTCGGTTTTTTTCTGAAACTCTCAATTTTTTATATAATGGGTGTTTTTTTTCGATGTATAGAACTTTAAGTTGGCATTACTGTTCAAGATGGCGACCGATTTAACAGCTGTCAAGTGGTTTATTCTCAGTTTGGTTTGGCAATTCATCATTAATAGACTCTTCAAAAACGATGATGGCCAGAACGTTACAGTCAATGGTGATCGGTATAGAGCTATGATTACTATCTCTTTCATTCTTGCATTGAAGAACCATGATATCCAGGAGATGTGGTTTCAACAAGACGGTGCAACATGTCACACTGCTCGTTCCATAATCGATTTATTGAAAGACACGTTTGGTGACCGCCTAATTTCACGTTTTCGACCTGTGAATTGGCCTCCAAGATCTTGTGATTTAACACCGCTAGACTCCTTTCTGTGGGGCTATGTAAAGTCATTGGTCTATGCGGATAAGCCACAAACGCTTGACCATTTGGAAGACAACATTCGGAATGTTATTGCCGATATACGGCCACAAATGTTGGAAAAAGTCATCGAAAATTGGACGTCCAGATTGGACTACACCCGCGCCAGTCGTGGCGGCCATATGCCAGAAATCATATTTAAAATGTAATGCCACAAGATTATCTTTCGGATAAATAAAATTCATGTCAATCGAATAATCCATGGTTGTTTTATTGCAACTTAACTTGCTTGTTATTGGCTTTTCAAAAATATTTAATACGTAGGAAAGCTTTCAGGTGTATCTCCATATATATTTTAATTTTTTTTACGTTAATTTCGTACAAAAATATAATGAAAACAAGGTATTCAAATGGAAAGTGGGCAATTCCCAGTATTTAATTGCTTTATTGACCTACTTTGTTGTAACACTAATAAAAGGCCCATAAGTGGCTTCCGAACTATATCTACTACTATACTACTATATCTACTGCTATAAAAAAGCAGCGCATCTCGCGGTATAACAAAAGTTCTTAAATTTCTCTTCAGAAATTGGTTTACCATTTGGTCACAAAGGCACTAGAGACGTGAAAGGGGAACTAATGGTTGTGGATGGAACGTCTGCTTAGATTTTTTTTTAATATTTATTGCCTGGTATTCATTTGCAAAATTATTCGTTTTAACTAAGATTATAAACGGATCATTTTTTTGTAGGGGTATTGGGGTATTTTAAAATATAAAAAAGGAAAAGAGTCATTTTAATATTTCTGTTTTGACCCCTACACGAGTCACTCCACAGAAAGTGGGCAATTCCCAGTATTTAATTGCTTTGTTGGCCTACTTTGTTGTAACACTAATAAAAGGCCCATAAGTGGCTTCCGAACTATATCAGAAAAACATTTTAGATTATGCAAGCTGGTGTAAATAAGCGACTCGCTTGCTTGGAATTAGTCGAATAGAGAAAACGGGGTGATTTTTTCTTTAAACAAACATGGCGGAAAAATGATGTTTTCATTATTCATCTTGTAAGCAAAAACACATAGAACAAAAAAAAATATTACCGAAGTATTACTATTATAAAAACGCACTTTTTGTATATTTTTTATTTTTATTTTTTTAAATATGTGGAGAGGAGATTAAATTAGACTACCCATATCTATCTATCTCAACAAAATTTTCAGAAAAACCGATGCAATAACTTGGGAAACAATAAATTTGGTATTGATATAACTGTTGTTTTTCTAATCTCCATACATTTGATGCGATAATAACTAAGTCTGCTGCAATTTTCCTGGTACTTGTCTCCAGTTGCCATTTAACAATTTAACAATCACGACTCCTTGTTTCGAAACTTCCAGATTCATGTAGCCTTTAATGAACCCTGGTAAACAACCTGTGATGAGGAGGTCTACAATTAGGATACGCCTAAGTATAAAGACGAACAAGACGTTTCCGTTTGCACCCCCGTACATAAAATGCAAACCTGCCATTTTTGACGTTTATTGTTAATAGTATATTATGCAACAAGTGCGGTAAACGGCATTTGACTCACGGGTTTATTTGACACGAGCGGAGCGAGTGTTTAACAAACGAGAGAGTTAAAAAGTTTACCGAACGTGTTGCATACTATACTTTTTCTACGACCGTTAGTTTTTGAGTACATTTTCGCAAAACACGAATACATTCACTAACATGACTGTCAGAATTGACAAACGTCAAAATTCAAACCGCGTGAAATATCTCCGAAATAATCCGATTGCTGCCAAACCCGTGCGGTAAAATCCCGGACATGTCCGAAGTGGTTCGGATTCGTGGGAAACGAAACTGACGTGGTAAAGTGACGCTTCTCGCCCGCTAGTTCGGTGGGTAATTAGGTATTTTACAGACGGGAGTAGAAAAAAATAATTTTCATTGTTATAATTTTCTCATTTCTTTACTTTTGCTTGCCATTTTGTTTATCTCAGTATATATAATTCTTTAACTAACCAAAACCGGTGTGCTGAAATTTTGTTTCGTAATGGGGCACACAATCTGTATGTTAGACAATAGAGTGTTATCATTATTTTATATCATTATTTATATAATTCATCATTATTGAATTCTTCTTCTTCCTACTGCATATAGACATGATTGCCTGTTTTTCTTCACATATTTGCCATCATTCAGTTATTTGGGAGTTTATCGCTCCACCTTTTCGAAGGTCTTCCAAGGCTCCTTCGTCATGCTGGTGATTTGTCCCTCAATATTTTCACTATTCGTTCTCCTGTCATACGATCAATGTGTTTGTTCATTTCATCTTTCTTAGATATTTATTTTGTGTTTTGTATTCAACTAACCAAAACCAATAGGGGTAGTCAAACCCCTCCACTTATTTTTTGGAAGAAAAACTCTAATTTATGCATCGCCAAGTTTGTAGATATTAGATTTTTGGCAGAATGAAAAACCGCGGAATTTGAACTGTTAAAAAAAAGAAGGCCGTACAGGAAGTTTGTGTTGCTATTGACCCGCAACAACGCTTTATCAACCGCTCGCGCTCGTGGAATCCGATTTCACCATGACTAAGCGGAAAAATTCGTGTTCGATTATTTTCAAATGAACCAAATAGGACGGGCGTTGGCGCGCGGGGAAGAGAAAGGCTCGATACACAGCGACGACTGAAAAGGTTTCCACAACTGAGACCTTACCGGAAAGAACACCCGTTAGCCTACGGACCTTTTTTCGACAGATCGCTTAAATCAATATTTCACGATTTAATTTTAATGTCGGCCACCAGTGTTGCAATCCTGTGAATGTGGATTAACTACGACCAACGAAGCTTTTTATTTTAGAATGACTTTCGTTCTACCAATTTGCTTATTTATTTACCTAAAACCTATTCCAAAAAGTCAGAAAGTAATAAAACCAACAAGGTTCGTAAAAGTGGCCTAAAAATACTAAAGTCATTTTCATTGTTCGCCATTCATTTCTTTCCAAAATTCTATATCTTTGCGTTTGCTTACTGAAAGTGATATGCCAAAGTCTCGGTAGAATATTACTAAAAATGAACAATAAGCACCTTTTTCTACTCCCGTCTGTAAAATGCCTAATTACACACCGATCTAGCATGCGGGAAGCGTCACTTTAAAGCGTGAGTTTCGAATGTTTTCGGAGATTTTACCGAACGGTTTGAATTTTGACGTTTGTCAATTCTGACGGTCATATCAGTGAATGTATTCGTGTTGGTTTGCAAAAATGTACCCAAAAATTAATATACAGAAAAGTCTTATGCAATATTTCAGACAATTTAAATACTACGTGCTATAAGCTACAATTAAAATCTAGTGGACTAGTCGGTAAGTAAAGTGACATTTACAGTACAGTATGGTTTTTAAATATCCATATCTCATTACTACAAGCACAACAAAATTGAAGGTTAGGACCTGCTTTTCCTTGCTCAATAGATTTTAAAAATTTAATACTCTTAAAAGCCCTATCTTTGGGTAAGTTTTCTTCCAATTACAGATTTTTCCGTAAATAAACTAAAAATTAAATAAACAACATAAGGTTTTAAAATTGTGTTTATTCCATTGTTTATATGACATATAGAATGATATATCTCTCTCTGTCTAACGTACACAGTTAAAAAGATACAACAATAGCAGAACCGATCGGAACGATAAACGAATAGGTTTAATGCCAACTACTAAATATTTTGTATGAATGGTACGAAATTGCGATTTTTTCGTGATGATCGTAGAAAAAGCATAGTATGCACATGTTTGGCAAAATCTTTATCTCACTCATTTATTAAGCACTCGTTCCGCTGCGCTCCGCTCGTGTCAAATACATTACTATACTAATACATACTATTTAATTACTCAGTCGTTAAATTGTCATTGATTACTCTTTATTCCGTCTTAATTGAAGAATGAGGGGGGAATATAAGAAGTAGCCAAAAATACAGAAGTGGTCAAAAATGACAACAAAGCCTATTTACAATGGTTAATGTAGAAAGTGTACGCCTATGGCCGACACCTACATTGAGTGGAACTAGAGGGAACTTCCCATTTATTTTATTACTCCATACTTTTCTGAAATAGCCTGTACAATTCAAATTATAGATAATTTCTCACTACGTAGGTTTGAATTTTCAGGTGAAAATTTGGAGCTTTGTTTAAACATGACAAAGCTTGTAACGTCCAATGATATCACATTATTCGGAGAAATGTTTGGAGACAATTTTTCAAATAGCTCTGCGGTTATATCTTCGCTATTGGGACGAGAAGAACACGAATATATTTTAAGTGAAGTGCGACGTGACCAAAAGCATTGACAATTGAAATTTCGAACCCAACTGTTTTCTTAGTTGATGGAGACTTTGACCTACAATTACAGACAAAATCGGACCGTCTTCTTCATGGCTCCCAAACTATGCCTTATCGAGGTAAATTGACCCTTAACCCTTAAATCAATAATATTGAGATATTTGTAAATGAACTTTTTTCTAAATAAGAGAATCTGCAGCCACCGCATACAAAACTGAATACAAAAAACTATAGCGTTAGTACAGTTATCATCTTACTTAATGGTATAACAGTTTTTTTTTAAATACCAAAAAAAGCAATAGGAAGTATTAATAAATTACTATATTAAAGAAGAATGAATGAAAAATATAAAATTCGATAAGTTAAGTATCTACTCTGCTTAAACATTGAAATCTAGCTCCTTCACGTCGAATCTATCAACATCTTTAACTATAAGTGTATCTGATTTTAAGCTGCTATAAAAGAGTAGAGCATCTCCCGGTATAACAAAAGTTCTTAAATTTCTCTTCAGAAATTGGTTTACCATTTGGTCACAAAAGCACTAGAGACGTGAAAGGTGAACTAATGGTTGTGGATGGAACGTCTGCTTAGATTTTTTTAAATATTTATTGCCTGGTATTCATTTGCAAAATTATTCGTTTTAACTAAGATTATAAATGGATCATTGTTTTGTAATATATATATATATATATATATATATATATATATATATATATATATATATATATATATATATATATATATATATATATATATATATATATATATATTCTCACGTATTGATTCACGGATGGAAAAATGTGATGACACTATATTCCGGGATATCATCCGTTCGCTCGTTGAACTCCGACTGGAATCCTGCATCCGACTGGAATCCTGCAAATCTTGCATCCGACTGGAATCCTGCAGACGTTTCGCCAAAATCTCACTTGGCATCTTCAATGCTCGCGCTCCGAAAACACTTGTTCGAAGTGTTTTCGGAGCGCGAGCATTGAAGATGCCAAGTGAGATTTTGGCGAAACGTCTGCAGGATTCCAGTCGGATGCAAGATTTGCAGGATTCCAGTCGGATGCAGGATTCCAGTCGGAGTTCAACGAGCGAACGGATGATATCCCGGAATATAGTGTCATCATATATATATATATATATATATATATATATATATATATATATATATATATATATATATATATATATATATATATATATATATATATATATATATATATATATATATATATATATATATATATATATATATATATATATATATATATATATATATATATATATATATATATATATATATATATATATATATATATATATATATATATATATATATATATATATATATATATATATATATATATATATATATATATATATATATATATATATATATATATATATATATATATATATATATATATATATATATATCGATCGAATATGAAGCCAGTTTCTTTTTTTTCTTGTTTCGGTTTGTCGTCTGTTTGCAATATTTTTTTCACTATTTGAAACGTTAGTCGATTTCATTTTTGTTACCATCAATGGCTTTTTTTACTGCAGTTTCTCATAATATCAATATAGTCAGTCATCAGGCGTACAAACCCTTAGAAATGATGATAGTTGAAATCCTAGTAGTTCGGTAAGAAGGTGTGTCCCGAGATTAGAAAACTTAGGGTAATTGTTTCGAGATTTGGGGTATTTTAAAATATAAAAACGGAAAAGAGTCATTTTAATATTTCTACACGAGTCACTCCACAGAAATGTATATTTGAGTATGCTTTAATATACACTTTTTGAGACCCTCAGCCAGTTTGTCCTTCGATCCAAACCTAACAATATCCGCGGTATTCTTTACCGCTGTGAAGTCCAGCATTATATATCCAGAGTTACATATATTTGTGGGTATTCGTGGTAAACCTTATTTTTTTAAGATTAAAAGTCAAGAAGTACTCATACTCATCATTGCCTTGAGGTTTTTCAAAATCTTTTTTGCGCAGTGTCCGACCTTCATTGACTAACTCTAAATGTTGCTATTGACAAAACTTCTGCATTCCTTCTGCGTCGGTTTTTGTTGAGTAAAACTTGCTAACGTTTCGACAATAATCCTGTTGGCTTCTTCAGAATTTAACTTAACAGTTTCAGTTTAGCTACCATCCCACTTTGATGCCAACCAAGTGGGTTGAAAGTTTTATGGTCAAATGAAGGGTATGTATTTTAATTTCAAGGTCTAGAGCCGACATTGCAGAATAAATTATTGTACCGTTTTTGGAAAGCCTTTTTTGTGATCAGTAAGGATGCAGAACCGTTCCATCAACAGCATACTTTTCATAAATCTTATTGTGGTCTTTCCAAATCCTTTGTTTAAATATTTAGTTTTACAGTGTTTCAAGGAATTAAAGAAGAAGAACTAAAACCCGCCTGAAAATTTTCCTAGCATCGAGCGATAAGCAATTTTTTTTCGCAGAGCAATGGCCACTTGTTCCGTTCACCACTCCCAACGGAGAAGTCGTTCAATAAATGATTAATGATAGAAATATCGGGGTTCCAAATACAAATTAAAAATTCGCCGACAAAAACATGATACGTCGAAATCTACAAACAACGCACGCAGCTCAAACCCGATTTTATCAAAGCTCCACGTTTCCGTTCGGATCTAAATTTATCTTTTATTGTTCCATATTTACGCGAAGCGATTTTATGAAAGAGTGTAAGGCAACTGCCAGAAATACTTGATTGGCGTGTATTTATTTCATGGAAATTAATTACGCAAAACTCAGTTTAAGAACGGAGCACATTTTACAATATACAGCATAGAATGAAAATATTCTTGGACTTTTTACATACATTTTTAAAAACATTATTGATCTTATATTTATGTAGAAAAAATCTTAAATTTAGTTGTTCTCTACCCTTGAACAAAGAATTTACTTATATTGTTCAATGACTTCCTTATTTAAAAAAAAGTGGAAATTGGTTTTTAAATAAACACCCATTTATGGTTCAATTTTATTCGAAATTTGATCACGCATAATTAGGCATAATTTATATAAAAATTCATCATTCATCATTGTCTTCTACACCAAATAAAAATTATTGACATAGTTCTTAATCAATACTGTCTGCAGATTAAATATCAATTCAAGCACATCGCGCATATCAATCTAATCGCCCCTCCACTTGAAATGAGAATAGCCGTTTTTATAGGTCAACGAGCCTTTTCCGATATTTTTAAATTCAAACCTACGTCGAAATTTATCACTTTCTTCGTTCAAGGTGACGAGAGATCGTGCGCAATTATATTTTTTACATATGGTTATAAAGTACTCTCCAGGGACCAGAAAAAGGGTACTCTATAAGCGGAAATACGCTATAAAAAAAACAAAACACATACTATTATTTTATATAAAAATAGAAAACTAATAAACACCAATATAGGTACTAAAAAAAACTAAACTACCTAACCTAAAAAGTTATCTACGTATATAAACTATACAACATACAAGTAAAAATACATTATTCTTTTTGAGTAAAAAAAGTCGTTATTTTTGTTTGTTTATTTAATTATTAATTTATACAAATTTCATATTCTCGATGTGTTTCACAACGTTCCAGGACGCTTGCATAACATCACCAGTTACATTATCAGTAAATTGTAAAAAAATTTAAACAATTTTAGCGCCGCAAAGCGCTCCGGAATAACTTGGTACTTCGTTCTGTTGCACATCAACATAACTCCGTTGTTATTAAATTATCATCAACGGTTGGGAAGCTATCCAGCTCAGGAAGATACGTTGCAATGTTGGTTAGAACATGGTAGCTATTTGAGCAACCAATTACTTGGGGGAACGTCCCAGTCATCGTCGTCTGAATCAAATTCATCTTCCGATTTTATCAGACCTGCATGTCGAAAGCACTTTGGAATAGTGGTTAAAGTAACATTGTGCAAATAATTTTAGGTATATTGAACGGTTGCTTATTTTCAAATGACTGGATCAACCGAATCAAACGATACAGAAAATATCTGCGATAATACGACCTTACGGCATTTTACTATGCCCTGATCCATTGGTTGGACGACTGAGGTGCTACTTGGAGGCAAAAACTCTAATCTAATATTTGAAAGGATTAGAATTTTCTATTCTGACGTTTTAGTTGTTCATTCCCCCTCGCAGGTGTGACTTATACATGACAGGTAGATTTTTCACATTTTTCATGCATCTCGGTCAAGAAGTTTGCATTTTTCGCTTCCTGACATATTTGCACAAACCCAAACGGTGTAACTCAAATTCGACTGCTTCCCGTCCAAACACTTTTCTCCTCGAAATTTAAGGGTACGATCTGAAGTCATCTTGTAAAATAGTCCAGTCTCGTCACCATTGAAAATATCTTTGGAGCTGTAATTTTGTGCATTACTGGGCCACTAACCCCCAACTAGTTCAGCACAACTTGTTTGTTGACATCTCCTGCTTCACCAGAATTTCGAGCCAATCTGTAGAACAACTAAAATCCTCACCCTATAATCCCCTGACTAATTATTCGGCTTTCGATTTCTGAACTGGACCACTTATTGAAATATTTTCGGATCTTCGAACTTGAAACCATCGTAAAAGAGCTTAGAAAATATGTACGTAATACCCGGAAGTACGTTATATCCTATGTACGTTATAAACGGAGTTCACTGTAATATGTTTATTATTTATTATATAGTACATTGGATCCTACGGTCAAAAAAATTTTCTTTTCACTGAACATGTGTTTAAGTTATTTAAGCGAAATTTGTAATCAAATAAACCCCATTTTACATCCCAATGATAGGCCAATCTTTCGAAATGTGGTTGCTTAGAGTTTCTGGAAGAAGAAAGAAAGATACCACTATGTTTCTTACATTTTCCGGAAACTCTATAAAACAAGCAAGAAAACGCATCAAGAACTGTTGAACTGCAATAAAGTTCTTTCCAGCAGCAACTATTTTTTTATTTTATTCTAAGCTAAACAGCAATTTTAGTATAAGTATGTACTTTTTGATTTACCCATCGAATAGTATTAGGATGTTTTATATTTACAATTCACGATTTCCCAGAGTATGGAAAAATATGCTTCAAGATCTCATTTGGTGTTTTGTAAATAAAAGTTTTATTGCATCTAATTTCCTATGATATTTAGAAATGTCACATAATTTATTGAAGTTGTCATTTTGGTAAGATTTTGCTACTGTGTGGTCTGTGATTTTTTACATTTTATAGCTGCACTGGTCGCTTTCTCTCATACATTTTATATTTATGCTTTTTGGAGTTGACTCAAACTCTATTACTAAGAGTTTATGTGTAGTAACACATAAACAATCACACTAACAATTATAACAAAGGATAATTTAGTTAGAAATTGTAGAAATAATGCATTATAAATATAATAATAAAAATATGATAATAAAAACTAAAGAAAAACCTGTGTTCTGATGAAATATCAAAACACTCTTTTCTGTTTAGTTTTACATTTACATATGACATTCTACGTAAGTTTATCAGCGTTCTTATTACATTAGACTAAATCTTTGAACACCATGTTTAAGACTAAGGCGTTGGAACTCTACTCTAAATCTCGCTTAAATAACTTAAATACTTGTTAAGCGTTGAAAAAATTAAAACTAGGTTGCATTTCAAAATGAAAAAATTCAAATTATTGAAGAGTCATTAATGTTCAGGTATATTGCCTCTCCAATAACATCTCTATGACCTAACCCATCTTGCGATATCTTCTATGTCTAGCTGTTCTTCTTTTATTGTTGAGTTGTAGGCTCTAATCTCCGCGGCATATGATGGCACGGGTCTCATAAACGTTTTATATATCGTGACTTTACTTTCAGCTGACAAATATTTGTTCTTCCAGTTCACGTGTCTCAGATATCCTCCAATGTGGGTAGCTTTATTAAACTTGTGCTCGAGCTCCCTCTATCACATCTAAGTGATTGATTGAATGTCATGACCTGTTCAATGATTTTCTCGTTTACAACTAACTTGCACCGGATCGGTTCCTTACTGATTACTATAGCTTGTGTCTTTCCAGTGGAGATAATCGGGTTATATCTCTTTGCAGTTTCCTCTAGTTTATGTAGTAGTCGTTGTAGGTCTTCTTCATTATAAGCTACAAGAACTGCATCGTCCGCAGAGAATCTTCAGAGAGCTATTTTCCATTCATTATTTATCCATTGATTATTTTATCCATCACGATGTTACAGAGGGTAGGACATAAGCTGTAACCTTGTCTGGTACCGCTATTTAATAAAGCTATTTAAAAAAGCAGACAAACATGGGCTTATTAAATTCTATTGACTTCTCAATTCTAAAATTTCTAAAATCATGTTGCTGCTCAGAAGTCTCAAAAGTCCTCGTAATCTTTTGCGTTAAGATCTTTGTAAATACCTTCAATGAAGAGTACATTAGGGTGGTTATTCCTCTATAGTTATTAGGATTCTTTCTTGACCCTTTCTTGAACACCTTTGTTTTCCACTCACAAGGCATCTGTGCTGTGCGGATTATGATTTGGTACAGGCTTCTGATTTCTTCTACTAATTTTTCCTTCTCGTATTTTAGTAACTCATTTGCAATGATATGCCTGGAGATTTTTGGTTTTCAAGTTGCCTTATAGCTGATCTTCTAATTATTTGGGTACGATAGCTCTGTGAACTTGGACGTCTTGGTATATATCTCTGAAGCGGTTTATCCATTCCTCCATTCTGACGTTGTTTTCTGTAGACTACGTTTTGAAATTTGCATCGCGAACTAAAAAGTGCATACAAAAAATTTAGGCAAGATTAAGCGATCAAAGTGTGACAAATACAAAAATACACATTTTTTTCTAATGCCTTTATTGCTACGTAATACGCACATTTGCGAATCCCCAAACCGCAAACAAACCTGTAAATCGCCAGCAATCAATCAAGGGAATGACATATATACAGAAAAATGGCCGATCCACCCCTGAAATCCCGAAAAGGGGATCCACGCGCGTACAATCGCCGCCGCCGCCGCTGCCACCTTCCCGTCGATCAATACAGCCCGAAAATAGGCCGGGGTTGCAGGATCCGAAAACCGCCCCGTTGCCACGGCAACCCCTTTCCCTCGGCGTGACATACTGACACCCTGAATTATATAACGGCCCCAGCGCCGCCGCCGCATATTCAACGGGGGCAGTAGTACCGACGCGTAGACCGTCCGATAAAGACCCGTTCTATTTTTAGCCCGACGCCATTGTCACGTGCCTTTTTGTGTCAACGCATGCGCACTTTTTTAATCTCGGTAATACGATTTTTGCAAAATCTGTCCCTGCTTTTTTGCTACACGGCATCATCTACTTTATTTTTTCTTACCTATATTGCAAATTTTTTGCACCTTTCCAGTCTCCACAATTGTCAATCTTGAACATATTAAACTCGAAGGCCTGAACTCGTAACTGTAACGTTCCTATATTCGGGAATGCCGTTGAAATAACCGAACTATTTCGATGACTTCACCCCTATTACCCATATTTGCTTTCGCTCATCGTCTGATTTTCTAATTGCTAATGTTGTCGAGTTTTGTCAGAAGACAACTCCTTCTACAGTATTCCTTTTCCTTTGATGATTTTCGATCTTCGTCTTCTTCTTCTTCTATATTAAGCACTTCTGCCTGTTTTACTAACTTTACTTATTTATCACAAGTTGTCGTTCCACCTTTTTCGTGGGCGTCCTATACTCCTCCGACCGGCAGGCGATTTATCTCTTGCCATCCTCACAATCTGTTCCACTCATATTTCCACTCGTATTTCTTTATTACCCAGTTTATAGCCATTTTTTATTAATTATTTCGTGTAATATAATGTTAAATAATTAAGGGACTTACTCCAGCTTCTATTTTATTTCTTTTGTAGATATTTTCGATTAGTTTTATTACATCAAATGGGATATTTCTGCTATAAAGTATATGTATCACGTCCTGTAGCTGCACTCTATCAAATGCTTTTTCTAAGTCTATGAAGCATAAGAACACTGCCCCATGTTACTCAATTGAATTTTCTATAATTTGTCTAATTACCATTACAAGATCTTCCACTTCTGAAACCTTGTTTTTCTTCAGAGAGTGGAGTCATTTTGTTGGTAATATTTTTTGTCGTCAGTTTCAAAGTCGTGTATAGGAGGTTAATTCCTCGATAGTTGTTTGGATCAGTTCTCTCGCCCTTTTTAAAATTGATATCATTATGTTTATCCTCCAGTCTTCCGGTATTTGTGATATTCGTATTAACTTCGGTTTTTTAATATCTTAAGTGCTTCTTCCACTTCTTTGAGGTCTTAAATTCTATATCGTATTTCGATATACTTTACCTCTATCAATTCTTTCGTTTCTTATTGCTGTCCACGTCTCATTCTCCAGATATCCTTTTGCAAACCATAATAGTCGTGTTCCATATCTTTTAAGAATTTGTACCGATGTTCTATTTTCTTTTTCCTTACCAGTGTGTTTGTTTCGATGCGAATTCATTTATATTCTTCATAGTTTTCTCCTGTTTCTGTACACTTATATTTGAGATAGGCCCTTGTTTTCTGTTGACATTTTAGTTTTTCTTCGTCACAAAACCAAGGTGTACTTTTTATTCTTTTTGATGTTCTGTCGGTTTTACGTTCCCCAACCGCTTCTTTTGCTGCGATTTTGATATTTTCTCGCATATTTATTCAGCTATTTTCTATATCTTCTTCTTCTATTACTGACTTTTCGTTTATTTTGCTTTCCAATCTTGTTTGAGCACTCGACACCTTCCATCTAAAACCAAAATTATGGAAACGCTACGATGATACTTTTGTTATTTGGCCTGATGGTCAAGAATCCCTAGTAGATTTTCTTCGACATTTAAACTCTATACGCACTAACATACATTTTACCATTGAATTAGAAACTAATAATAACCTCTCATTCTTAGATATTTTTAAATTAGGCCTAACATTGGGTCGTTGTGTTTACAGAAAACCTACGCACACAGACCTACACACTGTCACCATCACCATCCGGCCCAAAAATCATCGGTTATCAACTCTCTTGTTTACAGAGCCGTGAAACTACCTCAACCCGAGTCACTGAACCCAGAATTGGAATACCTGGGATCTGCTCGTCCCTTTAATAATATCCGCAATTGAGATATTAAGCGTTCCTTCACAAAATACGCTTCACTACAACTTTTCAAAAACAATAAGTACGAAAGCAACCCCACACTTGCCACTGTGATCCTTCCTTACATCCAAAACATCACAAGATTTACCACTTGTCCAAAAATCTCTCAACATCTTCGGTCCGTCAAAGACAAAATTCCATTTGAGATGCAAGGAGTTTACAGCATTCCATGCATATGCGGCAAAGAATGCATTGGAGAGACCGGACGAAAAATATCAACTCGGCTCAAAGAACACAAAAGAGCCTTACGACAAAGACAAATAAACTGTTGCCGAACACACTCATGAAACCGGACACAAAATTTTATTCCATAAAACTAAAATTCTTATATGTAATCAGTTCTTCTACCAACAAAAAATCCGAGAGTCTATAGAAATCTATAAACAACCTAACAATCTTAACAGCGACTCAGGTCTCTACCTGTCACCAATTTAGCTCCGCCCCCCTTAAACAATATATAAGCATTCAAAACACCACTGACCACATATCAAAAGTTCTTAAGAAACATAACGTCAAAATCAGATTTACCACTTGTCCATAAATCTCTGAACATTTCAATCCCTCAAAGACAAAATTCCATTTGAGGTGCCAGGAGTTTACAGCATAGGCGGCAAAGAATACATTGGAGAGGTCAGACGAAAAATATCAAATAAACTGATCATCAGTTGCTGAACACAATCCCGAAAATGAACATAAAATGTTATTCTAACCTAACAATCTTAACCGCGACTCAGGTCTTTACCTATCACCAATGTAGGAAGCAGGTACAGAGTAAAATGCGAAGAAGTCAACAGGATGATTGGCGAAACGTTAGCATGTTGGTATTGCTGTGGTCTGTGGAAGTTTCTTTGAAAAATTAAACATAATGTTCATTGTGTTACATTCGGTGTGGACGTAGCTTAATACGTGTTCTAAAGTATAAAGCGCTGTGATTTTGAAATGGTTAGGCGAAAGTAGCCATATTTTCGACAAGGTTAGCTGAGTTAATTCGGCGATAGTCGCTACAATTGAGTATAAATAGTTTTTGATAGTTTTGCGTTAAAAACTGGCAAACGAACTTCCGCCAATGTATAAGGAAGCTTAAAATCAAAAAATATTCAAAGGATATATTATGTTGCATAACCGACTTTAAGAGCAAACAAACACCCACGCTATAGTAGAAAAGAACGAAATTGTTATAATAATAATAATGACCGTTTCGTTTTATGGCCGATGATGAAATTTACCGCGGTTCCCGATCAACCTCGAACCAAAGTTCATCCTCAGTATGCGGACCGCCTCGCAAACACGCGCCTGGATTTTGAATAGGACCAAATGTCAGATCGTTATTTTTCGTTTGTTTATCCTGCAGGAAGGAATCTGCACAAATCCGAACACAGAAATTCACAATCGCCTGTCCGGACGACAAATTCACAAAAATTCAATGACGATTGCGTAACAACTTGTGAAAACCTTTGTCGGTCGGGCACGTAGACACCTCGTGACTGTCGGCACGTCACGCCGTAGCATTTAAACGCGTAGCACAGATAAAGAGGAAAACTGACTTATTATTTATTATTAACAACAATAACTTAATAAATTAACCTTAAGCCCGTTTTACACGGTGACATTTTAGCTGCCATTTTCTTGCGCAATATAAATTTAATTAGTACGTGTAACACACAAATTGTGTCTTGCAGAGATAATTGCAAAAACATGATGATTTTTTTACGCAATAATGAGATTTAAGCAATTAAAGTCTTTATCTTCTGCTGATAACTCCTTAACCGGATGAAAATTCCCTCTAAGCTTCACATATATTATGAAAGCCCTTCAACTCCACCTCATTTCTGTTTGAAATGCCAGAAATTACAGCCCTTTCAATATAACTCAATTTATTAACCTCAATACTAGAAAATATTTCTAATTAAATTTTGTTGACAACACTAGTGAAAATAACTAAAATTGCATGGCAAGGCAAGGAAACTGGCAAGCCATTATGCTATTCGGGAAGACCCAATGAATTTTCGGTTGAGCAAATTTTCCTTTGGCTTATTTTCGTTCTGCCTGAATCCAATAAAAATAAATTTTGTATCCATACTTTTCCGTTACTCAAACATTCCCAAGGACCGACATAATATGTTTGTTCAAATTATATACCTAAAAACATCTGGACGAGCAACGACTGACAAAAAAAAAAACAACTCGTGGGTTCGTAAAAATATAAAGACTATATGTTCTAGACGGAGCGCTGTATGTAAACACGGCTTAATGTGTCGGCAAAGAGGAGATAGACGGTGACGGCGTTAAACATAAACACATCAACAATTCGTTGTATGGTTATGTAATATACTTATATCAAATATTTAATTGCAATTTCAAGGAAATTTTATTTGTGTTATCAAGTATTTAGCACAAAGAAAATCGTTTATGTCAATAATGAATTATGCCATCATTCAAAATATACATAAAAATGGGTGGGAATTTGGGTGCGAACTATTATAACATGTGTAGGAGCAATAAAAAAATGTCTTAGTCGGGGGTTCATACTGAACACAAAATTTTTTCGATCAAATACTATCAAACTCAACTACCTTGACAAAAATGTGGCGTATGGACCTTTGTTAAGGATGACGTCAAGTTGCTCAACTGATCTCCGTTATGTTTTTGGGTTGCTGGAGAATAAAGACCAAAATTATTATTATTATATCCAAATTCTTTCAAAGGATAGTCGGAACCAGCGTTGGGTAAAAACCCAATTTGTGAGATGCAAAATTTTTGTAATCCTTTTTTGGTTAGTTTTGATATATTGATAGCTATCCTGAATGGAGCAAGTGAATACGGCGAAGGGTAACCTACCTATTAAGTACTTAAAAATCACTCGTATTTGCTATAAGCAAAATATTTAATATTCTATAATTGAACATAAATGAAAGAATCTAAAAGAACTCATACTAGATTTCTGAAATTTAGTAATTTTCTCTCCAGTCAGTTTTAATTTAACGTATGTATATTGAGTACCAGGACTATGAATATGAAAAAGATACTTCTTCTTATCCGTCTACTCTCGGAAGGGAATGGTCACATCATGTCTCGATCATTGTGGTTGCCACCTTGCACCTTCGTATCATGCTTGTAGTTTTTCTACCCCTCTGCTCTTTTCGCTGTATGTCCAAAGTATCTGGGGTATGATTTTTTTTAGAGTTTTGTATTGACCTTATTTTGCTTTATACCGGATATGTGGTTCAGTGCTCTGTATAGAATATTCGTAACATTCTTCAGTCACCTCACATGTCAAAAGCACTTATTTTAATTCGGTTCACGGCTTTTAGCGCCCATATATCAGATAGTGATCATAAGATATGCCAAAACCACGACCAGAGAGATGAGAGTATTGCTGACGATCGCTGAGTTCGTTCCTCGAACAACCTGACCTTACCATAATAACCCATGGGGGTAAGAAAGAAACCAGAGTACAAAAACCTATGATCAAAAAATGCGAAAATGCTAATCATATGCGTTTAGAATATGATCTACATGGCGGTTCAATATTACCTTATAGAGTTTCGTTTCGTTAAAAAAAAAAAATGTAATAAAAATGAATGTTTTCGCACACAAATCTGTTGCACAAAATTGAATCAAAAGTTGGTGAACTCCAACAACAAGGCAAACAAATGGACGCGAGGAAACGGAAGAAACGCTTATCCAACAATCTCTGCTTCGTTAATTTAAAATGCAAATTAAGAAAACGTAAAGAAAAGCGTTTCAACGACCACCGGTAGATTTTCTTTCTTATTTTAACAATTCTGCTTGGGCGCTTAAATTAGACCAATTTAATATGCTGTTACGGCGACGGATGGGCCAATAAAAAATAATTGGCTAGCCCCGTTATTCGTCAGAGTATTTCGCGTATTATACGAAACTCCCGAGTCGCTACCTAAAATTCGGCCTAAATTAATTCTATATTTTGGAAAACATCCCATATCAAATATTTGCAATTTTTTTTTCTAATATGGTTAACATTTAGAAAGATAGATAGAATAATTTTTATTACATCCTTTGTTGCTCTTTTAAAGTGTTGTAAGTTCTAAAATTTTGATCATTTTGCAGCATACTCCACCTTTTGATTGCAACAAAGGTTAAGGATAAATTTGTTTTGCCGGTTTTTTATAACTTTTAATTAAAATTGTACATATCAATTTTTTTTCCTATTAATCACATTTGATTATTGCTCAGCCATGGTGTTATGTGGTTCCGTACTAAGCACTAAAGTTAAAAAATTATTTATGTAAAGCTGAAAACTTGCAATGTCTTTATTTTACTAGCGAAGTAGATATCCACTGATAAGTTCGAACACTTTCTATCAATTATAATAAACTTATTAAAGAGTTTTAAATAAAAAATGTTACATTGGAAAGCGAAAAATATTTTATATACCATTTTTAAGTCCGCGTAAACTAAATATAATCAACGATGTTTTACCGAGGTGACGTCATCGCGAAAAGTGACATCACCACCGACAAAGCTCCCGTCTGCCGTCCAGATTACTATGGTATTCCGGTAATAGTCAACTCGGCTAATGAAAATCTGGCGCAATATTTATTTTCGTGTTTCAATTGTAAATCTCCACGACGTGTCCTTGTCTTTTGTTTGCTTATTGATATTGAATTTCGACAGTTTTCGTTTCGTAAAGTCTGCTTCAGAAATTCAGAAAAAATGACGACTACGTTAGCAATGACACCAAGCGTATTCTTATGGCATTTGCCGGTGTCATGATTATGACATGATCGCCATCGTTCCTGATTTCGAGTATACGTCATAATTCAGTGACTTTGTTATCGTAAACATCCCAAAAATATGTTTATGCCATCTTTTTTCTACCCAAATCCCATGCTAATTTCCTCCAAATCGAAGAAATAGGTAACGCAAAGTTTAAACTGGGGCTAGAAGTCTACACCTACAGTAATATCAAAAATTTTTCTTGGGGAATCGTATACTTGAAAGTTGAAAGAAAGCAAAATTATTTTTTATTTTACTAGAGATTTCGTCAAAACAAATTACTTAATTAAAATGATATATATAGAAAGTTAAAACAATTACGATCTGAGATATTACCGAAAAGCGTCTAGTGTAGTGTTATTTTGGTAGGCTAAGAATTTTTTTTCAAAGAAATTTGCTTTTTTATTTCGATAACAATTATCCTGCGTTTCCTAGAGAAAAAACAGGGGGACTTGGGGCGCCACAGAAATAAATAGAACAAGGAAAAAAAAGAATAGGCTGATAAACACAAACACGTTCTATTTTTATTGATGTTTTATTATTCAAATTCAGTGTTGTTAAATGTGAAAAAATGTTATAAGAATTGATCATATTTAAGTTTAATAATACGGGCACAAATTTTAGAAACAACGAGGAAAAAGAGGATCGAAATTACAGAAATAAAAAAAAGTAAGTGGAAACAGGGATGACAAACACTTACGTCACAATAATAAAGAAAGACAGGTAAAGGTTACTTTTGTTCCTTGGAACCTACACATGCTGACCGCTAAGGGTGTGATTCCTCGAATGATTTTAACAAAAAAATTATATCAATGTAGACGCGCAATCGCTTTATTTTTGATATACAGAGCATTGGAAACTATCGCGAACCTAGTTTGATACCAACTATTTTTTCTTAAAATCAAACAAGGAATTGCTATTTTGCTATTTTATTATTTCAAGTTCAAACTAAAAAAACATCCTAAACACAGAAATTTTTAAGTTAAGTTTAACAACAGCTTAATTAAAATAAAAACTAACTAGGAATCGACTTCAATAAATATTTTCAAATTGCAATTTTTTGACTAGTCGATACGCTCGCTACTGGCAATTCTCCAATAAAACTTTAAGCGTTGATAACTTTATTAATTAAGGTTTCTCCACATCAAGATACCACCACCGTCTATGCGTCCAAGAAACAAGTCCAGTTGGCTGACGTCCCACCCAACATTTTTCCCGAAACTTGCAGTCGCCAAACCGCACGCTCACATAACTCGCCCAAAAATAGCCCATTTTAACTATCGAACATAATGGAGACTGTCGAGAATATCGATTTGATTCTGCTTGGTTTTGATTTTATTCAAACATTGTTTTGTTTCATTTTTTTGCTTGCCAAATCAAAAAGGAAAGCAGGAAATGCGCAACGGAATCATCACGAAATGTGTCACTGCGTTACTCACCGAGAAAGAGATCCTCAGGAAAACCGATGATTCACCAACATGGAGTCGAACGATAATAAAATGGATTCTCGGTGTCTTGTTTTGTGGTCAACTACACGATTTGCAACCTTTGCTACTTGCTTTAAGAGAAAAAAATCGAAAAATGAACTAAAAAAGATTTAATTGATAATTTGATTTATGATTTAAAAATAATAATACAACATAGAAAAGCAACGTCCTTGTGCCATATTTAATCTAATATTCAACATAAATATATAATACAACATACTACAACTATCAACTAAATCTAGACTACTTAAACCAGCATGCAATGGGAATACAATGTTTTAACTTATTGCCAAAGAATTATTCAAAATAAAAAAAAAAACAGAAAATTAAAAGTGAATGATGAAATCAACCAAAGATAATTTTATTTTTCAATTTAAACTTCTTAAATAGTAATTTCGTTTTCGGTTGTGAACCAGCGATTTTACGGACATTCCAATTTTCAGATCTTCTTTGCTTAATTTAACATGGAAAAAAGCCCTTTAGCAACATCATTCAGCTTAGAACCCTTTTACGGAATGAGTGATGGTGGGTAGAGAACTTTTTGCTCTTTTTGTATTGACCGCTTATTCACCGTCTCATTATTCTTATAATTTAACTCAATTTTGTTTGAAATTATATATTGTTCTGGTATGGTTGCACACCCAAACGGACATCAAAGAATAAAACGGATGATTGTAGTCCAATTTAAATTAAAAAGATTTATACTGTAACAAATAATTTAATCAAAACTTATCAGTGCACGCGAGAAAAGAATTAGGGATAGGGATTTTAAATAATTAAAACCAATTATATGTTACACCTCTTCTATGAAATCAATATACGTAGTCCCCCTTCTAGTCGCTAGGTGGAACCACAGCTTTAAAGCAGAGCCAAAAAACTGTGGAATAACTTACCATGCACGGTATATTCGCCATCTATGGTCTTAACCTGATTCCTTTTTTTGTGCTTTGGTGGCACATGTTCATTTTTATTCGGCGTCCGTTTTTTCAGCCTTTTTTTAGCGTTTTTGTTAGAAATGGGGAAGTACAAACGAGATTTACCTTCCCCATCATCGGATGAAGAAAAAATCTACCTACGGCGAAAGATTAAATCTTTCCGTCGGCGATTACGTAATCGCGAGTGGCGTGGTTCTCGATCAACGAGATTTTCTCTTTCGGAGACGACGTCTTCATCGTCCGGGTCCCGATCGGAATCTCCAGAACTCGAAAGACCGCCCATCTTTCCCACTCACACGACAGCCGTCGAATGTAATTTTATATTTTTTCGACATCGAAAAAATAGAGTTGTCTGGTTTGTCCGGCTATGGATGAACTGCCTGGGAGACGGACATATATTGAATTTACCTAGTCTAACGTAAGTATGTTTTTTAGGCTCTTCAATTAATTCTGAAGTCATAGTTGAGCCCCTCGAAACGGATTTAGACCAAAGTGTCCTCCAAGCTCTGGGGTCCATAGTCCCAACACAAAGTTCGATGGGCCAGCCGCTTCATGACATTTTGGTAGGGCAGATTAATACCTTTTTAAAGTCCGGTGTATCAGAAGATTGTCTCAGTGACCTTTTGCGTAAATATCCAGTGCCGAAGAATTGCCCCCTCATTGATCCTCCAAAATTGAATGTGGAGATGAAGTCTGCCATCAACGAAGGTGGCAAGAAAAGGGATGAGAGACTGATGGCAAGACAGAAGGAAGTAGGGGTTGCTTTGACGGCTGTTGCTAGGGCACTCTCGACCTTGCTTTTCAAACCGGTTAAGGATGAGGAGTCCTTACTCCTCATCGAAACCTTGAGTAATGCAATATGTATTTTAAGCAAAATACACCATTCGGATTCCATGTATAGAAGATCGGCTGTGTTAAGCCTTTCGCTGGGCCCAAATGGACTGCAGCGATGCATGAAGGAGGCGCTCGTTAATGCTTCTTTGGACTGTTTCTTATTTGGAGAAGATTTGTCTGACACGCTGAAATCAGCAAAAGCCATTGGTAGATCAGTGGCAGATTTGAGAGCAGGTGCATCCAGAACAAGACCTTTACAGCATAGGGATTTAAACTCGACAGGCCCACTTCGTTCTCGGAAGATCCAAGGCCGAAGTGGGCGAAAGTCATCATACCCTCAAAAGAGCGAATCCAGGAAGGTTCGAGAAGAGGGGGGGAGGAAGTATGTCCCCAGAAGAAAATAGTAAGTACTTTTGCTGGAAGATTGCACGAGTTCAGGGATGTTTGGAACTCTATAACTCAAGATGTACAGATTTTATCTTGGTTGGAAGGTTATGAAATCCCATTTGCGAGGCCAGTTATACAGGACTTCATTCCGACAAATCCTGTTTGGTCCCAACAAGAAAAAGATTCGATTTATAATGAGGTTAAACACCTGGTAGATATAGGTGCTATTGTAGTTTGTGAACCTTGTAAGAATCAGTTTATTTCAAACATTTTTTTGGTTCCAAAATCGGATGGTTCGGTTAGGTTAGTGTTAAATTTAAAGAAACTGAATGCTTTTATTGACACTTGTCATTTTAAACTTGAAGATAGAAAGATAGTTGAAACACTCTTAACAAGGAAGTCCTTTATGGCCACTTTGGACTTGAAAGAAGCTTACTTTCTAGTTCCAATAATTGAAAATCAAAAGAAATTTTTAAGATTTTATTTTGATTCTGTCTGTTATCAGTTTAACGTTACCCTTTGGTTTATGCACAGCCCCCTGGGTCTTTACAAAATTAATGAAACCAGTGGTTTCTTATCTCCGTGCCAAGGGTTTTCTCTCAGTAGTTTATTTAGATGACTTTTTACTACTTGGTAATCAAATTAAGACTTCAGCTATAAATAAGGCTCAGCCTGTTTTAATTTTGCATAAATATGAGAATGTTAATCTTCGTGTGGCTTCAACTGTTCTGTTTTATATTGAGAGGACCAGTGCTTTAAGAGGGGGTGAATCTCGTTTGCTTATTACATTTAAAAGGCCTTATAGGGCGGCAACTAGAGCTAGCATAAGCCGGTGGATAAAGATAGGTTTAGAGAATAGTGGTGTGGACACATCTATTTTTACTGCTCACAGCACTCGACATGCTTCAACATCGTCTGCGTTTCGTAAAGGTATTTCGATTGATATGATTCGGAAAACGGCAGGTTGGTCAGAACGTTCTAAATGTTTTGCCCTTTTTTATAATAGACCTATTTGTACAGCCGGTGCAGGCTCTTTTGTTAATGCCATATTTGCGACTTAGAATTTATTTTTCAGAATTTTTGTGTTTTCTCGGACAACCATTTAGTTTGTATTTTTACTAGAGGCTTTCATAAGTTCCGTAAAGTTTGGATTTTTTTTTTATATGTTTTTTATATGAGTTGCCTTTGAAAATCTACGTATATTGATTTCATAGAAGAAGTGTAACATATAATTAGATGATCAAACGAACTTACCTGGTAAGTGAAGTTCGATCATAATTATATGTTACACCTCTTCGTAGAAATCACCCATTCCCGCCCAATGTACTGTTCCGAACAGTACTAAAATGCCCATTGACAAATTTATTAAAAACGGGCTTTAAAATAGAATGAGGTTAAGACCATAGATGGCGAATATACCGTGCATGGTAAGTTATTCCACAGTTTTTTGGCTCTGCTTTAAAGCTGTGGTGCCACCTAGCGACTAGAAGGGGGACTACGTATATTGATTTCTACGAAGAGGTGTAACATATAATTACGATCGAACTTCACCTACCAGGTAAGATCGTTTGATCATCTAATTTTCAATCATAAACAAAAACAACAAAACTCGTTTGTTCGTTAATATTTCTAATTATTTATCTAAACTTGAAAAGCGAACTTCTTCGTTGAAAAGAGGTTGCTTGAATGTCGGCCGATTAAAATTATTAAATAAAGTTTATATGAAATATATAATATACACTAGATAACCAGATTGTAATTTTGAGTTCAAAAAAATACTGAGAAACCAGTTTTTAGCATAAAATAATAAAGATAAAAACATGTCCAAATCAAATCACAAAAATTGAATTTGTTAATGAGGATGCACTTTTTCAAAAAGGTAGTTTCATAATTGAAATTTTTCACTAGCTCTTTCACTGAAAATAAAAATAACGAAAATACATTGGGATACGGGATTCCAATAATAAAAGTAGGAAACAAATTTTCCGTAAAAAAAATAATAAAACAGAAAAGATCTGAGCCAAATGAATTAAATAATGACACTAATACTACTACAAACTTGAAAGTTCAATTCAGAGAAACAAAAAGGATAAGGGGGTTAGACGTAAATTTTGTTTTCGTTGACTACGATAAATCCAAGAAACAAAAGCATTTAGGACTATTCTGAAATTTTTTGAATAGCCTTTATTAGATTATTTCAATAATCCTAATGTCGCCTTTAAATTAATAAACTCGGGCGACTACGAAGTTTATTTATTAAAAGCAACCGGTTGATTAAATATGACCCAAATTACACAGTTTAAAAGAGCGACACCGCGTTGCCAAGTTGAACCAAGTTTCGAGAAATTTGAATTTAAAACTTCGTTCATTGAGCGAACCAGAACTATAGGATGATCACCAAACTAACCAAAATTTCTGAACATTTAAGATTACGAATAAATTTGCTTTTCTTATTACTAAAAACTAGCCAATTAACGCAATTAAGATATCGATGGTCTAGTGAACAAATGTTGTAAGTAAAAAATTCACAATTTTCAGTATTCGAAAAATGAACTTTAGGTGAAGTATAGAAATAGTTTTCTGGTTCTTAATACATTTAAAAAATGGATTTTGGGGGTCTGAAAAATATTTTTATCATTTACCACCTTTGTACATGAAAATTATCCCCTTAGCCAACGCTCAATATATACTTCAAGAAGTATTTCTTTTAAGCAAACGATTCAAATATTGGTGATCAATAATATGGAATACCAACACATGGTTTATTTATATAACTATAATTATTTATTATACTATATAAATTGGAACTGATTATTACTAGCACTGCTAACATTTCACTGCACAAAAGTTATTTATCAAAATATTTCCTGTGCATATTGCTTGTGCTTTAAATGAGCTGTGGACATATACGCTAACCGAAAATGATGTTATGTCCTCAGCTCCTCTGAGTTAGCCCCCCTGGACTTTCATCTTTCATCTTGGAAAGAAGTACCAGTACGATGATTATAAATTTTGCTCATTTTCACTGAAGAACGTCAATAAACCTAACTTAGATTTAATTTAAGTTCTAACGTCTGGCTATTCAGTAGACGACACTGCTGCTGACTCTACGCTAAATGAATTAAACTGATCCGAATAAAAAATGCGATTGCACTTGTTAAACCTGCAGAATCGAACCAAGCAGCGGCAGCGTTGCTTAAACTGTTCTTTGACCCGTTACAACATATTGAAGATAACATTCTTTGACTTTCTTCCTCATACGTTCACTACGGAGACGCGTATTACGCTCGTGTTGTAATTTATTTGCTTTGATGAGGCCTTTTATCGGTAGAATGTGAAATAAACGTACGTTTATTTTCTGTCAGCGTACGCGAATATGTTGGATTGGCGAGATGTAGAAATACGCGTACACTAACAGAGCTCTATTCAAGAAATCGCATTGCTCAACGTCGAAACTGTAATCATCAGCACCCATTGGCACCAGATTTATGACCCGAGATTCTATAAACAGAACCGTTTTCTTTCTTGAGATCCAATCACGTACCGACAGTTTGTTTAATTGAGGTTTGCGACGGAGTTTGAAAACTCGCTTACAATGTATTATGTATTATTATATTTATTATATCATTAGATCATTCAATGGCTCATATACAAAACATGTATTTAAAAAATGCAGTACAAATACTACTGAGGATGTAGATCCCGTCAAAGATAACAACAATCCTTTAACATTGGAACGCTGAACAACAAAGTTAAAGTTAGAAAAAATCTTTCAGAGTGCTTTATGGCTTCATCAGGCGAACCTCATGGAAGCAACTTGGGACTTCTTTTGGTTGCCATTTTTGCTGTACCAGATTGAATTCTTTAACAGTCTGTTATTTGCAGATGACTCTAAATTGTTTAAGATTACGAATGTTGAAGCTTTACCGAAATACCTAAATATGACTACGAAGTGGTTTAATGGATTACAACCTTAAGCAATGCTCAGGTCTACATCCAATATTACAGTTCTAAGGTTTATAATTAGAAACTATTTTGAGATTCGGCTATATAACGCCTTGGTCAAACCACATTTAGAGTATCCCTGTGTTGTTTGAACACCACGTTAATTGTGATATTATTCAAAAAGTTCGGAATGTTTGAGTTATATATAAAAGTATTCTACGATAATATATATAGTAATTGGTAAGAGAGTCTGTTATAAATGTATTTAGGTGTCAAAGAATTTCTACTAGTTTAAAGTCCTTTTTTGGTGCAGATATTCCTTTTTAATGTACATAAGTCAGTATGTATGTTTCTTTTTATTCTAGATTTATCAATTTAAATTTGATGAAGCACTCTTGTATTGTGAGTATCTGTTGGTGTGTGTGTTGGTATAACTGAATAAATAAATAACAAGTTTGATAAACGCAATTTTAATCACGAGTTTGATTTCATTAACGAATCACTGAAGAAGCTTATCAAAGTGTTGCGTACTAATCTATTTCTTGGTTACAATTTTATAAAACACATTCAGATATATTCACTGAATGATTAGTGAAGTGACCTTGAGAACTGACAAACAATAAAATCCTTGGCTAAAATATACCGAAAACATCCTATAGCTCCCAAACCAGTGTCTAAAGTGACTGAATGTCCGAAGTGTCTAGCGACAGTGACACTTTCCGAACCCTTGATCAGTGCACAAATGGGTAGGAACTACAAAAAAATAGCCAAAAAGATTGTCACTTACCAGATAAAATTCACTTAAATTGTTAGAAGCTCGGCCTATAAGATATTTTTTACTCTTAGTTAATTTAGATGGCTGTCCTCAATGTATAATGTATATTAAGATATAAGAGAAATCTTGTACGGGAGGGTGTGAATTACAAAGCTATCTGAACAATATTTAGCTTTTTTAGTCAAACAGTTTTTTACTCGGGAAAGTAATAATAATGATTATCGTGAATGTGTTTCCAAGATTAATTGTCCTTTAGATATAGAATTTGATAGGTTCTTAGCTGTGTGCACCTCAAATATCAAAAAACTCTGTGCTCTTTGGTCACTTTCAGATGATGTCAAAGACTCCAAGGATGTTGATATTTTTTTCCTTAGCCCTGTTCCCTAGGGAAGGTATACAGCCAGAATCTTCCAGGCTCAACACAGCACCCGAGGCTCACGGTGGGAACCGAACCCGATTATTATTGTTGAAGTATTATTTATTTTGTTATATTTAGAATATTATGTGCCTGAGTGGTATTTTTAAATAATAATATCGAGTATCGGCTATTCGACATAGAATGCGGCTATAACAGAGACGAAGTTATGCTTTTAAAACAAACAATTGTTGTTTGATACAGGTATCTGCATTCCCCGTGATCCGATAGGACTTTCAGAGAGAGTGTTTAGTTTGATGCGATAGTTAAATTGTACGGTATTGCTTTGGCCGTATCAAATTTAAAAGGTATATACACATTCGTGAAATCCTCCACGTTTTATTTTTTAATCTTACAATTTACTTCTAAAAATTGGTCCACAGCATAGGATAATGTCAAACATAAAATGTATAAAACATTCTAAACTAAAAAGGTAATTTAAAAATGAGTTATTGACTTCAAAAAATTGGATAAATCAATAATGAAAAACACAAGAATAGCACAATTGACAAAGACAGCAGCTGCGACCGTACGGAGCAGTAGATACCCCACAATCGAGGTATAAGCCGCTCTAAGTCGTCCATTTTACCATTTCGAATGCGTCGGAACGCTTTCTTGCCTAACCTACAACCTCAGAGATCGATAAATTTCGGTGCGTAAACTGGGACGCAATATTTTTAGTCCACAACTCTTGTTTGTCGTTGCCCAACGTTAGCGTTTGACCTCGTTTTTTTGTTTAGCAGGAAATCAAACTGTTTTCTAGGCGAACGCCGACGTTGCCGCGCGTTTCAGGACGTCGCGATCGAAATTGATCGTTCTGTCATGTACAATGGTTTATAATGTGAGTTCGGTGTATTTTAAAAATGAAGAATCAGACAAAAATAAAAAAAGAGTAATACAATCCAACAATGTACTGTACGTTGCCGACAATTTTTTTCAAACTGATTTCAATCCTCTACGGCTCTAAACAGTGCATATGCATCGAGGTGCATCTTGGTCGCCATCAGCTTGAAGAATTGATATTTAGAATTTCTGGTTCATCTTTGTACTATCTAAGCAACCTCATGCATTCTTCTGAATTCCCATATTTCGAAAGCCTCCAGTCTATCCATGACATTCGCCTTTATTGACCATCAGACTCTCGTTCCTGAGGAGAGCTCTCACGTTTATCCATGCTGCTCTGGTCTGATCGATTCTACGGCGTATCTGTTGGAGACATGTTCGAGATTGATTCGGTCGAATAAGCAAATCTACTCACTCGCTTGTAATTAATAGGCACAAGTTGTTCAATTAGGTTGGGTTCCAGAGGATTTAGAAGCATTGCTGTTTCATCTTCGACTCCAAATTTTTCAAAAACCCCAAATCAATACTGTTGCATACATTTGGGGCCACTCATTTTCTATGTTGGATAAGCTTTATCATTTCTAAAAACATCGACAAGCGATTTTTCGCAGACTTTCATCAAACCGAGAATGATAAGACAAAAGAGCCAGATCCCGAACAGAAAATTTAGCAGAGGAAACTTTGTTGACGAAGAAAAAAACTGGGTAATTTGCAAATTAGCGTCCAATGATATCTTCAGCTGCTCCTGAAAGACTCCTGCATCCACGAAATACCGTATTTCTCAAGCAACCTCAGCTGTAAGTTTCCTTCACATCTCAATTTAACCCTATACGCATCACCTCCATATAGTAACGAATTCAATAAGGATCTTTTGCGTCGAACTAAATCAAATTTACGACTCCAACATTGCCCATACATAATACATGGTTTCGATTGGCTGCAAGACGCTGTCGAGCTTTATCAGCGAATCGTTCGCCATATAGCAAACGACTACTTGTCGGCCTGTCGAAGATATGAGCACTGCAGAACACCCGTCTGTCAAGAAACGCGATAATATTACGCGCCAATGATAACGCTGAACGCCAGCTGTACCCTTGGATTTATTAGGAGAAAAAGTCACCCATGAAAATTTTCAGTTCTGTTTTTTGTTACTGTTGCATTTGAAGTGTCATCTTACTATGATATATTAAACATAACATGTTCTGGTGTTCGCATTCTTTATTAAAAACTTATCCCGAAGGAAAAAATAATCTAAAAGAATCTAGATTTCAATTTCTTTTCTCGAGTTTATAAATGTTATAATACACGGCCTTAGTCCATCCTATACCAAAAGCAAAACAAATCACTGACAACATGAATAAGATACAGCACGCTATGTTTGACCGCATGACTATGGACAGGACTAAGATTTAGACTGGATGGAAGTCGCGCATGAAGATTTTCAGTTCTGTTTTGTTACCGTTGCATTTGAAGTGCCATCTTACTATGATATATTAAACGTAATGTGTTCTGCTGTTCGCATTCTTTATTAAAAACTTATCCCGACGGGAAAAATAATTTAAAAGAATCTAAATTTCGATTTTTTTTCTCATGTTCATAAATATTATAACACAACTATCCTATCCTATCCTATACCAAAAGCAAAACAAATCATTGACAACATGAATAGGATATAGCACGCTATGCATGATTATGGACAAAAATGCACAGCACTACATTTGAAATACATTGGTTATTTTCCGTTTGTAATTTCAAGAATTGATGAGAAAAAAATTGTAATTCTATATTTTTAAAATTTGATGATTTGATCTCACTTGTGTCACCGCCACATCTCTCTCTCTCTCTAGAATCCCTCCATTAGTTATTAGATCTATGCCTCAGTTGTATAAAGAGTATTAATCCAAATACAAAAGACGTTTAACATTTTGACAGCGCAATTTGACATTGGGGCATTGCTAAGGTTATTGTATGCATTTGTAGACGTTACTTTTTGCTTATAACGTGTAAATGATCTCGCCAAAAAAGAGTAACTTTTATGGGTGAAGAATGAAACATTTATTAAAGGCATTAAAGGCAGAGACTTCTAGAGAATTGTTCACTTCGTCTTTATTGTTTGGACAAGAGCATTTTTACATATCGCATATCGGCAACATCGCACAGTAGTAAAATAACAAAGGCCATAGACGCTGGGAATGAAATGATTTTCAGCTGGGAATTGCAAAAAAAAATTCACAAGCCGGAGCGTAAACATGGCTGATAGCGCATTCGCGGGACTTTTATTGTCCGGGCGAACGCGAAAAGTTTCGAATTGAAAAGAAATACGAAAAAAATCGTTGCCATGAAATTTGATTGTCTTCTTCTTGATGTCCAAGTACTGGCTTTTTAATGCAAAAACGATCAGGTTTCGTTTATTGTCCACCAAGAACAATAATATAAAACTATAGAAAAAAAAGATAAAAATAAGGAAAACTGAGATCAAACCGTGTACAGGATGACATAGTACAGAAAACTTAACATATTATGATGCAAATTTAACAATATTCTTACTTACTTACTATATAAATTTGTAAAATCCACCATCATGGATTATTTTCTACCATATCTATAGATTCCAATTTAATAACATAATATAATTTTACTTTTTACAAAACTTCTGGATTCATCCTACGTCGGTTTTTGCCGCCCCGGGACCAGACGGCATCACAGTGATGTCAGTAAAGAATAAACCCGACTTAACTCTGGCCATATTATTCAACTCCCTCCTCCTGCGAAATATCATCCCCGCGGCATGGAGGGCCTCGAGGACGGTCCTTGTCCCCAAAGAGGGTGATAGGAAGGACCCAACCAACTGGAGGCCAATAACGATTAGTTCCACTCTACACCGCCTCCTCCATCGTGTATTGGCAGACAGACTGAAGAAGGCCACGAAATTACACGCAAGCCAGCGTGGCTTCGTGAATATGGATGGCACATTAGCCAATTTTCTAATCCTGGGGCACTACATCGCCCACAGGACAGACTCCCGGAAACCATTCAACGTTCTGTCCCTGGACATCAGGAAGGCGTTCGATACAGTGTCCACCACTCCATCCGCCGAGCCCTAGATGCGAACTGTATTCCGGCCGCATACTCCAAATTCATAATGGGCGGCCTAACTGGCTCCAACGAGAGGTGTTAAACAGGGCGATCCTCTGAGTCCATTACTATTTAATATGGTTTTGGACGAACTTATTTAGACACTCTCCACCAGAGGAAACATAGGTGGATCGCTTGACACCAACGGCGACGTCAAGTGTCCAATAATGGCGTTCGCCGACGACCTCATTATTCTGGAGGACGACGAGTCCAGATTGCCACTCTTACTGGCTGAAGTTAACAGCTTCTTCAGTCGAAATTGCTGACGTTTCGCCAATCATCTTGGCTTCTTCAAAGCTTGACTGAAACTGGCTCGTATTTTACTCTGTACCTGCTTATACACCGTCTCGGATGACTGATTCCCAAATTGGTGGCAGGTAGAGACCTAAGTCGCTACACCGATACCTTAATGCACGGTCACATCACCATCCGGCCCAAAAATCAGCAGTTCTCTCTTGTTTAGAGCCGTAAAACTGTCTCAGCCCGAGTCACTGAAAACAGAATTAAAACACCTTACCTCTGCTCTTCTCTCTAATAATTTCCACATTAAAGATATTAAACGTTCCATCAAAAAATACACTTCACCACAACCTTCCAAAGCAATCTTACACTTGCCACTGTGGTCCTTCCCTACATCCAAAACATCACTGAGCACATATCAAAAGTTGTAAAGAAGTATAACGTCAAAACCAGATTTACCACTTGTCCAAAAATCTTTCAACATCTTCGGTCCGTCAAAGACAAAATTCCATTTGAGATGCAAGGAGTTTACAGCATTCCATGAATATGCGGCAAAGAATGCATTGAAGAGACCGGACGAAAAATATCAACTCGGCTCAAAGAACACGAAAGAGCCTTACGACTAAGACAAATAAACTCATCAGCTGTTGCCGAACACACTCATGAAACCGGACACAAAATTTTATTCCATAAAACTAAAACTCTATAAACAACCTAACAATCTTAACAGCGACTCAGGTCTCTACCTGTCACCATTTAGCTCCGCCCCCCTTAAACAATATATAGGTACAGAGTAATTTTTTTTTCTCAAAGAAACTTCCACAGGCTACTGTAATTCCTTATACTTCTGGATTCCTCCTGCGTCGGTTTTTGCTTAGTCGAAATTGCTGACGTTTCGCCAATCATCAGTATTGCAAAAAGTATAACAGTAGCGTGTGGAAGTTTCTTTGAAAAAATAATATAATTTTATTATTATTTTTGTGAAACCGCATTACGAATTCTAATACATAAAAAAAATTGTAACTTTCTTGTTTGTGTGTTTGAACAATACGAAGCATTGGGTAAAATTATCTTTATTTGTCCTGTTATTTTTACAGAGACAATTTTGAAATATACACAGCATGGCTAAACATGCGAGCTCTCCTAAGAAGATTGTTATTGTATATTGCTAAATCTTGAATTTAACATAGCAATTTTAACTTTTTTATAGTGAACTTATGCAACGTAAGTGAACACTTTGTAAATTAATTACGCAATAAAACAAGGCGACATTACAAAAAATATGAATATATTTATAGTTAATATTAATGCGTTTTTAAACCAAATTTATGTAGACATGTATAATTCTTGCAACCTAATATTAAAATTCACATTTCTTTTTCAATATTATTATTGAAACTTACATTTCTTTAGCAAAATTAATATTGGATTATATTAATTTTGAGAAATTATAAGTGAATTTTACAAAGTGTATGCAATTTTATTTTTAATCTACACAATGAATTTTTGCCTCTTCTTTTCTCGATTTCTTAAATAATAATAAGTTTAAAAAATAATTTTATTACTCTCAAGTTCTTCTTTTAGGCCTTATTTTTTGTAAGACATTTACATAATTACTTACACGTAAAAAAAAAAGATAAAGAAAATTCACAACTATCATTATTATTAAAAGAACAAATGGCAATATTAGTTAAGAATTGCGAGCCAGACCCATATGATTATTTTTTTCAAGTCCGGACCTGCGGTTTTATCTAAAACAGCCACGGTGCGTTGAGAAAGTTGTAGATTTTTGGCTGCCTGGCCTCATTTCGCTATTTATAATTTTGTTTAAAAGTAGCACAAGCGTCGAAACGCTTGGTCGGATAAAGGCACAACATTGCGATGTGAATTTTTGAAGGTGTTAAAATTCGGGTTTTTGGTATTTCTTATGATTTCTTTGAATGAAACGACGTTCAGCAATAGCACGAATAACCATGCAGGAACGGGAAAAGAGTCCGGGAATTCAATTCAATTATGTATTAATTACTGCTGTAAATGTTGCTATTTGCGAATCATATTATTACGACTAACAGAAAATTCTTAGTCGGCATTCAGCAATTAACAATAAATTTTCAAAAACTTTGCTCCAAAAAAATTTGAGTCGTTCCCTGGGCCTGAGTGCTTCAATGTGATAATTATATTGAAAGTTTAGGCGACAAAATACGTAAAAAACACGATTCTGGTTTATAGTCTACCGCCAAGCTGCCAGTGTTATTTATGGTCCTTTTTCAAAGGATTGCCTTTGATGTCTGCGATGATTTTTTTTAATAACGTCATTATTTGCCTTGTGATTTTATAATTTTGAAGTACCACAAGTGTCATTTTGACCACTGATTTTTATAACCTTCATGAATGATCTGCCTCTCCATTTAAGCATATGTTAACAGACCTCAGTAGGGAAATTTCCAGAGTAGATAATCTAAAACCAGAAGCAGATCGAGTTGACATTTACAAAAAAAAAATAACCATTTCAACTCCAGAATTTAAGAGTTCAATTCTGTTGAATGTGTATTGCAATATTACAGTTCATTATGGTTAAGCCCAGTGGATGGATAGGACCGAGATAAGCCAAGGGCTATGGGTAAGTCTACCGAAGAGCTAGCTAAAAATACCATCTAATCAAAAGTAATGTGGATGGAAGAAAGTACTGAGTGGGGATTATCCCAAGAGGAAAAAGAGGAGTCCCTATTGAATCTGTAGAGTCTAATGAACGAGACCATATCTCGGTGAAGGGCCTATTTTCCTAATTGTAAACTGCACCTCCGTCGTACTCGACGACCAAAAGGCACCGCAATACCCCCGTTTTTTTTCGGAATGGCAATTGTTAACGCGTTAGAAAGTTTTTCGCAACGCTGTACTGGGTCCGCCAAGCAAATTGTTTTCCTATGGGAAGATATCTTATCTGAAGAGATGGAAAATTACCGAACTTTATTTGAAAAAAAGAAAATCAAAATAGGGTTTGGTCGCTAGAGAGCGTTTCTAAACTTTCTGGAACGTAACTTTTTTATTTTTAAAAATCAATCAAATTTGACAGACATTTCGTAAGCGAATTTATATGCAATCTCTTCACAAGTCATAGAAAATAAAAATTTTCTCAGGATGCGTCTTCTATGCAATATTGGGTTAAATATTCATTAGTAAAATGTCGCTCATTAATGAAGCACAGTATACAAGTTTAGCTACTTTAACATATCGACATGAAAACTTCAATTCGGGGGTTGCTGGAGATGGAGCACGATTTCTAAGTACAGAGATTTTTGTTTCGATTAAACCCACCGTTTTCGAGATATTGGCATTTTAATATTTTATTCCAAGTCAATTGAGGTCTCAAAAACAGATCATTAAGAATGGGATTAGAAATGAACACATTCACATTAACATTAGCGTTAATATTCATTAATCTTGATAAAAGATCTTTAAACATTATTTTAAAACGCAATAAAACTAACTTTAAGTGGTTAATATCCCTAGGCAAAATGAATATTCAAATAAAGAAAATATACCTTGGTGAAATGTCGCTCATTGAGGTATAGGGTGACTCACAGTTGCACCCTATATATGCCCAAATCAAATTCTGAATAAAAGTTCAAAAAGATCATAAAAATCAAACGAATTGTTCTCCAGTAGTTTTTAGTTGCCGATTTTTTGTGGTGACGACTGTATTAAAACAGGGTGTTTTGTCGAAATAAATGTGGAATACCTTTTCTGGGTAGAAAATTTATGTGAAAAAATATAGGTATTGAATAATATAGTGGCCCTAATACTCTAAAAATTGATTCGCATTCATATTCATATTTAAATTAACTTTATCAAATAAATTTTCTTCTTTTTCTTGCAGCTATTGTTGGCGGCTGGGCGAAAGGGTCCAGTCGTGGTCATTTTAAACCATTTTCTTAAAGCCAGGAGATTCGTCTTGGTTTTGGTCCCCTCTTGCTATACACTTTTACTTGTAGAATTAATTGGAGGAGGCTATATGATATAGTCAATGTACTTTTTTCAATTGTTGTAAAAACTTCGCATCCTTTCCTATTCTGCGTATGTCTTCATTATTTGTGACTTGGTCGAGCCAGAGGATTCTTGGGATGCGTCTGTAACACCACATCTCAAACGCTTCTAAGCCTCCGCTCCGTATAATAGAACTGAAAAAGTATAGCAAGGCGGTGCTCATCTTCATAAATGCCGCTTTGGCTTTTGCTATACGTTGCCTTATTTCTAAGGAGTGATCCTATTGACTGTTTACATTCGTGCCAAGATATATGTGGTCTTCAACTCTTTCAATTGGCTGTTGGTTGATAATCAGCCGAGTATTTAAGAATGGACGTTTGCTAATGACCATATATATATTGCCTTCAGTGTTTGTTACTCAAACCTTGGCCGTTAATCACATTGCTCCAATTCTTGTTTAAAGATGTGTTAAACAGCATGAAATTGAAATTGAAATTGAAATTGTTTCATTCAATTGTTCAAATGGTTGTCTACTCTTATGTTAGCACTTTGTTCAGAGTAAATATTTTTGTTGATTCTCAGATCTTTATCGTCTATACCAATCTCTCTGAGCAGTGATATAAGTTCGGCATGCCTAACTTTATCGAACGACTTCTGGTAGTCCACAAAGCATACAGTTATATCACAGCTGACATCCCTCCACCTCTGGAACATGACCTGGATAGCAAAAAGTATTTCTCGTATACCCAGAGCATCACGAAACCCAAACTGTGTACGTGTTATTTGTTCCTCCTCTTTTTTATACTCTCGCTTGCGGATGATTTTTGGGAAAGTCTTAAGTAGGTGGCTCATAAGGCTTTTCTATACTCATCAAACTTTTCTGCATTTGGTTTCTTTGGTAAGGTCACAATAGATACTATTAAAAATTTTTGTTAGCCATTTTATTCCGTTGTCGTCCATTAACTTTAAAAACTCTGAGTAAAATTGATCATGATCATGATGCTTTACCATCTTTGTTCCCTCTAGTAGCAGTTCCTACTCCTAGTCGGTTGTAATCAAATCAGTTATACATTCTGTGTTACTTTTGTCATTCTGTCAGTGATCCCTAAATGTTTCCTCTACATATTTCATCCCAGCGTCCCTTCTTTGTTCTATTTCTTAAGTTTCCTCGAGTGTCCATCGGGCATCCAACTTGTTTAGGAGTATAGTTTATTTATTTATATATTTTAACAGTTTCGTGTTGTAACTGTTCTTTGTGTTCCTTTTTTATCATCTTAAACTTTGTTATTAGATTTTTATAACTCAGTAGCTTAAAGCTTTGGGACAACTTGACAGACTGATAAGAAGACCTTTTAAAAACGGCAATGTCCACCAAATGGGCCTCTTTGATCCGCCCTGTATACACGGGAACGTTGCGAAACCGTACAGTCGATTGCTTTGCAAGGTTACGCGGCGGTTCTATTAACGCTAATTCAGAATTTCCTTGAAACGATAAAAATTACAACTGTTTATTTACTTCGTGTGTGCGCGCGAGAGCGCGTGCGCTTTCGTCTAATCTCTCTCGTGCACACTACAACACGGTGGGCAGATAGATTTAAGTTGCTTATTCGAAAATAATTAGAGACCGCGAAAATCCTTGGGCGTTGAGTTCGCGTGTAGGCAGCCCGACTGACATTTCGAGAAAGACACGAAACCGATAAAACCAGCTAGCATTCTATCGTCGCGCCTAGAAATTTCCTTTAAACAGGGTGTTTTATCATTAATAAACCATACAGGATTTTACATTGTTTTAATAAATGTTGCATAAATAAAGGTATTGAATAAGATTTTCAATTATGTGGGATGCTTTATGTTATTTAAATGGAACATTTTTCTATATTGCCATTAGCGGAAGGCGCCATTGTAGAAATTGGATGGAACAAGAATCCCGGCAATGCTGGACAAGACAAAGACAAGTCAATGAATTTCTTAGAAACCTATCAGTGTAAGCCAGAGGAATCATGGAAAGTCTACTAAAGGGATCCGGCAAAAAGCATCTAAAAAAACTAACCATGGAAGACCATGGAAGGAACCATCGGTGAATTCCACCAAGAGAAAAAGGAAACGCCAGCGAGCCACTATTGAAGCTGCAGAGTCCAACGAATGAAACGAATCCATACAACTCAAAGTAAATGATATAGGTTCCTCTCCAAAAAAAAATACTAGTAGAGTGCTTAAATAAAACTTTTAAAAATAATTTCAGAAAACATTAAGAACAAACAAAAACGATCCTTAGGTAAGGGTATCAACAATTTTTTTTTAAATATATTTAACGTATATTTATTCAAATATTTTTATTAACATAATCTAAGGTTAAAACTTCAAGTCCCAGGCTACAATAAAATATTCAAGTGCAAGAAACTCTTCCTATAATTTGAATCATTGTTATCTTATCTGCTCTGTTCAGGGAAATATACAGCAAATGCTACTGACGCATAAAAAATACATGATTTTGGAATATTATTTTTCAAATTCTGATTTTTAGGACAAAACTTGCTGCTGCTTTTTAAATATCCCATGAAGATTATTTTAAACATGCCTCGAAGTTGAATTTTGTTACAAAAAATTATACACATTGCATCCACATTGCACCTAGGTTGCAGCATCTTACGCTATCTACTTAGCATTCAGTAATAACACAGGTCTACAGTGATTTTGATGTTTGAAAGCTCTCTGCTTATTTGTATATTTTCGCCATATTTTTGCTCCATCCCGTCATTTCTTTTATAGTGCTCTATATCTTCAAAATATTATTTTAATAATATACTTACGTATGACGTGAATATATTTGTTCCATGTTAAGCATTAGCACATTCGGTACACTTAAAAGAAATGAATGAAAATTTAGGACTTTTTTTTAAGAAAATAAACTAAAATGAACATGAAAATGCTGACCATGCTCCTAGGATAACAATGAGTGGGATAATCGGGCAAATAGAATGGCCGTCTAGGGCAAGTCTTACACCTGATAGCAAAAATGTATTAAGAGTTAGCTTAGATGACCCTAAAAAATTTGACTGCCTCCTCTTCATATCAAACTTGGCTTGAGAAGCAGTTTCTAAAGCCCTAGACAAAAATTAACAGTGTTTCTAATATTTGTGCAAGCAATTTCCAGCCGTATCTGATGCCACGATATAAGAAGGTATTTTTGTTGACCCGCAGATAAAGAACATTATACAAAAACAAGGATTTTCAAAACACAATGACCAATGTCGAAAAAAAACTCTGGGTTTCATTTAAAGGAATAATTGATAAGTTTCTTGGGAATTCTAAGGACGAAAATTATGAATGTATTGTTCAAAATATCTTACAGCACTTTCATCGTCTATGTTGTAATATGAGTTTGAAAGTGCATTTCCTGTTTTCACACTTGAACTAATTTCCTGAAAATCTTGGAGCAGTTAGCGCAGAACAGGCAGAGGTTTTACCAGGACAATAAGGAAATATAACAGCGATACCAAGGCAGACGGAATACAACGATGATGGCGGACTACTGCTGGATCTTAAAACACACAGCCCAATTTTCGGGGCAAAGCAACTTTCTGGCAAAAAGATGAAGATTTGGCTAAAAAAATCTGAGCCAAGTTTTTTTTTTCACTTTTTTTAATTAGAAATCCACTTTTTTCCTGAATAAAATAATAAATTATTTTGAAAATATCGTTTCTTTATTTCTTTAATACACGTGATACAAATAACTTCATATAATTTTTGAAATAAAATCAGTTTTTAAAATAAAAACGCGTCAAAAAGTTTAATTTTTTTAGACCTGTGTTATTGGTCAGAGACAATTGCACTATGGACACAACTTTTTTAAAATAAAACGAATCACGCTACTGTCACGAACCACTTCAGATATTTCCGATATTTTGATACTTTAGTCATGGGTGTGGAAGCGATCTGATGTTTTCGGTTTAATTTTAGGCACTGATGATATTTTGTAGGTTATAATGTACCCATAAACAAATGGTCTCCGCTCGTGTCAAATAAAAACTAGTGACTAAAGCGGAATTTATCCAACTTGCTGCTTAATATGTTATTTTCAATGTTTTAAGATCTGGCTAGCGCATCCCACAGGAGGCATGTTTACTGCTCAAGCATTTGTCGGCGTCCCTAAGAGCAAATCCAAGAAAAACCGGAGTAAAACGTTGCAGTTTTATTATATTTTAAACGCCTTCACACGTTTGTATTTTATTTTGGTTCTGCTCTCACAGTATCGCAAAATATTCCGCATTCGAAGACGGCATCTGACAAATCGCAAGCGGAACAAATTACGATTGATATAATATAGCGTGTTGACCTTGCTCTGAGCACATAGACAACCGTTTTGCTGTTCATCTCTATAATTATAATCGTGACAGATTGTCCGAACACGAAAAAGGGAGATACCGCTCCTTGATTGTGTATGATTGAATACGCGAAAAGTTTGATTAATTAATATGAAGCTTAACGAATAAATGACTCCAATCTAGTAGACATTCGAGGATTTCAACTAGACTATAACTAGAAGAAACTTCTTCAAAGTTTTTGTTTTATGACATTTTCTCTTCCTAATGTTTTCAATTTCCTTGATATTGACATTTGAGCAGCAAATTTACAAGTGCCAGGAGAAGATTTTCCACTTAAGATTTCGTCAGTGTTTCTTTATAGAAGTTTTTCACGTAAGTATGCTGATGAGGGAAAGAAAAACGAAATCACAACGGGCGTAACCACCTTAACCGCTGCCAAATTAGCAAAGCTTTTTTCCGCCATCAATATATTGTTATAATGGCTATGTTGTATGTTTTTAATTCTATTACAGCTTCAGCAGGAGTGATCCTGCACAATCCTAGTAAGTATAAAGCCAATGAAATCACGCGCCAAAATTGAAACTCCTGACCTAGAAACACTAATTGAATGAGATGCGTTTAAAGTAGGCGAAACCTCTTGGGCTTCTTGATCACAATTAACCATTAGCAAGCATCAGATGCAAAATGTTGCAACACTGCAACAGTGACGAAGAGCAGTCACGCAGATTGCAACCCCTATATAAAAATAAGCATATAGATGAGAGAATCACACTTACATTGGTCATATGTTACAAGTTACTTTAAATTTAACGCAATTGAAATTCTCAAAATCATTTCTGATAATAGTCCATTAATGGCATATTATGCAAAAAGTGTGGTAAACGGCATTCGAGTGACGAGTTTATTTGGCACGAACGGGGCTGTTTTTTGGGATATTTTTGCAATACAACACGAATACATTCACTGACATTGCCTCCCTAACCCGTGCGGTAAAATTCCAGAAATGTCCGCAGTGTCTCCGTGGGACAACAAACTCACGTGGTAAAGTGACGCTTCCCGCACGCTAGATCGACGTAGAATTGGGTATTTTACAGAAGGGAGTAGAAAAAGAAAAGTCAACCACGAGCGCACCAGCCTTGTTACTTTCGCAAAATGAATGAAATTCATTTTTTGCGAAAGTATACGCCCCAGTCAACTTTTTTCATATCTCGGTAACGGTTGGTCCTAGGGGACCGCCGTTGGTACAGATCGACTCAGGGTCGAAAAAAAACGTTTTTTTTTTGTCCGTTTCTCTGTTCTCCGTTCTCTGTATGGGCTAAAACCGCGATAACTCGGCAACTGTTTGAGCTAGAGCGCTGAAATTTTGACCCTTTTATCCTGAAAAAACGGCTTTCTAAAAACGAAATATGAGCCCGATCCGACCACGGCAACCCCGATTTTTTGTCACTTTTATTTCGATTTTTCGGCTTCGCTATGAAACACAATAACTGTCCGAAATTTGAATCTATCAACTTGAAATTTTCCACGAGGGTAGAGACCGGGCCCCTAACGGAACCTATTGAAATTGAGAGGGATCGGTGATTGGGAAGTATTTTTAAAAATTCAAAAACAACGTTTTTTTGAAAAATAAAAAATGACTATATCTCGAAAACGCGGATCGAAACAATTCGCGAACCAGAAGATGCCGAAAGTGGATACCCATAAATCCTTATTCTTGATAATTTTTCCCAAATATACAGGGTGTGCCGGTATTTCCAAAAAACTGATCCTCGAGTTACCCTCGCAAAGATAATTGACTGTAAGTTAAACACTGTTACTCAGTCAGACTTTTTTTCTACATGACAGTGTAGGCCGTAGAGACGGCTAAAATCCTTATATATAAGGTTTTCGCGTATTGTACAGGGTGTTCGAGATATATCGCGTTTTATTGAAAAATGCAACAACAGGTGCCCCAAATTTGCAGCTATCGACTTCAAATTTGGCAAGGTGGTAAATGTCCACCCATGCACCAAAACACTTGAAGCTAGGCGCAATCGGATATCGGCAAATATTTTTTAAAATTTTTCGAAAAATTTTTTGTCGTCTTTTTGGGCTGCATAAAAAAATTCATTTCGCGAAAACGCTTTACCCGATCGACAAAATTCTTGAACCAAAAGACGCAGAAGATCCCGGACTATAACCTTTATTTCAGCCATTTTTTCGATTATATGCATAGTCTTTTCATTATAGGCAAAAATCTTAAAGACTCTGAAAATTGTACATTTCCAAAGTACATCCTTAGCCGTAAATCAAAATTCTTGAAAAACATGGCCAATTGGTTTAAACGGTGTTGTAGGCCGCATCGAGGGCTACAATTTTTGTATTTACGGTGTTCTTCTATCACACACTCTGCCCGAGATATTTGAAAAAATGCATGTGAAAATCGCGATCAATTTAGACGCGATGACGTCACTTACTATTACGATCTACGGTGCGCTGCATTGTTTCAGATAAATATTTTCTCGAAAACCATTTGCACTATTGGCAAACTTCATCTACCACAGAACGTGGGAGATTCAGGGTTTTAATCTCGATTTCCGTAATTTTTCCGATTATGTACAGAGTGTCTCGATTATGGGCAAAATATGTAAAGTACCGTGAAAATTGCCGTTTTCGTGTATAAAATATTATCTATAAATGAAAAACTGTAAAAGAGAGCAACATTTGGTTTAAAACCTATTATGAACTGTATCGATAGCTACAATTCTCGGATTTAGAGCTTTCGTCTACTATACAGGGTGCGCGAGATATTTGGAAAAACATAATCAATATAATCATAAATCGTCATGAAATGTCAAAAAGTAGTTGCCGATTCGGATTTCTGATCCTCAGAAAACCCTTTAGCCAAAATTTTGCAAGCTTTTAGGACATTACCTCGAAATCACATTTTGGGCTGAAATACCAGCTCAAAAATCGATGGTCCGTAATTTATGATTTATATCTCGGGTTATTTTAAACTGTGAGAAATTGAAATCTATATGTTATATACCTACGTTCTTCCTCTGTCGAACAACACCAAAAAGTTTCGCACAAGTTGTACAGTTTGCCGTCGAGAACGGTTTATGTAAGACGCTGCAAATTTTTAAAGAATGCTTAATTACAATTAAATCGACCGAGCTGGGGTTGACTTTATGGTATCTGCGGGAAGACCTCATTGACCTCCAGGTTCCATAAAAATTTCAACCTTCTCAGAGCCACGTAGGTATTTTAAAAAATTAAAAACCTAAATTATTGGGAAAAATCACGACCAAGTGCACATGAAAATTTTTCACGAAGATAGAAGGTCAGGGGGGTATTAAAAAAAATTGTCAGTTGTTTAATTATAAGCTCCTTAGTACTTCCGGGGGACAAAATATCGACAAAAAAACGAATCTTTTTGATAAAATGTTTTTTATTTCCGTTATTTGCAGTTTTAAGAATTTGAAATTTACACGTTATATACTTTAGTCTTTCCTCTATTGAATGATATTAAAAGATTTTACTCAAGTTGTATGATTTTTTGTCGGGAACGGTTTGTGTAGGAGACTGCAATTTTTTAAAAAATTGTATTAATTATTTTTTATAATCAAATGGTGGGAGCTGGGAAGGCTTTTATAATTTCTATCGATAGACCTCATTGACCTCCATCTTAAAAAAAAAAATCAATCTTTTCAAAGCAACCTAAGTATTTTAAAAAAATTAAAATTGGAATTTTTGAGGAATATCATGACATCCATGAAAATTATAAATTGAGGATATTAAGTAATGATGGAGGGGGCTGGAAGCACACTTTATGGTATTTCCGAATAGACCTCATTGACCTCTAACTTCGGTAAAAATTTCAATCTTCTCGGAGAAACGCATATATTTTAAAAAATTAAAAATCTAAAATTTTTGAAGAAAAACATGATAAATATGAAAATATTAACCGAAAATGGGGGGTTGGGGTTAACATTGTAGTATGTGCGAATAGACTACGTTGATGTGCATCTTCTATAAAAATTTCAACTTAAAATCAATGATCAATTTTGAATGTTTTATATCTTATTTATTTATAATTTTGAGAATTTGAGATTTATACGTTAAATACTTTGGTTCTTCCTCTATAGAAGAATAACAAAAAGATTCCCACAAGTTATACCGTTTGTCGTCGGGAAAGGTTTTTGTATGGGGTTGCAAATTTAAAACAAATAATTAATTATATGTAAGTGGAGGTGGCTGGGGGGCCTTTTCTGGTATTTACGCATAGACCTCATCGACTTATACCTTTGTTACAATTTTTCTATTTATCGATCAATCAGGGAGCGCAGGTTTGAAATAATATCAATGGAAATCGCAATTACTCGTAAAAAGTTTTATATTTAACAAATTTTGCCATGATATTTAAACTTAGCTACACATGAACGACCCTTTATACAGCGTGCAAACATAATACAATAAAATTTTGCGAAAGTTCCGTAGTGGTCCGCAGGAGCAATCTTGTTATTGGATGAATTGACCAAATACGGATCGTCTTCAAAAGTAATTAATTATGTACAAAAATTTTGGACATATTATTATATCAAAATAGATTTGATTCGCATTTTGCAGGCCTGACTAAACTATGTTTCTCGAAATCCTTGTTACTTTCGAAAAATCGATGAAACCGATTCTTTTTAACAGTCCACGAGATGCACAAAATAAGTTGAAATGGCCGAGGTTGAAAGTCGGCGGCCATCTTTTTTTTTGGATTTTCGACTCTTTTTTGGACATCGCTATGAAACAGTGTCCAAAATTTGAAGCTATTGAACTAAAATTTTGTGCACGTATAGAGTTCAACTTCCTAACGGATCCTATTGAAATTGAGAGGGGGGGGGGGGGGGGGGGGCTGGGTGGTGGTAAAAATTTTAAAAAAATAAAAAATTGCAGCTATCAACTTCAAATTTAGAAAAGATATAAGAGACCATATCCTCATCTATACTGTAGAAACTGGGTACAATCTAATAACGCCAAGTATATTTTATAAAAAATTGAAAACCTTGTTTGGGTTATTTTGACGTCCAGAAAAAAAATATTTTCTCAAAAACTATTAACCCGATTGGCAAAATTCTTGAACCTAGAAGATCTGGGACTATAACTTTTATTTTATGCATTTTTTCGATTACATACAGTTATCGATTGAAATGAAAATTGTTCTTTTTGGAAGTAAATCAAATTTCGTAAAGAATATGGCTAATACCATTTACTCTATTGCAAAAATTCTTGTACCAGAAAACGTGGGAGATCTAGGGCTATAACTTGTATCTCCAGCATTATTTTGATTATGTACAGGGTGTGTCAATTATGGACAAAAAATAAAAAAAAAACCTGAAAATTGCCGTTTCCGTAGGTAAATGATTAGCCGTTAATGAAAAACAAAAAAACGGAAGAAAATTAGGTCTAAACAGTAAAGTTTCAGGTTTCGTCCATTATACAGGGTGCGAGAGATATTTGAAAAAATGTCATTGAAAATATTTACCAAAGTTTGCCGTGACTTTGAAGTTCGGCGGGACGTGAAAGTCACTTTATACAGGGTGAATGCGTATAGAATAACACCAATTTTGCGAAAGTTTCATAGTGATCCGCAGGAGTACGATGGACAAATGTTGAGCCCCTTTTTTGACATGAAACGGCCAATCGACTTTTTTTTATATACAAATACAACATTCGGCAGAAAATTTCCAGTCGTAAATCCACGTCACAAAAGTGGAAATTACAGTGTCTCATTCGCAATATGGGAATCGCAAGATCTCGTGTTGATGCGTTTGTGTGTTTTTTACGCGGACTTATCTCTAAAAAGCATGTAGTACTGAAACTTTGTAAGAATTTCGTCGAGATGATAATTTTTAGAAAACATTCGCTCTTAGGTTTGGACTTACTCTGCCCGGTTACGGTAGTATTTGGACGACTTAAAGCCTATGACTGAGACAACGGCATGGCCGTTTCTGTTAAAAATCATGAAATAAAAATAATAACGCCGGAAAAAAATGAACCTCGAAAGTACGAACGCGAGCAACTAATGACGATTTTATTTGTAACGGTAATCCCGTCACTGGTAATTACCCACCGGGCCTTTTAAACTGGTTCCACGATTAAAATCCCTGGTCTTTCACATTTTTATTTTGTTTAATATTATTCGTGCGTATACGCGATGCATTGGTTACTGTGCGTTTTATAAACAACACTTACGGTTCGTTCCGTTAGGTCTGTCGCCCGGGGCTTTCCTTTAATGCATGGCTGTATTGGACATCGAACACTGGAAATTTCATTTTCATGATTAAGATTTACGATTAAGGTTAAATTAACAAATTATGTAGGAAAATAAAACATCATCTTATTAAAGATGTTTGGTCAATTTAACCTGATGAGATGGGGGTTATGTGATACCAAAAATTTGTCTATATAAAATATATAAATATATTTTGTCTTGGAAAATAAGATCGACTACATACGATTTGCTATAAAGCGAGAACTATTTAGTAAAAAAAATTGCACAAATAAAATTAATTACATTTTATTGTATATTTGAAAAAATATATAAAAAAAAGCTTATTATCTTACTTTATCACTGATGCAGTGGCGCAACAATTAAAAAAGAACTAAAAAATTACATATTAATTTAATTTAAATTTTAATTTATACAACTCAATAGTTCAGAAAAGCCTCTCATTAATTGCGATTTTTTCTGCCAATGTCATTGTAGACAAACTTTTAGACGACTTTTTAGTTGCCAGAACCAATTAGTCAACCACCTAACGCTGTACTCTAGTACCAGTTTTTTTACGAAATTACGGCACATATATATACAATCGTGATTTTCTTCTCCCTGCTCGTACGATGGCACTTGCTGGCACTTCAATAATGTATTTTAAAAAACTTGATATTTATAAATCAATTCATTGATATACCGCAAAATAATTTCGAAATGGCGAGAAAGACTCTTAGTATTTCGTTAATTTTAAACCAATTTTTTGATATAAAAAATTAAAATTAGTCAAAAATAAATATTTTAGGGAAATTTATGTTTTCCTTGGAGAAAGGGGAGTACGTCACATCGAGAGGAACGAACACTACATTACCACAAAGATCTCTTAAAATCATTGACTCTCTGATGCAACAAACTGAAAGGTTAGTGCCCTTTCGCCTAGCTTTCAACTTTCGACTAGTTTTTTTTTTACTAGGATGGCCTCTTTGTTCGACTGATATTTGCTTGACAAACATACGTTCGCAATCTATTCGGTGCTTATCGTGTTTTGAAATCGAATTATCGAAAATGGTGGATAAAACGAGGGAAATAAGAAAAAGTGAACTCGCATTGGTTGAGTGTTAGGAAAATACCATTAGGAATAAAAAGTACTTAAGTAGGTTAAGTAATATCAGGCATATTTTCAATAAATTGAACACTATAAACATTCTTTCTGAAGAAGAATATTAAACGTACAACTATTATTAGTTATTTCTAAGGTATTTAAAAATTATATGTCGCTTAAATTATAATGAGTTTGTGATTTTGCCTTTTGAATTTTGTGACCCATTTATAGCTCAGTCTGTACAAAATCCTAAATGTAACTAGCAACTAGAGATAAGCTCCAGTCACATTAATTATATGACGTCAGCAAGCCGATTAGCCAACAATTTTGCTGAACTGCAACAAAAACAAAGCCATGTGTATTCTTCTGGGTAAATTTTGGGACGTTAACCAATTGTTTGAGAAGATATTAATAATTTCTTCTCGCGGATATGCTGCATATAATCTAATAAATCCATAATCTACAAATCTTTGGTCATAAGAAAGTGCTCATCTGGTATATAGGAATATATCAATATCCATGGTACTTAATATTCTTGATTTGGTTAGTTTATATCCTACGGACGTATTTCTTCATGGACACTATTAATTTTAAATATTTGGTTATAGTATTTTTCGTTGGTATACTTAAGCATGGCCTTCAGCATTTGATACGTACCCAACAACGATGTTGTTTTCAACTTTTCTAAGTTTTCTGATAAATATTTCGGAAATTGTAATTTTCGCAACAGTTCTGTGTGAGTGGTTACAAATAAATGAACTTTATTTTTTGCGTGAGAACGTGTATGTCTAGGTTGTGTTTCTTGAACCATATACATTCATAAATCACATTAACAAACGTACACCTAATGTTGGGCAATCTCACTTATTCCTACGTGGGATCTTATCCAATTCGGAAATTCGTCTCAAACTGGCTGTTGCACCATGATGGGAAGCGAAAAAAAAAATAGTAAACGAGGTCAAGCGTCCTTTTCTTTAAATCGCTTCGTTCCATTCAACAAAATTTAACGCGCGCATTTTAAATAACAAATGTGAAAGGAAGTCGAAGATAATAGGTTAAAATTAGTCTTAGTGTCAGATTACCCAGAAACCCGATAGTTAAGACGCCATGAATTATTCATTTTGTAGCATTTATTTCTTCTCCCGGTGTGTAATTTACTTCTAGACGCGCATGACCCGTCCGAATTCATCAAATACCGCCGAGTAAGGCATACCGGAAAATTCGTAGTTTAAGAATGAGAGCAAATGCGAAATTTAAAACCTGTGGTCGCGGGTTTGCTACTGCATCGAATACCAATGAGATTAGAACTCAATAACATCTAACATAATAAAAGCAACAAAATAATAAAAATTAAGAATTTCTAATTGTTAACAGGGGATAAACACCAAAAAAGTACCATTTTTAATTAACACAATCCGCATATTATACATAAAATAATTTTGCAAGCAACTTGAGGCCTCCATTGCTAAGAATAATAGACATACATATCCCCCCATAGTAACATTACTACCACAACAAATAAACAAAGAAGGAAATCAGTAACTAACGAGATAATGACAACAAGGAATCTACGCCAACGTCATCTGTCGGAAATAAATTTAAAATCAAATTTAATAGTGTTATTTTCTAGATTTTAATTAAATATATTTTTCTTTTTTTTTAATGACAGTTTTTATAGTAATAGTAATATACATAACGAAACGAATATACTGACGAAACTTTTCATTTCAAAGGTTAGGTTTGTCAAGGATCGGACGCAACAAAATTTCAAACTTTTGGCATATTCAAACGTCTCATCGACACAAATTAACGAATTTAAATATCGAACAATGATCGCTATACAGTAATTTTGATGTTTGCTTATTTGTATAGCCTTGGGGGCCCTTTTTCCCAAAAAAAAAAACATATTTTTGCTGTATCACTTTTTTTTTATAGCCTATATCTTAAAAACGTTATATTATTAACATTGCATACCTATGATACGAATATATTTGTTCCATGTTAGGCATGATTTTTCAATGAATTGATTTTTATGAAATTAAATATAACTTGGCAACACTGGATAATATTAGATTTCTCTGCAACGCAACATAGTTGACGCAGAAGCGTCAATACAGCGTTGTAACCTGCTTATGCGCAGTTTTGTTGTATTAGTCGTCGTGTTATTGTGTTCGCAGCTGTTGTCTTCGTTGTTGTCTATTTCTATTGTTCCAGAACGTATAAATACGGAAAGAAGACATTGTGTAAACAATCCAAATAACTTTTGTTATATCTGTGGTAGTTATATCGTAGTAAAGTAAAGGCAAACTACAACTTCTTTGGTGAAAAATGTATACCAGGCTTATTTTGGTGTACAAGTTGACGACCTACTGTTTGTTCCGTTTATGTTGAAGCTTTAGGAAACTGGCAACAAAGTAGAAATAAATGTTAAGCTTTGGTGTTATTATGGTATGATTGTTATTGTTGTTCATGTAATATTCAAGGATTCAACAGAAAAGATCCATATGTACCGATACCTACCCCCCCAAAAGAACTAGAAAAGAATAAGATGAATCTAATTCCGGTCAAGTGTTTAACCAGAAAGAATTAAATGATTTAATTAGAGATTTGCACCTTCCAAAGGATGCATCCGAATTGTTAACGTCCAGACTTCGTTACAAGCATTTGCTGGCACCTGGTGTCACATCAAGCTTTTACCAGGATCGCGAAAAAGAGTAGTCAATGTTTTACTCAGGAAGGACTACTAGTGTATTGCAACAATATTCCTGACTTACTTTGAAAATTAGCAGTATATAAAGGAAGAATGGTACCTGTTTATTGACTCCAGTAAGCGTAGTTTATGAGTGGAATAGTCGCGAACTCAAATAGAATGGCCCTCTAGAACAAGCCTTACATCTTGTTTTACTGCCCCCTCTTCATATCAAACTTTGCTTGATGAAGCAGTTTGTTAAAGCCCTAGACAAAAATGAACAGACAGTGTTTTAAATATTTGTGCGAGCAATTTCCAGCCATATGTGATGCCAACATAAAAGAAGGTATTTTTGTTTGGCCGAAGATAAAGAACATTATGCAAGAACAAGGATTTTCAAAACACAATGACCAATGTCGAAAAAAAAAAGCATGGATTTCATAAGGATAAAAATAATGAAAGTATTGTTCAAAATATGTTACATCACTTTTTTACTGAATAGAAAAATAAATTATTTTAGAAATATCTTTTTTTTTTCTTTAACATGTTCCAAAAAACCTTACGATATACAAATAAATGCATGAATTTTTGAAATAAAAACATCTGTCAAAAATTTTAATTTTGTAGAGATGTGTTGTTAATTGTCATGTTGATACGATATTATCGAAAAAGCAAATTATTTCGGATATGTTTCGGAATAGGTATAGATAGGCAACCCTAATGCTGTTTGATAGAGTCAGACCAACTTAAAACTTTGTACTATTCATTCGCTCAGTCGCATTTAAATTACAGAATTTTAGCATGGGCTGGCTCGACAAACAAATATTTAGAGGAAATTAAAATTTCTCACAGACGGTTTTAAAATATTATTTACGAAAGGGATAGGTGTTATCTAACAACACAAAATTTTAATGAATTCAAAACAAATCTATATTCAAAAAAGTCCAGACCTTTTTTAATAAAATTCCTATTAGAAATTATGAACAGAGATGTTTTCAAGGGAACATTTATTAAAACTGAAATAACTAGAGATGAAATCCATAGTATAATAGATTTGAAGAACGACTAATAATTTCCATGTTATTAATTTATTAATCGCTAAAGATCCTACTACGAACTTGAAACCGGACGGATTTAACAGACGACGACTTTGCAAACGAAAACGGATTGATGATTGATGAATATTGGAACCTGGAATATAAAAGGCTTACGAACAAAACAAAAAGAAGTTTTAGAAGAAATTATACGATTTAAGATGGATATAGTGGCTCTTACTGAAACTAAAATGAAAGGAAAAGGGAGTGAACAACTAGAGGAATACATACATTTATACAGTGGTGTAGATAAGGCCAGCCGAGCCAAAGCAGGTGTGTCGTTACTTATAAAAAGGAGACTTGCCAAAAATATTAAAGATTGGGACGCGTTTAATGAACGTATATTGAAAGTCGAACTCAAACTGAAAAGCTTTGAAACTGTTATAATAGCAGCGTACTAACCCTCAAATGACCACATGGTCGCACATAAAGACGACTATGATGAGAAACTAAACAATTTATTGGATTCCATAAGCAACAGAAAAGAGATTATTCTTATGGGAGATTTTAACGCTCACGTAGGATCAAAAACAAAGGACGCAATAGTAGGACCTTATGGAGGAATTGATGTTAATGACAATGGAGACAGGCTTATAGAACTATGTCGGCAATACTCACTACGAATTCAAAATGGATTATTCAAACACAAGGACATCCATAAGTATACTTGGGTTCAGCCTACTCTCCAGAGAAAATCAATTATTCATTTTATTGTAACTAGACAAACCACCAAAATAAGATTATATGATGTTCAAGTGTATAGAGGTGCAGAGTGCAGCACAGATCATTACGTCGTAAAGACAAAAGCTTTCTTTCCATTGATAATCAATTCAGAAAAACAGCCAACAACAAATTGTCGAGAAGAAACACATGAAATAACATATAAATTGGATGGTCTAAAAGAGGAATCGACACCATTCGTATATACACTCAGGTTAAATTTAAAACTCAGTAATGTAACATATTCATCTGGTTTAGATACCTATAATAGCATATTGAGATGTATACGAGAAGCCGCAATGGAGTCCTTGGGAGAAAAGAAACAAATAATTCACATAAGATCACCGAATGGTGGAACGAAGACGTTGAACAATTGATATTAGAAAAGAAACAAGCATATAACACCTGGCTGACTACAAATAGAACAGAAGATATTCTCGCTGCTCCTATAAGGTAAAAAATCTGTACGAAAAGCAAAAAATGATTTATGGGACAACAGATGCATGCAAATCGATCAGAAAATAGGATACATTAGATCCAGTGAAGCATGGAGAACTTTAAAATCACTGAGAACACACAGAAAAGAAAGAGTCCCTATAAGCTTTATACAGCCAAGTGCCACTATAAGCAACTGTTCACAGAAAATCGCCCAGAATTTATAAGAGAGAGTCAAGACGAGAGTATAAGTTTAGATAGCTCACTTACAGAAGAAGATTTAATAACAGAAGAAGAAGTAAGAAAGGCTCTTAGAGAAATGAAAAATGGACGAGCTCCTGGGCCAAAAGGAATTCCCATCGAACTTTTAAAGAATGGACCAAACTTACTCTTCCAACTACTTACATTTGTTTTCAACTGTTTCTTGAGAGGCGAACAATTACCCCCAGAATGGAAAACTGCCTACATATCGAATTTACATAAAAAAGGTGACAGGAAATTATGCTCAAACAATAGAGAACTTAGTGTAACAAACTCCCTTTCAAGACTATATGGAAAAATCATTAAAACACGAATAGAACAACAAATTCATGACATAGATGAACAAAATGGTTTCCGTGCAGACAGATCATGCTCTGATAACTTATTCTGTTTAAAACAACTACTAGAAAAAAGAATGATTCGGGATTTAGAAACACATATGATATTTATAAATTTAAAAAAAGCCTATGACAGTGTGCCCCTCAGTAGAGTGTGGCCTACAATGTCGGAAAATGGTGTAAGTAACGTATATATACAGGCTGTCAAAAATTTGTACACTGATATGACTAGTAGCATTAAATTGGGAACGAAATTATCGGAGGAATTTCCAATATCTAAAGGCCTACGGCAGGGCCGTGCAATCGCTCCTACCTTGTTTAAGGTATCCCTGAACACCACTTTAAGACATTGGAGACGCAGCTGCCGAAACTTAGGAATTTCAGTCAGTCTTCACAATGCACTTTGCCGATGATCAGGTCATTTTTGCTGAGGATGAGGATGATATAAACTATATGGTCAGGAAACTGATCGAGGCGTACAAGTCTTGGGGTCTATCAATTAATATGGAAAAAACAGAATATCTTATCGCAGGAGCAACAAACAGAGATTTAATCCTAGATCAGGGAACTATAAAATGTGTCGATTCCTACGAATAATTGGGAGTAAATATAACAAAAAGTGAACTAGTGAAGTTGAAATTAAGAACCGCATCCGACAGGAAAAACATGCAACAAAGCAGTAAAATGGAATACTGTGGAGTACCCAAATTCGACCAGAAACTAAAATCAGGATTTATAAGACCATTGTAGAGAGTATGGGGCCGAAGTATGGGAAATGACTGATTATTTACGTAAAAGATTATTGGCAATGGAAATGGACTACTGGAGATGCTGTTGTGGACTAACACTGCTAGACAAAATAAGTAACAATGAGATAAAACAAAGAATGAAGATAGACACCACCATTGTTGACACTATTGAAGCCAAAAGTTTAAAATGGTACGGCCACGTATGTCGAATGCCGGATGATAGATGGCCAAAAAAAATATTGAATTGGGTTCCTCCAGAAAAAAGAGGACGTCCCAGAACCACATGGGGAGAAGGTATAAGAAACGCAATGACCCAAAGAAATCTAAAAGAAGAGGACTGGAGGGACAGAAAGCGTTGGCGAGTAGGAGGCGAGAAACGACTTTAAGTTGTACAAAAATCGCAAATATATATATAATTTGATCCAATTATCCATTATTTGCTTATGATTCTTTTCTAGTTTTAGTAATCTAATCCAAGATTAACTATTTATTTATTATGGACAAAATCCAGAATTATTATTATTTTTTCTTATCTTTTACTGGATTTCTTTTCCTTTTCTTTTGTTCTACCAACGATTTAAAAAAAATGTCTTCGACGCTAGAATTTGGTATAGTTTTTAGTGGTCAAAGTAGTTTATAGTTTAGCTAATAGTAGACTGGAGAAATATTCAGTATGTATGGTTTCTTTTCCAACTGCGAGGTTACTTTTGTGGAATAAGTTGTAAACTTGATAACACAGGGTGTCTCAGAAAAAAATGGTTTAACGACTTTGAAAATATGAATGTTTGCGGCCTAATTTTGGACACCCTCTATTAAGGTAGACAACAAAACTTACAAAAATGTCGACTTACAACTCTTTTTTACTATTTTGCCAGATATTGGAATTAAACCAAAACTATCTACAGAGTGCTCATATAAATGTAAGTCCGGAATACGAAAATCCAAATGTAATTTCTTTAGGGTTAATTTTTTTAATTTAGTCTAGATAAAACAAAATTATAAACTAAACATTTTGGGACCTTCGCTTATAAGAATTTATTTCCTTATTATTGGATAACGAATCAACGGTCGAGCATATACATTATCCCCATCGAAGGTACAAATATGGCACAACGGCAACGTCGATGCCGATGGAATGTCAACACACACAAGAGCGAGCGCAAAAAAACACAATGACGTAAGCGGGCCGATGTAATTTATACATACAGGGGGGACGGAAAATGATGGAGCAGGAAACGAATGGTAATGTACGAAGGCTTTTTCAGTACACGCGTGTATAACGGGTAAATTTTTGTTGTGGTCTAAACTACTTAACGAGCTCGAGAGGGACCTTGCTGTGTTAAAATATTCAAATACGGCAATATAGCGATGTTACGACCGATATTGCCATGGCGGCAAACTTTGGTATTTCGGTATTAAAATTGCAATGAATATTCAAGTGGAGGGATCCTCGGACTACAATGTTAGTAGTTGGACTAAGGAACAGGTCAGAGGTGTGTAAATTATGGCATTAATCTTAAACCATGTCTCACCTCCAGCAAAACACCAAGTCAAATTGATTTTTTGTGTGAAAAAAGTTATATTATTATATCATAATTTACATTTCCTTATTTTTGGTCTTTCCTCTTTCCTTTTCTTCTTATTTCGAACACCCTGTATCTCGGAAACGGAGCAATTTAGCGGATATGTAAATTACTTCGTTTCCGGGATACAGAATGTTGAAAATAAGAAGAAAAGAAAAACGAATTTCAGAAACAAAACAATAATATCAATTTTTAGCCATATATGAAAAAAATAAATATTTTTTTACTTTTAGAGGAACTGATAGGGTACCATTTTCTTAAAAGTTAAACCGAAACTCGTTACGGATGCCACGGATAAAGACGAAAAAAAATATTTGCATTAAATAATGCAATTTGACGGAGAAATTTGAAGTAATAATAAAATTTTCTAAAATTTTCATCTCTATCTCTTTTCTTAGTCTCTTCTTTCGAACATCTTGTATTTCAGAACCTAAGCAATTTAGCAATTAACCAAGATATGTTTATGTTGTCTTTTTTACATAGAGGAGATACAATTTTAATTCTTAATTAATGATTTCTAAACGACAAAACCAAAACAACAAAATAAAGATACATTGTATTTAATACAAAACTACCAAAATTATTTTGAATTTAATGGACAGATTTACATCTCTAAGGAAGGTTTGCTTATGGGAAAGCCACTTAGTCCTTTGTTAGCCGAGATATTTATGTATAATTGGAAAATATCATACTAGAACATCCTTTAAATAAAAGTTTTCTATGGTGGTATAGATACGTGGATGAGGTCTTTGCTTGCTTTGTTGGAACGGGCAGACAATTGAATTCTTTTGTAAATTACATTAACTCATTACATAACCGTATAAAATTCACTATCGAGATTGAACAGGATAACTCTATTAATTTTTTAACTATTACGGAAATGCAAAACAAATTATATTTTTCCATTTACCAAAAACGTTCACACACGGACACATTTGTGAAAATGTGGTTTAAAAATAGCTTTCAGAACGAACAACACAGTAGGAAAATTTTTAAAAAAACAATAAAACCAAATGCCCAAAATCTCAAAAATCAGGTGCTTCCAGGTTGAAATGCGGATCTTGTCCTAAAATTTATATTGGACAGACGGGTAGATCCTGCAAGAAACGCATTAACGAACATAAAAGAGCGTTAAGAAACAATAATCTAGATTCTAATTAAACACAGAAAACCACATTTTTGACCACAATTTTGATATTTTACATACAGCCACAAAAAGTAGAAATTTAAATTTATTGGAAGCCATGGAGATTAATAAAATGAGACATTCAAATGTATTGCTTAAATACCTCTCCATTATTAAACTTAAATTCTCACAACATTAATTAAGGTTTTATGGTCATTTTTCGGTATATATGGTAGCAGGTAGTTTGTAAATATTTCATTTCATAAAGACACGTTGTCGAGACAATTGTCATGTGGAAATATATAATTTCGTGAAAATCTGAACTTTTAGTTCTTATTTATTTTGTTAAATGGATTTTCATAAAATAAAAGCCACCTCAGTTCAGTTCTTTATTTATTTTATATGGTAATGGGAAATTTGTGCTTCTATTAACCGAAATTACCAATTCAGCTTGCATTTGTATTATTTAAACACGGCAAACGACATTACAACGTAAAATTTGTTATACTTTTTAGGTCATTAATATTGCTTTATTTTTAATTATTTTCTCAAAATTTAGTTGCAAGGTTTATTTAACTTTATTTATGCATTATTTTTGTTATAAATAACTTTCTGAATATGGAATATGAAAAGTTGTGATTGCAATTTGTGTCATATTATTATTATTATTATAAATATTTTTATGAAAGTGGCATGTTCAAACCAGAAGTAGCCAAACAGAAGTAAATACATATCTGTTCACTTTTATTCGCAAAAGGTCTCACAAAATTATCAAAGTGTCTCCTTTTTTGAAGTAACTATGTCCTGGTCTGTAGTGTACAAATATGATTGAATACCAATAGAAAGAATTGTGGTCTATTTTGGACATTTGGTTTTATTGTTTTTTAAAAATCTTCCTACTGTGTTGTTCGTTCTGAAAGCTATTTTTAAACCACATTTTCACAAATGTATCCGTGTGTGAACGTTTATGGTAAATGGAAAAATATAATTTGTTTTGCATTTCCGTAATAGTTAAAAAATTAATAGTTATCCTGTTCAATCTCGATAGTGAATTTTATACGATTATATAATGAGTTAATGTAATTTACAAAAGAATTCAATTGTCTGCCCGTTCCAACAAAGCAAGCAAAGACATCATCCAAGTATCTATACAACTATAGAAAACTTTTTCTTAAAGGATGTTCTAGTATGATCTTTTCCAAATTATCCATAAATATCTCGGCTAACCAAGGACTAAGTGGGTTTCCCATAAGCAAACCTTCCTTAGAGATGTAAATCTGTCCATTAAATTCAAAATAATTTTGGTCTAAAGATACTATTAATCTAATAAATCCTGTTTCACCAATGGGTTAACATGTTTCCGAGTGAGCGTGAAATCTACTAAATCTATCACATCCATAGGTGGAATACTGGGAAATAAGTTTTGTACATCAAAAGACAATAGAGTTGCGTTAGAAGGGATTTTGATATTTTTAATTTTGTTGATTAATTCAAAAGAATTTTTTATTGCAAATTTTGGTTTAAAATCTGTATGGAACTTTATAATATTTACTAGTTTTGTTGAGAGTTTAACTGCTGGAGCTGTTACATAAGACACGACACATTTTTGACTACAATTTTGATATTTTACATACAGCCACAAAAAGTAGAAAATTAAATTTATTGGAAGCCATGGAGATTAACAAAATGATACATTCAAATGTTAACGATCAATTAGATTTAAATACCTCTCCATTATTAAACTTAAATTATCACAACAACATTAATTAAGGTTTTATGGTCACTTTTCGGTATATATAGTAGCAGGTAGTTTGTAAATATTACATTTGATAAAGATACGGTGCTGTCGAAACAATTGTCATGTAAATATATATAACTTCCTGTCAATCTAAACTTTCAGTTCTTAATTTATTTTGAGAAATAAATAATTATACTATAATATGCGAGTAAATCGAATAAGTATTCCACGATTTTGAAAAATCTGTAAACACTAGAAAATGCCGTTGTACAGCTATTTTTGTTTTTTGCTTTTAAAAAGGACAATAAAAAATTGCATCTGTATTTAATATTTCGAATACCACTTTTTTTTTATTCCTTATAGGGAACCTTATAAGCACAATAATTATAAATAAATTACGTTTATCCCAGTCGTCACTCTAAAAATTCGATATGTTGTCAGATGACTCAAACTGCATATGTGTTCTTAATTTGACAATTACACAATTACAACAATTATTGAATGTATGGTTATTCAGGAATTATCACCGAACTATTTATTATATAGAATGTACACCCAATTTCAAAATTCCCGCCCGACTTCAACCAAATTAAAAGTTGGATCGAATTTTCCAAGTTTTGGGCAAAATTCAAAAATTTTCACACAATTTTTTTCAAAAAGGTGCGCAAAATTTGAAATTGGTTGGGCAAAATCGGGCAAAATTCAAAGAATAAAATGTTGAAGAGCAGAAGTTGATGGGGGGAAACCAGATATAGGGGGGAAATTTGAATGAGTCTTTTTTGCCCGTTTCCCTAACTTGCCAGTCCGAAATTCGAACTGTAGAGAAAATAAACACCGGGAGAGCCGAAAATGCTTTCCGAATTCGAATAAAAATAACACGTCGATACGGGCAGTAGACGCGGCAACACCGCGCAAAGGGAAGCCGAAAGAAAAAAGCGCGCCATACCGATGCCCAGCCTGACGTTGCGTGTTCGATTTTGGCGGGAAATCGAGCAGCTCGCCCGGAACAGATTTCAAGGTCCGCTTCGGGGAATCGGCGAATCGCGTGGCCAGCAAACGGTGTATCGACCACCATACTACGAGGCGAAGGATGACTCTCTCGCCCATGGTAAGCGCTTCTGGCCACAAGGGTATAGCGACAAAGCGTGGCTAAATAACTCATCAATTTATCAGCAATCTGCCAATGGGCGGCGGGTAACCTTCCGGAATAATATGGCCGCAACCATCCGCCCTACACTTGGGGTATTTAACGTTGAACCGGGCAGAAGAACATCAAATTAAATCATATCCCGAACCAAATTTAAATAAACTTGAACGGCATATGACGTGGGACCCGAATAAGTGTCTTAATTTGGACGGATTAGTTGAATTTCAGGGTTTGCAGACAGCAGCCCTTGAGTCCATGCGTCTGTGATATCGGATTTTTTAAATCCAACGATAATTTTCCATGTTTTGGCGATATATAAAAGTTCTTTTTCTACTTACTCATTTAAGATACTCAAATACACAGATTTAAAGCGCGCACAATGACAACTTTAGGTACTTTAATCACGGGTCTGGGAGTTATCGAATATTTTCGATAGATTTTTAGCCACGGAAGGTAATTTTACGTTTGTCAATATAGTGCTTTTACTTTACCAGGGGTATGGGTCGGGATAAAATTCAGAATATAGAAAGAAGTAGTTAGAAATGAGGGTTTTTATTTTAAAAAACGTGGCCTTATTTCCTTTCATTCTGTTAACAATATTAGTGTTTCATTAGATTAAAGAACAATCTCTCGATACCAAGCATATTGTTTAAATTATTTGTATCGCTTTACTTAGAGGAATTAAAGCTAGGAGTTCCTGCAAATAAGTTTTTTGTGATTTGGCTATAACACCATTGACTTTTGTAAAAAGAATAGTATCAAATCCAAGTGAGGAAGTTAAAAAAAGTAAGCTTTCAGAAGTTTTCAAGACATTCAGCAGACCGCCCCCCCCCGAAATTTCCAAACATTCAGTTAACCAGTTGGCATCTTATGAAATAGGGCAGTTATTCATACTAGAGGAGGGTCAAAGCCTCCGGAAAAAAAAAAAGATTATTTATTGTAGGCACCTTTTAGTTGAATACACTAAAAAAAACGTAATACATGTGCAAAATGAAAAACTGTTTTCTTTCTTTACTGATACCTCTGAATGTCAAAATCTAACTTAAACTTTATAGTTCACTTATTAAGTTATTCCTTGGTCTAGTGCAGTGCAATTTCTATAGCAACGCAGAAAGATTTACTTACAGACTAAAAGAGACCGCATTCATTCATTGTGTGTAATTTCTAGCATTTTCTCTTGGCCGATTTACCGTGCCCCTGTCATTACTGAGATGCCAGGTATATTTTTACTGAAATCATGGCTTACAATTATATTAAATTGGAGAACGTATGAACACGTATTCCAAATCTCACTTTAACGCTGAATGAATCCGATCCGATACCGCAATTAAAATCCCCCAGGAATCCCTGGAGCACACATTACGGCGCTCTCCAACGATGGTCTTTTCTTTGCTGCCGCCGAGTTTGAATCGAAATCGATATTTATATACCGTGTACGACCGTTTAAACCGGGCCCCGCGTGCAGTTTTAATCGTAAAAAGCGAAAACTCGTAAGAAAATTTCGAAGTCGCCCTGGCCGAGCCGATAACCTAGTTTTCCAGCGAGTTTCCATGTGCACGATCGACGGTACTGAATTATAGTAATTAGATAAATTATCGTTAGTGCATGCGGGCATGATATTTTAACATGACGTTCGGCCCGGTGCGGTGGGGGGTTAGGAGGGTCGCTGCGTATTTTAAATGCTGACTCAGCTGAGGCGGTAGATCGCTGGTCGCACGCTTTGCGGTATATGGGCGTAGGGGGCGTGGTCGTTTCTACAATAATCGGTGAAATCCCCGCACAAGGACGTATGGAAACCCCGATTAAGGAAATATTTTCCAATATTTTAAGTATATTTGCCCAGCGGGTGAGGCCATTTTCAACACCTTCGAAAATTTTATATTGACGTTGCTGTTACTTTGATCGATGAGATTTTTTTTAAAATGTTTAAATTTTTATTGTTTACAATAAAAGGATTCAACACAGTTAAAAAAAATCTTGGTTCAATTTTTTAAAATAAAATTAGTGGAAAATATAATACGGTAAAATAAATGCAGATCAACGGCGCGGCGCAGTTGCTTCGTTAGGAGTTCTTATGTGGAGCTTATTATTCATAAGTACCACAAAAGTATAATACCACCAAAAATATAGTGCATTTATTGCTTTGATGCCGCGGGGTATTTTCGAATAAGTTTTTAGTTTAGAACTTAATCCAAATTGCAAAGTGTATTCGGAAGTATTTGACTGTGATCCTTCCAATAAGTACATATTTATGTAGCTGATATTCGAGCTTTGACCCTGCGGGGCTGTTTTCATTGGATAGTTTAAAGGGTGAGTACCTGTACTCTATTTATCTTACAGATAAGTTTTAAAATATTGATTTTGTCTTGTGTGCCTGTCGATTAACATTATTTTTGTGTCTTCTACATAGTTTTTCCATTTGTAAGCAACAACAGTCTTTTTTAAGGATATAGATTATATTCGCGGTACATAAAGGTACGTCATAAGAATAAAGATAAATATTTATTTCAATCTTACTACTAAATATTTTTTGAAGCTTAATATTTTTTAACAATTTAAAATGTGGAGACCGTGGAATGAAGCAGAAAAAGACATGAAAAACAACGCAGAATTTGAAGACGAAGTGGAGATGGTAGTCGAACCTAACGACAATTTAGACGACGACTACCTCAGCCAATAAAAAAAAACGGATCCATTTGACTCCAGATGCTAAACAAATTATTTTGGGATATTTAACAGCAAAGTGAGAGAAGATGCTGGATTTTCAGTTCCAAACAATTAATAAACGTCAAGTGCTAATGGAATGTCAAAGAATTTCGCAATGGCGGGTGGATTATTTAAATGCAATTGAAAAATTTCGAGAGCAAAATGGGTCAATAGCGTATTTAGACAAAACGTGGTTCGACAGTGTGTACTAGACGTGCCGCCTTCACATGGAAAACGCATAATAATTGTTCATCCCGGGTCCAAAAATGGGTGGGGGGAAGATACCTTATTTTTATCTGCCAAAAACCTCAAAGATTCAAGTGTGGATTACCGGAAATATTTCACGACTGGTTTGAAAATAAACGGTTGCCAAAACTATTACCAAATACTGTTATTGTGTTAGATAATGCCTCGTATCATTAAGCCCAAATAAGAAAAATCCCAAATACTTCCTCAAATAAAGAAGAAATTAAAGAATTTCTGTACGAAAATTATTTATATTTTGAAGAGAGCTACACGAAAAAACAAATTCTGGAAATATTAAAAATAAAAAAACATTTTAAGACTACAAAATTGATCATTGCATATTTAACCCGATTGAGATGATTTGGTCTGAGTTGAAAGCGCATATAAGAAATAACACTGCACCAAAATTTAGTGATAGTACCATAAACATAATTCCGCAATGGGTAGCTAAAATATCAGTACAAAGCTGGTTTAACTGTGAAAAACGACTAATAAAAAAAGAAAATATTTATCGAGAACGATTAGTGGCGGAGTTGATCATTGAATTAGGTGACGACTGTAGCGATAGTGACGATTTTTTTAGTGACTGATACTTTATTATTATTATATTTAATATTTTCTATATCAATAATTATGGTATGTAGAAATGTAATGAAATAGAACGTAATAAATTGTTACTTGAAAACATACTTATATCTCGCTGGTTAGTGTAGGTAGATAAATTCCTAGGACAGCAGGGTAGGTAGGGTATTCTATAAGGGGCAGCGGTTTTTGAATAGTTAACAGTAGGCAAAGTTTATCACCGGGTCGGTTGTAAAAGCACTATATTTCTGGTCGAAGTATAACAGCAACGCTTAAATAGCAAAATGTCTAAAAGATGCAGATGTTAAACGATTATTCATAAATAGTAAAATTTATGAGTTTTCATAAATCTCAACAAACAAATATTTCGAAACCCATAAGTAAGAAATATGAAAATGGAGGCTAATCGTGCTTAACTGATAATTATTATTTGTCTTTACCTTAAAATTTTTAGACTTTTTAACTAAGACTAAGATTAAATTTCAACTAAATAATTAACTAGGTTAAATTATATTATATTATATATGCAGGGTTTCGCAGACATTTGCCTCAGCTCAAAAACAGGACTAATTTTGTAAAACGAGATAAACCGCGAATAAAATTTTCGGAAACTTTTAATAATATTTATCATTATTGTGTCTGCAGTAAGCAAGAGATTTTTCAATTTTCATACATTTAGAGACACCATTGATATACCTTTTTATCACATTCAATGTATACAAATGTGTGTTTTTTTTTTGGATAAGAATTTATAATTTGGTGCAAATATATTTTAAAAAGTTATTTATCACACCCAGCGGCCGTTACATTTTATCTGATTTCGCACAAAAAAATTCAAGTTTATTTAAAATCGGGAAAAAAGTCAGTGATCGCAAAGCCTTTAAATATTTCTAAAAATATTACAAAAATATGAAAATCGTGGTGATAGGAGAAATGCTTCTAAGTCGGGAAGACCTTTTACAACTACCTCCAGGATTGATAGAACAATTTTAAGAATATCTAAATTTGCCATTGAAGTAACCAGTAGAAACGAAGGTCTTCATAGAACAGTTGTTGTTCAAAAACCGTTTCTCTGAAAGAAAAATAGAAAGAGCGAATTGAGTTTGCCAGAGCTCATCTCTAATGCGAAGTAATGCGGAGTGTTTGGATCTGACGAGACAATACGTAAAATTCAAGCCAAGGTGAAATGTTGGGGCGGGAACGTAATGGAGGTAAAATGGACCGATTTCAATATAAAGAGATATTCGAAAATACAATGCTACGATTTACCGAAGAAGAGATGCTTAGAACACGCATCCAAATTAGTGAAAGAATAGTTCAAAAAGAAAAACATAACTGTAATATAGCGGATTCAATATCAAAAACCAACAGAAACTTTTTAGTATCATTGAATACGGGATGGAGTATTTCCGGTTCAGCTGCAAAGGGACGGAGGTCTCCTGACCAGCCCGCTGATGGACCTGTTCAGGGCCTCCATTGCGAGGGGGTACGTGCCTGAGCTGTGGAGACACAGCAGGGTAGTGTTCATTCCCAAGGTAGGGCAGAGTGACTACACGGACCCGAAGTCGTACCGGCCCGTTTGCCTCACCAGCTTCATTATGAAGACTCTGGAGAGACTGGTGGACCGGTATCTGAGGGACTGGGTGGAGCTGGAAGCCCCTTTAGAGCCAGCTCAGCATGCGTACCGAAGTGGCGGGTCTGTGGGCTCAGCTCTTCACCATCTGACTTCCAGGTTGGAGGAGGGTATGGGCTCGGGACGGCTGTCGGTGTGCGTGTTCGCTGACATCGTAGGGGCATTCAATAACACGGCCCTGTACTGTACTTGTAAGGACCGGACCGGAGGATCGAGGAAAGACTGGGTGGGGAGCAGGTCTCCATCGGTTCATCACGGGGTTGTCCACAGGGCGGGGTCTTATCCCCGTTCCTGTGGTGCCTAGTGGTGAACGAGATATTGCATATTCTGAGGGAAGAACACGGGGTATATGCTCGGGCATATGCAGACGACCTTGTGATAATGACACAGGGGACGGACGTGAGGAGGATGCAGGGACTCCTGAACGGGGCATTGGCAAGATTCTCACAATGGTGCCTGGACAGCAAGTTGGCTGTCAATCCTGGCAAGGTGGAGATGGTCATCTTCACTAGAAAAAGGAAAATGGAGTGCAACCTCAACATTTCGATGGATGATGTGCCTCTTTTTGCAAGCGGAAGTGTCAAGTACTTAAGCGTATGGTTGGACTCTAAGTTGACCTTCCAGGAACATATAACATCAAGGTCCAGGTCGGCCTTTGGAGCTCTGTGGGCGTGCCGGAGAGCGGTAGGGGGCACTTGGGGCTTGGGGCCGAAGGTCATGCAGTGGATCTACGGTACCATGGTGGTGCCTATGCTCACGCATGGGGCATGGTAGCCAGGGACCAAAAGAGCGGGAGCAAGGCTAGTTCTTGACAAACTGCAGAGATTGGCTTGCCTCTGCATAACGGGCGCCATGAGAACGGCGCCCACGAGGGCCCTAGAGGCTCTGGTGGGGTTGCCCTCTCTGGCGGATCGGGTGCAGATGGAGGCGGCCAGGACAGCTGTGAGGCTGGCGAGCTGCGGGCTCTGAAGAGAGGGAACCTTCAATTGGGGTCCGTACGACATTTTAAAGGGCTGTCGCGGGGATCGCGGGGTCATGGGCATGCCAAGTGACGTCATGATCCCCGAGATGACCTTCTTTGACAAATTGACCTTTCTCTTTCCATCAAGGGAAGATTGGAGAGAGGGCAGAGTCGGCTCCTGGGATGGACTGCTATAGGAGGGGCGGCATTCTGGACGCCCTCTTGAGCGATCTGGGGGCACAACTGGTGGCCTAAGTGCTTGGACGCCCGCGAGGGCGCCCCCCTTTAATACCAATACCAATACCAATAACACGGGTGGTTCCAAGATTTTGCAGAAACAAAATATTAAAAATAATCAATCACATTTTTATTTGTAATTTGAACGCAAATAATTCTTTGCAAAACAACCAAATATCATTTTAGTGAAGTTTCGGAAATTCTTCCTATAAACAACTTACATAAACACAATGTTGACGTATTTTTCGATGTGGGGTATTTTTCTAACGAGTATTTATTTCATTCATTCATTCATTCATTCAAAAAAATCGAGAAAAAAATAAGTGACAATAGTAAACAATAAATAATAAATAAATAAATAAAATAAAGAAATCGATTTTGTGACTAACACCAAGAGAGCAGTCGAATGCCGCTTCAAACAGAGCAGGTTTTTCTATGAATTCGTAATTGTATGAGGCCAATATGAACAAGAATATGATGAAGCCAAAGGAGAAATTATATTAGTGAATTCGTCTTAAATACATACGAATACAACTATTCAATGACGGTACAGAAGATTTAGTAGTGACCAAGCTTTTCAGTATTTGCCCCAGAGTGGCGGGGGTAAAGGTAAACATTGACAGATAATTTTTTTATAGTAGTCTTGGATTTTTCTTTTTAATATTATTATGCATTTGAGTAAAGTGTGCCGTCTAAACAATGCCCCAAAAATTATTTAAAAACTTTTTTTTTTATTTTGACCAAGTCTACTAACACACCGGCTAAATTTGATAGTTCACAAGTGCGACCACACTGTAAGCAGTATAAACTAATACCAACAAGTGCCAATCACCTGTATATACAGTTCTGCATTACACCCTTTCCACGGCAAAGCAGGTGTTGTGTGTACCGATCGATTAAAATGTATTATAGAGACTCGAAAGCCGCAAATTGGTATGTCGTATACGTATAATTATCAATTATTATTCGTGCCCGCCGGCTTTGTACGGTTTTATTGAGACATTTTCACAAGAAACGCTCTCAACGTTGATTTTTCACGGGGAATTTAATGTTTACCGCACACTACGTCTCGTTTCCAAGAAACGATTATTATTAGATAACGAATCCTATTGTGCAACTTTACGCCAAGATTTCAAACGCCCGAACGTAACGCCTATTGTAGTATTAAGCAAAAATGGGAGAGTATCGTTTCTACTATGGCCCCTTATTGTTACACAATGAAATTATTTCATTTTAATTCACCTAAATGGCATTTCCATAACGCATGCACGCATTTGTAAATATTATCTGAACAAATTATATACGTAATCGGCAAAACTGCAGAAATCAATTGACCTGGTCGAAATTTATAAATGAGAAACCTACCTTGCATTTGCCTCGTGCGGAAATCTCAACCAGCGTTACGTGCAGCGCCCTTATTTTCTTATAAACAGCAAACAGGAACACAAAACTTTATCAAAAACTTTTTTAATTTTCTTAGACACGTCACTTCGACCTTTGCCCGCTACAAGAACGCCACCACAAAACATAGCCTACTGTTCTGTCATTTCGAAAATTCAAAGATTGTTAATATTTGGTGGTCGACAACGTTCGATAAGCGCGTGACGTCACTGCGTTGCCCTGAGCGTTTCGTTGTTATTTGGTCGGTTTTCGACATTTTTACAGTGCGTTATTAAATTTTAACACACCGATTTCGACGAAATGCCATAGATGGTTTTATTTCACAGAGACGACTTAAAATCTGAAGATTTGTTTAAAAATTGATATTGCAGCCCATAATTTTTATTTACCCTCGTCTTGTTTATACATCAAACAATTTCCCGGAGTGCTCGCCGGTTTCACTGTCCCTGTCCCTTCTAATGACCTCTCGTTTATTATAAATGTCGTGTGTCGCTCAGGTGGTCATTTAGCTAGATATAATTTTAGCGTACAAATTGTATGTTAAATTGATTTAATAACACTACACCTGGCACGGCCTCGAACGAAGTCTGAGTTATTGAGTAGCTACAACGACATTTGCCACATCGCATATACCGGTCGCATTTGAAAAATTACGTTTCCATTTGACATTTATCGCGTTTATGAGATCGGGTAATTAGCGCAATACTGAAATTGAAATGATATCGTTTGCTCTCATCTAAGAAGTAGAACCGGTCCAAGTAAAAAAAGTTGTAATGTTTTAACGGAGTGGATGAAGGAGTCATTCAATTTTATTTAATAATGACTCATGTTCAGACAAAAATCGAACGGCTGTCACAATACTCTTACCTGTTAATCATAATCAAGACCAACAAAGACCAAGACAATGAGTTGGGCTAGGTGCTGGTTGGTCAAGAGCAATAGCCTCATACTAGATACAAAAATAAAACTCTTTGTATGCTACATGTAGCTGTCTGTACAGCGTGGAAAAATTGACCATTGGGAATCAAATCAAAACTCTAACCTTCTGGCCTCGAGTTATACAAAAAGATCCTGAAGGTACCATGACTTACACAACACAATCACTTACTGAGAAGCAACAAAGGCTGATATGAGCTACTGCAGTGCAGTAATAGCAGAACAGACAGGAATCGTTGGAAAATTGACAATTAACCCTTTGCACTCGTATTCATGTCCTTTCGCGAGTACACTGTACTCGGACTATTATCTACTTATCTACCTACTCCAATTTTTTTATATTGTGTTTTTTTAATTAAAAAAAAATCGCTTTATAAAAACCATGTTTTTTTTTAAATATTTTATTGTTATTATCATAATCACTACCATTATTATTAAATAAATTCATACACAATATAAAAAAATTACATCCTATAATGTTGTAGTGTATGGTACCGTCACCAATGTATACGGGTGCAAGGGTCACAAATATACCTAGTTTCCCACCTGCTGCCTTGTACTTTACGGTTAGAACATACCGCACAGTCTTTTTTGTTCCAATCATGTGGACTAAAGTATGTAATTTACCATTTAGCCGCTCTTCTGTATCTACAGAGTATGGCCGTCAACCAATTCCCGAACAAACTTTAGATGGGTCATTGGTTTTTTGTTTTGACCCCGTTGTGAAATTTTATATAATAAATATGCGTTGACACTAGACATTTCGAGTTCATTTTCGCCACCATTTTAAAGACTTCCTCAGGAAACAGTATGACGCTGAATAAGGATCTGTGCGGTCGAGACTTCCCATAAATTTATTGTAATTGGCCGCTACATTTGTCTTATTTACTACTTGTAAGTTACCTCCACGTACTCCTCTGTTGACAGGTTGGGTTCCTGGAATATGCCAATAACATCAAATTACCTGATCTGCATGCAAATGTTGGTTTTTTGATAGAATCAGGTATAAATTTACCGTTGATTTGAACCGTACCTGTCAAACAATTCTTCTGCAAGTGGCAAGCTCGTATAGTATTTATCGGTGTAAAAATGATATCCTCTTCATCCTGGTTTATTGTCTATTAATTTTTGACACAGATGTGACACTATCCTCGTGCTTACAGGTAAATCAGGTCTCACTAAATCTTCCGAGGTCAAGCTTCCTTAGTACGGCAAAATTGAATAAACATATCAAACAAATTCGTATTCCCCATTTCGTAAGCTTGTTAGGATTGTAAGTTAAGAAACTAATTTTACCCTTAAATATAACAACAGATTCGTCCGCCGATATCTCTGTTGATGGAAGAAAATGTTCTATGAATTCCTTGTCCAAATAATCTACATAGTGACTGACTTTCTGAGTTCGAGCCCTAAAAGAGATTATTTTCATGCAAGTTCTCCTCTAAATATGCCACTACAAAAAGGTATTTTAGCGTTAAAATGTTGTTACCAAAACTATTGAAAATTAGATAAGATTATTGTACCCATATTCAGGACAACCCCAATAAATGCGGTAAACTCTTCTACTGTAGTATCTACACACATTTTGAAAAGCTCTTCGATGGGATTTTATGTCTAGCGTAGTTATTTGTTTTTTCCGCTACTTTTAATATCAGCTCATCGGTAAAAAAGAGCTTGAAAAAATCTGTGGGTTTTGTACAAGCATCAGAGTAAATAAAATCCTATCTGGTACCTGATCGTGGCATGTGACGTCCTGCCATGGACTAAAATTACCAGGTTGTTTTATATTCTCTTTTTCTTCAATGCTGCTTGAACTTGATGGTAAAGGTATGATTGTTTGTCTTTTAGCAACTATAATATCACTACCAGTACTTGAGTCACTAATATTATCACTATCCAATATAGCATTTTCAGGGGCGTCAATATAAAATTCATCGTCACTACTTTACCCAATCGTGTTAGTTATGAAACTGAGTAATATACAAAATGCAAAAATGGTGCACATGTAAACTGAAGTGCTTTTTTAAGTATAACCCAGGTAACCCGGCATATGTCCATCCAACCTACTTTTGTTTTATTTATAGAAAAAGGTAAAACTTGATATTGCCTATATTTATATTGAAAAATGACGCAATAGGTGCAAAATTTTTCCTGGCAAATTATTTGGTTCTTATTGAGTATCCGGTGTTTTATTCAACTCTCAAAATTATTTATCGTAGATATGGTGGGATATTTTTAATTTAATTCCTTTTATAGATTTGACGTTAGGTGAAACAGTCGATAAGAAACTATTTTTTATGAAAAACGCAAGGCATACAAAGTTTTTTCATAATGAGCCATTCCGGCAATTTAAATTTAATGGAAACAAATTATTGGTATCCACACAACAGTAGGTGAAAGGCTAGTGTGCAACACCACTACCAACTACGTCCAGAACCCCAACTTCCCTAAGTGCAAAATAAGTTAAGCGATGCAGTCTCGCGTAAGCTCAACGTTGTCAAATTAGGGTGGCCATTTTGTATTATAGATCCATTTACCTGTTTGCGTCATCCCGTGCATCAGGGGCGATCGGATTAGGCCGCAGAAGCCATACCAAAAGAGGGATTGACGCATTTTGCACCACTTCAGGGACAAGGCCACGCACTTGTTTACCGCGGGCTGTTTTCATGGCCACAAAAGCCTTTTATTATTAATTATTCAACGAGCGGCAGTTTCGGTAGCAACAACAACTTTGTACATAAATAATGACGGATACTTAAAGAAAATTCGATAGCTCTACACGTATATACGTTGATTTTTTATATCACTGGTCAAGTTATTTAGCAGCGTTATCAACGTTTTTATGGCATCACATTATTTAAGATTGGAGGTGTTAACAAAAAATACTGTTGGAGCACTGATAATTAGAAAATCATATATTTCGTATAGGAGAAAAGAGAAATTGACTTATTTGGTATTAAAAGATATACAGAGAAAATCGCAAAACAAGGAATAATTTGTAATAATATGTAATATCTATATTTTAAACAACATAATAGTAAAATTTACAGAATAATAAATAAATTGCTCTAGTAGATCGATAACGGGTGCGCATAAAACGAGACAACAGGGGAGAAATGTTTCAGTATCTGTAACAGGTTACCTTTAAAATAAATCAAACAATATTTTAAATTCTGTTGCGAATTTTTTGCTGGCGACTTTTTAATATAATTACTGCAAAGGCTAAATTTGATAGTTATTGGGCAGGTTAAAGATAATAATAATGGTCTAGTTAATAAATTTATATGGTTCTCTTAAAAAATAAAACTTTTCTAGCCCGTCGTTCCTGTGAAGTTGGGCCGTAGGGAATTTAAAAATCAACTTTAAATATCTGCAAAGGCCATGTTTCATTTTATTCCTTTTTATTGTCAAAATATTTAGCAGCGAACACTATTATTATTGTATTTTTATGAAAGTTTCGCTCATAAAAAGGCGCCCGACATTGTATAAAAAAAAGGAAGTCTCAAGCCTTTTCATAATGTGTGTAATTGTTTGAAATAAAGAGATCATATCTTTTTTTTTCAGGTAATGGAGACAGTTGCTTTAGGTAAATTCATTTCACGACAAATATCACTCCGTTTCATACGCTTTTAATTTTTTGTACAACATCGAATTTCTCTTTCAGTGTTAATGCTTATCGTTTTTGCTTCTGCACTTGAAAATCTGTCATCAATAGTCTCCACGGAATCTAAATCACATCTGAGATCAAAATATTAACAAAACAAATGTGCTAAGTATTTTAACCCTTCTCCCGATAATTACGGAGGGACCCCCGAAAAAGTTCATTAAAAACGGAAAATGTATTTTAATCTTGACGAAATTTAGTTCACTGTATCCGAAAGTTCACTATATCCGGGTTCACTGTAACCAGTAAAAATTTACATTTGTCTTATGAGACTTCTTGAGTGTATTTCAAAAAGTCCTCACAATAAACGGGTTTACTATATCCGAACTCCACTGCAGTAAATGAAAATATCATTTAAAAAAATTTAATTATCTTTATTATTTCCACGACGTTTCAACTGGTCAAGTATGTCGAGTATTCTTCAAAGGTGAATAAACTGTGATATTTTTGTTGGAGTTTTTATTGTTTGGAGTAAAAGGATTCAGTCAAAAAAAATAATGCATATATATATATATATATATATATATATATACAAACAAACTGTTCATTATTGGGATCACCCCAACTTCGATGGATCGCCGTAAAGGGAGCAATAAAAAATGTTGAAGCTCAAAGCAACGTGGCAATTTATTGTAATATCTAGCTTTCGCCCATGGATACAGGCTTCGTCAGGACACTAAGTCATATAGAGAACAAAAAAAAAACACTTCATCAGAGTTAACAATCTAACCAAAAAAATAGTGAAAAACTTACACAACACGCCTCTTTCAACCTCTACATATAGAGAGATGACATTGGTATATAAAATAAAGTGTTTCGCCGGTTCTAACTATCAACATAACACTCGATGGATGAAATTTATGGAAAAAATTTTACAATTGTAAAAAATATTAACCTCCACCACAACATTACAAAACAATCCCACTAACATAAAACGTTAAGGTCAATAAAATATCCGGATTGATAAAATATTAAAAGATGAAAAAAAAACAGCCGATTTGTTACAAATGACACTCCGTATTGTCGAGAAGGAAAACTAAATGTGTGGGAACTTATTAACAATTCGCAATAACCTAAAAAAGCCACAATCAATGATACCAACTGTACAGCCAACCATAACATATGTAAAACACCAAACAAGGGAGGGAATTTTTAAACAGAATTCTTTCAAATATATATATATATATATATATATATATATATATATATATATATATATATATATATATATATATATATATATATATATATATATATATATATATATATATATATATATATATATATATATATATATATATATATATATATATATATATATATATATATATATATATATATATATATATATATATATATATATATATTCTCACGTATTGATTCACGGATGGAAAAATGTGATGACACTATACTCCGGGATATCATCCGTTCGCTCGTTGAACTCCGACTGGAATCCTGCATCCGACTGGAATCCTGCAAATCCTGCATCCGACTGGAATCCTGCAGACGTTTCGCCAAAATCTCACTTGGCATCTTCAATGCTCGCGCTCCGAAAACACTTCGAAACAGTGTTCGAAGTGTTTTCGGAGCGCGAGCATTGAAGATGCCAAGTGAGATTTTGGCGAAACGTCTGCAGGATTCCAGTCGGATGCAGGATTTGCAGGATTCCAGTCGGAGTTCAACGAGCGAACGGATGATATCCCGGAGTATAGTGTCATCATATATATATATATATATATATATATATATATATATATATATATATATATATATATATATATATATATATATATATATATATATATATATACCAATGCATGGAAGGGGAGGAGACCCCGTATCATCTGCTCACCGAGTGCCCTGCCTTGACATGGGCAAGATTGGGAGTCTCCGGAACGGCCCTGATCGATCCGGACTCAGTGCACGGTATTGGGCTAAAGGAGTTGCTGACCCGCGAGGGCGCCCCCCTTTAACACCAATACCAATACCAATATATATACCAATACCAAAGTACCAATAAAGCAAAAAAGGCATAAAACTAACAGCAACACTTAAACAGCAAAATGTCTACAAGCTACACAAGTTAAATGATTACTCACAAATAATACAATTTATGAGTCTTCATAAATCTAAACAAATTTGGACTTTTTTTTTATTATTATCTCATTTTTAATATTTTAATTTATTTTTTTTTATCATTAATTTTATTTATTTTATTATTAATTTATTTATTATTTAGTATATTATTATTAATGTATTTATTATTGAATTATTTAAGTAAGCCTTTAGGTGAATAGTATTGCTGAAAACAACTGCTGAGAAACCCTGCGCTCAATATTTTCACGCAAAGAATCTGTCGAATTGACCCATCTTTCCGACTCATCCTGTATTGCGCGTAAGCGTCCGTCACGCCAAAACCCGAGAGGCAGCATACAACCAGGCCTAGTCGTCAGGCCCGGAGGAGGAAGCCTTATAATATTCTGGCAACGTGACCCTGACCAAAGTTTACGTAACAAACGAGTCGAGTGGGTTTTGCGAACACGCTGCCTCCATACTTTATTGGAACGTCAAAAAATGAGCAGGAAAAAAACACACACACACACGGTTCCCGAATCAAGGTCAGGCTTCCTTGTTGTGTGGCTCGTTTTGCTTTTTTACACGTCGCGGGGTTGCCGAGTCGCCGCGTTTTCCGGTGCTACAGGTATTTCGACTGGGCTCCGATCGTCTCAAGGTCGCTGGCGGCACGTGGCAACGCCGCGCGGTTTCCGCTTGTGCATTAATTCTCTCTGCTCGGTATGCGGTGGTTATCTCTGCCGCAGAAACAACTCGGAAAATATGCAATAAAACGTTTTAACTAGATGCTTTTAATTGGATTTCTAATTTGTTTGTTTTTGTTTTCACATAACCCCGGCGGGCTTTCGCGAAATAGTTGTGCCGGAAAAACTAAAACTAAAGTTTTTTCCTCTCGTGTAACCTCTGTTTTAGGAAAGCCTATCTATTTACTTAATGACCGTTAATTTGGCTCAATTAGATATTTGAAATGGTAATTAACATTACTGATTAGGGCACGGGCTACCGAACAATCAATCATGTCGCTTTAGTGTGCGTCTTGCGTAAAACGCGTCGCAAATTCAAAATTGGCGTCGCATCAAAATAGCGAGATTTCACTTCAAAAATTTTATTAATTTATGGTTTTATTGATTTATGAAAAAGCAATTTATGTGGTCCACGTTTCAACATTTAGAATAAAAAATGAACCTTGCGTTCGGCGGCAAATCATCGCTGTTATTCGTGAAGAAGGCATTAAAATTGATTTAACCTCGAGTAGTGTTAGCTTAGAAAATTTCACACCGGTTTATTTTTAATAAAAAAAAGTTCCAAGGAATATTTTGTGGTTATGTCAAAAAATTTCCACTGTAATTCGCTGTTGATTACCTACCCTAGAAAGAAGAATGCGTTGTGATAGAAATCTGTGGCATCAATTTTGATTGAAATTAAAAAAAAATCCTCAAGCCTATAGGCTAACCTTTTGCCGATGAAATGACATGTAATGTTACCTAAACTGGTTGTTCTATAATAAATTAAAAATTAACACAAACGAAACAAAATACAGTTTTTCGGCAAAAAAGAAAATGAACCTCAATTACATAGAAGGATAAATAGTAAAAAAGATTAGAAGCTTGGTTTAATAGATTTATTGGCCTAAGTAAAACTTAAAGTTGGCTACACCACATTATGAAAATAATTTAAAATAAAAATCATAATTATTAACAATAACTAAAGTGGCATTTAAACGTAATATAAAAACAAAAACACATAGATCTATGTATGCTTAGAGTTTTGATTATAAATAGTATATCAGTAATAAATACTAAATTTTGATATCATGCCTTTTTTGTTTTGTACAATATTGTATTTAAAAAATTGTTTATATAGTCTTACCAGATACTTTTTTCTGAAATATTGATACAAAATTGCAGCACATAAATGAAACAAAATTAATGTGATGGAGGCTGTCTACATGCAGGTCTATGTACTCCTGTAACCTAAAAAATAAAATAAAATCTAATTTTCAACAACTAACACTAAGATAAAAATATGGGCGTACACAATGAGAAAACAAACAAGGCGGTCCCCAGGATGTTCACCTCAAAAATTAATTTTCTTTTTTTTTTCGATATTATAATTATAAATTCTGGTTATTTGTACATTTTTAGCCCTTTGTATAATACCAGAAGTTAAATGGACCACTGTAAAATTCTAAAAAAAGCTATTCCATTTTATGATAACCGAATCATAATTAATCTATTTATTGAAAGTTTTTCGGATAATTGTATGCATTTAGCCTAAAGCCAGTGCTTTCGTTTACTACAGTAACGATTTTTTGAATTAAATACTTTTTAATAAATAATTATAATTATTATATTATAGGTCAAAAATAAATCGACTTGATTCTTAAGTCACAAAAAATAATAAAAAGATTAAGTTCGCCGCCTTGCCTCGCCATCGCCTACCCGTGTAAATGTTCAGAAGAGAGGCACAGAAAAAATAATGTAAATAAGGGAAAAGTACTGTATACAATGTGAGCAATAAAATGAAAAAAATATTTAGAGTGTGCCTATGGCTGAGAGTAAGTCCTTAGGTGGATAATAGCTTTTCTTAAAGGTCTCCTGGCGATCGGCAACTAGAAAATGGTAACTCCTAATTGCTGACGTATTTGAAACAAAGTCGCTTTATTTGTTCTCGACAATCAATTTTATTATCTGTCGTTAAACAATAGAACGTGTACCTTAAATTGCAATCGTATAAGACATTCATAGGCAAATCGACAGCATTTTTTAACATTCTTTCTTTGATATACGCAACGTCTGTTAACATTTACTCGCTGCTCAAAGGTTATTTCTGCATTACAATTCGATGTGTCGTAATGTCGGCAAACAATGGCTGCTTGGCAGTAATATTAAAATATTGAGTCACCCAAACGTTATAGTGCCAACATATGACCGTTCGAAATTTATCATTCACGCGATAAGGCGTTAACTCATTTTTGTCCTACCACTTGGCAATATGCAATACAATACAATGCAGTACTTTTTTGAAGTTCCATTACACAAATATATCAACAAAAAAAATCCCTTAAATGGACAGTAATTAGTCTATTTGCTTTTCCGATTTCAGCAAAAAGAATTTTGCTATCACAAAAAAGTGACATGGTACTTACTTTAAATAAACAATTCGCAGTGTTAGATGGCAAAGCCCTTTAGTGGAGCAGAAGACAGCAAAAAAAATCAAATAATTCTTTTTTTTTTTTGGATTTTGGATAATAAATATTTATTTTATTTGTTTGCATTAGTTCAGAAATTCCGAAATTACCTTGACATGAAACATTGCTGTACGACAGTCTAGTGAATTCAAAAGCAACATTTATAACACGATGGATGTATTATCGATTGTTGATATTGGATAGTCTGGATCTATCGGAACTTGCTTCGTCCTGGATCTAGGGTCTGTATTGATGGAATATTCAATACAACAATCAGTCCTAAGTGGTAGTGTTCATAGCTCCACTCACGTACAGTCTCGTCAGTCTTTGTACTCTACTCAGCTGCCTGATGGTCTCGCACCTACGTCATTTTTCTCCACTTAATGGCTGATTCTTTCCACTCACTCTTCTGTACCTTCTCAACTTGAATTCTAGATACTTTCTTTTTTTGAAGATTTGTAACTTTCATGGATTTAGTACCAGTAGCTTGAGTCGGTATATAAGGGTACATCTATTGACAAATCTTATTAGGGTGAACTTTTAAGGTACCAGTTTCAGTCCTTTCTGTCTAAGATTAGTAGAATCAAATTTAGGCGGTGGCAGCGGATGGAAACGAACTGTCGATAGGCCTTCAGATCGGCATAACACCTGTTTCTTCCTATTCTTGGTAGAATTTGCATTCAGGGTTTTCTTCCACTTATATGAAGCTTGCCCCTTAAGTATATGCCTCAGCATTATTCATACGTAGCCCACAGGCTTGCTTCTGCCTGAAATAGTACTAGCAAACTCTGCTTTTCGCGTTTCTTGGAGCTCCGACTGTCACTAAGGTGTAAATTGAGCTGAGACCCACCTTCTAAACTCCAAGTATGCTTTTATTTTTGGAGAGGAGCGGTCATTTTAAAATATTTAAGACACGGCGTTTAGGCTTACGCTGTCCAAACGCACCTTTCAAACCATATGTAACCCTTACTATAGTACTCATTTTAAAAGTAATTTTTAGTTTAAAAACCGTGAGGCAGAACGAAAAGTTCAAGAGACACTTTTTAAGCTACTGACGTAAGTGTCTTAGAATACATTTTTCTACATGTTAGAGTAAAATTTAGTACCAAAATTGATATATAACAATAACAATATTTTGCTAGTCGTCTAGGGGTGGAAGCAAAATAATTGAATTATAGAAAATAACAGTTCATTTGCAAAAACCAACAAATGGGAAGAGGCACGAGGTTATATTTGCAAAAAAATAGCCTTGTCAGAAAATAGGGGGTTTCGCACAAGTGCACAATTAAAAAATATAAGCGACACTCATCAACGCCCTGTATAACGTAACGCTGAAACAATCGCGAGATATTTTCTGTTTCCGCTTCACAAACGATTACAACTTTAGTTTTGTTGCCTTCTTTCTCCGCTCGACGTTGATGTTGCAACGTAAGCGAGTCCGAGTTGACGAAATAGTAAAAAAAGGAAATTATAAACAGTTAATGACTGGCGTTATTGCGAAATAACGAGTGCGCAGCAGATCGGAACGCGATGGAACGTGCAGAAAGAAGTATACAGGGCAATTCAAATTCGAACCCCGTCTCATTATGATCGAGGAAAAGCTACGCTACGAAAATATTAGGTCTCCCGCAAGAACGAAAAATTGAAAATTTCGATTATATTTCTTCCCGTTTTATTGGATTAGGAGACCCAAAATCTAAATCATGTTTCCATTTTCACTTTTCTTCAACTACGACACGATATCAACTTTAGAGCAGCGTCAACTTTATTTTTTATTTATATTTATGGACAGTTCCAGTTCTAAATAGATGCAAAACGACAACAGGGTGACCCACCATTAAATTTTGGGAACTCCATAATAAAAGTTGTTACTTTTATCAAATACACACTGAGAAAGTCGATAATAAAAATTATAGATAAGTGCAATGCATATAGCCATATTTTGATACATGCGTCGTCAATGATAGCTAACATTATCCATAGTTACTATTGCGTCAATCGGAAGATATTTTCCCGTTTCTCCAAAGAATTCGATACACAAGTTTCAATAAACCATTTTCGCTTCCAATGACGATGTTGGTATTTTAATACCAGTCAACCAACTTTCAAGAAAAGTTTGAGGAACGCTAATAATGTTTTCATATTGCCTCATTTTTGGTACCACACAACACAAATTAATCCAAGTCTCAAGATAAAAAAAACATTCTTCTGCTACTGTTTAATACTTTTAAACTGTTTCATCTGCCAAGTGATTATGCTTTTGCAAGGCAAAATTCATATCCTTCAAGGATTTCGATAGCATTTTTCTAAGTAATACTATCTAATTAAAATTACATATTTTGTGTCATTACCAAGGATTTTTGCTGATCTTCCTGAATGTTTTGGGGTACGTTCCAGCTGTCTTTCTTTTTTGCATTTTTTAAAGTGGGTTCTTTCCAATTGCAGTCCTTCGGCAATATATTTTAACATTTTCTTGCATGGCGATTATCATGTGCTCTAGCCATTTTACTAATTTCGTTATTACTATTAACAGTATGAGCTACATGAGCATTTAGCTCAGTGTATTTTCTGCCTCATTTGTAAGGGCTAAGTTTCTAGCGATAGGCGGCTCTCAAATTTGGTCATACCGAACGGAATTCCCCGCATTGTTACTCTGGTAATGCAATATTTACACTTAATACTTAACACATACGATGTTTACTTGAAATTATAGGTCAAGTGACACGCTCAAATAGTTTTCTAATTTCATCAAAATGGAATCTGAATCATAAGTATAAGTTTTTCATGATTGGACACTTTGACATACAATGAATAAACTGTCTCACTTTACCGTGCGTAATTTTTAAAGGTCCTAAAGATAAAAAGGAGCTCGAAAAAGAGAGAATTACTGCAAAATACCCTTCCCACCATAAAAAAGTAACCTCTCAATCCCCTTGAACAACTAAACCATCTGTTTTTATTGTCTACTTATTTTAGTGCGCTTTTTTAGTTTTATTATTACGCTGCAATCACTAGACTAGTACCAGGTGACCTCGTTCTACAAGAAACGATTCCACTATTCGGAAGTATAGGTATTTGTGTTGTAATGCATAGCCGGAGATACCTTTTTCCAAAAACGGACATCATTATACTCAGTTGTCCCTGACGTAATACAACCAACGGTTGTCTGACGACTGAGAAGGAAAGGTCAGCCAATTAACTTTACTCTGCTGTATGAATTTTCCCCCTTAGCGGGAAATAATAATTTGATTAATTAATCATGATTCTGTATTCTATACTACGTGAAGTACTGGAAAAAAATTACATTTACAATGTGCAAAATGTTCAATTTAGAACCAATGGCGTCGAAACTACTAGTATGAGCAAGACATCATAGTACCGACAATATGTATATATTATTGTTTAAACCAAATCTTTTCCAGACATAATTATTGTGTTGCGACTATTCACTTTCTTACAATCTTAATGACGCGGATATTACGGTGTTTTAAAAAGAAAAGTTCTTACAACAAAAATACCTCTGAACAAATCTCGTAGATCAAGGTATCAAGAACATTCTAAATAATCGAATTGTTAAGTTGGTATAGAGTTAAGCAGGGGGTGTATATACTAAAAGACCTAATGCGTAAATATTTTTGATAAGGAATGGTTTTTATATCACACAAATGGCATGATTTTATTATCACATAAGTGGGCAAGTGGTAGGATTTCCTTATCACGTTGGTTACTATACTACGATACTAATCACGATTTGTCGGCATATTTTACAACCACTTTAAAACTACACTTTGCGCACGATTATTGGTGTCTTACAATATAGAGTATAAAATACAATATTTCTCATCTAATTATATAATTTGCAATATCTGGAAATATTCAATTTTTAGTTTTTCTTCTTCTTAACCGTTAACGTTATATATCGAAAGTTTATTATCTCATCCCTATGTAGCAAATTAAGCTACTTGAAAAGCCGTTTTTTGACATTTCATTTGTTGTTTGACTGTTGACTGCTCATTTAAAAATTTGCTCTTGCGAAGAAAATGTTCCCGAAATGTGTCAGGAGAACCTGAAAATGAGAAATATTGTATTTTTTCTCTTACAAGGAATGTACCTACTTAATATTGAAATAATAAGAATTAATAATTAACTTTGAATTTGAATATTTTGTTCAACTTCATTGCAGATTATAAATACAAAAAAAACTAATAATAAACTTAAAACTATTTGGGCCATAGATTGCGAGTTTCCATCAACATAAAATATTTATTACATTATTCCATATTAGTACAGATTTTTCCCAAAAGAAATCAATATTTTTTACCCGAGAACCATTGTCTGCGACAAAAATTCATTAAAGCTCATTAAAACTTTGTTTTTCGTCTGTAATAGTACCTACAAAAGTTCTGAAAATGTAAAATCGGAATCTTTTATTACATCAACTAGAAATCGATATTTCCAAATCCCATGGCTTCATTTTTCGTGTTTGGAATCAACATTTTTTCTTTATTTGGGTCGTTTTCGGAATTCATTTTTTCCAATAATCACTTTAACACTCTACTGAAGGCCGTTGAAAAATTAACAAATATTAAAATCAAAACGAAAATCATTTTGGTAGCCACCTATTTGGCGTTTTCTTCTCATTTTCCGTAACATCTACGTGCACAAAATTTGACAATATAATACATGCACCATACTTATTTTAAATACAAACAAGACTTTTAACTACTTACGATTAATTACATCACTTGATATCAAAACATTACCAGCTAGACTTCGATCGACAAAATAAATTCTTTATAAATTCCTAAATAGTCGACAAAATAAATTTTGAAACAAAAATAAGCACTTATAAATAATCCAAAGAATTATAAAACTAGTTTGTTTTCTCTGACTGCGGCATTTTCTTCCTTTTAAATAAAGCTTCTATCGGTTTATTTATTGCAACGCGTGTGATCGATAAGTTCCTATATCGCGTTCTATTAATTTTTTACGCTGCGATCCTATAAACCATTTTATAAGCAATTACGTAACTTCGCGTTGTACGCACGCGCTTACCAAAACCGAGTCGACTAAGCGAAAACATTCGGCAACGTCGCGCGACAAAATAGACAAGTTGCGAAATCGTGCCGTTAAAACCGTTGCGTGTCGAAAGCTGTTGCCATGGCGAAAGTAGGCGAAACCCTCTCGCCGAATTCTCGGTCCCCATTGGTCGGGACCGCGTTCCCTAAATAATCAAGCCGTTCACGGAACGTATACGTGGCGGACTTAACCTTGACGGGCGCTCGCCGGGACTGTTGTACCATCCTTCGCAAAAACATCTTCCACTCGTAACAAAAAAAAAATTGTTGCGATTATCCCGTTGCCTATTGTTTGGCCGCGTGTGTCGTAATAACGACCGGTTCGACCAGTTTTTCGGACGGGTTTCAAGGTTGCGATTCCCGCAACCCGGTCGTTGAATAAAAATGGTTCGAATAGGAGAGAGAAAAAGACTGACTGTTCGAATGAAAAAGTAAGTCCAGATCACTCCCCTACTCTACCACTAGGAGACGTGCGGCGGGAAAAACGTTCCTGGAAACACTGCACACCCGCGGAATTACCGCGCGACGACAAGATGGCGGCTTAATAACGCGGAAGTCGCGGGTAAGTAGGTCGACCCGTTCGGAACGTCACTGTCGGTCGGGCACTTGGAAACTGCGGCGCGGCGATCTAATTTACAAGTTACGATTCGCAAAAACTTACAAATGGGCCGACGAAATTGGAAAGCAAGCGCTGCTACTCATCTCTCTCTTTGCACGGACGTAAAATTCGAAACACTGCACACGCGTCGACGACTCGTCGAAGATTAAGAAACGAAACGGCGGTCGCGGGCCAAAGAGCCCGCGCCGGGAGTGGGGACGACGTCGGCGCGCCTCACGATTGGCCCGGACCTCCCCACCCCGACCGGATTAGATGGTGACGCAATGCGCTAGAGTAGCTGTCGGTTTTTCCCGACGTTGCGCGGTGTCCCTCTTCGTCGCACTGCACGACACGTGGCGGGTCAACGACCTCTCACGAAACGGGCACGTGTGCGCGGCCCGACCGTTTCGATAAAGGTAACAAATGCACTAAAGAAATGGACTCACCTAGTCGGTTAGAATGAAACGCGCGTAACGGCAACGCTGAAGTGGCCGTTTTAAATCGAGGCGCGATCCGACACTCGCGAACGTTCGCAGCGGATTAAAACTAAAAATCGCGCGTCGAGGGGAAGAAGGAGGGAGCGCGCGCGAACAAAGGAAAATCGAGCGGTGTGGGGAAATATACATTCGCTTTCAAGTATTGATCGGCGGCTCGGATTCGGCCGCGATCGGCAACGTTCGCGTCCGAGTCGCTGAAAATGGGTCAGTAGAAGTATACACGTGTCTACAATTTTGGCCTTGACTCAGATCCTTCTCCGGCTGGTGATAAACGGCGGAGTTTTACGAACGGGCGCGAAGGATCCGGCGGCGACAGATTTTCGCGGGGAAAAATTATATCGCAGGGCGCCATATTTGAGGAGAATGACAAATTACGAAGGAAGAAGCGACCCGACGCGAAAGCGCAAAAAAAGTTAACCTTAAAAACCAACTGAACGAGAAAGTCCGTGCTAGTGGACTAAAAGCGATGGGAAACGTTGCGTTTAGCCGAAAGCAAGCATATGAAAAACTGTTTTTCCCTTTGAGAGACAAAATATATAAAAATAAACATTTTCCCATACGAATAACTGAAGTCAGTTACGCTAAAAACAAAACTAACCAAAACACGGTGACAAAAAATGGTAGCTGTATAAAAGTCAACAGCAAAAATGAAACAATATGTTTAATACACATGGATGTATCTATAACACATTTTCTTTCAAGGAAAACATGGGTCCAATACGTTTCGTAGCTATAGGGAGTTAAATAATTTTTATTTTGTTGATTTGGAGGTTAAACGGTAATTTTAATTATACGTGGTATTAAATTTATAAAATTAAATAATTATAATACCAAGTGAGATATTCAATACAGTGCATAACACAACATAAATGTATTTAGCTCATTAAACCAAAAGCCTTCTTAATTTTGTGAGTAGCGATTTTTTTTTATAAAAGTATTGCAGCGATAGCCCAGACGCACTGCAGTGGTTCAAGTTGTGCGAACTATCTTTGTAGTAAAATATGTGTTTCTTGGAATAACTTAACCCCCCCCCCACACACACACCATTTTAATTGGAATTGCTTCTGTCGTTTTGGATAAATTTAGAGTAAAAAAATATATATAAATATTCTTTGGACACCCTGTACCTACGAAACAAAGCAGAATCGGGTACATGTGTTTGAAAGACCCTGTATCTGCATATGTATAATAATATAGAAAATATTTCATATTACCCAAGTGTTTTTATTTGATTCCTTATGTCGTTGGCCTCAAAACTAAAATAAAATTTAAAAAAAAGTACAGAAAAATTGTTGCAATTTTATATATAAAAAACATTTAAATCCCACAGCGAAAGGCAATTTTAATGTAGCTGATTTCGGCTATTCTAATGTCATTAACATTTCTTCGTAAAATGAAAATGACAGATTATAATAATATACGGTAAAAATTGATGCGCCGCAAAGAAGAGAATGATTTTCCGCACATGATTGTATATTATTTCATCCACTAACCTGCATTTTGCGCCATTCTCTTTCTAAAGAGCGATTTCAACATACTTAACTCGTTTTCTCAAAAATGCGGCATCCAAACTTATTGATGATCTGTCAGCGACCATGTTGTTTGTTAAATGCCGCAAGGTCAATGGTTAAAATTTATTTTCTAGTTGCTGAAAAAGTTCTTGTATTATCAGCATTAGGAAGCGTCTCTATGTTTTTATTTTCGGAAAAACATTCATAATTCATAGCCAATATCAGTTTTAATGTAATTAATTTGGTCTTTTAAAAAATCTTTCTATTTCTATGTTCATAAAGGCTTCTAAAATACTAAAGTACAATTCTAATTTATGTAAATTCGGCTAAATAAGCCAAAGTCATATTAAAAAAAATTCGACGGTGTAACTATATGAAACCTTATCGGTTGTGATCTTGTGTAAGTGAAATAGTTAATTGAGAGCTTTTTCGAAAAGTTAAACATTTTTTATTTTTTAAAATGTAATACATTTGTAGCTATAATCATGTACATACTAATATCGAAAGTATCAAGGCAAACAAAAAAAGCGAAATGATATAATATCAATTTAATTTGATTTCGCTAAAATTGTAAATTTTAATAATTATACCAACTTATACCATCAATTACAAGCTGGAAAGGACTTGAGTTCTTGAACAGGAAAAGAAATATAATTTTAGAATATCTAACCTCAAAAAATTCGTTTTCTAAGTGCACAAACAAAGAGTAATACCTACACCTAACGGGTAGGCAAATACATGTTATGTGGTAATAAATTTGGTATAAATTAATATTCAAGGAGCAATAAGAAAAAAAACGAACACATTAAAATTGTACAACAATAGAATGTAGATTTCAAAATTTCAGCAATTTTTTTATGCCTGTTGTAAAATTCATTAACGATTTTCAGTTTTTTAAGATTACAGTTAATTTTTGTAGTTTTAAAATTAACATTATGTAAATAAATAATAGCTCTTTGTTAAGCACGTGGCTAGCTTCATTTATTCATTATTGGTCTCTGAGAGCGAATTGAAACATGAAAATGCTTTCAAAAAATTGGGATTTCTGAAAAATTGTTTCCAATTATTTTTTTGGCTGTTTTCTATTTTTATAGAGTAATGCTTAGTCAGTTTCTTAAAAGATACAGGTATCTCAATAAAAGCAGGCACGAAGTTTGCTTGTGACATTTTGTATTAAATACCCATGATCAGAAGTGTGTATCTATCTTGGATAAAAACTAATCTTAGCACGTAAAAAAATGTATATAGATTTGCGAGATCGAGGTCACATACTAGATTAGGTAGTTAGATAAATCTCTTATCGGTAAATTTCACGACCGAGAAAGGCTACAATATATTACACCATTTTTTAAAGATTAGGCATATGTAATATTTCAAAATGATTAATTAAATTCATTGTACGTATTGCTCTTCACGATCCATAAATCAGAACATATTTTCAACGTAGACTCATCGAAATATTTTTTCGAAAAAGGAAAGCCCGCTATTTAGTTTTCATATATTTATGTCGTGGAATGTCAATGGCACTCGTGTTTTTTTAGAACATATTTCAAAAAGTTGTAAATATTTGTTATTATGCTCATACTTATAAATTATGCATAGAAAGAAGGTTCTAATCTATCAATTATTCTGTAAATATGTGACGTATATTTGAAAATCTTACATAAAATTAATTAGATTAGTTGATAAAATAGGGGTAATATAGTCAGTTTTGTGAACCCATCCGTTTTCAGCTCGGTATTTTAAACAACAAAAACAGGTATAAGTAGATCGGGTCCTCGCCAAGTCAGTTTTGCTTAAAATTGAAAAGAGGTGAATATCTTCTTTAAACAGGTAATTTTTGAAATTTTGTGAGCTTCTTTTGATGCGTATTAAAGAAAAAGACGAATTTGGAATACCTTTTAGGTGGGTATATTTTCAAAAACTAGCGAGGTGTGGGATTTCCATTTTGAAGGCAATTTTTTTTTAATTATTGTAACATTTAACTCACAAACGATTTATGATATGCTAAAAAAACATACACCTTTTGGCAATACTGACAATTAGTAAAGATACAAGAGAATAAATTGGAGATAAAAAAAATCGTCCATATACCTCCCTTTCGTTTGAAAATTGTTTCGAAATGATGCATTATAGCGCCGAAAAGCTGAAAAAATCTGTGTGATCAGTGTTTCCTTTACTCTCAAATCAGTTCCTTAGCAACTCTGATGAGGAGTGTAACAAAAATAGATACAATAAAACAGTCAACATAGATAAAGTGAGGCGAACTCTTTTTTCACACGTTCAACAAATAATTAGACCTTTTTGGTGTGATCTGAAATCTATCTGAAGATGTTATTATGAGCCATTATTTCAACAGATTTGAAAATAAAACTTTTGTGTTGCATTTTTGTTTTCTTGAACATGAGTTTGCAATGCTCCATCGCTAACATTTTGTGCCAGACAACCAGCTTTCCATAGAGTTCGTCTCTCATACACCTTAACATTAACACCTTACATGTTCTGTTTGAAGTTTTCATCCAAAAGTGAATTAGACCCAAATATTTTGCGTGATTGTTTGCTACCCTTTTGTTTTGTTTAAATAACATGCATCCGGCCCTTTTATATTATTTTTTACTTTATTAGATACCCTAGACAACACTTAGACCTAACCCGCCACACTGAATTCTTGGTTAAAAACTTACCTATTTAAATAAAAAAATGCAGTAATGGGGTGCACTGACAATTTCGATAGCGGAGCGTCGGCCTGGCGGCGTGACGTCAGGCAGCGAGTCTCGAATACTATTCTTTGTGAAAATTCGTCCAATTAGGCCGAAAAATGCCGGCGGTACATCGATCGTGGCGGACCTTCCGCGCCTGTCAACTAGGCAACTAGACATCTCGCGCCTGAAACTCTCCACAACAGTCCTCCGCGATCTAATTGGATTGCAGCGAGGAAATGTAGTTCAGGTTCAGGAGGTTTATGGCCAATTTCGCCGTCTCTTCTTATGCAAAAAGGATTGGACCAGAAAAATAACGAACTTGCGCATTTCTTTCGGATTGATTTCTTCATTTCAAAAATCCCAGTCGAAGCTGCTGCGTTCCGCATTTTCTTTTTCGATTCCGAGCGAGACGACTATTGGTCGGATTGAAGCCGTATCCCCAGTATAATGGTTAGATATTGATCCAATGTTGAAAAGGTCATTTTTTTAAATAGCAAGGCATGGGGACGCCTTCAATACAAATATTTGTTTTCTCGGCCTATTTGCCAACATTAAATGTGACTCTTGGAGATGGAGAAATTCCGTAAGGAAATAATGAATATACAATATAATGTAGATACAGTCAAACCATTGTTGCTACTAGATAAACCTGCTGTTTGTCCACTCTTGATTCGCGATCCATTTAGGGTTTTTTGAAAATATTGAAAAATGGTCACATATTCCTAATAAGACATAATTTTAGTTTTAGTTGTGCCGCAATTAGATATTTTACATAGGTACATTTCAAAATTTTTTACTAAATATAAATACAATTATCTCATTTAGCTTATATAGAGTGTTAACTAACCAAAACTAACCAAAATCACAATTTACATCCCTTCAAATTGGATAGGGTAACAGATTCAAATATTTTGCTGTAAGCAGTTTTTTAGTTTAAAAAGGAGGTGCTTCGTGGTTTCTTGTCCTAGAAGGACGCATGGGTTTTCTATAGTGCTCCTGCGGACCACTATGGAACTCTCGCAAAATCGATGTGCATGAAGTCACGACAAACTTTGATAAATATAAAAAATTGTACATGTAATAACGATTTCCAATGATATTATTCCAAGTATCTCGCGCACCCTTTATGGTAGACGAAACCTAAAACTCGCTCGATGCAGTTTACGACATTGTTTAAACCAAATTATTCCATGTTTTATATTTTTTCATTTACGGCTATCCATGAAGACTGCCATTTTCAGGGTATTTCAATTTGTTTTACCCATAATTGACACACCCTGTACATAATTACAAAAATTGGAGGTTATAGCCCTGGATCTTCTATGTTTCCTGGTTCAAGAATACGATACTGTTCAAAGTAAATCAAATCTCATCTTTAGCAGTTTTTCATTTATCTCCAATAATTTACCTATAAAAACGGAAAGTTTTAGGATGTTTTAGATTTTTTGCCCATAAACGACACACTGTATATAATTGAAACAATGTTCGGAATAGACGTTATAGCCCTAGATCTCCCTCGTTTCCTGGTATATGATTTCTTCCAATAGAGTAAGTGGTTTTCAAGAAAATACTTGTTTTCTGAAACCATGCAGTACGTGGTAATAGCAAAAATAATTTTTTCCCTAAAAGTACAATTTTCACAATCTTTTAGATTTTTGCCCATAATTAAAAAACCTTCCAGTTTTGCCTATCGGTTGAATATTTTTTCAGAAAATCATGTTTTTCTCTAAGCCAAAATAATCAAAGAAAAAAATTTTTTTTAAGTATTTGGTGATATTTAATTGCGCTCAATTTCTACCATTTACATGTGACTACGGGCAATTTTTTCCTTGCTATATTTGAAAACGATAGCAACATATTTGAGTGACGTTTTAAATACAAAAGTTTTAGCTATATGGACGAGCTATATAGTCATGTGAAAGAAACTGACGTAGGAATCAACACCTTCTGGTTTTAGTGAATTATGATTACAAATGAAACCCGATTTTCAGTTTTTTGCAAATTGCCGACGCACCCGGTACATTTTCAAAAATTCAGTAGGAATAAAAGTTTTTGTTTCGGACCTTACGCGTCGTTTGGTTCAAAAATGTTTTCGATCGTATATACCGTTTTGGAGAAATGGTTTTTTCTCGATGCTCTGCAAATTCGGTTTTTACATTTTTAAAAATACTTCCTTAGCCCCCAGCCCCCTAATTTCAATAGGTTCCGTTAGGGGACTAAACTCTATATTTGTGCCAATTTTGAAATCGATATCGATGTACGAAAAACAGACGAAAATCGTAAAAAAAGACAGATGCCAATTTCAAAAGAGAACGGAGAACAGACATTGAAAACTATTTTTTTTTTCGACCTTGATCATTTATGTACCAATGGGGGTCCCCTAGGACCAACCGTTGCCGAGATATGAGTTTCGTTGCCAAGCGCGTATACGAAAGCAATCTTATTAGTTTCGAAAAATCGATAAAATCGAATTTTTCGAAAGTATAAGGTTGTTCGGAAAGTCATTTCGTTTTTTCCCGTCAGAGGACTTAATTACGTTTTTTCGAAACCAACTTCACACTTAAGCCGCATAACCATTATATGTCTTGAGAGCTGATATTGCAAGGCTTGTGTGTGAAAAAGTTCTATTAATTCTACGCAGTAGTTTTTGGTTGGTGCCCTTTTAAATATGGAGAGCAATAAGCAGCATTTTCGTCATATTTTACTTTTTTACTTCAGAAAAGGTAAAAATGCTGTCCAAGCGAGAAAAAAATTGACGGATGTGTATGGAGCAGGCGTGTTAACAGTACGCCAGTGCCAGACCTGGTTTGCAAAATTTCGATCCGGCAATTTTGATGTCGAAGATGCACCACGGTCTGGAAGGCCGGTCGAAGGTGACAAAGATGCGATAAAGGCATTAGTTGATGCAAATCGGCGAATAACCACACGAGAGATCGGTGAGAGATTAAATTTGTCGAATTCGACTGTTTATGGCCATTTGAAAGGCATGGGCTTAACCTCGAAGCTCGATGTGTGGGTGCCCCATGTCCTTACGGAGCGAAATTTGTGTCGTCGCGTTGACGTGTGTGATTCGCTCCTCAAACGTCAAGAAAATGATTCATTTTTGAAGCGGATTATTACTGGGGACGAAAAATAGGTTGTATACAACAATGTTAAACGCAAGAGGTCATGGAGCAGAAAAGATGAACTGGGTCAAAGCGTGTCCAAAGCCAACATTCATCAAAAAAAGGTGATGCTCTCCGTTTGGTGAGATGTCAAAGGAATCGTTTTTTTTGAGCTTTTGCCGGACAATACAACGATTAATTCAGAAGTCTATTGTCATCAACTGGACAAATTGAATGATTCACTTAAAGAGAAGAGGCCCGAATTAATCAACAAGAAGGGTGTAGTGTTCCACCAGGATAATGCGAGACCTCACACAAGTTTGGTCACTCGCCAAAAACTTTTACAGCTTGAATGGGACGTACTGCAACATCCACCATATTCTCCAGATCTGGCGCCTTCCGACTACTATTTGTTCCGGTCCCTGCAAAAATTTTTGGATGGCAAAACCTTTACCTCAAAAACCACCTGAACCAGTTTTTTGCCAGCAAGGACCAAAACTTTTATGAGAGGGGAATTATGTTACTGCCAGAAAGATGGCAAAAGGTGTTGGACCAGAACAGCCAATATATAATTTAATGAAATATTTATTCATTATACGAAAACTGTATTTCATGTTCCCCAAAAAAAACGAAATGACTTTCCGAACAACCCAATATATGGGCCGTATAGACACGGACTATATCGTCATGTAAAAGAAACTAATATCTGAAACACCGTCTTTCAGTTATAGCCAATTTTCACTCTTAGGGGTACTAATTTTTCACTTTTTTTGAAAATGCGGCCCACCTTGTACATTGTTGAAAATTTATCAAGAATAAAATTTTTCGGAGCCAAATCTTGTGCATCTTTTCGTTCAAGAATTTCTTCGGTTGAATAAAGGCTTTTCGAGAAATGATTTTTTTTGTTAGACCCTTACAAACGCGATTTTTTAATTTATAAAAATACTTCCCGACATCCCAACCGCCCCAATTTCAATAGGTTTCGTTAGGGGACCAAGCGCTATTCGCCTGCTAAATTTATAGGCAATAGGCAATAGGCAAGTTATAGGCAATTAGTGTCCTGTCTACAGAGGAGCGGAACACAGGGAACAGAGAAACAGACACACAGACAAAAAAATTAAAACTTTTTTTTTCGACGCTGTACGACGCACCATTTCCGAGATATGAGTTTCGTTGCCAAGCGCATATACTTTCTAAAAATTCGATTTCATCGATTTTTCGTAAGTAACAAGAGATTTTCCAATAGCTATAATAATTTAAAGGTGAATTGAGTTTGTAATCCTTTGTTCCATGCAACATTCAATATATATTTACTGTCATATGACGACACCGAACGGGTATAATGTTTTTTGGAATTAAAAACGTTTTTTTATGCGCTTTACTTTTCTCGGCAAATAGTACAAGATTTAACGGCTGGCCATTATCGAAAACTTGAAACATCGCGATGGAACGCGAAGGTGCATTTACCGAACGTGGCGCCTCGATACGAAAGGATTCATCCCTTATTATGACGGATTATTCAATAAGGACGGTTCGGAAATCAAACCTTGACCCAGATTTTACCCTCCCGCTTTGCCGCAGGAACACCCCTGTTGTCAGGAGGGTTGCAAAAAGCGCTCACGTGGGGTCGGGGGGTCTTCTTTATTTGTCGGCGCCTGCGGGTTTCGCTGGATCCGCGTCGATAAAGCTTCGGCGGGTTTAGGGCTTCGCGCCGAGTGAAAATTGAATTTTCACTTTTTTTTTTATTGCTTCTAGCGCGACGCCTAAAATCGGCTCCTATTCTATTTAACGGTTTAATCAAAGTCTATTAATAACGAACAGGGCCGTACGTGAATAGTAAATCGCGTGGGGGGATGCCGGTAAAGTCGGTTTCAGCAATTTTTAAATGTGCAATGTGCAATATATTGTGTAGCCAGAAAAACTTGTAGCAATTAAAAAAAATGGATTTTTTCATTTTCCATCTCAGGACTGAGACTCTCTAACTTATCATATTCATAAGCGAAAGAGATGCGGATGCGAAGGGAAATCGTCGTTACATGCCGAGATTACTACCTAAGCATTTCTCTAGACTTCTCGGCTATCATTCACCAAAATACTCCACGTGTTAATAACATAGAAACAATGATGAAGAAAATCCTAACCTAACTAAAAATCGTTTTTTATTTTGGTTGACTGATGTTTGTTAAGATCGTTTTTATACATTTAATTTAATTTAAATTAGCATAAAATATAGAACAGAATAGCCGCATTACTGGTAGGTATTTGTTATGTTCGTATTCTATCCTGAGACCTATCAGGACATAAAAATTAAAAAAAAAATTGTTCATAATTCCCAACTTAAATTACAAATGTATTCTTGTTTTGAGACATTGACTGCATAAGGAGGAGAAAAAAGTAATGAGATATAGAAGTGATCCATTTAATCTGCAAGAGAGGGTAGATTCACTGAATTGTTTCGGCTAAATTAGGAGCTAGTTCTCAATTTATTTAACTAATTGCTCCCACACAATGGTAATAGGAATTCAAAAATTCCAAAGCAACAACTGTCTAAGGTGGATTCCCAGGAATTATTGGCTGTATAGATAGGACTCATATAGCAATCATCACATCGCATGAAAATGCGTTGTGATGATGATGCTATGTCAGCAGGAAAGGATTTCATTCCAAAAAAATGAACATAATAAGTGGACGTGATGGATTAATAACTGATGCATTTATATGGCGTGCTTTGGGGATTGGAAACTCAATATGCTGAAGGAAATCTCTACATTTTTTATTTTTTGCTCTTCACTATATATAATATGTGATTATATCAATCAATGTTTTTGAATGAATATGAGAAAAAAGTTACACTCTTCAGCACTTACTTTATTTTTATGGCAACCTATGTATTTCGAGGTATATTTTAATTCTTTTTGTTGGATATGCTTTACGACCTACGGGCATGACTTGTGACAAACCCGAAGTACTGTGGAAAGATGCATTGGTGTTTTTAAAACTCGATTGAGATGCATAATGGGGGTCTCAAACTATGTTATACTCCTGAGAAAGTGGCCAGAATTATTTATGCATCTGCGGTCTTACGGTCAGAAATTGTTAATAGATATTTTAGACAATGAAATAATCTGAACGCATACGTTGTAGCATTTTTATTATTATTTTTTAGTTGCGAACAAAAAAAACATCACAAGGAAACTATAAAAAAACAAATATTAACACAGAAAGTGAAACTATAATATTGCAGGAACAGGAACTAATTTTACTTTTTACGTAACACAAAACCATTACATAATTGTATATGCAGACACTTTTAAATTTGAAAAATTATTATACTCCAACCTTTTCAGTAATTGTGAAAACAAATCATTCATTCATCATTCGAATAAACCAGTAAAATAAATCGACGCTTAGCGATCTTTTGAAGTTCGGAAGTACGTTCGGCTCTATCGAACGTATCCGAAAGCGCTTGCAGAGTTTAAAAATGCTCCATTACTGAAATAATCTCTCCGTCTTCACATAAAACGAATTACAGAGTCCCACCCCAGTTGCCTTTGGTGCAAAACACTCGCAGTTGGCTTTGTTTTTTAAGATACATCGACAAACACAAATTTTGCTCATTTCAGTTATATTTGTTTTAATTTAATGCAACGCCATGCATATTTAAAAAAATACATTTTTGCTTTTTGTATGCTTTCGAAAAATGTGTAGCAGTCTTCATATATTATTTTAAATAGACATATTATTTGAAGAAAAAATTAAAATAGTCTACAAAAATGTTGGTTTTGTCTTTGATTAGAAAGCAATAATGTCATCAACTGCGACAATAATATCCTCTGAAATATTCCTTTTTTAAATATGTTGTCGAATTTTGGAGAAGCAAATCAACAATTGTGAAAATTCAGACTTCCCTAATTCCCTTATTGCACATTTTTGGAAAACGTATAGAAAAAGCCCAAGTCATTTTTTAAAGAATATACGTGGTGGTGTCTGTTCCTCAAACCTTACACTTTGTACTAAAATCTGAGTAGGCCATTGAATGCTGAGTTCTACGGTCTAGACAATTATCCTCTTAATTCTGAAAAAAAAAATTGTAAATAATGCGAAAAATGTCTGACAGCTGGTGGAGAGTCTGAACAGTTTTTTAAAGTTTTCCTTTTTTTTTCATCCCATTCGTATATTTTGAAATAAAATAATAAAAATAGTAATGACATATATATATTTACATGTCAATTGTTTCGACAACCCCGTGTCTTTATCAAATGTAATATTTGCAAAATACTTGCTACTATATATACCGAAAAATGACTATAAAACCTTAATTAATGTTGTTGCCAGAATTTAAGTTCAATAAAGGAGAAGTCTCATTTTGTTAATCTCCATGGCTTCCAATAAATTTAATTTTCTACTTTTTGTGGCTGTGTGTAATATATCAAAATTGTCGTCAAAAATGTGTGTGTTTAAGTGTGTAGCATAATTAGAATCTAGACTATTGTTTTTAAACGCTCTTATATGTTCGTTAATACGTTTCTTGAAGAATCTACCTGTTTGTCCAATATAAATTTTAGGACAAGATCCACATTTCAACCTGTAGACACCTGATTTTTGGGATTTTGGACATTTCGTTAATTAAAACAATTACATACATAGAAGAACCTAGTGAAAAAGGAAAATATTTAAAAAACAATAAATAGAAATGTCCAAAATCCCAAAAATCAGGTGTCTACAGGTTGAAATGTGGATCTTGTCCTAAAATTTATATTGGACAAATAGGTATATCCTTCAAGAAACGCGTTAACGAACATATAAGAGCGTTTAAAAACAATAGTCTAGGTTCTAATTATGCTACTCACTTAAACACAGACAAACACATATTTGACGACAATTTTGATGTATCACACACAGCCACAAAAAGTATAAAATTAAATTTATTGGAAGCCATGGAGATTAACAAAATGAGACATTCAAATGTATTGCTTAACGATCAATTAGAATTAAATACCTCTCCTTTATTGAACTTAAATTCTCGCAACAACATTAATTAAGGTTTTATGGCCATTTTTCGGTATATATAGTAACAGGTAGTTTGTAAATATTACATTTGATAAAGATACGGTGCTGTCGAAACAATTGTCATGTCATAATATATAATTTCGTGAAAATCTGAACTTTTAGTTCTTATTTATTTTGATAAATGGATTTTCATCAAGTAAAAGCCACCTCAGTTGAATAGTAATTGTTAACTGGAATACATTTAAAATATAAAATATAACGAGTAGAGACTAATAAAATAAAAAATAACACATAACACAAGCCTAGTTAGTTTATATATCAAAATATTTCCTCTCATTCAATATTATATTAATATTGAATTATTATTGTATTGGTATCTAACTAGAAGATTTAAGAATAGTATGCTGGCTCATTGGCTCTATGGTTTGGCTACCAGACTGCTTTATTGCATGACCAGTTGCATAGCCTTTTATTAAAAGTGTAATGCCTCTTGAACATTGACTAATAAATACATAGTAATTGTATGCAGTTCGGTAGAATAAATTTAGATGTTTCCCGAAAGGAAACCTTAAATAGTCGCGTTTTGACTAAAACAGATACCATTTTAAATCTTTATTATCTGCAGGTGGATTTAAAAATAGTATTGGTAACTGGATAAGAAAGATAAAAAACAAGTATTTTTTCTATAGTAGCAAAATATATTTAGGCAAATATACTTTTTGAAAGATTAATTAAATTGCAAAAAAAAACACAACAAGTCTAGTTTAGTTTGTATATGAAAATATGTGAATTTTAAATACCCTATCCAGACCAGTTTTCCATTTTTCGCGTAACCGAAGTATATATATGTGTCTATAAATGCAAGATTGTCAAAATAATGCTGTATCTAAGAATCATAGATAGCTATGACATTTCTGTTTAGGTCACCTTTTATTTCATAAAAGCGTCGGGTCACGAAAGCCACAAAGCTCTGTTAATAATGGAGACACGCTGTAAAACCATCCAGAAACGGAAACACTGTATACAGAATGTCTCGCTGAGATGAATACATTAGTTAGTTTCTTGAGCGATTATTATATTTATTTTTGATGTTGAGATGTATGGTTTTGTGGACTGCGAAATCTACAATAATACGAGATACCTGTGTGTTATACCTGATGTGTTATACGTCCACAAACCATGTTTAAAACTTTAGCATATCTAAACCAAACTGTACAGAACATTAAACAATAATAATGGCCTATCTCGAAGAACCCTTTCTACCAATGAACATATTTGGGCTCTAGCTCCCAACGAAAATTATTCAAATCCGGTTCAAATGGCATTAAGATTGTAAGTTATGTTCACCTCAACATACCAACAGATTTCCATTTTTCTCGTATGTATATAATGTTATATGACTATTATTATTATTAGTATATTATATTACTAATGTAAGACGAAGCATTAAAAGTCGAAAACGCTTCCGGGTTGGCAGTAAAAAAGCCATTTTTCTAAAATGGATACCAAAAAGCAAAAACAAACATGTTATACACACATTACACATTAGAAGTTAATATATACAGCTATACTTACCGTTAGAAATAGCTTCATCGCCAATAAATTGACACCACTCTTTGGTATTGATATAATGTACATTTTCTTTACAATAATGTTAGAAATCATTGTATGGATCAATTTTTCCATAAATATAATGATCCCCAGATATTACTACTAGTATTAAAGAAATATTCATCAGGTGTAAGTGCTGTGAAACATTGTCTATCCTGATCATTCTCAGACATGCCATGATGCCATTTTTTACACGTAGCTCCAATATCTCCGTATCTCTCCACATTTTCTGGGTAATTTATTAAAGTCATTATTGCGTTTCGAATGACGAAAAGCTAATTTAGAATTAATCTAATAATAGTCCTCCGAGGAAGGGAGGATGAGGTTACTAGGTCAATCGATGACAATAGGCGCCGACGTCGGTAGGGCGTCGAATATTTGCATAACTTGATCCAGCACGACGCTACGGCTGATGTCCTGAGGGATTTTTTTCAATTAGAAAAAAAAATCCGGCATTAGAATAAGATGAAGTACCTACATATCTGAGTACATGTAAGTACATGCACGCATTATTCAAATTCCTAGAGAACGAGCAAAGGAAACTTTTCCAAATTTGTTATATAAGGCCATAAAAGGTGATCGAATCGAAGACCTCTTTTTTGTACGAAAATCACTGCGTGAATAAAGTCTAATGTTTACATGCACAAGGGAATCAGCGAACCATTGTTGTCAATTGTATGAAAAAGTAGCAATTTTTTTTCATTTTTGACTTTACTTTTACTTTATGTAAAAATATTTCTCTTGTGTCTTATGTGTCTTAAAAAAGTCTATATCATGGCGAGAAAAATATATAACGAAAAATTGATATTAAATAAATATCATGAAACATATAAAGTTGATCACGGTATGACTTGACTATGCAAGTCTAACCTACGGTATCAAATTTCTAGAAATTCTCTCGTTTTCCAAAAACATCCGTCGATCTGGAGACACCACCCTGTATAAAAGCATCTGACCTTCACGATCGTAAACGATGTGATTGATTTGGTTGAAATTTTTACGCATCCTAGGGAAATGAAGATGAACATCGATAATTTGACGTGGTGCTGATTAATGTCCTAATAAATAAATGTATATCTGACTTTAAAGGACTTGTGGATTTGTAAAGGTATATTTTTATAACAACAACTTGAAAATGCCGACATGATATTTATACTCACTTAGAAACAAATATGCGATCTTGTTAGCTCCGGTTATTAGGATATTAGAGGAATTTTTGATTTTGAAGGTTATTAATTGCAAGGATAAAATAGGTAAACACTTATATAAATAATGTTTCAAGACGCGTTCCTCAAAAAAAAATCTTAAGTACATCACTAAACGTCACTAGAGGGGTGTCACTTATTTTATCTTTATTTAAAGTCATCAATTAAAATATTGGGCACTCAAATTTTGTCAGTTGTAAGTTTCATGACCCAATCAAAGGCAGTATTTTTTAAAATAATCTATTTACCTTAAGAATAAGAAATTGAAACACCGTGTATATCTCGATTTTATAATCGAATCAGAATGCAAGGTTGAAAGAGAGAGAAAGACATAGAGCGAAAGAGTTTAGAAAAATCAATTCCATGTAAAGGCATCTAGCAACTTTGGTAATAGGTTATTTTTTATTATTTAGATCTATATAATATTTCGACGTTATGTCCGGACAGTCTGTATAAAAATTAGTCGTTTTTGACGCTGGCAACCAACTGCTCATTTTCGAATAGAGATAAGAGCAATATGAATGTGCTTTAATTTTGCGAATTAAAGTTAGTCGCTTCTTCCTGAAAATTCTCTTAACAACAAACCAACAAACAAAACGAAGTGTATATCGAACTGGGTCAGTACATTGATTTGTAGAAAACACGTATTCCCGCTTTTGCCCTCCACGCTTGGTGAGTGTACGGAAAAGTCGATAATGGAGTCTTAGAAATAAACTAATATTCATTAGGGGCATTGAATTAATATTGACGCTAATGTATTTTTAACGACACAGGAACCGAACTAACAAGTTTCGTGTCCGAGTGGGTCATATACAGGGTGTTCAAAAATATCTTTATCTCTTCACTGTTATCTCTGCAGTTAAATCCCATAAACTCCATGGTCGTCACCATATTTAAAATTATTTCCACACTTCGGAATGGGTTAATATGCATATTATAGTCCATGGTAACATGGGACAATGCGTTCAGTGAACCAGAAACTCTTTCGCCGTACCTGATAAAGTAGAAGAAGCCTTCTTACAGCCTCAATAGCATTATAAGTTTGTTTTCATCGCAAGTACAACGAAATAAAATGATTTTACCGTATTTATGTGTTTAATATTATACATCCCTTTCCTTTCCTTCATTTAAGTCCACTGTATACATAAAATAGTTTAAATTTAGCTTGGTATATACTATCAAATATTGAGGCTTGACAGTATCTGGATGGCTGCCATGTATAAAAGCTTTTTGCTAGTTTTGGCGTAATATTGTTGATGCAATTATAATAATTAAAATATATCAGAATATCTACACACATTCTTTCGACAAATGCAAAGGTAATATTGTCTACCGTAGCGAGCCTGCACCACCCTGTACGTAACGTCATGACCAAGCATTAAGCAACGCGTAATACCAAAAAAGTGTACCGGAATAAGAGGTGAAAGTACCTGGCAGTAAGTAATAAAACACAAAACCGCGCGATCCGAGAGCCTTCAATTGGAACAGAAAAGTTCAATGCCCTGTATATAAAGTTGACAGGGCAACGCTGGCGTACAACTGCAGTTAGCTTCTTGTTAATTCGTATCACGATGGAAATTTAACATTCAAACGTTTAAAAATATACGGGGCGACCCCGAAATATAACACACTAAAACAGGCTCTCTAGAGAACGCGAAAATCGCGCGTAAGTGCTCCCATATCCCACACATGCTCGATTTCTGAAAAATCAGTTGATCTGTTCACGACTACGTTAGCTTGTCGAAAGAGGACTGACGACTTATAGCTATACCGGGTGACACAGGAACTCTAAACTTTTAAACGGCTGGAGATAGCGATTTGAAAGTTGGAAGGGCTAATATAGGCTGAATGTACGATGTCCGGTTTGAGCGCAAACCACAGTAATTTTCGCTGATCATTCTACCTAGGATAGGATGTTTTTTTTTCTTTTTTAAATGTTTATTTAATTTTGGAAAATTGTGTCTGGGAGGCTGTGACTATCATACATACTATTTATCGGATCACTTGTCTAATGGCAAATAGCATTTAATGTAATGGACTATTAATTTTTGGGATAACCTAGTTTTTTTCAAGTTGCACCCTAGTGAAAATAAAAACTTTTTAAAACCAGTACTTTTTTTGCAACATCTTGACACCAGAATTTTCAAAATCCGTTAAAAAATATTACTTAGGTGGCTTTGTTTCTATTGATATATAAAACTAGGTTATTATAAAAAATGAATAGTTCATTACATTAAATGCTATTTGCCATTAGACAAGTAAAGAAAAGTTTCATTTACAATAGCATTTATGGTCCCAGCATCCTGGACACAATTTTCACATATTAAATAAAAAATTAAAAAAACAATGTAGAATGATCTCCTGAATCCAAAAATGCAAAAAAATATAGGTTCTGCCATTTAAAATTCCAGAGTTACTGTCGTTTCCTCTCAAACCGGAAGTGCAATTATTAACTACATATTGTCAAAAAAATGGACATTCACCCTATATTAATTCTTCCAAATTTCAAATCAGTTTCTCAAGCCGTTTGAAAGTTATAGGCTGTTCCCACTTTCTTGTGTCATCCGGTATAAAACATTTAGTTGAAATTGCCAAATAATGCCGAAAGGCACTCTTTTGTAAGAGTGTGATATTCCATTCTTTCGTCCGAATTTTGCCAATCTAACTTAAATCTTTTCTCTTACACAATATAATCAATCAATAAACAATATTTTATTAATTACCTGAAAGCAAGATGTCTATAACCACGAATTATGACTTTTATAATAACTTGCATTAGAACTTCTCTATCTTTACATACCTAGGTATGCGTGTAGGACTGCTTGAAAGATAAATCACAGAAAATACCGACGACACTGCGGAAAATAATGAGAAAATGGAGAAAGGCTTTTCTCTAAGTGGCATTGAAGATTGAAGGTGCTGTTAGTATTTCAATCCCGAAGCTAAAATAAAAGATGATAATATAGCGAACAGGAAAAGCGAAGGCAACACTGCCATCCGCTGCTAAAGTTTTTTCAATTATCTATAACTGAAGTTACAAAAAGTTATAAGCAATGTGCTTTCTAAGTAAGAAAAATGTGTCACCTGGGATGCTGCTGCTCGAACGTTTCTGTAATGAATGTTATAGCAATATTAACTATTATTCACGGTCACACACAAAATTCTCATCTATCAGGCCCATTAATATGTCCTACTTTCACATTTTTGATTGCGCCAGCACCTCTTCACGCTAGTCCGCACTTATTATAAAAAATTACACGTTCCTAAATAGTAAATTGTGTAATTTAGGAAGATTGGGGCAGTGCTAGTACGTTTCCATATGTACACACTTTTTCAGAATCTAGACATTCCGTGAAAACTAATTTTTAGGCAATTTAGATTCATTTTTATTCCATACGGAGTGTTACAAACATCACATGTCAGTTTAGTTTAAATATTATTAGTATTGCGCTTTCAATAGAATAAAGTACAAACTAGATGTCTTACTCTTTTAATCAGTTATTAAACAGATTGTCGTTACACAAATAAGTATAATTAGGAGGAATTATTAGCAAAGTTTACATGATTTCTCTCTTTCAGACTTCTAGATAATATTCAAGCTTGAATAAATTAATAGCAATAAATTTAGGAAATTAGATCTTACACTGTACAGGAATACCTAAATTTTCAACCAACCTTAAATTTGTTAGCTTTAAATAACCAGACACTTGTACAGGGTGAGTCAATGATTTGGTTTCGAAGGTTATGAGAAAATGGCAAATACAAAAGATGTAAAGACTCTTAGCATGCACAATTTAAAACTATTTTAAACTATGCAGGGTGTCTCAAAAAAGCGTGATGAATAAAACATATATTTTGTATACGGAACACCATATTTTTAAATTTTGTTTTGAATTCGTTTTGGAATTCCTTTTTTTTCTATTTTTCTGTTTTATACCTAAATCTAATATTTTAATTTTTCTTAAAAAATACCAGTTTAAACACTTGAAGAGATCACTCATATTTGAAATTAGATACCACAAGGTATTCAAATTAAATGAATCATTTTAAATTGAAAAATCTCGATTTTCTTAAATGACACACCATATATATCATTATTTATTCTGCAAGATCTTACAAAAACCTACAACTTTTATTAAGGATTTCATATACCTATTTTTAATACTTTTATACTAATATTAACGCTTTTTGTGTCTAAGATTATTCCTATAATGTTAGTTATTACAAATTATCTGTATTTGTATTGTAGTGTAGTTCCATATGGAAAGGGTGACAGTTGTGTTTTCTAATGGTAGATGATATCATATCAATTAATTGAGCCTTAGAAAAATCCGTACTTTGTTTTTTTTTATTTACTGACACTGTAATAAATTGTATCAATTTATTTACTCAATTGCCAGGTAAACATTTAACAATGTCATTTTGTCACAGCCAACTAATAGACTTGCACAAAAAGAATAGTTAATTTCTGTAAGACCTTACAGGAAAAATGATAATATAGATGTATGGTGTGCCATTTAAAAAAATCCACACTTTTCAATTTAAAATGATCCAGATATATTCGAAAAATTAAAATATTTGAAAACTATTGGGTTTGAGTACGTATTATTATTAAAAAGAAGTTGAAGGATTTTAAAACAACAATTTTGTTTCATTAGTCAAGCCACCCTGTATACTTTAAAATAATTTCAAATTGTGCATTCCAACAATTTTTACAACTTTTCCATTTACCATTTTAATGAGTTATATAAGAAAACTACCTCTACTATTAAGAAAATCTATATTGTTACTTAAAAAATAATCAAAAGTCACAAAAATGTATGTCGTTAGTATATCTCTTTTCCTACACAGCCCGTCGACAGAAACGGAACCAATAATTATACAATGTCTGAAAACCTATAATGCCCTACGGGCGGTCCCCGACGCATCGTTCACATAAAACGTCGCACTTTTATCTAACCAGGGCCAATTTGGCCATAGTGCTCCTTTGCCGGTGCCCAATGGAGCTCGACCTTTTTCGGGGTTGATTTTATTGATACCCGACCCCTCTGCGGGCCAATCAGGATTCGGATCCCATCTGTTAATTCTCTACTTCCACCCACTTTCTACCTGCTTGTCTCTGCAGCCGACATTAATTTTATATTTGGGATCTTTTTTTCGGTACATCCTTTCTAAGCCTCGGAGACGCGTGCACCCGAATTTCAATCGAATGCTTGGAATCGTAATCGGAATCGTACATAGGACAACATGTTATGTAAACAACGCTTATGTTTCACTAAATATTCTTTTACTAATAGAAATCATAAAATAAAAAGAAAATGGTCATTTAGAGTATATAATCAACCTTAAATGAATGTCATGTTAAACTTTGGTAATTATAAAAATTTGTACCAGTAACCGTCTTTTTCAAATATCTTGCGCACCCTGTATGATAGACGGAAAGTGCAAATAAGAAATTTGTGGCTCTCGATATGCCTAAACCAAACCGCTCCATTTTGTACGTTTTTTCTTTTCAAGAAAAAAGGTAATTTTCCTGTACTTTTAGCTTTTTGCCTATAACCGACTGTATATCTCAAAAATTTTGGCGATATAAAATCTCCCGCATTCATTTTTTCTTGATCGGGTACATGGTTTTCGAAAACGAAATTTATTGAAACTGAAAATAATTCTTAAAAATTTTCAAAAATATAATTGCCAAAGTTTGAGGGTGCCCAGCTTTTATAGGATACATGCCAAGGTAGATTTTCACCCCTCTGCCAAATGTCAAGCAAATTTTGGACACATTTTATACATTTTAGCATAGCACGGCGTACCTTGCACACCCTGTGTGTTATGCACAAACTTTTATAAACAAAAGTTGTTATTTAGGCCGTCAATACGGCCTAAATAACAAAATGAAAGAAACCGTTAAGCGAATCTTTAATTACGGTCAATTTTATTTGTATGAGTAACTCAATTTTCTTTTTTTTTACCATAACCGGCACACCCTGTAGACTTTTAGCACATCATGGACAAGTTTTTGTCCCAAGGTCTCACCCGTGTGGTTCAAGAAATAGGATGTTTTTCTTGGACCCATTAGGGAACCAAGTCTATATCTCCACGAAATACAAAATCGATAACAATTTTCAGGCACTTACACTGTCTCATAGCGATGTCCAAAAAACAGGTGACAGTTGAGAAAAAAATGACCCCCGACGCCGGGGAGAAGCCATTGTTAAATATGTTATGTGGCCCTTAGAGAGTAAAAAAGGAACCAAGTTTCAGAATTTTAATAATAAGCGTAGACAAATTCGATGTAATCGATTTTGACAAGCGACAAGAAAAGAAATGCTAGACCACAAGAGAGATAAAGTCCAGTCAGAGCAATTTTGCAGTTACGTCATAGCATGACACCTTTATCTAGCATTACTGCATGTCGTAAATTGACACAGGAATTTGGTTTGCCAGTTTTCTAAAAATCTTAGCAATAGAGCTAAGACATACGGATTATGTTTGATTACGTCACTATATGTGGGTAACTGCGCAACTGCTCTGACTGATACTAACGTAAAAATATCTTTATATTTGCGTATTGTTTCACGGTTTCCTAATTATACTCTAGTTATACGCTTTAATTTACCCAACTTAAAGATCGGTTAAAGCTTGCGAACCCTTTAATATGGGCATATATTTGTCATAACATATTAGTAGGTATGTTCACACACTACGCCTACGGTGTCGTCACAGCTTACTGCGAGTTGGGCATCGCCATGGCAACGACGACGGCCAGGTGTCACCATTTCTCATTTCCTCCGTCGCACCTTGTTCCATATTATGTGAATCAGTGTGCATTAATATGAATCTTTATACGTTAAGTTGAGTGTTAATTATTTCCTTGTAAATATAGCCGGTGAATCGCTCGTCAAGAAATAAGTATTTAATTTTGCTCTATTCGAGAAACTTAGATTAGTTGTATGTAATTGTGTGATCGTTATGATTATATTGTAGAAGCGAAAATTGTCGTCAGGTGTCTTTAGGTTCGTATCTTTTTCTAAAAAAACGGTCAATTTAATTAAACTTAATCTACTATTTTTTGCACTCTCGCAAGTTATTTCATGGATAACATTCTTAAGTTTCTTTATTAACGAGCACATCAATTTGTATTTCTATCCGAGAATCTGGAAACAAATCTTCCCATCTTGATTGAGAAATGCTTGCCTGGAATATATTTTCCTTAAAACAGTAAAATTTATGAACAAACGTGGGGAACAGCTATGGGTTCTCCATTATCACCAGTCATCAAGCCTTTGAGCAGAAAGATCTCGACACCTTCCATCTAAAACCAAAATTATGGACACGCTTCTTTGATGGTACTTTTGTTATTTGGCCTCATGGTCAAGAATCCCTCCGAGATTTTCTTAGCCATTTAAACTTGAAACACACCTAACATACGTTTTACCATTGAATTGGAAACTAATAATAATCTCCCATTCTTAGATATTCTTTTCAATAGAAAATTAGACCTAACATTAGGTCATTCTGTTTTCAAAAAACCTATGCACACATCAGCATCCGACCCAAAAAAACATCAGTTATCAACTCTCCTTTTTACAGAATCGTAAATCCATCTTAACCGAAGTCACTGAATCCAGAATTGAAACATCTTACATTTGCTCTTCTCTCTAATAATCTTCACATTAGAGATATTAACAATGATTCCGAAAACAAACCCCACATTTGTCAGTGTTGTCGTTCCTTGCATTCAAAATATCACTCACCACATATCAAAAGTTAAAACCAGATTTATCACGTTTGAGATACCAGGAGATGACATGCGGCAAAGAATACATTGGAGATACAGGGCGAAAAATATTAACTAGTCTAAAATAACATGAAGGAAGGAGCCTTAAGACTACGAACTCATCAGTAGTTGACGAACACAATCATGAAACCGAACATCAAATCTTATTCTTCTACCAAAGAAAAACCCGAAAATCCATAGAAATTTCTAAGTAACCAAAAAATTTTAACCACGACTGAGGTTTTTTTTTAACTTTGGCCGCCTCAGACAATATGTAATCAGGTACAGAGTAGAATGCGAGTCAGTTTCAATTAAGCTCTCAAGAAGTCAACGTCAGCAAATTTGATTTAAGAACAACCGATGCAGGAGGTATCTAGAAGATTTGTAAATTATACAGTATCAAGTTTTTCTGAAGAATTAACAAAAATGTTATTCTTCAATCTGTTAACAACTGTTAAATCTAATATCGCCTATTGCTACCACTTGCTAGGTTCAATGGCAATTCATTTAAGTTTCTAATCGCCCGTAAGGCTCTAAGCTGTCGACGATGTCCTTCCATTAATGGGGACTTCGCGCTGGTCAAGCTGAAGTTCCAAGTTCCACTTCCTGGAGGCAGTGTTTTAGTTTTGCATTACCCCAGCTACGTGGGGCGTGCATTTTCATTAAATTACGGATAGTAGGGGACCAGTTGCAGCCCTATAGGGAGCAACGTCGTTTTCTGCTAGTTTTCTCCGCACTCTACACGCACACCTACTTGAGTACAGTGCTTATGGGTCCTTATCCAGGTCTTCTTTGGATTCAGCCAGTTTTTCGATACCGTACCAGCGCTCTGAATGTCGAACTTGTGCTATGCCTGTTTCCACAAGTGAAACTGCACATTCTTCAGGAGAAAGATTTCTCATTTCACGCGGTTGTTGATAGGGTTCAAACTTACAATTACAAGCATACAATAACGAACTAATAGAAATATAAAGAATTCAATTTTTTAGGAAATGTATCGAAATTAACTTTCACAGACACCACAAAATCATAATTTTAAACCATTAACTCCCATTTTCTTCAATTAGATTTTCTTATTTTGCAAAACATGCGTTAATTTTGTTGCGAAGTGTAGATATTTAGATACCATACTTACAACATTTGATATTAAAAGGGCAGCACGGCTGCTGCTCGAGACGATGTGTTACACGAATAACAGTTTTATATCCTTAAAGTGCTTTTATATCAAGAACACAGCATACATTTTAAAAATACTAATAAATAATATCACTAAGATAAATATTTCAGAATAAAATTTAATGTGCAACGGCAAGGAATTCACTTTTTTGTTTTTATGCAAAAATAATGTGTATTTAAAGATGTACAATTGATAAATTTAAATTTTTTGAACTACAACCAACCCAATCCAAAAAATTACAGCATACCTAAGCATTATGTTTTAGAAACGTTTAGGCTTATCTACCGTGACACATTTTTTATCATAACCTATCTTACTTATTATTATACATTCGTGTGGTGTGGTACTGTGGATCTTAGGATAAGAATTCGTCAATAACTTAAAACTTTGTTTCATGTCTCGGACTGGCATTTTTGTTTTCGAGATTTATATTTGCAGATCTTATAACTTTATAAAATTAACTATAAAATAACCTGATCCAGACCGTTGAGATTTGTGAAAAATAGTAAAACAGTGAGTGTATCATCGAAAAGTGGATGTACTCAATAACAATAAAAACTAACTTAAAGGTAATATATAATACCCATGAACATGTCACATAATATTTGATTCAGTTCTTACACATCTTTAAACATGATGATTTAATTTCAGTTCAAAAGTACGTTGATAAAAAAGCCCATTCATTTCATTTACGGATCAGGACTTTTTAAAATAACCAACATTCTTATACTTCTAAAGTGTTCACACACAGAGTATTTTCGGCACCTTCCTAATACGAAGAAGTAAACAGGCAAAATATCTTACACGGAATTTACGACTTCGCATTTCGATCGTTAGAGGCGCCGCACTGATGTGAAATACTAGGCAACGCGGAGCAAATCGTCGAAAAGGGGTCAAACAAAGAGTTATGCCATCGAATTGAATGCCTTTTGTTCAACGGAGGTTGGGAGCGTCAGAAACATAAGGATGGTAGAACGACCGGGCGTAGACAGCTTGCACGACGCTCGGTTAGATCGGAAAAGACAAGAATAACACAGCAAAACACTAAAAAATTGCAGTTTTTAACATTTTACACTAGAGGGCACTGCAATAGACAGTGACAGTTAAGGTCAAACATTATGTAAGAAATACTATTTATTCAATTTAAACGTGTTCACTCTAATTTCTAAATAATCTTAATGTAACTTATGTGAAAACTACGATACCCATCTAACTATATGCGATATAAAATTTTTATTCAGAAGCATTTTTTTTTAAATTCCCTCCCTATTCTATTCAAGGTTGTCAAGACATCAGCTTTTTTATCCACGAACAAATCATTAGCAAAGTAAACCATTTCTTCACAAGCGATGAAAAATACGCAAGCGTATAACCGGTTGCATACTCCGGGATCAGAATTTTCAGGTTCGACGTTCTTTCCCTACACCATTTAACAAAAAAACATTGTTGCTGAGAAAGAATGTTTTATTTATTATGTTTAACGCTTGTCGTGCAAACTTATCTTTCCCGGTACCCACACGCATTAAAATGTGGGTCGTTGGATTACATCATAGGAAAGAAAGGGGGTCATGCCAAAGCGCCGCATTGGCATCCGTGCGGACGAATTTTAAGTAATTAAGAATAAATATTACCAGCCACTTTAAGGACCATGCAGCCGCGATTTTGGATGCTTCCATTAACCATGGATAAATTTATAACGTAAGATGCTGAATAGGTTTTGTGTTATTGCTGTGATGCTTGCTTCAATGTCCATTAAATGTTGGCTTTTATTTGGACACGAAATATGCAGATGCTGATGGGAATTTTAGAAATTTCAGCTTCACGCCATCTGTTGCTTAGCGGCGAAACTAATTCAGGGAGCCCACGGCGTCATAGGTAGAGTGCAGCTTTCAGCAGTTGGTGGCGCCGCATAGTTAACCATGTGTTTTGGAATTTTTAAAACAATTTTCCTAATAATAAGACTGGTATAACTAAGCAAAACCACCCCAAAAAGCATATGCCTAAATAAAGTCATTAAAACAAAATTAGGTGAATCTATTTTTTATTACGTTATTACTTTGAACACCGACTTTTTGATAGTCTGTAGAGACCACAACGTTATTCCTGTCTTAAATATAGAGTTGAGAAAGAATTCATAATACTCGCAAAGACCAAATTAATAAGACTCTGGGTCTTTACATTTTGAAATGCTTACATCTTGTCCCCATCCGAGTTCGATACCGATTCATAGCAATCACAAGAATCACATTCAAAAATTTAAAAAACGAACATCAATACTAGTGAAACCATCAAACTTCTCAACGAGCAAACACAGTTATAAATGTATCATCGCACCAACTTTCTAAGACGGAGAAATCGTCTTTGCCCCACGTGTTATCCCAAAAGGGGAAAACAATTTAAAAGCAATTAAAGGCCGAACTCATTGCTCTGAAATTTCTAAAATCTAATCCCGACATCGTAATTATAAAAGCAGCAGAAAATGCTGCGATGGTTATGAACACAAGAGAACGCATTACTTAGTCCGTAACTATCTCTATGTTCTCTATCAGAAGCTGCGACGAAGTCCGTCACCCCTCATGACACTAAAAGTTCTGGTCTCCACGGATTCCCTAAGATTCACAAATTAGGATTACCCCTTCTACTTATTTTCAGAATCAATTGGTTCTCCCAACATTTTCCCCAGCAAAATATCGAGTTTCTATATCAAAACCCATCACAGTGAAAACTGATGGTTTCGTAATCAATACGTTGCATTTCATTCAACAATTAGAAACCATTACATTAAATACATACGATATTCTGGTTAGTTTCGACGCAGAATCCTTCTTTACTAAAGTATTTATTCCTCAAACTTTCAAACAAAATTTCAGATATATTAAAATCCGAGAAGCTGCACCAAATAACTTAATTCAAAACTCGCGAATGTATTTATAGAATCTTTGAGAGGAAACCAAAATTATAGAAAGGCTACGTTGATGATTGTAATCAAGGTGTTTTTAAAGTAGAATACTCGTTTGAACACTTGGGATTTATTAAAATGTAAAATACAAAATATAAAACTATCGAGTTTTTAGACTAACGGAAAAAGAAATGTCTGCAGAGAGTGTTAAATGCCAACTGCCCTATCTTTCCTCTTGGGTCCTTAGCGCGCCCGATGTAACTCGACACCCACTTGATAAAACCTCCATATCGGTTTTTTTTCCCAGGTCGTTTTCGCCGAGTCTTACGAATATTGTCGGTTATCAACTCTCTTGTTTACAGAGGCGTAAAACTATCTCAATCCGATTCACTGAACCCAGAATTAAAATTTTGCTCTCCTCTCTAATAATTTCCACATTAGAGATATCAAGCGTTGCGTTAGTGACTTCACCATAACCTTGGCACGGTTGTCCTTCCTTACATTCAAAACATCACTGATCACACATCAAAAGCTCTTAAGAAATATAATGTTACATAAAAAACTACTATAAAAAAAATAAACCTGTTTTTTTTACATTTCTACCTTTGAATTAATTAGAAAATGATATTTTTTTAATTATTATTCTTTTTCTCCATGTTCTAAATACTTTTTTCGATTTTTAGCTTAATTTTGGCATTGATAAAGCAAACAGTATGGATGACTGAATTTTTACTAGATGAGCCAAGATAAATCACTTAAATACTAAAACTATAGTTGTCAATCTTATTTTATTTGGGACCCAAATTGTTTATGCTATTGGTGTTTGTAAATTAATCACTGTTATGCCGACGTTGAGTTTGAATATTACTTGTGCAATCGTACCAGATATTATTACGCCAGGGAACACTGACCTAATTATTGGATGGGATGTCATCAGTCGACCTTGTTTACAAATCGGAAAAAAAAAACAATTTTGGGCTCGAATTGCACCATAACCTGCTCAATATTTCGAACGTAATGACTTAAAAAGTGTGGATAAAGTTGTGATTAATCAACCTGACTTAAAACAGGATTTGAAATTAATAATAGCAAGTCTTTTATTGTTTTACAAAAATAAAACTAGCGACAAGATTATGACAATAAACTTAAAGGACACTAATCCAGTGGCGTATCGACCTCGTAGGTTAGCATATCAAGAAAGACTTCAAGTTAAGACAATAGTTAATGACGTTTTAAGTGCCGGTATAATTCGTGAAAGTCGCTCAGAATATGCAAGCCTGATAGTGCTAGTATCACAAGAGAGTCGTCAGAGAAAGATAGCCGCTGCCGCATATTCAAGATCAGATCAATGCTCTCTGCCATGCCAAATACTTCACTACACTAGATATGAAATCCGGCTTCTATCAAATGCAAATTGAGGAACGATCAAAACATATCACGGCATTTGTCACACCGGATGGTTATTATGAGTTTAACCGTATGCCATTTGGCTATGTCAATGCTCCAGCTATATATAAACGAGCCATTGATAATGCATCGGGTAATTTAAAGGGAACGAAAGCCTTTGTTTATCTTGATGATATACTAGTGCCTTCAAAAAGTATTGAAGAGGGACTGCAAAACCTGGAATATGTACTTAATGCACCATCTACCAATGGGTTTGCTTTGAACTATGAAAAATGCAAGTTTCTGGCCCGAGAGACTGAATATCTTGGTGTTATTTTAAGTGCCGGATCAGTGCGACCCAGTCAGCGTAAAATAAATGCCTTGATTCAAGCGCCTGTTCCGACAAACGCCAAAAGTGTTAGGCAGTTTATGGGACGATTCTCAGTATTAGCCGCGCCAATAACGGCTTTGTTACGAAAAGATTTTGAATTTCACTGGTCTCCTGAGTGTGAAAAAGCAAGGCAGTTAATATTAAATAAACTGACCGATTCACCGGTGATACGAATTTACAATCCGGATCTACCTTGTGAGCTGCATACGGATGCTAGTTCGATTGGATTAGTTAGTTAGAGTTTATCTCTACGGTGTACAATTCACAATTTATGCAGACTGTAACGCAGTGTGCGCTACTGCTCTTAAGAAAGACTTACATCCCCGTGTTGCACGTTGGTGGGTCAAATTGCAGGATTATGATTATAAGATTGAATACAGACCCAGAAAGAAAATGGCTCACTTGGACTATTTAAGCCGTACCCCTTCAGCAAATGAAAGTGCTCTTAAAGGAATTCCAAAACAATGATCCATTTTGCTGCTCAATGTTGGAAAACCCCGATAGTGATTCCAATTATACTATAAAGAACAATGTAGTTGTTACAAAAACAAATCCCTCGAAGTGTTTTGTGCTTGGTGGCGCGCGTCTGCTAGTAATGCGTTCATATCACGATGAATCGTCGCACATTGGCTGGGAAAAGTGAATTACAAAAATGCGAGAAGATTTATTTGTTCTGGCCTAAAATGGGACAATGTTTAAAGAAGTATATCAGAAATTGCAGAGCGTGTGTCTTAGGAAAATCGCACACTGGTCGTAGATCAGGGTTTTGGCAACATGGTCAAAAACCAGACGATATATTGCATACTTGGCATATTCACCATGCTGGTTCATTAGTAAGATCCAATAGCTGTACCCAAATTTTAGTTTGCCGATTAATGCCAATTACAAAGAAAACGTCGGAATATTCCATTTGTGCATTAGTCTCAGTTTTTGATGAATTGGGAACTCCGAAAAGGATAATTGCTGACAGAGCAGCTGCTTTTACTTCGATCACGTTCCGGAATTTTTTAAGTGCGCGAAATGTAGAACTTCATAACATTGCTACTGGAGTTTCGAGAGGGAATGCCCAAGTCGAACGTCTCATGCGCACTGTGTTTAATTTAATGCGGGCAACTTTGACTGCCGAGAAAGAAAAAAAATGGACTGTCGTAGTTCCTGCCATAGAAGATAATATAAATTCTACAGTCCATTCAGTAACAGGTTACACGCCCAAGGTGTTACATCATGGTAGAAATCCGAGGTTGCTGGCCACTTAGCAATTTCTATTAGACGCGTTGCCGAGTGATAACTTTGTTGATCGAGACAAAACCGTTGCAGAGATTCTAGGGCCTTGTGGCTGTTGAAGTTGCTCAGCTAGCCGGCGGAGGAAAATTGAAACCGAAACACAGAGGACCATTTACTGTACGTGCAGTACCACCTAATGACCGATATGCGTTACAAGAACGAGGACGGTGGACTACTGTAGCTGCTCATGAACAACATGGCCGTCTTCGAATTCACAAAAAGTCGGTAACGTACGATTATTTACTTTTTCATTCCTTATTTAAAGTTAAAAAAAAGTGAAAAGAATAATGGCAATCCCATTATTAAAAAAAAAGAGGTTAATAATAACAATCCCATTATTAAGTGAGGTTAATAATGGCAATCCCATTATTAAGTAGAAGAATAATGGCAATACCATTAATGAAAAAAAGGGTTAATAATGGCAATCCCATTATTGAAAAAAAAAGAGGTTAATAATGGCAATCCCATCATTAAGTAGAAGAATAATGGCAATCCCATTATTTAAAAAAAGGGTAATAATGGCAATCCCATTATTAAGTAAAAGAATAATGGCAATCCCATTATTGAAAAAAAAAGTGAAGTTAATAAAGGCGATCCCATTATTAAGTAGAAGAATAATGGCGATCCCATTATTAAAAAAAAAGTAAAATTAATAATGGCAATCCCATTATTAAGTAGAGGGATAATGGAAATCCCATTATTTTAAACAAAAATGTGCAAAACAGAGATAATGGCAATCCCATTATCGAATAAAAAAAATAAATACATCATGTTTCAATAGCAATCCCGTTGTCTGTTTGTAATGATTTAAACTTTAAATAGTAGCATTTACGAACATTTTGTTGTTGGTTTCTAAAATTTTAGAAATAGCGCGACGACACTTTCAGAACAGGATGCCCGTGTTAGCGACATCTTTTCTATGGCCGCCAAAAGTCACGTATGCTGAGTCAGGACGGACGAGCGGCATGCTGTTCCGGCTACGCAAGAACGAACGGCAGTACGATATAGACCGAAGAGCCGGCAATGTTATAATAGGTGGTCAAATAGAACAGTGCTTTGGTTTTTGGGAAGAGTTTTATTCGGGGTTGAAACACTTACGCCACCCCATTAGTTAACATACATATACGAAACTGAAAAAATCGCACAACGCTTTATTTTGTAATACTGGACAGGTAGCAACCTAATTGAGGCTTTAGTTCCAATCGGGATCAATTGGAATGCGTGCCCAAGTAAGTGCCGCACTCTGGGCAAAAGTGCTGCTGACTTTGGCACGTGTCCAAGACGTATGGCAGCCAGGCGCACAGGCAACATCTGCAAAATAAGAAAGTAAAGCGCGCCACAGCGATTTTTTTGCGACAAAAAGGAAAAGATATAAGTAAATGTCATATATACGTACACACAACAGCACATGAGGAGTGCTATAGCGTGGGTTTTGGTATTTGCCTTGTTCACAATTTTGGTGACAATCTCGGCGTGACATGAGGGACATCTGGTCTGTGCCGGTTTCGGACCGAAAGCTGCTACTTGTGGACCAGCACCTGCGAAAGCATCTTTCTTTGTTCAACGACTGATTTTAACAAAATTTCTTCTTAAAACTGGAATGAATGTTAAATTTCGAAAATATCGGCTAGAAAATTGTTCAAATATTTATTAAAAACACCCGGTATCCCGTCAGTAAGTGTTACTTGCAGACTATATGAAAATAATAATATATGTAAAGGGTTGGGGGAAGGAGGTTGTAAATCACCCTCAAAATTTAAACGAGAAAGAGCGGCAAGAAAACGGTAGGACATACAACACCCGAAACGGTTAATCACCCACCTTGATGGTTTCCTGCGTCGTCGTCTGCCCGGCCGGGTCTTCTTAGGGGTATTTTCTGGAGGGTTGGGGGTGGTAAGGACCACAACACAGCGCGGGGTTCTCGCGAACCGGTCACAAAAGAGAGCTTGTTTTTTCGTGGTTCGCACTGCGGACGCTCACGCAAGTCTGTCTTTTCGCGCGGCTTAACCAAGGTTGGGTATGGTGGGGGTGTTGTATACACAGCGCGAAAATAAAAGGTTAACCCAAAACAAAAAAATTATGAAGTTACCGAAAAATGTTATTCAACCCTTAACATTCCGGCCTCCCAAATTTTTCCCATAAACTTATCCTATACTATATACACGGTTGCCCCTTGAACAGGTTAACAGTTAGGGACAAAAGATAATTTGACCAAAGGTCGACCGAAAGTGCCTTTGCGAATTTCCTTGTCGGAACTGGGGTACAAGCGCGTGATGCGGCCCAGAAGCCACTTTAACGGAGGTTCTCGTCTTTAATTAAAACCAATTGACCAACTTTTGGGGGGTTAGTCGTGGTGTTCCACTTGTGCCGTTGCTGCAGCTGGTGGAGGTATTCCCGATGCCATCTGTCCCAGAAGTGCTGATGCAACTGCTGCACGAGCTGCCAACGAGTGAGTCTGTTAGTGTTCAGATTAGCTAAAGGGTCGTCGGGAGGGGCAGATAGGGGCTCCAGGGTCAGAAAATGCCCAGGAGTAAGGCTATGCAAATCGTTTGGGTTGGAACTCAAACTACATAAGGGGCGGGAATTCAGTATGGATTCCACCTGAGTTAACACTGTCGACATTTCCTCGAAAGTCAGGATTTGAGAGCCTATCACACGAAACAAATGGGTCTTTACCGACTTGACGCCGGCCTCCCAAAGACCTCCAAAGTGAGGACTGGAGGGTGGGTTAAAGTGCCAGCGCACCTCACACTGGTCGGCGGACTGCTGGCAATACTGTACCAACAACCGGTTAGCACCGACAAAATTTCTACCCTGATCACTATACATGTCAGTACAACGCCCGCGGCGAGCGACAAAGCGCCGAAAAGCGGCCAAGAATGCGTCTGAGCTGAGTTCAGAAGCCAATTCCAAATGGATGGCTTTGGTAGCCATGCAAACGAATAGGCAAATGTAAGCCTTCTGAGTCTTAGCGCCGCGCCTTCGCGCAAGGGTAATGGAAATTGGACCGGCGAAATCGACACCGGTATGCGCGAATGGCTTGACCTGCGATACACGAACGGGGGGTAAATCAGCCATGAATGGCTGTACACAAGAAGGTTGGACACGGAAGCATCGGTAACACTGCGATAGGGTGTGACGAATTGCTCTGCGGGCGGACAAAATCCAGAATTGTTGTGAAATCTGGTACAACAACGATTGGGGGCCCGGGTGGCAATTTTCCTTATGGAACTTTTCGATCACGAGTTCGGTAAAGCGATGGTCTCGAGGTAGTAGAAGAGGATGTTTTGCGTCGAAAGACAACGCAGAACCTCGGAGTCTGCCACCGACTCGAATGAGACCGTGCTCGTCGATAAAGGGCGCTACGCAGCGTAAAGGTTTGGGGCACAGTTCACCGTTTCGAAGACACTTCAGCAAACCGGAGAACACCTCACGTTGGACGTATCCTGTGAGCAACGTGCGGGCGTGGTACGTGTCCGCAAAAGACAAATTATCAAGCGCTCGCTTGGGAACGGGGGTACGACAATTATTTAGAAACCTACAACAATAAGCCAGGATCCTCTCAATTTTTCGTAACGACGAGAAACGGGTTAACAGTTCTCCGAGCGAGTCAACTAAAGGGGTGGACACACAAGTCAACACTGGTTTACGTTCCAGTTCCAGATCGTCTCCGGGGGTGAAGTCGGAGGTGGGCTACTCTTCCACCGGAAGACGCAACCAAGGGGGACCACAGAACCAAGAGGGGTGGATTAATATTTGCTCGGGGGAAAGCCCTCGGGATGCGCAGTCAGCAGGGTTGGATGAACCGGCGACGTGATGCCAGGAACTGGGGGAAATGATGTCCTGAATGAGGGACACGCGATTGGCCACAAAAGTTTTCCATCTGTGGGGAGAGGACTTTATCCAAGACAACGCAATTTTGGAGTCACTCCAGGCGAATACTCTCGTGATAGTCAACTCAGAGGCTATAGTGGATCGGACGAAATCTACGAGTTGGGCGAGCAGCAACGCTGAGCACAACTCCAGACGGGGGATCGACACTCGCTTCAAAGGCGCTACCCGATTCTTTGCACACAGAAGGGTGACAGAGATATGGCCCTCTCTGACGCTTCGCAGATACACGGCTGCACCGTATCCGCACTCCGAAGCGTCACAAAATCCGTGCGTCTCCACCTGGACGCCATTGCTAGGCAGTACCCGACGAGGGATTGTCAGCCCAGAAAGACTGTCCAGCTGAGACGAAAACGAACTCCAATCTTCGAATATGTCGCGGGGGGGAGGTGCATCCCAATCGACGCCCTGGGACCAAAGCCTCTGTAGGAGAATTTTGGCAGTCAACACGACCGGGGATAAAAAACCTAGGGGATCGTATATTTGGGCTACTTGCGACAAAATATTCCTTTTTGTGCACGTCCTATCCGCTACTTGGATGCGGTAGGAGAACACATCCCGTAAGGGACACCACTGCAATCTCAACACCTTTAAACTGGGATTGTCGTCTCCGCATAGGGAAACGGGTTGATGATGTGAAGCGGGGAGTGAACTCAATAACTCGGGGGAGTTGCTCGCCCATTTGCGCAACTCGAAACCACCCAATTTTAGCAGCGATACTAATTCATCCCTCAACTCACGGGCTTCCTCCAACGAGTCTGTTCCTCCGATAATGTCGTCGATGAAGGTTTGGCAATCTAGGAGACGGGCTGCTAACGGGTAACGCGCTCCTTCGTCCCTAGCAAGCTGACGCAACACGCGAATAGCCAAGTATGGGCTACAACTTAGTCCATAGACCACCGTTGACAAGACGTACTCTCGCACTGCTTCGCGGGGATCAAAACGCCACAGAATCCGCTGAAAGAGGTGGTCGGCGTCACTCACTAGGATTTGACGATACATCTGACGAATATCGGTGGTGAAAACCACACCGTACAGTCGAAAGATGAGCAAAATGGCTCCAATGTCGGGTTGGAGCTTGGGACCCGTAAATAGAAGATCGTTCAGAGACCGTCCGTTGGAAGTTTTGGCTGAAGCATCAAACACAACACGCAATTTAAGGGGTTCGCTATGTGGCTTCCAGACGGCGTGATGAGGAATGTAGTAACCTTGGGGAGAGGGGGGCAGGTCGCTAACGAGTGCCATGTGACCTTGTTCCCAATAATCTCTCAAGAACTCGTTGTAGGCTAATCGCAAAGTTGGGTTCTTGGCCAAACGCGCCTCTAACAACTGGAATCGCCTAAGGGCTTGAGGGTAAGATTCACCAAGTGAAGGGTGTTTATCCTTAAAGGGTAAGGATACGACGTATCTACCTGAAGGGGCACGGGAATGGGTAGAGAGAAAGATCTCCTCACACAATTTGTCTTCAGGAGACATAAAGGTCTTTGAAGGGACGGACTCAAGTTCCCAAAATCTCTTCAAAGAAACATCAACAGCAGAACTCACAGTGGTATAAAAACTAAAGGGAGAAGATGGTTCTAAAAAATTCACTTTTCCTAGGACAACCTATCCGAAGATGGTCCGAAAAGCGCATGGGCCACCGTTCTGTCCCTTTCTAAATCCAGGCAAACAAATATCTCCGTAAACCTCTGCCCCTAAAAGCACGTCTATTTCGTTGGGTTCACAGAAGTGGGGATCAGCCAAGGGTAGGGACCTGAGATGTTTTAGATTCTGCTTATCAATCACCTGGTTAGGGTACCTTATCACAAATAGATGGAATAACTAAAGCCTCTATATGGAGAGCAGGGGATTTTCTTTGGGAGGGGGTCACGTTCAGGGCAACCTTCCCTAACGCAGACGTCGACATTTGGTTGAGGGCTTGAATTGGTGTCGGAGAGAGAGACCTTGGAAGCTCCAATTTCTTCGCAAAGGAATCTGTCACAAAACTGGCTTGACTAGCTGAATCCAACAGTGCACGACAAGTAACAAGTCTGCCAGATTTATCCGAAACGGACACCAAGCAAGTGGCAAAGAGCACGACCTTTTGAGAGGAGAGATTGGTCATCATGGTCACCGGACTAGGGATAATACCTTCCTGATTGCCGGAAGCAGGGGGAGCTTCATTCGACGGGGAAGGGGTAGTAGCATTTCCAAAATGCACTAAAGTATGGTGGCGCTTGCCACATACACGACAATTAATCTTGGAGGGGCATCTTCCAACACCATGGGATCGCGCGAAGCAATTAAAGCACAAACGATGTTGCTTGATGAACACATGCCTTTGAGGGGGCTCAAGAGATAGGAAGGAATCACACTTTGTCAGAGGATGGTAGTCCATAGGGCAGTATAAACACTTACTGGTGCAACTCACATCAGCACTCGGAGGGGTAGACGTCGCTATCATAGATGTGGGTCTACGTGTATCGGTTGAAACTCGCTTCGAAACCTCAAGCCTCTTGGTAGGGGTAATACCTTTTGAGGTAACTAAAGAGTTTTCTAAAGCTTTACAATTCTGTTCCAAAAAATCACATAAATCTTGAAAAGTTGGGATATCTTTATCACAAAATTTGAGTTCGAACCTCGTCTTGAGAGTCGAGTCGAGTTTCTCTAAAAGCAAATTGAATTTTGTAAAATCCCACAAGTCGATATCGAATTTATCGATAGCTGCAAGATTCTCTGAAAATGTTGAAAGCAATCTCCTCAGTTCAACAACCGAGTCACTCTTCATAGTCGGCAATTGGCAAATTCTTCACGACACTGAGAGCATCCTTTTCCAAATAAGACACTAAAAATTGAAATTTTTCAATGTTTGAATGGGAAGAATTATTATGGATCAACGTGTTAAACATATCAAAAAATGTAGGCCAATTTTTCAATTCGCCATCAAATTTCGGAATGATAATACGGGGGAGTCGGAGATTACTATTTCTTTGCGACTCTCGACCAACTACAGATGGTACCGGAGAGTCTGCCTTAAGTTCCACTTTCTCAAATAATCGCTTGGCAATAGATCGAATTGAATAATGCAACTGATCAAAGTGATCTTGAACCGCAAACTGTCGATCTCTTTCCGAATCATTCGCTAAGGAGACTACTTCCAATTGCAAGGACTCAAAAGTGCTAACTAAACTCGGCAAATCCTCCACCATGCACTGGAATTTGCATAAAATTTCATCATCATCGGGTTCAACGCGAGCTTTCTGACCCGCTGACAATATATCGTTAAAGCGTCTAAGTGTTAAATCCCGCTTAGCAATAAATTTATCCATTTCCGACATTGTAAATCGTTTTGTAAACAAATGCACACCTAAGTCTCGAAACAAAATACCCACGTAAATTAAAAGGAAGAAGAATTTGAGCACGCAGAAAATATGCTTAGAACGAATCAAATAAAAAGACGGCCGCAATTCGAAACGACGGTAAACACTTTTTATGAAACCGCTTTTTTGCGCTCCAAACTTTACACGTTTTTTGCTAACCTGTTCACGATAGCGAACATGTATTTAAATTACTAAAGTTTGTGAAATCCAAAAGACTGATTCTGATCCGGCTCGAAGGACCAATATGTAAAGGGTTGGGGGAAGGTGGTTGTAAATCACCCTCAAAATTTAAACGAGAAAGAGCGGCAAGAAAACGGTAGGACATACAACACCCGAAACGGTTAATCACCCACCTTGATGGTTTCCCGCGTCGTTGTCTGCCCGGCCGGGTCTTCTTAGGGGTATTTTCTGGAGGGTTGGGGGTGGTAAGGACCACAACACAGCGCGGGGTTCTCGCGAACCGGTCACAAAAGAGAGCTTGTTTTTTCGTGGTTCGCACTACGGACGCTCACGCAAGTCTGTCTTTTCGCGCGGCTTAACCAAGGTTGGGTATGGTGGGGGTGTTGTATACACAGCGCGAAAATAAAAGGTTAACCCAAAACAAAAAAATTATGAAGTTACCGAAAAATGTTATTCAACCCTTAACATTATATGAAAATTGAATTTTGAGGAAAATCAAACAATTTTCAACGAAACTAAGAAAATCTGGCAATGATTCATGTAAATCAATTATTGTCGATATGATAACTTAAACTGAGGTGGCTTTTACTTGATGAAAATCCATTTATCAAAATAAATAAGAACTAAAAGTTCAGATTTTCACGAAATTATATATTATGACATGACAATTGCTTCGACAACACCGTGTCTTTATCAAAAGACACGGTGTTGTCGAAACAATTGTCATGTCATAATATATAATTTCGTGAAAATTTGAACTTTTAGTTCTAATTTATTTCGATATGATAACTCCCAAATTTTTGAAAGTTTAGGCTAGTTCTGGGGGAGACGAAGAACACCCGATTTCCTTCTCAAATTTGAATACATATAAAATAAATAAATAAAGACACGCCAACCTGTCTTTCAAGTACGGGTACTTTTGAAAATTCTGCATTTTCTGTTATCGATTATCCATTTTAAAGCGAATTGAGATAAACATAAAGTCAACAAACATGCAATTAGACAGCTCAAATCTGCTCTAAAAAATATATTACCATTGCTATTATTATTATTATTATGTTATTATAGTTATTATTATTGTAATTACCATTTTGATGTTAAATTTTCAAAAAAAAGTACTGAAGATCGAAGTTCTTAGCTACCGTTTCCATTATTTTGGAAATTTGGAAACCGTTTCCACTTTCGAATGGTTCTAAAGTTTTACTCTATTGTACAAAGACCCAAACCAAAATTTCAAAACTCGGAGCCGTTCTGAAAGTTTTTACGAATAGGAATTTGACGGCTGTCTTACTTTGTGGTTGAATGGTCACTGGTGGTGGCTGATAACTAGCAGATTGTTGACCTGGAGATGGGGGGCGTCTTCCTTTTGTTTCCATCTCTGAAAATGTATTTTCTTTAAATCAACAAACCAACTGTCACTGCAAGAAGTAGCTACAGTATTGTGGCGGACTTTTGCGTCTAAAGGAGACCATAAGTAAAATAAAAAATAAAGAAAGGTCCTAAGTTTATTTCTGGAATAATTGTCATTTTCACTTTGACGTATTAGAGACGTAAGAGATTCGGGTGTAAACTTCGAAATTTTTTAAAACACGACAAATGTTTGATCTATACGTGTGTTTCATTACAAGAGGCCAAGTAAAAGAGAGAACAATATTTTGTGACAAATCGTTTACTTTGTCTCGTATTTCTGACAACAAAGTTTTTCAACACCTCAAAACTATACAAAAAGAACTTAAAAATAATCTATATGGTAGGAATTTCAAGAAGTAAAATATTAGTTGATAATTATGTATAGACTAATTAGAAATCCATGACTTATTTAGTAGTGAAATTTGAAAAACCTGTTAATATACAGTTTGAAAAAAAAACATTTCAAGCGAAATTGGAAAAATTTGAATTCTCGATGGGCGCTAATATAAATAGATACATAAATATTTAAATAAACTTGAGACAAAAGTTGTTTAGATTTATTTGTACCTTAAAGACGTTATTTTATTGTGTGTGATTATTTTATATACAACACCGTACATATTCAGTAATTTTTTAATTATTGTTTTGTAAAACTTACTTATGGTTAATAAAATTGTTTTTTTATTTCTTTCACCGTAATTTAATAACCCCTAGGAGAATAAAGCTTTGTTTTGCACTTCAATTCGCTAGCTCACTAATCAATGCCACTCCCTCTCTTCAAAAGTTACCTACGGTTTATATATTTGATATTACCGTCGTTATCGCGATTAATTGATAACATCTTTCCCAGAATTGCTTTGGGGATTTTTCAATACGATTAGTGATAAATAAGTCTATATTTTCCAGCACAATTCAACAAAATACAAAAAAAATATTTTACTTATTAAACTAAAAAAATAGAATAGTATCCTATTTACTTTGTACAAAACTGCAGGTCCATCAATTCCGGTTGTTTAGTCAATCTTCGTAGATCTGTTTGGCGAGTCACTTTCTGTATCTAAAAAAATTTTTAATATTCTTCTGTATAGTTCAAATGCATCCAATCTTCTAGTAGTAGTTTGTTTGGTCAGTGTCCATCCTTCTAGCCCAAACAAGAGGACTGAGAAGAAATAACAACGCAACAGTCTTATTTTTGTTTCCAAAGATAAATTATGGGATTTCATTATATACATCTACATACACTTACCAGATAACATAGGAGGTGTAAGGACCGAAACATTGATGAGTCTACGGCAGCTATGGAATTTTCGCGCATGCTTCTAAATTTCCAACCAACCTGCACTTTGGTTCTTGTTCTTTCTTAACATTTTAAGAGATCTATAGAATCGACGAACTGTCAGCAGCCGTGTTGGTTAGGGAAGGCCTGAACAATGTGTAAATATCTTTTTTGCAACTTGGAAAAGAAGAAAGATATCGATATGCTACTTTTTTTGTTTTGCTTTTTTAAACATTTTCCGCCTTAAATTATTTTCCCATTTCCAATATCAAATTTTTTGACCACTTCGACATATTCAGCATTAATAAGTACTATTTTCTCTAGCAGTTAAGCGTGGCAAGTGCGATTAGAATTTATTGAATTGCGTTGAAACCTACCAAACGAATTAAATTTTCACTTTGCCGTGAAACAAATAGTCCGAATACTTACGTAATCTATCGCACTACTCGCGAACTACACTTGGGTCGTCGCGCTGCGCTTTAACAAGAGATGGCGCCAAAAGTTTCGATCATCCAAAGAACTGTAAATCAAAAGCTTTGGACCCCCCATGTGTGTGACGCACTATGCGACCAGCAATACACAAATTACTTGCTATGAACTTTGCTCCACCATGTAAATATGCCTTTCAAGTGAAGTTTACGATGGTAACCTAAATTTACAAAAGAACAAAAGGTTTAAGTATCAAAACAATTAAAATACAAATAATTTAATAGATTTTTATTTTAATAAAAATACAATACATTTAAAATACAATGTAACCCAAAATGGAAAACAACATGACCCACTCATCAGTCAGCTAATATTGTAAACTACTCCTACAACAGCCATATTTAATGGATAGTAATCGCAAGGCTAAGGTGCGATAAGGATAAACATACTCAGTACAACAAAAATATAAAATACAAAATTTTGGTATGTAACACTTCTCTGTACCCGTTAGTCAGAATAACTTCCCAAGTAGGCCCGGCAGTTTGGACAGTAGTGTTTCTGACTTTGGCATGTGTCCATGCAATACGGAAGGCAGACACAAGGCCAACAACTAAAACGAAACAATTGAGGGAAATATATTTCTCCTAGCCAACTGCACTACTTACACAAACATGCATAACAACAATGCAATTAAATGCGTTTTGGTATTGGGTTCTGTTTCTACCGTTGTTACAATATCTGCGTGACAAGATGGACACCTCATGCCATGTGGTCTGGGTCCCAGACCCGTTGTCGTTGTGTGCGTTATAATTACTATGCAACCAAAAGTAATGTGAAATAATGGATCAAATCAAGTGAAGATTTTTCTTACCAGTATGCTGTTCTGTGGGTGGTGGAGCATACCCTGGATGAGGCGGTGGCGGATAGCCATGTTGTGGCGGTGCTACGAATCCGGGACCTGGTGGCGGAGCAGTCTCAGAATATGGAGGTGGTGCGTCTTTGGCCATATTTCTACAAACACAAAAATCTATTGCTCAGTGTGGCAAATTTATGTCCATGTGATATATTACTGCCAGTGGCATTTTTTAAAACACTATTATGATATTTAAAAAATCTTATCTAACAAAATAATGTTCAACCTATCATATTGGAATTAAATTGAATTGATCATATTACTTAGATCTCTTTATTATTAAAGTTTCCTTAAAATTTACATTTACATTTACAGGTTACATTTTGTACAGAACACTCTAAAATATCGATTGACGGAATAAATTTCAAAAATTGTTAAAAATAATACCTACATTTAAATTTGATAATGTCGATCCTACAAAGTGAAAATATTTTCACTCAACAAAGACCAGACATTGCACCAGCAACATTTTACCTTTAGTTTTAATCAGAATACTTTCGACATGTTTTCGGACATTCTCAGGTATTTCACAATGTTAGTTATGTTAACGGCATACGTCACACGAAACATCTGATATACAAAGTAATTAAATTTAATGTTTGGGAATTTTGGTCTAGTAAATTCCAGCACGTACCTTTATCTACCTCCTGTTAAAACGACAAAGCTTAATTTATATGAAACTTACGGATAAGCCATACAAAAAATATTAAGGAATTCAAATATTATGTGATACTATGGAATAAATACCCCTTAATGTAAAATAAGCTTACTTTACCTATACTCTTTGGCACTGATAGCATTAGCGGTCAATTTTATATAACACAAATTTAAATTGGTAAAAGTATGAACTTTGCCTATTAGGGTACAAATAAAAACAAAATACTCACCTAACGATTTATACGCGCACCACACGAAATGTAACTACTAATTAAAAAAAAATAAACGATAACAAGTAACGTACAAAACGCAGTCTTTTCGGTTCATAGATTGTTATCGTTTTCTGTATTGTCCCCGGATCATAATTTGGTTGCCCGTGTTGCAGGGAATAAAATTCGCTGTAAACGGTGAAACCGACAGGGCCGGCCTAAGTGTCTTTGGCCGAAAATCGTCATGCCAATCGCAAACGTTGCGTAGAGAAAGCGAAAGAAAGATGGAACTAAAGACTGAAAGTATCTGCCAAAGCTTTAGCAAAAATGATCGACGAATGTAGCATTTATATTACGCTGGTCTGATATTGCACTAGTTTTGTGGTACGGCTCTAGCCGTTTTGGTTTAGGGGCCGACCAATTATTTTATCACAATTGACTCATGTTTCATTACCCGCTAGTCGCGATAAGATAAGATAAAAAATATTTCCTGGAAAATTTATTGTGGAGAAGTAAATTTCATATTGAGTGGATGAATTGAAATCCAATTGTGTTGGTAGGTAACCGTTGCTGACTTTCACTATTGTTGGTCGCAAGTATTTTTAAATTTAATAAAATACGTTTAATGTTGGTTATGATTATATACTTATTCATTTGTTTATTCGAAAGACAATCTTACTGAAACTGTTAATAAATCATTTATGCAGAGACCTTGCTTATCCACTCATAATAGCTCGACACTTTCGAGTAGACGTTAGGATGATCTTTGTCCGCGACTCCGCATTTATCCGTAATGAATGATGCTATTCCAACTTGCATTCCGTCGACTAAGAGGGCTGTGCCTGAATCTCCCTGCAATGGAATCAAACCAATACGTCTATTTGGAACTAATTGACAACAAAATTTTCCCTCCATTACTAACAATTTGAATTCCACAACCTTTTCGCAAGCTATACTGGGGAAACGAACATATATTGATTTAGAAAATACATATTATTTTGGGCACGCCTTGTGGGAATATTTTGAACCTTAGCTTGGTAGACGGCGCTTGCAAGCTATTACATTTTATAATCTTTCTCAAGAAATTCAAATACGATGGTTTAAAACAAGATATATACGTTAAAAACCTGAAACAAAAACAGAACTAACCAAAACTTTACGAAATTGAAATTACGAGGAAACTATCATCATTTAGTGTAGGATCTTCTGGAAACTGAAAGCAAACTTAATAGTGGAAAATTGAATGCGTGGTATTAATATGCCTCCTCAAACTTGAAAAATGTTTAATGATCCTTTGAGAGGTCCGTGATGTCCAGGGTTTACATAGGGTTTGTATAAAGTTTCCGAACAAAGGTATTATGACAAATGTTGCAAAATATTAATGTTTTAAAGGTTCTATTATTTTGATATTGTCATCACATGTTCTTACATTGCACGCGCCTCCAAATGCAGATCCGAAGCAAATGTGGTGCGTATTATCTCTGCTCGTGTTTCTGCAGGTTGTTTCATCATATACGTCGACATCTAGTTTTTGAAGCGTGCGAGCCAGAGGACCCTCTTGCTAACAAACGCCTATACGTCATAAATTTGACTTCGTGATTAAAAAAACACCATTACCTCAACTTTACCCCAACCTATGATAACCCCGGTGGTTGATTTTTCAGCCACAAACTTTTGCGAGAGTTCCACAGACCTCCAAGACTTGTCGTTAGGCAAGCTGGATTCTAGCTTTGAGGTAATATGGAGGAAAACAATTTAGCTTTGGCCTTATAGGAATACTAGCATTGTCAGGCATGAATGACAAGCATGAAAACTTTACCTCTAGAACCGCGCAATCGTAGATGAGTTTTTCGGAATCGAACTGGTGGCAGAAGATCTGTTTTACATCTAAGGTGTTAACGGGATCACGGGTGATGTTCACCATTCCATATTGTATGGAATATAGGCTGCTATTTCTAGGGCTAAAAAACACCGTTACTAAGATTTGATGCCCAAGTAGTTAAAAAATGGAAAACTTAAATTTTTGCTGTTATTTTTTTGGTCAACAAGTTAGCACCGGCGTTAATGGAATGGTAATGAATAGTGTTCATCTTACGTTTGGTTGGTACAAACACAATGGGCAGCCGTCAACACAAAGTTTTCGTTTAGAATGGTACCACCGCAGGTGTGACTCGATTTGTACCTCAGCGACACCTGAAACACGTTGCGTATTGATTGGGTGACAACCCAATTACCAAAGTTAAGTTACGGCAAAAGGAAATTCTCCTTCTTCAGCGTTGGTACCGTTGACAATTCGCGATGAACCTAAACCCAAAACCCTGAGTTTGATTCTTGACGAATTGTTTTCGGAATTCTACTCACCGAAGACTTCGTTGTGAGATATGACGCAAGCAAGTACTAATATTCGAAAATTCTGCATTTCGACTTGAAGTTCGAATGGTTTTCTGTGGTCGATGGTGACTATTCAATGGCGAAAATTTGCTTTTTATATCTCTCGGTGTTATCATCCTATGGTAATGCTTAATTGCTATCAGGTAAATAAACAAAATGCATTCTAGTTAACCTAGAACTACTGAGATAGAACAAGTCGTGCTTAGAATAAGTGATTTGTTGAACACTAAATCGTAGTCTAATAACATCTCTAATTACTTCATGAATTACCATTAAATAACACTTAAAATTACACTTATTCCAGCGATTCAGCTTCTATTAAATAAACAACGACAGCTAAGTAAAGAAAACATTTTAGATACCCTTTCGATTTGAATAATTTATTGTACAATTAATTAAGAAATTGTTTTCTTAATAAATTGAGTAACATATTGGTTAAATTTGACTACAAATTAACGTCATAAAGAAATTATTATATTTGGCAAAACTATTGCATTTCATTATCACTTATCAGTTTTAATAACCTGGTCCAAAATATAAACATATATAAATAATATAATATAATATAGTCACAGTCACATTCTAAAGATTCTCATAGAACTTTATAATTTTTCTTTATATTTAATAAGTGCAACCCTAACGGTGATTTTCAATACAATTTACAACTGCATAGAATTATGCATAATTTTATTGGTCAAATTACTTATAAATGTTTCAGATATTTCTTCAGAATCAGATGTATTTTGAAGCACTAAAATTTCTTTAAATTACTTAATATTATCACTATAATTTCACTAATGGCAACTGATTGCCATTATACTACCACCAATTATAAGCAAAATTACCACTGATTATTAGAACCATGTACTCTATAAATGACCACAATGACATCTCTCTCGGTTTAATATAATTTCTATTATTTTCTCTTCGTTTCTATTAAAATTACGGGCTCTAAGGGTTTGTTAGCCTTTTCCGTGACTCAGACTTAACTTAGTAGAACTGCATTTATTAGGTTGCGGCATTGTCCGGCGCATCCACCAAAGGGCAATTTCGATAATTTAAAATTTTACGCAAATACGTGCTGGAACGCTGTTGCCTGATCCTCGTCTATCACATTCCGTCATTTTTTAAATTGAAACGCAATCACCAAACACTCAACCGCGTCGATTACATCGATTAGATTGAGAAGAATCAATTGAATTAAATGCCAATTTTCAAAAGCATTCAGTTTAACTTCGGGGTAATGAACTAGTCAGTTTGCGCATCAAAAAAGTATGCGAATTGAGTTAGCAGCTTTTTTAATCCCGTTTCTCTGCTGTTGCATCTTCGGTGAGTTTATTACGTTTTCTTTTTTACGTCGAAGTTTAACATTTAGAAATGTAACTTCGGCGTTTTTCAGCATCGCCGCCTAGTACGAGGATAGTTGCAGGCAGCGACGCTAGCGATGGAGAATTTCCCTATGCCGTAAGTAGTTTGTGGTAGTTAGTTGATGTTGTTGACATCTGATTGGTAGGTGTCCATCCGGTACAACAACTGTCACGAATGCGGAGCGTCGATTATAAGTGACAGATGGGTATTAACGGCAGCTCATTGCATTTTTTTGGAGTAAGTCAGAAAATTGAGAATTTATATTCAACTAACATTTTTTGTTTTACACTAGTAAGTTTCGATCACCTGTTTCATAAAACACCTAAGAAATAGTTATGTTACACTTAAAAAATCCCTGTGACATTTAAATTGAGGATTTCATAATTTCAACAGTGACCAAATTTTAGTTCCCTATAAAATTTTTACTCGTCATTTGTAACCAAGAGATTATAACGGCAAAGAACACCATTTTTGTAACCACCAAAGAAAAACGCGCTCTTTTCGCTTGTGCGTATTCTGTATCATATTTTATTTCGTGTCCTTATCATTGTAATTTGCTTTTACTCTAAAGTTGATAGCAACTTTTACACGACCATGGGGATGCCTTAATAAATATTACTCAAAAACTCAATTTTCTTACAACGATAAGTCTTATGATGATAACACTGGAACCCTGCAGACGTTTCGCCAAAATCTCAATTGGCATGTTCAATGCTCGTGTTCCGAAAATACTTCGATTCCAGTCGGAGTTCAACAAACGAACGGATGATATCCCGGAATATATATATATATATATATATATATATATATATATATATATATATATATATATATATATATATATATATATATATATATATATATATATATATATATATATATATATATATATATATATATATATATATATATATATATATATATATATATATATATATATATATATATATATATATATATATATATATATATATATATATATATATATATATATATATATATATATATATATATATATTTATTTATTTATTTATTTATTTATTACAAAGGTGCCCTAACATGAAGAACTAACTTCACAATTTACAAGGACACACTAACAATTATACCATTATTTAATTAACAAAGCAAAACTTATAAGTAGGTACCTACCTATATCTACGATAAGCAGAAGATAAAAAAAAAAAATAATAATAATAATAACAATCAAACTTACCAAATTAAACCAAAACTAACACTGTATATTAAGTGCGTGAATTACAAAAAACAAATGTGAAAAAATAAGGAAAACAAATCAAAAATTAAAATAAATTTATAGAAAAACCCTAATTGCTTGATTTCGAAACGAATTAAGTGATAACGCAAAGATGTCGATGTGCGAAAAATAATTATTGTAATGTCTATGTAAAAGAGATATTGAGGAATTGTTACCTAAGTTTGTATTAAAGCTAGGCACGTAAAATAATGAAGGAGTTCTTGTTATAACGACTCTGGCATTGAAGGATAGTTTCTCCAACAGTAAAGGACAGTCAATCCTACTATTAATAATATTATGCAAAAATATAGCACTGGAGATAATTCTTCTAACAGATAACTTCAGTATATGGTAGAAATTAAGACTAGCTTCATACGAATGAGTTAGTAAGTTACGGTTAAATCTAAAATTTAAATGGAAAACAAACTTTTTTTGTATTCTCTCGATTCTGTCTATATATTTATGATACTGAGGACTCCATATCACACCGCCATAGTCAAGGAGATCGAACGTAGGAATTGTACAGAATAATAAGCGATTTGTGATCCTGAAATTCCTTGCTAACTCTTAATCTTAAACCTAAATTTTTATAAGCTTTTTTTACTATATTCTCAATGTGGATATCAAAACTTAATTTTACATCTATAGTTATTCCAAGATCCCTAATCTGTTTAACTTTTTTTATTTTTACACCATTGAATGTGTAGTCAAAGTTTATATCATTTATCCGCCTGCTGAACTTAAGACAGTAACATTTATCAATATTTAAAAATAGACGATTATTCACACAGTATTCATAAAAGATCAAGATCTTCTTGAAACTTATGACAGTCGTTAAGGCTTTTCACGGGCCCGTATAATTTCTGATCATCTGCGTATGATGCTGATTTAGCAAAAAGAAAACATTTACTGACATCTGCGGTAAACAGTGAAAATAACAATGTTCCCAAATGGAACCCTTGAGGAATTCCAGATGTGATGCGGGTCGTTTGGGATTTTGCAGAATTCAATTCTACAAACTGAGTCCGAGGACTGATGTAGGATTGAAGAATTTTATAAAGACAACCGTGTACACCGAAATTTTTTAATTTGATCAACATTGTTGGGTGGTGAACCTTATCAAAAGCTTTTGAGAAGTCGGTGTACACGGCATCTATCTGCACCCTATTATCTAACGCCTCAGAAACATCCTGGACATATAGTGAGAGATTGGTAGCAACCGACCTACCCCTAAAAAAACCATGTTGTGTATCTCCAAGAGCATGTTTTAATTTGAAAAATAACTCATTGGTAATTATAGCTTCCAGCATTTTCCATGGAACGGAAAGAATTATAGGTCGGTAGTTTGTGACGTCAACCTTGCTGCCACTCTTGTGCACCAGTATTATTTTGGCACTCTTCCAAATAGTTGGAAACTGCCCTTCAGATAAACTTTTATTGTAAATAATAAAAAGTGGCTGCACTAAAGATTCAGCACATGATTTGAATAATATCGGGGGTAGGTTATCAGGTCCAGGGCCTTTATTTATATCAAGCTTTCTTAGCAGTTCTAACAACGGGATTCTCGAAGGAGTTGTATCAGGTTCATAGACACTCGAAAAAACATCAGAAAATGTTGCAGAGATATCCGCATTAGTATAAAAACTACGATTTTGATACGTTACTGATTTTGGTATGTTTTTTGATTTTTTTTATTATTTACAAAGCTCCATAATGACTTCACATTATCTTTCAGATTACTCTCAGTGTTTTTAACATAGTTTTTGTAGTCTGTGCTTATTGCAGCTCTGACCTTCCTTCTCAGATTAGAGAATATGACGTAATCAACAGGATTGTTGTACTTTTTCCATCTTTGGTGCTCTCGTACTTGGAATGTACCAAGTAGGAAATTTATTATTTACTTTTTTCTTCGAAACACTATCCGTGACCACCCCGTAAACCCTTTCATAGAAAATATGTACACAGTCCTCAACTATCAAGTCTTTAAAAAGATCCAACCACGGAATACGTGACAGTTCTACGTTTATTACGCCATAGTTTGCATACCTGTATTTCAATTTCTCACAACTAGACTTTCCTTTAAGTGATTCCTGTATGTTTGTATCAATCAAAATATCAATACATTTATGTTGAGTAACTCTTTCCACTACAAAAGGGTCCACAGACCTCGTCACGCTAACATTTTTAAAATTACTAAAGACCAAGTCCAAAAATCCTGCATTATCATTAGGGATGCCATTGAATTGATCAACATTAATTAAATTGAAAGAATCAATGAGTGACTCACCATATAATCCAGATATCTCTGAGGGTACGTAACAACTATCGCCACTATCGAATATCCACTTTACTTTCGAAGCATTGTAATCACCCAAAATAACACATTTTTTTGCAGGACACATCTACACAATACTAGAAATTTTATTTAGGTGCGCATTGAGATTTTCAACACTAGATTCAGGAGGAGCATATACACAACACAGCAGAACAGACACAGATGCTTGCAGCTTAATTTCCACCCACAGATCCTCAAAAATCCCATCACAGCTCCAATCAATATATATATATATATATATATATATATATATATATATATATATATATATATATATATATATATATATATATATATATATATATATATATATATGTATATATATATTATTAGACCTCGTTATAAAAGCTAAAGTATATTTATGAAGCCTTTTTAATTATCTGCTATAATAAAATCAAAAGCTGCAAAAAAAACCTTAATTAAATAAATAAAACGCATTTATTTTATCGTCATGAGAAGTATTTTTGTTCTTATTTTTTTCATTTTCGCTTATGGACCTTTGGACAACGGACCAGTAATTTTCTTTTATTTCACTCAATTATGGTGATGGGTAGCTGATTAGTAGCTGACGTTATAACTAAAACTTCAACTTCAAAATTTCAAAATCAAAATGGTTCAATACTATCTATTAATACGTGGATTCTTCTTACATTCTTATTTTATTTTTATACTCGATTCTGTTTCATCTCTTGAGCTTGGTTAGGGACATAATACTCTGGAAAGTGGATTAAATTATTGTTAGGTTTCTCTAATTTGGTTTTTCATTTTCAAAATACTGAAATTGTTTATAAATACAGTATAGAGATTTTAAGGACATACCTGTAGGACAAATTATGTTTTTTTTTTTAATTCTTAACACGAATATAGCCTTCATAATACTAATTGATACCTCGAGGGATACTTATTGCATTTCTTGCATGCCCCAGAAACAGAAAAAAAAACTCACCACAATGCAAAACTCATTTTCTTTGTTTGCATACAGGTACATGAATCTGTCAACTATACTCTACGGCACCATCGAGGCTGATAACTGTCAAGAAGCCACATCAAACACCAAGAGAGTAAAACGAGCCATCATACACGAAGCGTACCAAAACTATTCCGGACATTTCAATGACATCGGATTAATAGAGGTACTAATTTTAACGAATTCGAAATTTTCCTTCATCTATTTATACTTCTTCAATAATCTTTGTTAAACACTTATTTAACTTTACTTTAGCCATGGAGTCGGAAGCTAACTGATGTTGTCAGTAAATTTTAGCCACGATAGTATTCTGATGTTTGGCTCATGCCGCTCAGCTGTTTTGCAAAAATGTATCTAAAAGTCAATGATCGTAGAGAAAGTATAGCATGCAACATATTTAGTAAACTTCAAACTTAAAAAGGGTTATTCGAGTTTTCTGTTGATTTTATCTACGAGCTCATGATTGGACGGACTATGATTATAACATAGGATCAGAACGAGTGATTGGTTAAATTTATATTTATACAACAAAATTGCAATTCTGGTAAAAGGGTTAAGAATCCATTTTAGAGGAACATCAGGTATTTTATCAGAACACAATAATGGATGTGTAAATGTAACATTTTGTGTGTGTTGCGGAATTGTTTTTTTTGTGTAGATAACGTGTTTTACCCTTTTCATTCTTTGTATTTTTGTTGATGTAGTTTTTTTTGAGCTGTTTGAGCTTAGGGAGATGACTTTAAAAATTTGAAGGTCGAGGATCCTTTCGAATTTTCCAATGAAGTCAAACCTGTACTGCTTCCGAAACTCTTCGAACATCCGCCGGTATTCCAACCGTCTTATCTGGTCGGATGGGGTTACGAGGAAACCAATGGTACCGTACCTCCAGTGCTCCAGAAAGTCAGTCTCGATATCTACCCGGATCAGATTTGCAGCATGTTTTTCGGCAGCAATTATTCACAGGTGTCCCACATTTGCGCGGGCGGAGGCGGTAAAGGACAATGTTCGGTAACAATTTGACACAACAGCTTCCTATGTAGAGTTTTAGGCGAAAGTTCTCCAACCTCATACACTCACCGGCTACTAAAAACTGAACCCGATTGGAGTTCTCATGAATTGCTAAATTTTTCCCCGATATTTGCAGTATGATCTTTTCCGAAGGTTTTTTTGTCACTCGTGGCATTATCTCTGTTTTTATTGTAGATATACTATTTCAAAGCGATTCAAATAAGCATCAAACGTATCAATGTTAAGGCTAATATCTAGTTTAAACTTTTCTTGTCAAACTGACTTCACCCATAATGTTTTTTGAATTCTTACCGAAGTGGAATTGTAAATAATGGAGGTTGTCGGTGGAGGTCTGTTATAATCTTAATCTTCTTTTTAGTTTCACAAGAAGCCTTCACTTTGAAACGGAGATAATGTCGCCATTTAAAAAACTAAACGTTCAGGAATGATCATGTTCCAATGTAAATCCAGTCGATGGATGCACCCCGTATAAGCTAATATTGAAATCTGGATATATTTTTCTGACATGACATCATTAGCGAGGGATCAATATATAATTTTAAGAAAATATCAAAATCAAACTACCTGTTCAACCCTCATTTTGAAGTTGGATTCAATTTTTAGTGACATGACTTGTTTGACGGTGAGTGTGGATAATAATTACTACATGTTTAATTAAAATTACGTTAAATCACTTTCTGATTACGAAACTCTATAACCAATAAATTAATTAAATATTGCATAACAAAATCGCAATATTTAAAAATATTATTATATTATATTAATGAATTATATGAATTAAGTTGGAATATGTGACATTTTTGTGCTTTATGCTGTTTGGAAATCTTTGTAAATCAAACTTGGTGACCTTTCGCCAGTCATCTTGTTGACTTCTTCAGAGATAAACTGAAACTGCCCCTCGTTCTACTCTGTACCAGCTTATATATAGTTTGTGGGGAGCGGAGTTAAACGAGGGACAGGAAAGGAGTCGCGGTTAAGATTCTTTGGTTGCTTATAGATTTCTATAGATTCTGCGATTTTTCGTTGGTAAAAGAATTGATGACATGCAAGAATTTTAGTTTTATCTAATAAAATTTTATGTCCGGTTTTGATTAGTTTTGAGTTTATTTGTCTTAGTCTTAAGGCTCTTTTAGTCTTGTCTCTGCAATGTATTCTTTAAAGCACATGCATGAAATGCTGTATACTGCTGGTGTCTCAAAAGGAATTTTGTCTTTAGGGATCGAAGATGTTGAGAGATTTTTGGACAAGTGGTACATCTGGTATTGACGTTATATTTCTTAAGAACTTTCTTAAGAAATTTTGATAGGTCTGATTTTCTAATTCAATTGCAAAAACTACGTCTAGAGTTTAAATTGCTAAGAAAATCTCGGATGGATTCTTGACCATGAGGCCAAATAACAAAGTATCATCAATGTAGCGTTTCCGTAATTTTGGTTTTAGATGGAAGGTGTCGAGGACCTTGTTCTCAGAAAGTCAGCAAGTTTGATTTATAAACAACCGACGCAGGAAGAATCCAGTTGTAAATAGTAGCTTATGATTTTTTTTTAAATTAAATTATTAAGAAAAGTATAAAACAATAATTAAATTTAGCAAATTATACATCAGATATGTTATTTCTCCAAGTTTGTAACAATGTTCTCTTGCAATTGATTGGCCAATGCATAATATTTTATGAAAAGCTTAAAAAGTTACCTAATACATATTGTTTCAATTTTCTCCTGACAAGTTAATACAGCTGCGATTTTTTCTCTTTTTTGACAACTAGCTATTTCATTTTTGCCCTCAGTTTGTCGGTACACGTAAATTATCTATACAAATACATGGAAGTTTACAAAAATGCCAGATACTATTGAATATCTGACAGTAGTACTAATTATGATTCTCAATAGTCATTATCCATATATTCAAAAATAAAAGTACTCTCGTATAAAATCTGCTTTTAGATCATGCAGAACTTTTAATAGACAATAAATTGTCTTTTCTTTTTTTGTAAAAATTATATTTAAAGAAAGTAAGTTATACAATTGTAAATAAAATTAGTTGTTTGCATAGCAACTGGGAAATATTTTAATACGCAAAATTTGGAGTAACTTTTGAAATTTTGCATTCGCATCTAAGATAACAATAACATATGTAAAATAAAGTGATAAGAAATTCATCTGATGTGTTTGACGTTTGCTGTGTTAATGACAATTTTTAGGGCGATTCTGGCGGGGCTTTGACGGTGAACGGACACCAACATGGGATTGTTTCATGGTCGGACAAGCCCTGTACCATTACGCCGGGCGTTCTCACGAGAGTGTCGTCTTTCGTAAACTGGATCAAACGTCACACCGGAATTTTATAACCATTAATCGTAATTCACTTATTACCTATTACATAATCGAAAATGGACATAAAACTGCAAGACATATTTAATTGTTTTAATTTCAGCTCACTTATTTAATACAATATTTTTTATGAGTCTAGTTTTGCTCGTTACACCTCTGGCCTTTTTAAACTTAATATGATTATATTTAAGTGCTGCCGCCATTATGGTTGTAAAATTTATGCTTCGGGGGTTTAAAAAGGAGCCGCTAAATTCCGAGGCCTTTCGAATAGTTGTAATTATATTGTTCCTCTCGAAAAAAACTTTTCAAAGTTGTGCGTTAAAAACAGCTTTTAATCGTATTCAGAAAACTTTAACACAACAATAACAACATTCTGTGTTTCTGGACAGCTCTTATAAATTTATTATCTTAGGATCACCCAAGAAAAACATCATTTAAAGGTTAGTAATGGTTTTTTTGTACCTCTTTGCATCACTTGAAACCAGTGCCTTTGCAAACAAATTTTTTAAGCCCATATAATTAAGGAAAACGCTAGTCAAATATGATTTCGAACGTAAAACTTTATGGTAGAGCATTCTATCAATCTTAAGTACTTTTTGATGGAAACGATTGCCAGTGAGTTATCAAAATGTTTTGCCTATTTTCGTCTTTGCATTGCCTGATTTCGAGTATATTTGTGGTGATTATGGCGGCAGCCTCAAGTTATATCTGGCCCTTAATCAGTGTTAACAATTACATTTAAAAAACAACCTACTATCACAATTAATAAGGCTTTGCAATAATATACTTACAGTCTACAATTATTTACCTAGTGTATTGGCCAAAATATTTCCTTGAATTCATTTATTTTAAGTACCACATATTTCGAAATAGTCACATTTCGGAAATGAAAAAGATAAAACACCCTCGATGAAGCAAGTACGTATAAAATATTTGTCTATACTATAACGTGAATATTTTACGAAAATAGATATGTTTATAACTTTTCTAGAATCACATGTATACCGCATATATACACCTCTCTTCGTCAGTCATCCGTCTTATATAAATCAATAAATACTTTAGATAGTTTGCATTTTGTTCAACGTTTACAAAAATTTGGTGCCATGCTTAAGCGCTATATATTCCCCAATCGACGAACGAAATAATTAAAACAATTTTGTCAATAAAACTGTAACGGGTTATTTTGGTAATTTGATTTTCACCCAGAGAAATATTTCACGGCGCTGCTATTGTCTGTCGTCAAATTTCAAAGCCAATTTCTATTTCGACAATAATTGTGTGTAAAAGTGTGTCATTTTTTAACGTCAAAATGGGATAAAAATAATAGTCAAAAACAATCAATATTTGTTAGTTGCTCTTTCTTTTCTGGAAATTCATTGTCTTGAGTGGGTTTCTTATTCCAGTTTAAATTCTTGTTGCACTAAAAACGAATTGCGACAGATTATCAATTTTAAAATCAAGCAAGTATAGTATAACCGCCGATATACCGAGCTCATTAAAGGCGGGAATCGCTTACCAGACCGTCGCTAATGTTCAAGGTGTGAGATTCGGCTACCGCATCTCCAGGTCCGGAACCAATAGATTATATATATATATATATGTATATATATATATATATATATATATATATATATATATATATATATATATATATATATATATATATATATATATATATATATATATATATATATATATATATATATATATATATATATATATATATATATATATATATATATATATATATATATATATATATATATATATATATATACCTGCTACTTATAAAGAAGTTTGGTCTCTTCAAGTGGAGTTACGGGCCATGTCAATCCCGTCAGGAAATAATTGATAATATTTGACGTCTACACTGTTCTGAACGTGGATTTTCATAATTCGGAGCAATGAAAAACGCGGCTGCTTTGACAAGAGGCAAGTGGGCACAGTGTGGGTACATAAACCCTTATCAGAGAGAAGAAAAAGAAAAGTCTCATTTACTTCCATAAAACTTGACGCAAGTGATGCCGACATAATGATACAGGAATCAGCAGTGGTCGTGAGACTCTCCGAAATTTTCTTTTGATAAGCGGGTTTAAAATGAAGAAAATTGTTTAGTGGCAAGGGATTATGAGTTGATATAATTTCAATTCAAGGATATAGGCAAGAGAGGAAGGAAACAGGGTATGACACCCACGATGTTCCAAATTAAGGTTGGTTAGGCTCATCCGGTCAACGTACATCTAAAGTTCTGATAAATAAAGTACCATAGCAATAACTCACACTGCTAGGAAAACATTATTTATGCTAAACGCTTTGGTCACAACATCAGAACTATTTGAAGACTGTACAATACAAATTGTTACCAAATGTACCACGAGAAATCTTGATACCAATGACTACTGACACAAAAATGATTATTGAGAATTATATGATGGAAAAAGACACAGAGGAAAACTATACCAAAAAGCAATTGGTTGATACATTAAAATCATCTACAGAACGTCTTCACGTGATTTCAAAAACGCTGATAAATCAAATTTTTCGCTTTTTTTAATATCTATTTAAGTACAGGTAAATACTGGTAGATCGGTAACGAGTCCGTTCCTGTCCTCATGAATAATAATAAGTTCGATATATAGGTTGTCCTACTATACTTAGTTTTTACACTTTTGGTCTCATTGTTAAAATGTAATAGTACGACCGGAATGATGAAAATGATAAAAAAATAATATAGCATATATCTTCCTTCTATTGATTTTTCTACATCTTGATCACCTGAATGTCAGTTTAAGACCAGTTAAATTAGAACCAGGTCGGAAATTTTGCATCAGCTGATTGAAACACTATCTATACGGATATCCGAAATAAAATTATCGGCAATTTTGTGAAGAGTTGCTATAACTCGAGCTTTAGACACAAAGTTGCTTGGTCATCTAATTACCTATGTTTAGTGCCACTATACAAAAATATCCAACCTTGGTAATAGATTGATGGTTGATGATGTTAATAATATATTTTGACTGCGAAATGTAATTTTGACTTTGAAAATTGACGTGGATTTCATTGAAAACTTGAATGCACTTTCCTATTTGTATGATGACACCTATATAAACGTCCCATTTTGAATTAGAGATCGTTCACCAAGTTCGCTTTGAGTTTCGGTTTTCCTGTTATACAACTTTAATTTCACCTAGTTTTAGCATACCCTCGGTCATGTTAAATTAGACCTGTATCAGCAATACCTTTTTCGTTAGTGCAGTCAAATTTTCATAAAATTTTTACTCGTACGAAGGAAATTTCACTCAATAACTGCTTAACATTAACCGTTCGCTCCTCTAGTAACTTTGTTAACCTAGAGCTATGATTAAAATGTAAAATCCATCGTTCCTACTCGTTGGCAGTTTCAGTAGTGCACCCAGAGGTTCATATAGGTATAGGTTAATGATGCCGAAAGAGACAGTCCATTCTCAAAGAGAGTGCAAATCTTAATGTTTTGATTTTTTAAAAATCCGATACTTAGGTTCTGAACGATGCAACATTGCCAATTGTAATCTTAGAATGCACACCCCATATTATTATATTTCTAGATTCACTGCCTACTTCTTGATTAGTTTTAATACTTATATAGACTGGCTATTGAAATATTAATTATTTTTCTTTTTTTTTCCAAAATATGACACCACTAAACCTCTAATTTAATAAGTAAGGCAAAACATTGCGTAAACCACCCAAACCTAACCAAAACTGACCAAAACTAAATAAAATATTAACGGTTCATAGGTTCTTTTTAATTTTATTGTGTGACCGTAATTAATCCGAATATTATTGAAGTTTGAATTTTTTCAGTTCTTGCCAATGGGATTTGATTTTTTTGCACGTTCTTCATATAATTCCGATAAACAAATTCATTAAAATTTCATTTGTTGATTGCTTCGAAAACGAAAAGACAAATCATCATCCTTGAGCAAATTTTGTTATCTTTCAGCATTAACACAAACATACAGGTCGCTTCACGTAAAAGATTACAGTTTTCATGCCCATTGTGACCGTGATGTTATAGGATTTTTTTTTAAATTAAAGTTTTTATTAAAAGAAAAAAACAACCTTGACTTCCTCCTGAATTGCCAGCATAAAGGAAAATAAAGGTTACTGAATACTTTTACCCCTTTGTCATTTTTACCAATTGGATCATTCCTCTTCTCGAAGTTGAGTTGAATTTTAAATTGTTAAAGAGCACGATTTTCGTGAGCAAACAAGACAATATCAGATTCAAGGCGGGAGAATATTGTACTGCCAGTCACCAGAGGATCTATTGTAAACTTCTTCATAGCCTAGGTTCTTTTCTCATCAAAGCTCTAAAATTTTCACAAGAACACATCAATCTAATGGGAAACAAGTGCAACAGTGTTTCAAGAAGAGATTACCGCGCCAGGACCCCATGGAAGGGAAATAACATTCGACAGACGAGAAAGGGACGATATCAAAGTGACGCTGTCGAAGCTGGAGTTTAATCAGAGTCTAATAGAATAAGCTCTATAGTTGCTTTGTTTCGAAATGATTGATTGTGCGTGTTAAACATTGTATCGGGCGTTCCAGTAAGAGGGTTTTTGATTTTGCAATTCCACTTTGAGAGATGGACTACTTTTGGGACTTTTATTGACTCTCCGACTTTGCTTTTTTTTTATTAAAAGAGGGTAAATACAAGCGAACGTAGAGTTGTTAATTATTTGTTTAGTCAGTGGTTCTTGGTTACTAAAAGACTTAAATTCGCGAAGCCTCTCCTTCTGGGTTTGCCACCGTAACAAGGGATCGTTTTCGAAAATAAAATCGAAAATGTAATATATTGGTCGTAGTTTCATATTGTTCTGTGTCTGGCACTGGACCCGACGGTTTCTCTTCTCGTTTCCAAAGACTTCAGTCGCCTTCTCGGTGTCGTCGGCACCGCCAGATTCTCCGATATGTTTTCGCCGTCTTTTTCGCTCCTGAAACGGCGGAAAAACGAATAAATAACACGGCTCTCGCGTTTTCCGTAAACCCAGAAAAATCGCGCATTCATTTGCATAGACGATGAAGCGTCAAACCCATTTACCTCGTTTTCCCGGCGGACTTTATCGAGCCGCTGGGGATGCCGGGAAAGAAAACTTTTATACGTACGCGTTGTTTGAAAAGCGGAACAGGAATTATAAAATGCTTATTTCGATTTAACGAAATCATCTTGGCTGTCTCGCTTTCACGTGTTTTTTAAACGTTCGGATCCTGAAAAATCAGACTTAGGTTAGGATAGGTTAAATTAAATCAACCAATACCAAATAGTGAAAACTATTTTAAGGTAGCCACCGTAATTTTTATAACTGGGGTTCCGTAAAAATTTTGTTATACTAACCATAGTTTTACTGTTTTAAACCCTTAAAGATTATAAAAACGTGAGAAAATAATAAAATAATTTTGAAAATGGGTACGTTGCTGTGAAATTTTGTGCGTTTTGAAGTTATAGTAAAAACAGTAATTTTAAATGACCTTTGGCATCCAAAGTAATAAAATTCATTTGGTAAACTGTAGATAATTGATTCCCAAAATTCATTTTTTTTCAACTTTACGTTCTTTTATTAATATTTTTGATGACATGCGGTTTTCACTAGATTGTTGGGCTCTTATTTGTAACTATCTAACTATGTAATAACGCAAAAAATGCATACCATTGCATTTTTTAAAGAAAATTATTGTTTTCAGTCAAATCAAATCAAATTTATTTCTATAGACCTGATTTCAGATATCGAATAATGTCAAAAATATAAACAATATATTACAAATATTAAATAATAAAATAAATATGTTATTATAGTCCAAAAATTCTTTACTCTAGAAAATTGGTTTTTACCTCGTATTTAAACTCACCATGTTTCAGTGAAATAGGCAAATGATTAAAAAGTTTTATCGGCAAAACAACCGGACTACTGGCAACTATAGACAATTTATACTCCTTAATCGTTGATGTAAATTAGGACGTAGAAGTCTCTCATAGCTACTAGGATTAGATTTAACAATTAACACGCAATTATTAATAAAAAGACCAGAAAGGGTTAGCATTCCCATATCACGAAATAGTCGTCGATATGGTCTATTTGATTAGTCCAGGTTAAATGAGAATCTAAACAGACACCCAGAAGTCTACTTCTCTCTGGTTTTGTTATTCAATCTAAGAGGTTTTTGTTTTATTTGTTATGTAGTTGCTGTCTCAACTTAGCTGGTGGTAAGGTAAATAATGGCGGCCGGCTCACTCATAGCAAGTTTATTAAAATGCTTTAAATTTTTTTGAAGCTATCGACATTTATTCCCGAAAATGTTCGAACATTTCCCACCACTTCCTTTCAGAGACTGAGCAAAGAATAAGCAACAAGAAAGATTGAAACTGATCTCAGCTTTAAAACAATACTCATTCTATCTATCGTCGATACTAAGAAAATTTGCAGAAATTAGTCGTTAGAAGATGGGGGCGAAGCTTCTATCGCTCAATAAACCTCTGATTTCCAAATTTTTTGCAATAAATTTCGCCATAAAAATGAAAAAACATTATTAATTTCTAACAATTAAAAAAAGTACAAACCTAGTCGTTCCAAGCCACAAAATAAATTTGTGTGTCCACCTTCTATTTTAATGAATGAATTTTTATGGGTGAAAAATGCAACATTATCGATGTTCTGATTATGCTAGATATTTCGATTAAATAATCTAGATTTTAATAAAAGTAAACTTAATATTGTAAAAAATAAAAATGATTCAAATTAAATATGCGTATATCAAGAAAATTTGTTTTTCCATAAAAAGTGTAATCTAATCGGACAATATACACAATAAGATAATAAGATAATAAGACAATAAGATATCAACAATATATGTGCAAAACTACGGGAGTTATAAAATATGCGAAAAGTCTCAATATTTTCACGAATAAAGAATCTGTCATTAATATCTTTTCTACTCAACCTGTACGACTCTGACAAATGTATTTTTTTATATAAATCATGTTTCAACTGATTTTGATTAATTTAAAAACTTCATTCGATCGATATGATTTTCCAAAAAATTCTAACAATATTAAATATTTCTATTTGCTTTTGTTTAATATTTTTGGGCTTCTTCAATACTTGTTTTGTTTAATTTGTTATCTTCTTAATCATTTTCCGACACTAAAGCCAAGATATTTTTGAAACATAATTTTATTTGTGCTTTTAGGCGTCGGTATTTATTACTTTTTAACTTAAAATTGGATTTAGTTGTGCTTAGTTACTAAGATTGCCTTCTGAACGGCACAGTGGTGCAACCATTCAGTTTCATTAAGGAAAGGAAAGGGAACCCTTTAGTAAGGAGTTGAACTGTTCAATCTGTCTCAATTGTATCTTAGTAAATCTTCAATAGTGAAAATATGGAAAATTCGTGTTTTCTGTAGTTAAATAATTTTAGTCAGTGACAGCTCAAAATAAGAAAAAGTACCTGCTTGTTAATTTTAAGTTTAAAAAAAAATAGTATCCAAAACTAACCAAAATATTTCAAGTTATTAATAAAATTTTTCCATGCATATTAGGTATAGGTTAGGTATATCATAGTTTTACGCAGCTATCAAGAACTTACAAGATTTTAATGTCTAGTGTAAACGAATTGTTTTGAACGCCTCACCTATTCTCCATTCTACTCAGCCGTTGCTTCAGCTTAGCCTGACCGGCGGTGTACTCGGCCAAGAGCCTCGCGAGCCTGTTTTGCAAAATCTCCACCGTGTTCTCCAACTTCTTAATACTGTCGGCCATGGAATTTTGCGTCTCCTTCGCCCTCTTGAAGACGTCCTCGTCGAGCAGGCCGTCCTTACGCAGTAGTTGGCATCCGCGTTCAATTAACGTCGCTCTGGCCTGTCAACGAAACTCTAGGTAACGACTTAATAGCGTAGTTTGTGGACTTTCAAAGGAGCACGCCGCTGGACTGGCACGTGCAACCTTCGGTCCAGCGGGAGGGACACTGTGCGGTCAAAACTCGATGCGCATCTTAATGAAATTGCAAACATTTCAGGGTTTCCGCGTCAGGCCCAGAAGAGGGTGGTCAGCGATATTACACTTGCAACTTTGCTAACCTTATGCAGCAGCATCATGGCGTGGTCGCATAGGTCCAAATCAAATTGGATAAAGTAGTTGTAGTACTTGAAAATTAATTTGTCAATTTGATTAATTCTCTGCGTGTTGTGAACTCTTTGATTCATATCTAACCAACAGATTCCAGCAAGTTGATTTGTAATCTGTATTTTGCGATTAAAGTAGGGTTGAATACCATATTCCACCCTACTATAATGGTATAGTCTGTCTCAACCTTCATCAAGCTGGCTTTTGCCAGCAATTAAGGAACTTACCTGCCGACGGCAATGAAACTCGGGTCCGGTAGGTGATAGGGACGGAATGTCGAAGGTTTTGGTAATAAATATGTTTTTTTGATTATTTAGTTGGGTATAATGTTATTAAAATACACTAAGATAAAACAATGACATTAAATAAATACAACGAATTCATAGCTAGGATTATCTATAAATAATTACATTTTTATTCTATATCAGAGACGTCATTCAGGTTAAATATAAAAGGATTTTTTTTTAAAGAAACTTCCACAGGCTGCTGTAATATTTTTATAAAACTTCTGGAATCCTCCTGCGTCGGTTTTTGCTGAGTCGAACTTGCTGAAATTGCGCCAATCATCCTGTTGGATGAGCTTGACTGAAACTGGCTCGCATTTTACTCTGTACCTGTTTATATATTGACTGCTTATATACATGACTGATTCCCATATTGGTGACAGGTAGAGACCTGAGTCACGGTTAAGATTGTTAGGTTATTTATCGATTTCTATAGACTTTCGGATTTGTCGTTGGTAGAAGAATTGAGTCAGGGCTGTGTGCTGTCGTCTTTTTAACGTATACTTGGAATGAATTTTTCAGGAGGCTCTGGAAGAATACGAACAGTGGGATTAAGATCAACGGCGCGTATATAAACAACATACGATACGCAGATGACACGGTAGTGTTTGCTATTAGCCTAGAGAGTCTCCAAGAGATGATGGTTCGCGTGGTCGAGGTCAGTGAAGGATACGGGCTTTATATGAACTTTAAGAAAACAAAATATATGGTTGTGTCAAAAACCAACAACCATGTTGGCCAACTCCCTATAAATAACCAGTATATAGAACGAGTTCAGACTTGTGTTTATCTCGGAACCAAGATAAGTGAAACGTGGGATCACTCTCTGGAGATCAAATGCAGAATAGAGAAGGCCAGAGCCGCATTTCTGAAAATAGCAAAACTATTTAAATGCCATGATCTATCACTGCCAACTAAGATCAGACTATTGAGGTGTTATGTCTTTCCAGTGCTACTCTACGGGGTGGAATCCTGGACTTTAACTGAGGCTGCCTGTACAAGAATCGAGCCATTTGAGATGTGGTAATATAAACGCATTTTAAGAATCCCATGGATCGAGCATATAACCAAGGAGCTGCTTAATAAAAATACGCAAGCTTGAATATCTGGGACACATAATGAGGAACAGCGAGCGGTATGACTTGTTGCAGCTGATTCTGTAGGACAAGGTGGAAGGCAGGGGGAGGCCTGATAGACGAAGGATATCGTGGTTGAAGAACTTGCGTACATGGTTCAATACAACAACAGTAGGCCTTTTTCGTGCAGCAGTTGACAAAGTACGCATTGCCATGATGATCGCGAAAATTCGTAACGGATAGGCACCACAAGAAGAAGAAGAAGAAGAATTGATTTCATGCAAGAATTTTGGTTTTATCCAATAAAATTTTAGGTCCGGTTTCGTGATTGTGTTCGGCAACAGCTGATGTGTTTATTGGTCTTAGTCGTAAGGCTCTTTGGTGTTCTTTGAGCCTAGTTGATATTTTTCGTCGGATGTCTCCAATATATTCTTTGCCGCATATGCATGGAATGCTGTAAACTCCTGGCATCTCAAATGGAATTTTCTTTTTGACGGAACGAAGATGTTAAGAGATTTTTGGACAAGTAGTAAATCTGATTTTGTAGTTATACTTCTTTAGAACTTTTAAATATGGCTAGCGATATTTTGAATGCAAGGAAGGACTATAGTGGCAAGTGTAGGATTGCTTTCGGCCTCATTGCTATTGGAAGGTTGTGATGAAGTGTATTTTTTGATCGAACGATTAATATCTTTAATGTGGAAATTATTAGAGAGAAGAGCAGAGGTACGGTGTTTTAATTCCAGGTTCAGTGACTCGGGATGAGATAGTTTTAGGGCTCTGTAAACAAAAATCTCGGCACTTGTATCCTCAGGATAATCCAAGCTAGAATCCTTAATATACTTTCCAGTAAGCAATTTGGAGCAAATCTATCTCCTAACACAGCATGTTTTATGGTTATGCGTTTTCCTTTATTTGGAGGTGCTTTGGTCTGACTGTATTGAGTGGAATCAACTCATCCTTCATACACAGTGTCGTGTGTATCGAACCATGTTTCAACAAGGTAAATTTTGAATCTGTTGTCTAGTCTATATCTTTTAATTTCTTCAATCTCCAAGCGCGTAATCTGTGTGATTCCATTCCTACATGCCTTTTGTCTATTTTGCGGTACTTAAATCCCATTTTACAAACCACTCTATGGTTATATTGCTTTCATCTTCTTCTAGCTTCTGTTTCAGTTTATCCAAGGTAGGAACAACTTCGCTTGGATAACTATGATCACTATTGTCTATACCGTGAGTTTGACAATCACTACGTTTATTCCTATTCTTCATTACTCCACTATTAATAATATCCTTTATCGATGATATTGGCGCTTTTGTAAGGAGATACGTTTCTTCTCTACTTCTCTTCTCTACTGATTAAAGTTTCGTAGACATTTTTCACAACTTGTTTTGCATCAAGCGACAAATGACAACTTCGCTTTGATAAAGACAATATATTTTCCTTCTGATTACGTCCTGATCACTATTGTCTGTACGGTGAGTTAGAAAATCACTACGGTTATTCCTTTTCTTCGACGATATTGGCGTTTTTGTAAGTAGAAAAGTTTCTTTTAAGGCTTCTTAATTAATAAGTCCTGTTTCTGACACATTTTTCACAACACAAATGATTTCGACGCGACATTGTCATATTCAATACACAAGAAATATATCAGAAAGAAAGAAATATATCTAGCCCACCAATGCCTTGTCACTCAAATAAGAATTAATTTTTTTTCAACGGCTTTACACAATAACAATAGGTAATAACATCGTTAACGTTTTATTGGGGAGGGACCGTCGAAAGCAAACACGAAGAAGATTGAGACAGACTATACCCATTTCAATTTCGGTATAAGTAAATTGCGAAAAATTTGATTCGGTTTCTTGATATATTAATGTCAAAAAGATAACTTTTACGTGTTTCTCGATGAATAGAAAGGAACATATTAAACGTGGTCAACTATTTGAATAGTATAACATATTTGGAGCGTATTTTGATAGATTTTGAAATGGCCATACTGATAATGTAGAAACACCATTAACCAACTTAAACAAAGCGCTTCTAAACATATGTGAAAAATTTGGGAGTACGATTTCTTGTTTTTCTTTATCTGCAATACGATAAGAGTTAGATCAATAAAATTGTATACAAGCATTAACATTATTATGATTGTTCATTTTTTGTGGCATGAATATACGGGACTGAATTACTAACTACACGAAGAACTCCAAGAACAAATTACTCAATGACATGCAAAAATATTTATGGAGAGATTTCCATTTTTTTGACAAAAAATGCGTTTATTAAACACAAACGATTACCAATAAAAAGGGATTGTTGAATGAACAAATTATTTAAAGTAATTATTATCCGAGAACGAACTATAGTTAAATTTTTTTTAGAAACAACCGTAAATTAAAACTATTGGATATTATATAGCATAAATTTTGCCACTATGACTTATGTGACTCCCCAATGAAAGGTAAGTAGAAGGAAAGCCTAAATTGTGCGTCCGCCATTCGCCGTTATCTAAAGAATCGGATTTAATTTCGCCACTAATCTATAGATGGTAGCACAAATAAAATTGTCGATCTCTAACTGACTAGACACCTATGTTTAGCCACTCATTGACAGATGACAGCACGGGTTCCAACCTCTTTCATTTACGTATCTTGAACCATGAATTTTTGGGACATATTTCAAACTTTTTTTTTAGGGAGGCACTTACACATATTTATTAATCAATCTAAGGTTATTCTTTAATATTCTGTTCACCCCACAAGACTAAAATTTTAAGTTTGTAGTTTGAGTTGATTCCATATTAATGACGGCCTTACCTCTGGATAGTCGGCTAGCGCGACCAGTAGATCGTCTTTAGCCAAACAAAACAGGTCCGAATAACCCAGCGAGCGAACATTGGCAGTCCGTCTGTTTCCCGTCCTGTTGCCCGCGATATCCAAGACGCTGACCTGGGAAAATAGACAAAGCGACATTGACACTCTGGTAAATAAACCGAATATCGATTGACTGGAGCGTTTCCGCAATTTGCTATTGCTTTGGTTTCCTTACGTTGAGCGTTAGACCCAATAACCGAATACTAATGCGACTAGGTGACATAGTGAATCCAAAATTGAAGTTTTATCTGAGATTCGCAATCCTGTTACTGATTTTTTCAAACTAACTTCTCAAATTAAAAAAAGTAATTGCAATGAAAAGTTTTAAAGACAGACACTGGGACGCTAGCTTGATACACTTAGAAGGTATCTCTAAAATTAAGGGTTGACCATCTTTACCTTAATCACAGAAATGACAGAAGCTTAAACGTGGAAGAAATGCTGGATTATCCTATATACAGCTTATAAAAAGCGTTCTTAGCATTTAGCCCTAGTCAACCAGTTTAATAGAAACACTGAAAATGCAAAACTAACCAAGGAAATCTAAAATTAAAAAAGGTCCCTAATTCTTTACCGTGTAAAATGGCATCTCCTGAGAACGATTACTCATTTCACGGAGCACCATCAGAACGTGGACCTAAAGAGGTCCATTGCGAAGATAGGCAAGAAGCTCATTTGTAAGATTAACGACAGGGATTGTTGGCTGATATGTTCTTTTGAAAATAACTGACTGAAGAGTGGTTACTGCTGTTCTATTAATCTAATTAAGCTACTCAACGGTCACCACTATTAATTCTAACTAAGAAGTCGAGTAAACGAAGAATTTTAATTATCCAGTACATCGCAAGTCAGATTATTCCGCCATGGCAAGGTTTCGAGGACTCAAGGTGACATTAACAAAGACTTTCACTCGCGAGACGTAGCAGCCGCGACGTTTCCATTTAATTGAAATTGAAATTCCAGGCAGCGCGCTTCATTAACTTCCCACCCCAAATTATTTCACGAAAGTTTCATTGGAAATAAAGTTTATTGTTTTACTGGTTGAAATTTTCGTTTTTTTTAATCCCTCCGTTAAAAGCCACTTTGGGGTTGACTACGTGACTTCACCGAAAAAAGGTTCGGAGGCTTTGTAATTTTGATGATATCAAAGCACTCTAAAGCATTTTTTTACAAAGAGTGCTTTATGCATGCAAAATTGACGTAGTGTAAAAGGAAATAATTTAAAAGGACAATGTACTTACCTCGCCAAAAACGGACCCAGCGCCCAATGTCGCCAGCACGGTGGTACCATCGTCGGCTACGACTTGAAGACGTCCCCTTTTCACTATATACATCTCTTTCCCTACGTCTCCTTTTCGACAAATATAGTCCCCGGGGGAAAACACCTGAAAATATGTCGCTTAATTTTTTTAAGCGTTACTTGGTACTTTATTTCACATTAAAGATTTTTATTCCTATTAAGTCAGGCCACTTCTCTCCACAGTCTAGATGAATAAAGGGAGCTCCAAGGCTCTTGCAAGTATTTCTCAATTTGTTATAAATAAGTGTTCGTTGTCAACAGGTCTGCTCTTAAAGTGACTCATTCTGTCTTGAGTTCCTTCTTTTCACTTTTGAGAGCACCTTCTGCTGTACCGTACCTCAAGGCATATGTTATTTGCATGATATATATTAATAAGTTGTTTTGTTGTTAACGTGTGTCTTAAATGCCGTGATTTACTTCTTGACTGTAATTCCGAGGAACTTTGTGCTATTCACCAGAAGGGGTTCCCCTTCAGCAATTTTTAGATTAAGAGAGCGTTCAATTCTTTTTTAGAGGTTATGGAACCGGATATAGTTTGTGTTTAAGTACAAATAAGTTTTTCAGAACGAATAAATCAGTTTATCAAGATTTGCAATTATTTTTTTTCTAGAAGCTGTTTATCATATTTTCGTCGTCTACGGTCCCATGGCGGAACCCCGAGGAGCTCCTATCGACATTACGTCTCTTTGACATAATTTTTTTCGTTACTAGGGTTGGATTTGTCATTCATTTCTACATATTATAGAGGTAATAGACATGCAGCGTGTCCCGAAATCATACCTCCGTATTTTATTAAAAAGCGTTAAAAATGTTATTTAAATATTGGGGCTTGGAAAATACTTACAAAAAATAGTCAGGATTTCATTTTTAATACCACATATTTAAGAAATGAAGAGGTTGAAGACTCCATTTTATAAGAACTGCGATTGCTATTTTATGTCGGAGAATAAGTGCTTCAAATATTGACGTCTAATTTCGGGACATCCTGTTTCTCACGTATGCCTTTGAGAGTAACATGAAAATAATGACCAGTAGCATCTTTTCAGCAGTATTTTGTCCAAATTTGCCTAGATCCATGAAATTTTCAGAAAAACAATGAGTTAAGTTTGTGGGGGCCATTGTTTATGCAGGTTAGTGTGAGAACTTCAGGGGCAAGCAGCATTGCAGCCTGAGGAACATCAATTTTACGACCCCTGCTTTAACTAATGGCTATAAGGGTGTGACCAAAATTAATAGTTCCCGAGAAATCCAATAACATTTTGTGGTACATAGCATATTAGATTAAGGTCTCGCAGATGATGTAAGGAACGTAGCTGAGTTACTAGAAAGCAATTTCCAAAAAATAATTAATTGTTTTTTCATGCACATGGATAAATGCTCTTATTAAATAAAACTATATAAAAAGAAACAACAAAATATTGTTAATCATTAAGCTTTTTTGTGTGAGAAATTTTATTTTGAGGATTTTCTTTTATCGAGCTTCTGGGCGAGCGGTTAACACTTAAGCCGATTAAGAGATCCGAATCTCCGATTAATCCATCAAGCCGTTACGCGACTTTTGTGTAAGACGGAGGCCCGTAAAAAAACTCTTTTCCATAACTATCAATCTTTTCACAATTTCCCATTCAAATTAGCTTAACGCGCCAAATCCCCCGAATAAATTTGACAGTCGGTGCAGGCAGCACTCGAAAATATTGAATTTCGACCGGCATCTGGGCGTCTTCTGTGTCTCCTGATTCTATTCGCATTAGATAAGACAATAGAAGCGAATATTTAAACGCAGCGCTGCGATTGGTGGTCAAATAGAACCGTTCCAATGCCTGTTTGTGATCTACGAAGCAAAGTTGAAAAATTGATTTTAAAAATTTGTCGTATCTTCCATAATACGAAAAATATTGTGATTGTCTTGTAAAATTTTAATTCAAAGTTTTGTTTTTTCAGTACTGTGATTAAGATTAGAATCTTAAATACAACATTTATATTTAGAAAATGTTCAGTTGGAAAGATAAATATGTACTTACTTTTTGGATATGATACAATTTCTTAATATTTATATTTATAAATAAACTGAGAAAAGAGTAATAATGGAAATTTAACTCTCTAGATAGGGTGCTGTTGTACTCGTTCTTCCTTCTTTATACTATCTTTGATTGCTTATTTTTGTTTTCGAAAGTCCTCAGTTATTTCAAAGAATCTATAGTGTGTTTTTCTGGTATGAATATGCATATTTCCTTATACAGTATAGTTACACGCAATGAGAGATGGAGTTGCGAATACAACGGCGTTTTATAGAGAGATTTTTATTTTAAATTTCCATTATTATTCCTTTTTCAGTTGAGTTGTGTCTACTATGATATAGTATGTTTACTTTATACTTTATACTACTTTACGCTATGCTATATTTACTTGTGCGCTATAGTTTCTTTAAAACAATTGATAATTTTTTTTATACAAATATGAGCAATGAAGTGTAGTATAAAACTTGCTCGATTCATCCACAATCGACGCAGGAGAAATCCAAAAGATTTGTAATTAGTGTTACTTTATTTTATATCATTGTTTTACATGACCTACAGCCAATTTTGGGATTTTTGTAATTTCTAATTAATGCATGGGTTGTTTCTTTCCAAGCATCAAATGTTATGCGATATTCTAATAACTTAAGAATCTCACTGGAGTCTACGGATACAGTTTTTCGGACAACTGAGATACTAGGGGACTTACAATCCAATGATCTCAATAATACAATCGGTTCAGAAAGTTTTATAAACATTAAGTAAGGAATTCCTTCTTCCACCGACAATAAGCTACAAACCTGCAACCTCAATTTCAGCACCAAAGCTTCCAAGAGTCCGGGCTCGCAGTCCTGAAATATCCGCACTTTCCTCAAGGTGTCCAAGTGCACCCGGATCGCTATTTCGGCTTTGAGCTTGTCGGGAAGAGCCGACAAGACTCTCTCCTCGTCGAGAGCTCCACTCTCGGCCCACGTGTACGCGAACCACCTTATGACGCGGGCTTCCAGCTCCCTGCCCACTTTTCTAAACGCCATGTACTGTTTCACGCCGTCCATTCGGTTCTGGAAGTCCACTCGTGCCACGTTCATGTTCGAAATCATGGAACCAATGTTACCTGAGAAGAAAACATTCTGGTATTAGTTAAAGTTCATTTCAGAAAAGCGAGTAATGAAACTACCAAGCTTTCATGGCAGGCCTGTCAACGGAAACAGAAATGGTATTACTTAAAACGGAGGCACTGTGTAATTTTCAGCACAGAAACATAACTTTGTTTCAGTTTACAAAGTTGTCAAAAACCATTAATACCTGACAAAAATTAAAAAACAACTATTTTATATTATAAATAAAAAATCGGAAGAAAATACTAATAGAAAATTCTGAGAAGACGAAGAGGAATTTCACATTTCGAACATTGAAGATAAAATAACCTTTTTAAACAATTACATTTTCAGTCTGTCCGATAAACATTAAGCGCTTCATCCCTTATGGATAACTGAAAATATTAAATTGCTCCGAAAATTGACAAACCTTTAAATTCTCAAATTCTCCTGGTCAGTATGAATATTCAAATTCCAACATTAAGGATACTAGGTTGGAATTAAAAAAACTCAATAGCTAAATCTAGGAAGAACAATCTTCTTCGAAGTAATCTTTTAGATCCTGATGATTTATATAAAACTTATTTAATTGATCCAGAATAACAAAGTACCTGACCAGGAATTAACAAATCTTTATGATAATAAATAATAATTTTATGATAATAATCGTCGACGAACAAATAAACTTTGTGCTAACTAGCCAAGATGAAGTTTTTGATATAATTAAAAATCTAAAGCAATGAGCAGTGACGCATTAAATATTACATTAATACAGCTGTTTTGTTCTGTCATTATTCCGATCATAATGCATGTGATAAATCCGTGCATTTTGGAGTCTTATTTTCCCACATCCGGAAAAAAGGCAAAAGTTACACCTCTTTCAAAAATGAAAAGCGTACAGTTTTTCCTACTCTTTCCAAAGTGTTCGAAAGGATACTTAGACATACAAATGAGAGGATTTCCGACGGAATACAATATTGTAGAGAAAAGCCAGTGTGACTTTTGAAAGGCCATAGCTGCGAAACTGCTCTGACTGATGTTACTGAGGATATGCTACGAGCAACTGATGATAATAAGGTCAGTGCATTGATACTTTTGGACTTCAGTAAAAGATTCGATAAGATAAATCATAAATTACCTATCTCAATTCTGCACTATATTGGATTTGGAAAAATCGCTCACATTATTAAGCTCTGATCGAGCTCAGAGGGTATTCTATAGTAATAAATATTCTAAACCGCTCTTTGTTCGACTGCGGGTACTATAGGATATAGCATTTTGGCTCCCTTTTAATTTTAGTTGTTGGAGCATTGCAGTCATCACTTGATACGAATGACAGTCAGATCTATTATTCATTTGCTGCTTGTAAACTAAAGAAGCCGAAATTCTGATTAACGCAGACGTATGTACATTTTATAAAACTGCCTCTGATCATCTGTTGTAGCTTGATCCAACTAAATCGTCACTGTTGCTCTTCGGTAGTGACTCCTAGACTACTGAATAAAACTGAACGACACGCATCTACCATATTCACTTACTGGCAAAAGTTTAGCTCGGAGGTACATACATTAAATCTAAGACAAAACTACAGATTCAGAGTGCCGCTACACCAAAGAGAAATATTCAAAAGGTCCTTTTCGTCCTTCTTCGACACATTATAGCATTTAAGCAAATGTACAAAAGTACCACTTGGATCTCAATAATAAGATGCGATAAAATTCAGATGCTTTTATTATATCCTACTTCCGTTCATTCCCGCCTTTTTCTTCTGTGACAGATACAAGGAATCCAATTTCAGTTTATGCAGTGTGTATCCGCGAGTGGTATGTATATTTCAAAAATTTTTGTTATATAGGTAACACTAGGCTTGAATAGTCTTTGGTTTGGTACTTCCATATATCTGAAACTTTTGTTTAAAAGAAAGCTTTCTGTTGGCCATGTATTATGAGCAACACACGTGTTATACCAATGCGAAGGTCTATCGAGAATTCGTCTTTATCTGCTGGGCGTAACGAAACCAGAAGCAACAAGCTACCCAGATAGCCGTAATCAAATCTATGGAGTTTTGGAGCTTAATAAAGCTCTATAGCTATAGAGCCACAATAAATCATTTAGTTCACAGTGATGGACTAATTACTAATCTCCCAAAATTGACTTTTGAACTATTTTTGTACCTACTTTCACCTTAGTCCCACGTTTTGTTTTATTTGATTCGACGCAGGACCAGTAACAATCAAACGAAAACCAATCACTAGTGACCAAGTTTACACGCACCGGTAAAGTTGGCTGTGCTCACACATGGAAATATCGGCTAAATTCATATTTCGTTGGCGGGCCTAAACAAAATTTATCCTTTAATGCGGACGTTATTGATCTTAAAACAGGACCCGCGTGCAACCGTAGATAAATTAGTGCAAATCTCAGCCACTAAATCTTAGGTTCAGCCCCGAGACTTTGGGGTGGGCTGGAGGCGATTCTACTGTATAAATTGCATCATTTACTCGGTCAAGTCCAGAGACGTTTAATTTCGGTTAGATTTTCCCGAAATCCTGGCATCAAATTGGATTTCGTATATAAATTAAGCGAAGACGTCGCAGATCATTAACCGGGGCTCTGGTAATCAGGTATATTTCATATTCAAAACATTTAATAATCGTGTTAGATTATGCAGGCGTCGTTGGTTATACACTAGTGTGGATCTCGGTAGAAAACGGCTTGAATAATTCATATAAACATTCATGGAAAAGTCAAGTCAATTAAAACTTCAACCGAAAAATTATTATAACAATTTTAAGAGGCCAATCTTAAGTTTTTATGACAAGGAAATATTGAAAATTGTTGTGAACATTATGGTATATTATGCAAAAAGTGTGGTAAACGGCATTTGAGTGACGAGTTTATTTTTTTTTTAATAAACGTGTGACTTAAAAAAGTTTACCAAACGTGTTGCATAGTTTACTCCTTTTACGAAGGTTGGTTTTTAGGTACATTTTTGCAAAACAACACTAATACATTCACGGAGATGATCATCAGAATTAACAAACGTGGGGTAAAATCTCCGAAATCATCCGATTGCTACCAAATCCGTACGGTAATATCCCGGAAATGTCCGAGGGGACTCGGATCCGTGTGACAAGAAAGTCGCGTGATAAAGTGACGCTTTCCGTATGCTATATCGGTGTATACTCGTAATTAGCTATTTTGCAATAGAGAGTAGAATAAGGACAATTACTGCCTACGTATGGGGTGAGCCGTATATCTTGGGAGACTACCTTATCTCAGAAACTATAGGGAATGGATCCAAAAGTTATTGGGGGTCTTAGCAGCCTTCAATTTATTTTAGAGTGTTTCATCTTTCGTGGGCAAGTATCAACTTCCTTATTTTAAAAGGAAAACCTGGTATATTACTTCATTTTTTAATTCTACACAAAAATCTAGTCATATACTCAAGTCCAACCGTTTTTAACATTTTTAATTTTTTATGTTGAAAATGACGTTTGCAAGACGTAAAATATCTGGCAATTTCTTCATTCGGAAGCATTTATTGTTTCAGGTTCGTAATTGATTGAGTAAGTTTTCTTGTAGGCCAAGGACTTGAATAACGGAAATTAAAAAAAATAGCAAAAAACTTTTTTTTAAATGGAAACTACCTATTTTTATAATCTTGTCATATTTAGCATCAAAAGTTAAGGTAATTTTATATAAAATTGTATATGCCTAATACAATTACTGGAAAAACAAGAATAATAAAAAACATATTGAAATTACAAGTTCAGGGGGAACTTCTGTCATAATATTGGGACGTTCAGAGGTCCAGTATTTTTTATCAGAATGTAAATTCCAAACGCTACTGAGAGCTTTTAAATATTATCCATCTTTTCGTTGCAAATGAAGTGCCTGAAAGGGGACGACGAAATTTAATTTGGCTAGCAGGATGGAGCTCCATATCGCAGAAGTCAAGAAATTGGCACCTATTTAAATGCACACTATAGCACTATAGAGAATGGATTGGGGAGAATCTGGCCTCCAAGGAGCAATGACTTAACTAACCTAGATTTTTTCTATGGGGTACACTTAAAGATTTAGTTTATAAACGCAATCCGTCAATTGCCGAGGAACTTATTTAAATGGGTCTGAAGCTGTATTGCTCAAAGGGCAGGACATATTGAACAACTGTTACAATAATTATTATCCTTTCTAAGCAATTAATTATTTATTGATCGTTCATTAACATAAAAAATCACCAACGTTATCGTTTATCCTTGGTCTTATTCTGTATAAATAATGCATACATAATCTTTCATTCTCCATAACCGCATCGGCAAGATTTTGGTCAACTATGAAATGGCAAATCATCGTGGCAGCACTTGTTTTCATCAAACGCCATCATAGTCACCTTACTAACTAAATTTATATGGAAATATTTCAAAACGTAAAAACATTGGGCATAATCAACCTTATATAAAATTGCCTTCATTTTTATTGGTAAATATGACAAGATTATAAAAATGGGTAGTAGACATTTAAAAAAAAGTTTTTTGGCTTTTTTTATTTCATTTTTAAGCTTATTTTTAGCTTACTCTGTATTAATATGTATCAATAAATGCTTCCGAATGAAGAAATTGGCAGACATTTTAAGTCTCGCAAACGTCATTTTTCGTATAAAAAATTAAAAATGTCAAAAATGGTTATACACAAAATATATCAAAAATTTTGTATAGAATTCAAGAATGAATTTAAAATAAGAAAGTTGAGACTCGCCCAACAAAAATGAAACACCACTATATACATTAAAATTAAATAAATTAAAGGTTTGTAATACCCCAATTAATTTTTGACTCCATCCCCTATAGTTTCTGAGATAAGGTAGTGTCCCAAAATAAACGGCCAACTCTCTTCAAGGCAAATGCACGTCTTTTCATTAACATAGGAGTTAGTAGCGAGTGTTCATTACGTTTGGTCGAATAAAATTGATGTCCTGTTGTTGTAAACACCTGGTGTCTCAAACCAAATTTTGTCTTGAATAAATCAAAGATGTTAAGAGATTTTTTTTTAATATTATGTTTTTCAGTCAGTGAGTAATGTTTTGGATGAAGGAAGGCAGGAAGTGGCCTGTATGGGGGTTGCTTTAGGATTTATTGTCTTTTGGAAGGTTCTGGTGTTTTTATTATAGTTCCGGTGATCGGGTTGAGATGGTTTTACTGCTTTGTAAACAAGAAAGGGTATGGATCTAGGTGTGTGTAAACCGATTGACCCAATGTTTGGTCTGATTTTCTATCGATAAGAATATCTAAGAATTGGAGATAATTATTAGTTGTTAATTCAGTGGTAAAACGTATATTACGGTATGCAGACTTTAAATGGTAAGAAATCTGGTAGTGATTCTTGACCATGATTCAAAATAATAAAAGTATCATCAATTTAGCGTCTTCATAGTTTTGGTTTCAGATGGAAAGTGTCGAGGGCTTTCTTCTTAAAAGATATATTTGCAATTATGATAATGATAATGGTGATAATGCTGTTTGTTCATAAATTTGACCCTTGCAATAAAAATATGTACTAGACAAGCATTTTTCAATTAAGGTGAGCAAATATGATTTCAGATTTTCAGATTTTAATGTACCTTAAATTATGTTGAGAGTTTCAGCAATAGAAAGTTTAGTAAATAGAAACTCTACGTCGAAACTAACTAACTAACTAATTAAGAGCTAGTGATCATAGTTGTGCATCTCTAGATAGTTATTTGCCAAAGTTTCAGCCATTTTGGATGTGTGCTTTTTAGTTTGGAGTCGTTTGAGTGAGTCAATGGTAAAAAAGGGGGACCCGACTCTGATAAAATCAAAAACTTATTTTTTGGCAGGGAAAGTCATTGCGACTGTTTTTTGGGATAGCCATGGAAACATCTTAATCGATTACCTTCAAACAGGAAAAATCATTACGCATCATTACTTGACAATCTGACAACAGAAATTTCAGGAAAATATCCACATTTGCAAAAAAAAAATGCTGTTTCACCAAGACAACTCTCATAACTGCCTTGCTCACCAGATCTAGCCCCAAGCGATTTCTTTTTGTACACTCATCTGAAAACTGCTCTCGAAGGACCAAGATTTTCGTCAAATGAGAAGACAATTACCTTCGTGAACAATTATTTTGCGGAGGAAACCGAGCGGGATGTAACCCTGGTATTAGCAGGGGATATTAACATCCTTTTCTCTGAATTATTATGATTTACAGATAGAATGGAGCATGTTTCATTAAAATTATACTCTGCAAGAGAAATGCTTATTTTACTAGCGCTATCCGAGGACCCATATTACGAGCACATTAGTAAGTGCTTATAGCGACCTAAATCTACCAAAAATCTGTCGAAACTCTAGTGTTATATTAAATTATGTCTTTCCCTCCATTCGATGTGTTTATAAATAAAGTGCTCATGCGCCCTTCCATCTTTTTAATTGAATTTTTTTCTAACGAAACCATTGAGACCACTGTGTATTGGTGTTTATCAAGTGTCTTTGAAGTTATAGGGTGTTAAATTTCTTCTTTTTTCCTTTTACTTATTGCAAAGAAAAAAATGCTTATATATTATAGTGACCAGCCAGAAATTCTATAACTCGTTTAAGTATTAATCCGTCTTTGTATATTATTTTTAAAATATAAATTGTTTGAGTTTGTTAGCAGCATCGCACAAAACACCCTGTACAACAGGCGGCTTTTGTGTGTGCCCACATTTACGACCGCCGCTGACGAACAATTTTAGAATCATATTAAATAAAATCTCGTATGCATTGTCATTTAATATCGGCTTACGATTATGCACATAAAATTGCAATTACGAGCTGTATTAAGGCTCACTTAAACCATATCCTTCCGCTTATTTTTATATTCAAATCACATAGCGCCATTTAATCGTTAGCAGTGCCGTGCTACCGACGTCATTCGTTCCATAAACGCGAAAAGCTTTTATTATTCAAAATAACCAAAATCAAAATTTGAATTCCAACTTTGGATAACAAACGAAAACATTCGCGGAGTAAAGATAGCTTTTGAGACCCATAGTCGTTCATTTTTTATTAAGAGAAGAAAACCTCGTAAAACATTCCGCACGCCACTGGTCCGCTACATAATAAGGGATCTTTTATAATCTCAATAAACACTAAATTGGTAAAACGATATCTTTTAGGAACGAGTAAGAATAAGTACCTATTACCCATATGTGTGCGGGTCGTAAATATATAGAATATTGGTGATTGAATTATTGAGAATCAATAACAATTTTCCTTACTTGGGCGTCAGTTCTCTGATGTGACGTTAATCTTTACGTCAGTCTGTGAACTTTTACGGGACTACCGTCCACTAGATCACTAGTGAATCAGCCTTCAATTTTGACATTCTTACAATGGTTATGAGTGTTTATTTTCAGTGCGCATATTTATGAATATTCATGCATGCCTATGATAAATCTCACTCTTACAGATGATTGAACTTTGCATATCTTATTGTGATTATGTTCTCTATACTTGTTTTTAGTAGTTGGTTTTCCCTAGAATATGTCTGTATACTTTTGAATACGTTTTTATCAGATCATACATGCATTATGTGATGAATCATACCACAGTGTGGAGGATATATGCAAATACTTTCGAAAAATCGATGAAATCGATTCTTTTTGCGAAGACGCATAAGATTCGGCTTAATAAAATTTTATTCATGAATGCTTTTTAAAACATGTACAGGGTGCGCCGCAAATTCAAAAAAACTGAAAAATTATTGAACATTTGCTATAACTGAAAGACTGTGCCTCGGATGTCAGTCCATCTTACATAAACAGCGAAAACTTTTGTATTTAAGGTTTTCACCTGTTGCACAGGGTGTTGAAGATATTAAGTGCTATATTCAAAAATTAACAGATGTCTTAAATTTGCAGTTATCGACTTCAGATTTGGCAAAAGGGTAGAAGCCCACACATCATCTGCAGAAAAAGAATTTACTCAAATCTCGCAAAGTATTTTTTAAAAATTTTTGAATTTTTTTTTGGTATATTTTGACTTCCAGAAAAACATTATTTTCTGGAAAACTATTAACCCATTCGGCAACATTTATGAACCAGGAAATGGAGGAGATCTGGGACCATAACCTTTATTTCAGGCATTTTTTCCATTGTATAATAGGGTTTTTCAATTATAGACAAAAATCTAATAGATAATGAAAATCGTTCTTTTCGATATTAAATTATTAGCCGTAAATCAAACTTCGTGAAAAATATGACCAATTGGTTTAAACAGTGTTATAGGCCACATCGAAAGCTACAATTTTTGTATTCACTGTTTTCGTCTATCACATACGCTGTTCGAGATATTGGAAAAAATCCAAATGAAAATTACCATTTCTCGTCCTCAATCTAGGAGCAATGACGTCACTTACTATTACGAAGTACTGCATGGTTGCAGAAAGCAAGTATTTTCTTGAAAACCACTTTCTCCATTAAAAAAAAATCAGTATTTAAAAAAAAATAAAAATCGCGTCTGCAAGTGTCTACACAAAACATAATTTTTCAAAAACTGTTTACGAGACAAAAAAATTCTTGAAACAAGAAGCAGAAGAACTTTTATTCTTGACAATTTTTCAAAAATATACAGGGTGCGCCGCAAATTCAAAAAAATTGAAAAATGGGTCCCCCTATTATTGAAAATTGGCCGCATTGCGCATCAAGAGCCACTTTGTATTTGCGTTTTTCGTCTATCACATACGCCGCTCGGGATATTTGAAAAAATCCATATTGAAATGCAATTTCGGGGGCTGGCAAGACGCGATGACGTCATTGATTATTACGGCGCACTGCATGGTTTCGGAAAAAACTTATTTTCTCGAAAACCATTTACTATTTTCAAGGACGCGTGGAAAATCCAGGGCTATAACCTCTACTTCGAACAATGATTGTATCATATACAGGGTGTGTCGTTTATGGGCAAAAATTCTAAAATATCTTAAACATTTCCGTTTTTGTGGGAAAATTGTTGGCGACAAATGAACAACCGTTAAAGATTTTATTTGAACAGTATCGTAAACCGTGTCGTGAGAGAGTTTCAGGTTTCTTCAATTATACAGGGCGCGAGATATTTGAAAAAACTATCATTCGACCACGCTATTATTTGTGCCAATTTTAATATTTCGCGATGTTTGCTGTAACTTTGAAGTTCGATGAGATGTGAAAGACATTTTACACTGGGTGCATGTAATTGCCCAGTTACATCGATTTTGGGAAAGTTCCATAGTGGTCCGCAGGAGCACGATAGAAAAACAATGCGTCCCTTTACCACACGAAATCGCGAAGTTATTTCCTTTTATAATAAAAAGCTGCTTCGCGCTACTAACTTGCCCCGCCCAGTGACGATTTTTCGGAAGCAATCTTGCTAATATATACGCATATGCCGTCATGCTTAGAAGATTAATTTTTTTTTTCGGAAATATCTGTGACTGTCCGTACAGTTGTACAATTGATATAGCTTGCGAATAAGTCATCGGTAAGTTCTGCATAATTACTACTTATTAGTAAGTTTGATAAATTGCTACAAAAATTTGCGACCATCTGTATAGAGTTTTTCATTAAATGTTTATTTATTGACCTATTTTCAATTATCGGGGTTTAGGTAAGTGACAATGTCGACTTAAGACTCGTTTTTAACATTTCGCCAAATATGAGGTTCAAATTTTGAAAAACTAAAAAAATATGCATTTTCAAAAAAGGTAACCATTTTTTTTTTCATCATCAAATATTTCAAAAACTTGCAGATATACATATAGGGCGTTATACATAAAATATATTTAGAATTTAACACAGAATATCAAAATGTAATAATATGCAGGGCATTCTGTTTGAAATAAGCAAGTTGACAACTTCCCGTTGAACCGCAAGCAACAGGAAGTTGAAAATATTTTTAAAAAGAAGTACACTTGGCTTAACTTAACCCCAAAAACTGAAAGGCGTTTCTAAATTACACCTCAATAAACTTTTCAACAACCGGTTTTGTGAAAAACGTATAGTCTAAAAGACGCGTACTTATCTATATATGTTCATCGTATGAGAAAGTCCTAAATAAGAAAATAGATCCATAATATGACGAATCGAATCTGGTGCTCGTTCTGCATACGTCAAAATATGTTCACTATGATCTTACAAGGACGCAAACTTATAGTTGGTTATAGTAGATGGTTGGTTAGCCCATACTTATGGATATATTTTTAACGTATAGAGTTCTTGGTGATTAAATATATGACGAATCGTGTAGAGCAAATAGGCATACGAATTCTCATTGTACGTCAGAGTATAAGTCCCGAACGAGCAGTTCGAAAAATGTACGTCATAATTTTAGACAAATGAAATCCGCACACTTATTTAGGGCCGAATTTGTCAAACTTATGCGAAATTTTTATATATATTTAAATATACATAATTTAAAATATAGTTAAATAGCGTTTTTTTTTTAAATTTATGAATAGTCGTGGATACTTATAAATATGCTTTCAACTTATAAAAGAATTTTATAATTTGGCCAATCATGTAGAGAACATAGCCACACGAGTTACATGTTGGTGAATAATTCCTAAATGAGTAGCAACTTGTCTTCATGTATGTGTGAGAAAGTCTTACTTATATACTCGTGAACAACTATAGAATCTTACATTAGTATTGGAACCTATCGAATGGTATCTTTTTTTACTCACCTACGATGGTGGCAAAGATCAAAACTCCAGCCAAAAAGTCAGCGACGACGAACAAATACTCCGCGTCGTTCTCAGGTACCGGCGTTTCGCCTATGGTCGTCAAGGTCAGCGTGGACCAATAAAAACTGTAGATGTATTGCCGTGCCAATGTCGAATTCTTAGGCCCGTCGAGATTGTACACCCAATTGTCAGTACCGAAGCCTATCGCGTAGCTGATCGCGAAATACAGACAAGCGTTCCAGTGTATCAGTACCAAAATGGCGAGCACCACTTTGCATATTCGAAACACGTTCGGATAATTTGTGTCCGTTTCTGTCCTCTCGAACCACTCCAACAAACGGGGAAGTTTGAACAGACGATTCAGTCTCACTATAACCGAACACGGCACTTTGATCTGGCATTCGTACGGGGGCCACCACAAGTACGAAACGTCTGTCGGCAGCACGGCCAGAATGTCAGTTTTCCACGACTTCGACTGAAAGTAGTGGGCGCGTAGCTTTTTGGGGTCTTTGACAAGGAGTCCTTGTTCCAAATAACCTGGAATTGGTTCACACCATTTATTTACTTATCTATACAGCACGTAACTTGAAGGTAGACGGCAAATTTAGGAACGTAATTTTAAGTAGAACGTGAAGAAGTGGTCTAAGTAATTTAGAATTATTAAAAAACTAGAAATGAAACCGGTTATGTCTGTGGACTTTTCTTTTCATCTTATTTTATAGTATTATTTTTTGCACATTACCGGTTTGTGAACCGCAAAATGTCCTAAAACTCTAAGACTCCCTTTATTTTGAAAGTCATTTTAGGACTAACCAAAATTGAAACCCAAACTAACTAATTAAAACTAACCAAAAACAAGGATATTGGGCGTTGTGGGTGTTAGCAAAATGACTAAATGGATATTGTTGTTAATGTTGGATCCTACGGTAAAGAATCAATTACCAAAATTTGAAATCTGAAATCAGAGATATATATTTTTTAAAATCAGCGGACTGACATTATTTTTGACAGATGTTGAAATATAGTTGCAAAAATATAATTTTATTAATATCAATAAAAATTATGTTTACAGCATTGAAAACAGAATTCTATCAACAAAGGAGGCAATTTGCTGAAACGTGCAGTCCTATTGCACCAAGAAGCCTGGGACTGGAATTCCCGGATTGAAGAGTTTCATATGAAGTCTCTGGAGGCCTCGAAGATTAAGAAGTTTATGGTAAACTATAGAAAGTGTCAGTGATAGTAAAAGTCAACACAACCTTGCATTTTAAGGTGAATGGAATATACATAGTCTAAACAAGAAAAATTCGGTGTTTAAAGCACTACTGTAGTTGATTTTAATATGTTTTTTAGATTTAAAATGCACAACTATTAATTTTTGTAACACGTAATGAGTAACCTGCCGTTAAATTACGAAAACCGAGCTTGCGTCTTGAATTTAAATGGAGTTAAAAGGCAAAACTTTATAAACTAGACTTGAGCGGTGTCGCTTCTGAAAATAAAGCCATCAAAAACATTTCGGCATTACTTTCGAAGTTAAGACGTAAATGTTTCGGAAAAGACTTAAAAAGTTTTATAGGCGGCTTAGCCTTTCCAAAAACTAACCAAAACTAAAGTCGTATATAAAAAAGAAGCATCAAACAAAAAGGTGCGATTTGACCATAGACGAGAATTAATATGCGCATGCGCGGCCATTTGAGATTTTGTTTTTTACCAATAACAGATAGCCAACAGTATTTTCTCAAAATTTAAAAGTTCTGGGAAAACCTATTAAGCGAATCAAAACATTTAAGCGCCGCAGATTAATAAATCTCCCAAACTAATCCAATTTTCAATTGGATACATTTACAATTGCAAATGCTTCGATTATAGAATCCTCAAGACACTACGTTAGACATTTGAAACATAAAATTTGAAATTTGTATAATTTTAGAGACACCCTGTATATTATAAAAATTTTATGTATGAAAGTGATTAGGAATTATTACTTGCAAGTGTTTTCCAAAGTAGAAAAATAAACATACCCAACAGACTACTAAAAAATAAGAATATTTTTCTAACGTAACGTTTAGCTATTTCTATTTCAGAAAAGTCTAAGGTAATAACATGGAAAGTTCCGTCCAGATCCGGTCAATAAAATTATTTTTGATCCTTATTAATGGTATGCTACTAATGGCTATGTTGTCATTTTTGAGCACTTACCATTTCACCTGATATATTCCACCTCAATGTTCTTTTGGAGTAAATAAATAAATAAACATTTTAATGACAAAATAATTAAAAAATTACTTAAAACATTAGAAAATATGGTTAAGTGGGTGTTCATGGTATTAAGGGATTAGGAAAAACAATATTCCAATAATCCTCCATTATCAGTGAGCGAATTTTTATTTTAAATGGGCATGATTTATAACCCACCATCATCCTAATTTTACTGTACAATAAGCTGGAACCTCCCGAACAAATGTCCAGCCCACCAGTAATCCCTGATAAAAGACTCCCAGTGTAATTCGAAATACCCAGTTATTCCGTTGGTAACAAAAAATTTTTTTCTACTCCCGCCTGCCTAATTATACAGCGCTCCTATTCGCTCCTCTGGTGCCAAATAAACTATTGTATGCTACCATTTTCGGAGTTGATCCAAACCTGTGTGCAGGGTCGTACTAGCTGCACTTGATATAAAAAAAAAACTTTTCAATGAAATTAATAACGAACAATGACTTGACGACTTGACACGCCGTAATCCCTGTGCATACCTAATTCAATTTAATTATTTTAGATTTTACGTCTAATGATAGCCATATCTTAGGTACGTCCATGCTCAAAAAATTTGACCAAATTATCTATACGTTTAGCAAAGTTAATTAAAAAAAAAATATGGGAATTTTTTTTACACGTGGTGACCCAACCCTGCAATTAACCCGACAAGTGCGTTTCGATTCCCACCCTGACGTCAGTCTAAATATTTGCCTAACCTCGAGCGCAAGCAAATTGCTTTCGATGGGGGAGAATTTATGAATGGTAATTCTTTTTTGCGTCTCGGCTCGGTGCTGTGTAACCATAATTTCTTTTACTCGAACAAATAGATCGCTCCCTCTTTCGCTGGACACATGGGTGGAGGGGGGACGGTAAATTAAATCGAATATATATTTCTTGTCACGCCACACGAATATATGAAGGCAGATTCATGCTGAAATTTGAAATATGTAAACTAGAGATCAAAATATTAAGAATTGTTCATGACCAGTACATTAAAATGTTGAATATATAATTGCACTTTTCACAAATTCACAAACTACAAAAATGCAAGTTTGCACTTTAGATACAGAGACTTGGTACATTTTAACTTTTAATTTTATACATTATAAAATGATAAAGTCGCATTTTGAAATGATTATATTTAATGTGATGGTGAACGATTAAGGGTACACATAATATGTGTTGCCTACATTTTTATGAACAAAATAAACATATGTTCCATTGTTCAGAAAATAAACAAGTATTTTCATTGTTTCCATAATTATGAGAAAAAAAAGGTATGACAACAAATTACACTTGATTCGCGAAATCTACTATTGAATTATTGGAGCCTTCTTTGCTCGTGGCAAGTCTTCTTCTCTTTCTTACTTGAGCAAGGGCACCACTTTTATCATTTTCAAAATTCAAAGCTATTTTCATTACCCTCCAAAATTTATGAAATGAGTACCTTTCCCGATTGGTACAACTTCTTGGGTGACTTCTTGGTATTGTATGAAAAAATGTTTTCTACCTTCTTTTTGTTCAAATATATAAGTTACGGCTGTTATTTAAATGTTGTAAGTCTACCAAATGCGGAATATATTATTTTTTATATGTCATTTTTAACATTATTAATGAAGGCTTGAAATCTTTTTTAAATGTTGATTTTTTTTAAAGGGATTTTAGTGAGCTTAATTCCGACACCATGAAAACTATTTGAAGTTAATGCAGAAACTTTACTCTCAGTTTAGAAATGTTTTGTTTTTTGGATTATAATATTATAATATTGATAATAAAATAAAAATAGAAAAATAGATTTATACACTTATACAATTAAGAAAAAATTGTCCAAAATTTTAGCAACTTCTAAAATGGGAAACCAAAAAATTTGATAACAATATAATTTTTCTTACTTGGGCGTCGCTTATCTGAGGCGACGTTAAATTTTGTCAGCCTATGAACTTTTATACGACTATAGTTCACTGGATCTCTTGTTCTTTTGTTATTCTTACAATATGACACTGCATTTATTTTAATTTATTTATCATTTGCAGGGCGTTTTACTTAAACGTTTAAAAATTAATTATGCTCAGAGGGTTAAAAGCATTTGACACGTCATTTGTCATGCTTGACTGAGAGTGTAGTTACTATCAGCGCATTTAGAAATGTTTGTATTTTTTTATAATATGATACGAATAATAATAACAATATAATTCACTTAAAGTACTATAAAAGCATATAGAAAGAAAGTTTGTAGCGATTTTTATACATTTATTCAAATAAGAGAAAATATTTCCAAATTTTCCAAAAACTCTGAGAGTAATTTTTACATACATATATATATATATATATATATATATATATATATATATATATATATATATATATATATATATATATATATATATATATATATATATATATATATATATATATATATATATATATATATATATATATATATATATATGTATATATATATATATATAATATCAAAATTACAAACTAAACTCTTTTGAGCTTTTCCACAGAGGTTTCGGTAAACCAAGTTATTTGGAAAAGAAAGTTTCAAAAATTTTCAACTTTAATTTTGATATTGAAGTCCCAAGGAACAAGTACTTTTCCAGAATTTTCTTGTTAATTATAAGAAAATGAACAGTTTGCGTTCCCTATAAGAGGGACATAAAACGTTTTGGAGGCCGAATGAAACATAACTGTCACGGATTAGGAAATTATATTTGCGACGTTCGGGGCCAGAATACGATCCCCAATTAGTCCTATTTGCTCCGTCTTAAGTGGTATTTACACACGACGGGACTAACAATGCTGACTTCGCGTGATGGCTCTTATTGTGCCAATGAATTACGACGGATTAATTATATCAAGTGCGCCGCACAAGTTCCGTCACGCAAAGTACGATCGGTCATTAGCGAAACAAAGTTTGTTTTTCTTCGTCTACCAATTGAAATCGTTGACTTTATAGATATCTCAAATCTTAAAGATGTTTAAGAAAACTTAATATTACTTTTGCTTGACATACGTCAATGTTCTGTCCGTAGAACAAAGGAAGCTATGACATTTTGGTAATATTAAAATCTATCGATTTAAATGAATTTTGGTTATGGTCTATTCATAGATATAAGAAAGTTACCAATTTCTTTTGAACGGATTATCCAAGAGTGGGCATTAACATCTAATGCAACAAAATTAGTATTATTGATTAAGGTAATTATTAATTAATTAATTATTAATTCTTAATTAATAATAATAATCTTCTTGCATTGTATGTTAATGACCACCCTTGGATAATCCGTTCAAAAGAAATTGGTCACTTTCTTATATCTATGAACAGACCATAAAAGACGATTCCCAATTGGATAGAAAAGATACTTATGATCGATTTCTATTTCATATTTAATGAGATTGACCAGATTCCCCATTCTATTTATTTATAAATATATTTTTTTATTATATATTTATCTACACCAAGATTTACTAGATGTTGTGAAATTTGTGTTCCGGAACTGCGTTATGCTAACTACTATGAGTTTATGCCCTAAGCGTTCAACTTTTGAAATTTTATTTTTAAATAAATCATTTCACATGGTACGGAGACACCTTTTGATGTACCATGTTTCTGTTTATTTACACCAGTGCCGTTCGTGTGAAAGTTAATTAGTCTATTAGTTCTGTAAATTTACCTACTATACGAAATTTACCATTCTATTTATTGAAAAATATATATTTTTATTATATATTAATGTAAATTTTTCTGAAATAGTCTAAAAGAAGTGATACAATTTTTCCCACGTTTTTAGAAAAAATCCGCATTAGTTGTTAAATTTAAACGGCGCAAAATTGAACCACCACAAACTAGTTTACTGTGAACACCCTGCAAACATCATCTCTCTAAATATCGTGGAACGCCTATCCACCTCCGACAACCAGACACCCACTTTCACCAAAATTTACAAAACGTAGCGAAATTTGAATTGCTCTACGCCAACTATTATGAGTTTACGCCCAGATTCATTTTTTTAATGTATCACTTTTCTCTTTATTCACACCAGTGGTGTTGGTGCCAAAGTTAATGTGAATATGATTTCAAGCTCATAGCAATATTGTTATATGAAACAAATTTATTTGTTTAGGCGATAACTGTGCTAGCTAGAAACCTATTAAGCTTATCAAACAAGGTTTGACAATGTTTAATGTGCCACACCGAGCCTCACAAGTTTGGACATTAAGCTCGTATGAAGTTTTCTTTCAGTCCAATTTAGAAATTACGTACTATATAAGGGGTGTTTTTTTTCGATGTATAGAACTTTAAGTTGCAATAAAACAACGATGGATTATTTAATTGACATGAATTTTATTTATCCGAAAGATAATCTTGTGGCATTACATTTTAAATATGATTTCTGGCATATGACCGCCACGGCTGGCGCGGATGTAGTCCGATCTGGACGTCCAATTTTCGATGACTTTTTCCAACATTTGTGACCGTATATCGGCAATAACACGGCGAATGTTCCAAATGGTCAAGCGTTTGTGGCTTACCCGCATAGACCAATGACTTTACATAGCCCCACAGAAAGTAGTCTAGTGGTGTTAAATCACAAGATCTTGGAGGACAATTCACAGGCCCAAAACGTGAAATTAGGCGGTCATCAAACGTGTCTTTCAATAAATCGATTTTGGCACTAGTTGTGTGACTTGTTGAAACCACATCTGCTGGACATCATGGTTATTCAATTCAGGAATGAAATCGTTAGTAATGATAGCTCTATACCGATCACCATTGACTGTAACGTTCTGCCCATCATCGTTTTTGAAGAAGTACGGACCAATGATTCCACCAGCCCATAAAGCGCACCAAACAGTCAGTTTTTCTGGATGTAACAGTGTTTCGACATACACTTGAGGATTAGCTTCGCTCCAAATGCGGCAGTTTTGTTTGTTGACGTAGGCATTCAACCAGAAGTGCGCTTGGTCGCTAAACGAAATTCGCTTATGAAAATTGGGAACAACGGCAATCTCGTTTTGGGCCCATTCGACAAATCTACGCCTTACTTGATAATCGTTTGGCTTCAATTCTTGCACGAGTTGGATTTTGTAAGCACGTAAACCAAGGTCCTTCCGCAAAACTTACATAAAGTGGATGGACACAGATCCAATTCCTGTGCTAGATGGCGGATGGACTCATTCGGGCCTTCCTCAATGCTACGCTCTACAGCAGCAATAGCTTCTTCTGTACGCACCGTACGGCGTCTCAGGTGATGCGAGTTATCAATAAGAGTAAACGTGGTGCGAAAACGTTCCATGGTAGTAGTGCGCGATACGTATTCCGCACAAAACCATTATTTTCGAAATAAAATTGCACTATTTGCAAGCGTTGTTCAGGCGTGAGTCTATTCATAATGAATTGCCAAACCAAACTGAGAATAAATCACTTGACAACTGTTAAATGTCAACTTAAAGTTCTAAACATCGAAAAAAAAAACACCCATTATAATTCTCTTATAAAAGTTTTATCTTAAAAATCTGAAGCATAATCTGTATCGCATGTGTATAGTCTAGAATGAAATTTAATTTATGTTGGGAGGATAGACTCTCCAGAATGCTTAACTGGTAAGTTGTTAGGTGAGGTAGACTACAAACTGCCCAAGAAGATGGCACGGTCGTCATGATAAAATCATTATGGGGTTTTGTGAGCAAGTCAGTAACGAATCAGAACAACACATGAATCTAAGCTATTATCTTCATTCGGGTTTAAAGGCCGTCGTCGATTGGAATTAATTCCTAACGTTTCGCTAGCACGAGTGGCGAGCTTCTTCAGAGGTCCTTCCATCTCCGATGTTGGACGTAGACTCGTCCACGTCCAACATCGGAGATGGAAGGACCTCTGAAGAAGCTCGCCACTCGTGCTAGCGAAACGTTAGGAAGTAATTCCAGTCGACGACGGCCTTTAAACCCGAATGAAGATAATAGCTTATCAACGGGCCGCGAAAGCCTTAACCAATTTACAACACATGAATCTGTTGAATGAATGAATTTGTTACGGAAATGTTTACAAAATTTGGGAAAACTAAATGTTTTTTACAGGATTTTAGAAACCAAATATCTGCTCCTATTAAAACTCTTTTAATCTTCTCCTGAAGATGCCAACTTGGTTGGCGAAACGCGCGTCGAGTACGTAGAATTGAGTTTCGGTTTGTCGTAAAACGCGTTATTGTGTGAAAGTAGATATAAATAAAGGCTCCGGGCTAGAGTAAGATTGATATCCCAAACTATCGACCCATTTCAATTATTTCTATTCCAGGCAAAATGCTTGAGGCGATTATAACAGAGGAGTTAATTTTTAAACTTGGGTACGTTCTTGGTGAAAGGCAACATGACTTGTTTAGGGGTAGGTCCGTCGCTACAAATCTCTCACTGTATGTTCAGGATGTGTCTGATGCCTTAAATAATAGAATTCAGATGGATTCTATGAACACTTATTTCTTCAAGGCATACAATGTTAGTAAAACTTAAAAAACTACAAAACTCTTCAATCATACATTCTAGGACATAGTTGTCTAATGATATAGCGTCTGTTATAGCTCAGGGATTGCACTTAGGACCTATTCTGTTTTCCTTGTTCATAGTAGACTCGGGTAAATGTTTTGACCCAAAAGTGTAAGAGCATTGACGACTTTCAGAAGGACCTCGATAGGTTTTACGACTACTGCTTAGGAAACCGACTGGTTTTGAATATTGACAAATGTTGCTATCTTAAGCTCAGTAAATTAAAATATAATATAGCTTTTGATTATAAATTCATTAGAGTATGTAGTAAAGAAGTAAAGCATATCAGGGATCTTGATCTTGGAGTAACTATAGACACAAAAGTGAATTTTGAAATTCATATTGAAAACCTAGTGAAAAGGGTTTACAGCAACTTGGGTTTTATTACCAGGATTAGTAAAAAATTTAAAGATCCCAAGTCGCTGGTTATACTCTATAACGCCTATCTGCGGTGCCATCTTGAGTTTGCCAGTGGGATATGGAGTCTCGAATATCATAAATATTGTAAACAAAAATGAAAGCATTCAAAATGGTTTTTTTTTCTCAGGAAGTGTAGATTTAGCCACAATCTAATAGCTGTTTCGTATGAATCAAGCCTTGACTTCAATCATATATAGAAAAATCTGTTAGGCGAATAATATACCGGGTGATACAAGAAAGTGGGAACAATCTGAGATAGCGATTTGAAATTTGGAAGGGTTAATATAGGCCGAATGCACAATTCCTTGACAACATGTGGTCAATGGTTGCACTTCCGGTTTGAGCGGAAACGACAGTAACTTTTTTGGTTTCAGGAGATTCAGGAGATTATTCTACGTAGGATATGAAGGTTTTTCTCATTTTGTGACCATCATAAATATTATTTACCGGACCATCTGATCATGGGAAAAATGTAAATGAATTTTTCTTTATTTGTCTAATGGCAAATAGTATTTAACGTAATGAACTGTTAATTTTTTTGGATAATCTAGTTTTTTTCAAATAGTACCCTAGTGGGAACAAAAATTTTTTAAAACCTGTACATTTTTTGAAACATTTTAACACCAAAATTTTCAAAATCCCTTAAAAAAAGGCTCATAGGATGAAAAAAATCAGATGAGTAAATACATTTTTATAAAAACAAAATATTGCTAAGGTGGCTTTGCTTCTACTCATCATCAAGTCGGATGATTGAAAATTCTGACAGTTTGTACATTTTTATCTGATTATCGATTTTGTCGTGTTATCGATTTAGATTATCATGGAAAAACAATAATCAATTTATAAATGGAGAAAAAATTGATGTTTCTGATATAGGGGCAATGCAGAAAAAACTCTCGACAGGCCCGTCCATTGTTTTTTTTTTGTTTTCATAAAAATGTACTTACTTATCCGGTTTTTTACTTCCCGTGAGCTTATTTTTTAACGGATTTTCGAAATTTTGGTGTCAAATTGTTGAAAAAAAAATACCGGCTTTTCACTAGAGTGCTATTTGAAAAAATACTAGTTCATTATATTAATTGCTATTTGCCATTAGACAAGTAAAGAAAAGTTTGATTTACAATTTTTCCCATGATCATATGATCTGGTAAATAGTATTTACAGCCTCGTAGACACAATTTTCAAAAATTAAATAAAAATTGAAAAAACAAAGAAAAAATTAGGAAAACCGTCCTATCCTACGTAGAATGATCTCCTGATGGTGCCATTTAAAATTCGATAGTTACTGTTGTTTCCGCTCAAAACGCAAGTGTAGCTGTTGACCACATATTGTCAAAAAATTGGACATTCGGCCTATATTAACCTTTGCAAATTTGAATTCGCTATCTCAAGCTGGTTAAAAGTTATAGTGTTCCCACCTTGTTGTGTCAGCCGGTATAGTGGCATTTTTTGCACAATATTTAATATAATTAATTTAATAACAGAGTAGACCAAAACTCTTAAAAAAATCATCCTTTAATGCTAGGATGGTAATGACTAGAACACGTGCTTTACTCAATGCGCCTAAATATAGTAGAAATTTAGGAACCAACTCACCAATATCTATTTTGCAAAGAAATTGTAACAGTTACTTTTGGCACATAGATGTTTTTGCTTTGTTACTCAATTTATTTAGGAATTAAGCAATAAGTGTGTTTCGCTCTTACTAAATTAAATTTATTTCTACACTTTTCCTTTATTTTCTTTTTTTTTTTGAGTTTAGAAATAGTTTTGCTTACTCTTTTGAACTAGTATAAATATACTTAGTTTTAGAGCACCTTTTTAAATTGTGACGTTGGTTCGTTAATTATTTGTACAAATAAATTAAAAACAACTCACCTTCGTGTGCATGTACAAGAGTATCTAATATATAAATGACATCACAGACGTAATCCAGTGACCACCAGAGGGATGGCACCGCGTTGTTGAGTTCCCAGAACACGGCTCTTCCGAGGACAAATATCAGATTGTAGAGGACCGCCAGAGAGACCACCATTAACCACTGAAAAGAAAACGCATATTTGATTTTCAGACCAATCTACTAAAATACAATAATGCCACTTACAAGATGTAAATTTGCTAATGTCTATCGGTGACTCGAAATTAATCAGAAATAATTAAGATTTATTGAATGCTATAAGAATATAATATTCACAATAAGGTCATATCTTGACTAGATTTAATGAAATGCTATCTACTAGATTACAGATATTTTTTCAGCACTAGGCGATTTTCAGAATGAAGTCGATTTGGTAAGTTGTCTTTTAATAAGTATTTTGCTAATGATATATGTTCTGATCATCAACTGGGAATCTCGGGAGAAAATTATGACCCAAAGATTCTAAGTGATCTTATGCGAGAAAAGTAATATTTCATAAGTTTTCAAAGCCAGAGGATGAAAATAGAAATTGCAGTGGTATCACTTCCATTTTCAATAAAACAGAATATATGTGGCATCAGCAAGTTAAAACTGCAAATTTTTTAGTAAAACCGTTGGAAAATTAATAAGAACGTCACTCTATATCTATATTTACAATTGTGTTTATAAAAATTCGTTCAAAAACTTAAAATCTTTAATCATCCATATCTGTCAATTTATCAGCTAAAGCCTATAAATATATTATTATGGTAAGGAGAAGAATCGATTGCATTACTATTTACACTTAATATGCATTATTCTGTTACAAAAATTTTAAAAAATCAACTTTGCTAAGCCGCGAATTATTAAGACGCGCCTATGTACGATGCCAAGTGACAATTAGTAATGTACCTTAAATCAATTTTTGTCAGAGTCCGATCTCTCCAATGTATTCTATGGAGCATATGCATGGAATGCTGTAAACTCCTGGCATCTCAAACGGAATTTTGTCTGACGGATCGAAGATGGCTTTTAGACAAGTGATAAATCTGGTTTTGACATTGTGTTCCTTAAGAACTTTTGATATGTTGTCAGTGATATTTTGAATATAAGGAACGACAACGGTGGCAAATATGTCATTGCTTTCAGACCCATTGCTATAGGAAGGTTGTGGTGAAGTGTATTTTCTGATGGAACGCTTAATATCTTTAATGTGGAAATTATTAAAGAGAAGAGCAGAGATAAGGTGTTTTAATTCTGGGTTTAGTCAATAGGACAGAGATAGTTTTAAGGCTCTGTAAACCGATGATTTTTGAGCTGGATGGTGATGTGACAAAGCGTTAATGTATCGGTTTTCTGTAAACACAGTGTCTGATTTTCGATTGATAAGAATATTTATTAGTTTCTAATTCAGTGGTAACACGTAGAGTTTAAATATCTAAGAAAATCTACTAAGGATTCTTGATCATGACGCCGAATAACAAAACTATCATTGACTTAGCCTTTCCATAATTTTGGTTTTAGATGAAAGGTTTCGAGAGCTTTCTTCTCAAAGGTTTCCATATATATATTCTGGATGACTGGTGATAATGGAAAACCCATAGCTGTTCCCGACGTTTGTTCAAAAATTTTTCAATTAAGGTAAGAAGGTTTGGTTCCAGATTCTCAGATTTTAATGTATCTGAAATGATGTTGAGACTTTCAGGAATAGGGACTTTAGTAATGAGGGATTCTACATCGAAACTAGCCACAATATCTTTTGGATCTAGTTGCTAGAGAATATGTCAGAGAACCAATGGCGTTGACAATAGGTCCGGTTTGTGAATCATAGGGAGTCCATAGAGACGAGGAATTTAAGACTCATGAAGGATGACAGATTTTTTTACAGAGTCTGATTGAGAAAAAAACTGTTTCAAGGTCGCATTCCATAGATGACGTAGGATGATTTTTAAGTTGATAATATGATTTATCTGTAAGAATATCTTGAATCTTTTCCTGATATTCATTTGTGTTCATATTCTTTATCTGCTTTTAGGATGACGATGTTGAGATTAAATTTTAGAGCAATGCGTTCAGACTTTCGAAAATTAGATTTAAGGGGTTTCGATTTTTTAAGGATTATTGCCGTTCGAAGAGTTCCATCACAAAATACAGTTCAGCACAACCATGATGAGTGCGAAAGCAATCTCACACTTGCCACCGTTGTCTTTCCTTACATTCAAAACATCACTGACCACATATCAAAAGTTCTTAAGAAATATAACGTCAAAACCAGATTTACCACTTGTCCAAAAATCTCTCAACACCTTCGATAAAATTTTATTCGATAAAACTAATATTCTATAAGCAACCATACAATCTTAATCGCGACTCAGGTTTTTACCCTTCACCAATGTGGGAATCAGTCATCCGAGACGATGTTTATGTCCCTCATAGCTCTCCTCAAACAATATATAAGCAGGTAGAGATTAACTTAACAACAACCGATGCATGAGGAATCCAGAAGTTTCGTAAATAGCGCAATTCATATTTGAATTCTTTGGAAATATAATCCGTAATTCATTAGTCTTTCTTGGTAGTAAAACCTGTAACAGTAGCTTTATAACCCCGCCCTCCATCTTGTTTAATAACAAAATATATCACAAGAGTTTAAAAAATGAATTTATGTTGAAATGAAAATTTGTGTAACGCGATTCAATTTGTCATTCAAAGTCAGTCAGCAATATGGGCGTATCTTTAATTGTTCTCGAGATACTCTATGACATGCCATTATCCATACCATAAATACATCATCTACAGTGCGACCACTTTTGACTCTGTTATTTATTTATTCTGCTATTAACCCAACACGAAATATTTTTAAATATGCTATAACTAAATGCCACCAATAAATGAAAACGCCTCGCGATGATACTCGAATTGATTGTTAATGAAACAGACTAGTTGCACGGTAGCGTTATTGAATTCTATATCATTAATTAATAACATTATCTGTGACACGAGGTTCAATTCGTTGTTGATAAACTGCAGTTCTAGCAATGCGACACTTGAGACTTACGTATAGTAAAATCCATTCCGAACGGCATTTTGCTAAACAAATTTCCACGAGACTTGACATGGTCACACTAACGTATTTTCAACCGTAGGTACCAACATGCACATGTAAATACATGTAAATTTTCCGGGTATTGGCTCGAGATTAGGAGGTGAAAGTTTTGCGAAATTAACATAAAATGTGTCTAAAAGTGATTCCAAATTGTTTTAAATGTGGGCCTATAAAACCGCCCGTGAAAACTGTATCTCCTTCTCGGTCTAGTTTTAACTCTTGCCGAACATCACGGGCTTCCGATTAATGAACGGATATTTGACAGACGTATAGGCACGCCAGACTGCATTTATTAAAAGACGTTTCTCTGCAACTGGTTTAGAGGAAGCAACATTTCTTATTACTTCGACAAACATTCGGAGGTGTATAAAATATAAGAGAAAATTTTAACAATTAGTAATGTTCAGTGCTTAAAATATTAATAAAAACGAGTTTGCTACTTTGTAACTTGAAAGCAGTACACTCCAACAGAAATAAATATATAGAGATAGTAAAACGGTTCATTTTAACACATTTATATATATATATATATATATATATATATATATATATATATATATATATATATATATATATATATATATATATATATATATATATATATATATATATATATATATATATATATATATATATATATATATATATATATATATATATATATATATATATATATATATATATATATATATATATATATATATATATATATATATATATATATATATATATATATATATATATATATATATATATATATATATATATATATATATATATATATATATATATATATATATATATATATATATATATATATGATGACACTATATTCCGGGATATCATCCGTTCGCTTGTTGAACTCCGACTGGAATCCTGCAGACGTTTCGCCAAAATCTCACTTGCCATCTTCAATGCTCGCGCTCCAAAAACACATATGCATTTACCGACTTGTCAATTAATAATGAATGGAAGCAAAGCCATCTAAATAATATTTTGTTTTTATAAAAATGTATTTAATTATCTGGTTTTTTTCCTTCCTGTGAGCTTATTTCTCAACGGATTTTGAAAATTGTGTTCGAAGTGTGCCAAGTGAGATTTTGGCGAAACGTCTGCAGGATTCCAGTCGGAGTTCAACAAGCGAACGGATGATATCCCGGAATATAGTGTAATCACATTTTTCCATCCGTGAATCAATACGTGAAAATATATATATATATATATATATATATATATATATATATATATATATATATATATATATATATATATATATATACCGTAAACCGGGGTTACTTTAGACTGACGGGGTAACTTTCTAAAAACCTGTTTTTTATTTTTGAACCGTTCTGGCGGGATTACTTTTACAACTAGCGCCATCCTGGTGGTGTCGGGGTTTCAAGCATCACTTATCAGAGTGCGCTGACAACGTCAATCGATTGAAACAGAAAAATATTTTTCGCAACACTTTAGAACATCATGTTTTTTTGTATTTTTTTTCTCAGTTTAATGACTTGAAATTCCACGAAAACACATTCGTAAGCTTCGGGCACGTGCCTACCGCAACTACAGTGCTGAAACTTTGCATGAAGCTGTGGATAAATGTCTCAAACGTCAGATAACAATCAGAGCTGCTGCTGAAAAGTAAGTTTAACCTCTTATGTTGACATGGAAATGTGTTTCTTGAGGAATGCATGTGATTTATACAGGTATCTTTTTGTTTGTTGTAGATACGGTATTCCAATTGCGACTATAGCTTTGTATATGAAGGCAAAAGAAGCAGCCATGGTAGAAGACTCAGTCTTATTCAGCCTTAAGTCGGCAGGTCGTCCAACTGTGTTCTCCCGCGAGGAAGAGGAGGTTCTGACAAGCCACATCCTGGCAGTAGCAACCTATGGCTTTCCTGTTTGCGTGAATGATCTCAAAGTCATTGTCAAGTCATACCTGGAGAAGTGTGGCCGGAATGTTTCTGTTTTTAAAGATAATCTACCTGGATGTGACTGGGTCAAACTTTTCATGGGAAGGCATCCTGAAATCTCTCAAAGAGCGGCAAAAAATATATCATTGAGCCGTGCTTCTGTGGATAAAACTGTAATTATAGACTATTTCAAACATTTTGAAAAAGAGGTTGAGGGGGTACCACCTTCAAATATTTACAACTATACCCAGGATGCCCAAATGTACTTGTAAAAAGAGGTACCAAGTACCCTGAACTTATAAGAAATGCAACAAAAGCCTGCACCGCAGTAATGATGTGTGGGAATGCTGCTGGAGATTTGGTACCACCATATGTCATCTACCGAGCAGAGAACGTCTATAACACTTGGACTGAGGGAGGGCCACCAGGTTGCAGGTACCATCGTTCTAAAAGTGGGTGGATCGATTCCTACATATTTGGTGATTGGTTTGAAAACCACTTTTTAACATTCATTAGAAGACAACAGGGAAAAAAGGTTCTCTTAGGAGACAATTTATCTTCTCATTTCAATTTTGAAGTCATAAAAAAATGTGAAGACATTGCCTCCGTGCCTCTTGCTCCCAATGCAACCCACCTTCTGCAACCACTAGATGTGGCATTTTTTAGGCCCTTAAAGGTTAAATGGCGGAAAACGTTGGACGCGTGGAAAGTGACCCCTCAAGGGAGAAGGTACGGGACAGTGCCGAAGGATATGTTCCCCAAATTACTTAGAACCACCTTAGAAAACCTGGAACGTCGGAGCAACACCAACTTGCAAGCAGGATTCCGAAAATGTGGAATTTTACCATTGGACCCGAATAAAGTTATCGAAAGGTTAAGTGACTCTATCTGTGAAAAGGCCGACTTCAAGGACAAAATTCATGAAAGCTTTGTTGAACACCTGAAAAATATTCGAACTGAGTGTGTCGCAAAAAAAAGCTGATTATCCAAGCTGGGAAGGACATTACAGCGGATGATCTTAAGGATCCCAAAGACGTTCCAGCTGTTCCCGCAAGGAAAAAGAAGGGGAAAGGTCAAAATGTGAAACCCAAGGGCAAAAAAAGAGCCAGGCGTGCCTCTTATGAATCCGAGTGCTCCACGGCTGGTAGTCTGAACAGTGATGACTTGCCATATGCTGAAAGCAATGAAAGCCCTCTCAATTTCGAATCAGATATGTCAGATGAAGAAGTTGTACTCCCGTCTTGCTCCTTCAACAAGTCACCAGATCTTTCCAGAACCACCGCAACCAGCAATGCTGCCGACTCTAATGGAGAAACCCTTGATTGAAGGGGACTATGTAGCTGTATTTTACGGTGGACGGAAATACCCTGGGAAAGTTGTACAAGAGAAGGATGGAGAGCTTGAAGTAACATGCATGAAAAAATCTGGAAAGTGGTGGACTTGGCCACAAGAAGAGGATAAGCTGTGGTTTAATCCTAGCCGCATCTGTTGCAGGATTCGAATCCCGAGGATCATACCTGTAGAGAAAGCACTGTTTTCAGTTGACTTGAAGCAATAAATCAAAGACTGCTGTGAGTGCACCTTGAATAATGTTCACGATATGAGAAACATTTCAAGCGCCTCATCTATTTTAAAAAGTTTGTGATTTCTGTGCCTTATTCTTAATTTTTTTTCAAGCGTTGGTAATTCTTTAATTTTATTCTTTTCAACTTCTAGGTCCAGTTTTATTTTCTAATTAAGTGGTAATATTTTTTATTGTCGAAATTAAAAAAAACATTGCGGTTTTACATTTAAAAAACATGCTAGATGTGATTTCAACCTTTTTTCAACTGATGTTTTATGATAAAATAAGTTTTCTATGAATTTCTCTCTTTTCAATTTGATTCAAACCTTATTCCTGTCAGAGTAGCATGCTTAGAGTGGTAGGAACCACTTTTCATTTAAATCCAGCTTTTCAAACAAAAAAAAAATAATGGAAAAATTCATTTTTGTTATTAAAATAAAACTCAGGCTATCTTTTGGATGGGGTTACTTTATTACAAACCACCGAAACAGAAGTTTTAGATGGAGAAAACACGTTGTTACAAAGTAACCCCGGATGGTGGGGTAACATTAATACAAAAAACAAATGACCCCCTTCCCTCCCTATTCAATATATCGAAGAATTCCCAACAGTAATTTAAAGCTGAGATGTTAAGCTATCGTTTTGATCAAGAATTGTTGAAATATCTTGGAAAATGAGGGTGCTACAATTCAAAATATGCGAATCCTGTATCAAAGTAACCCCGGTTTACGATATATATATATATATATATATATATATATATATATATATATATATATATATATATATATATATATATATATATATATATATATATATATATATATATATATATATATATAGCGTGATTTGGATTCGATATGACACTAGAAAAAATTAGTTCACTTGAAGGAAAAGGATTGAATTTGATTGATTGAAATTAATTTGATTATTAAAAAGATCACGCATCTACACAACACATAACCCAATATTTTAGAGACGGTGTTTGCATTTATATCTATATGCAAGCCGAACAAGTTTTGAAACTATATGGATGCTCTATTATTTTTGTTTTGACGAGACTTACTTAACAGAATATATAAAAATTGTTTCTATATTATAGTTTGTGGGAAATGCAATGTTTGTTGATTAATATTTATCATTCCTTAAAAATTCGAATTTTTAATATAAATCAAATACGCAACGGAAAAAGTAATCTTGAAATTACGCCTTGCGGCACTACTAAAATGTTATTAAAAGCGCAAAAGTTAATTTACTTTCTGTTAGTCCTTCCAAACCTTGCAACTCAAAATGAAATAAAAAAATTGATTTGTTGGTTTCTTAAGGTTAAAAAAAAGTACGGTGTGCAAACTGAAATAAGAAAGCTGCTATTATTTCGTCCTTAATCTGCTTGTATGTCCTTTGAAACTATTGAAACTCTTACTTCCAAAACTGTAAATATGTCTTAAAGAAAAAATGTATTAATCGACCTAATTTATGGCGACAATTAAGATAAAAAAAAACAGTAAACTACCTCCTTAATTCGCCCAATCGAATACACCAACGTGATTTTCTCTATTTCGCGTAAATTTAGCATTATTTCCGCTAAGCTCGCGCCGCATCACTAACAATTATGCAAATTCTAATAAAAATAATAATATTGAGGGACATTATCTTTGACACGGCTTGACGCGAAGTATATTAAAAGTCAACAGGAGTTAAATGAGATAAACTCCTAGCGATTGTTGCGATAAATCGATTGGCGCACGGACGCCACTGCGATAAAAGTGAATGACATAAATCGGAAAATAAATTCCATCTCAATATTATTGAATATTATAAAAATTTTCCTTTAATTTGATTGTAACTGTTCTTTCATAATTAAATTTAAAGTTTAATTAAAGTTTAAATAAAAAATTAAATAGAAGTTTAATTTTAAAAATGGTAAAACTTAGCCATTTTATTTGGACTTTCACAATATTTACCCTTCTTTCTGTCTAATAATATTGCTACAATATTAGTTGACTATGACAAAACTTGTCGGTTAACAGGGACTCTATTAACATTAAAAACTGAAGAGGAAAAAGAACTTGGTTGGATCCGTAGATACAGCAACAGGCAATTTTGGTGAAAATAACAACTACAAATTTTAAATTCATAAAAAAAGAAACTAATATTTAGTACTACAAATTAACTTATATTAGTTTTAATTATTATTAAGGCGCAATAAATGGCCTTCTACGTGAATACGGATAGCCTTTTTCGTATATTCTCTTGAACCGTGCTTAGCATATGCGGTGATATTCTCCTTCAGGCGTCCTGAATTCTATTTTCCATATCTTCTGCTGTTGTAGGGGGATTAACGTAAACACGATCTTTAAGATATCCTCCCAAACAAGAAATCTGATGGTGTTAAGTCACATGATCCGTTAGGGCATCCAATGAATCCACCTTGATTATTTAAAAATTCTGAAACTTCTCTATGGTTATGCGGAGGAGATCCATCTTGCTGAAACCGCGGTTATTGGATCTTAATGTTATCAACTTCTTAAGGTTGAGATGAATCATTCCACAAAATTATTAAATATATTTAGGTTAAGTCTAATAACTTTAAAGTGTTTGATTCCACACCACACATTAAGTGACCAATGGTTTTAGTTTCGCACTTCCCGTTCCCTATTCAATAATATTACATGGTATGATTTCGATCGGCCTCTGTTGCCTCATTTATAACGGTGCAGAAGATCAAAATCACGGTCTAGAAGTTCTTGGTTCTATATGGATTATATTTGTGTTTTCTAGTGGCGCGATTAACTATAGCTTATATGTCAACTATTTGATAGCTGGGGATTATCTTGAACTTGAAGTAAAATTTTCAATTATTATTTCTTTTTACGTTATTCATACTCAATACTACCACTAGCACCAAACCGTTTTACTAAACACCGAAGAGGTTGTCTAGGTGGTAAATGTCTATTAGGGTACTTCGCCTTGTACACTTTCACTGTCACCAAAATATTTTTTTCCCCTCACCCAGTATATAAATCATATCAATTAATTCAGCTTTAGGTAAATCCATACTTACATTATTTTTTTATTTACTTAGTTGTTAGGTACAAATTTGACAAAAAAGTTGAAGAATTTTAAATGGAATTTACAACAGCTTTTATAAATAGGGCTTTCCATTTCAAAAAATGTTTCATTCCTCACTCTTTTTTGAGCCACCCTGCTTTCCTGAACAACTATTTTCTGCAATGTCACTTGATATTAAATTATCGAACTTTTTTTTTGCTACTGCAGTTGCTCGCGCTTTCAATTATTTATTATTCATTCAATCAATTCATATTTATTATTATTTTTATCCACCGTAGTATGCGGATTAAAACTTCCGCTCCAAATGAACATCAAAGGTTAAAACTCATATTGAGTTTTATTTACGAGCAGCGTTTCCAAACAACATTTCATGCGTGGGCGTTTCGGGGGTTGGGAGTTTTAAATTTTGATGTAAGTAGATTACATTCGGCGTTGCGTACGATTCTTTGCCCACGCTTAAATGGCAAATGAAAGTCACTTTAGAAAGAGGCCCGAATTAACTCCTGCTAATTTTCTACTGATAATTAACAAAAATAACGACAAACCTCCAATTTCAAACGCTCTTTTATTTTTGGGATTTGTATGGCACACGGGAGTTTGAAATTAATAGTGTATTTAAATAAACGCCATAACCGAAGAAGTTTATCGACAGCCAGTAGTTTTTAGGTACAGTTTTGCCAAACAGCACGAACTCATTGTCTGACGTGACTATCAGAACTCGTTAAAATCCCATTAGTGTAAGGAAAAGGTTTTCTTTAATTGTTTGGTTTTTGCTTTTTTTCAATACGTTATTTGATAAGTTTTTGAAAATGGTTACAGACTATTTAGTGGTGTTTGTCAGTGGGGAGGAAGCAAACTTTGAATTCAACAAAAATTACAGTTAATATAACTATTAAAAATAAATCTATTAAGACATATACACCGAGTGATAATACTTACGGGTGTAGATACTGATTTTAAGAACAAAATTTTATATCAACATAAATATGTCGTGAATACCTTGCTATAAGACTTTTGTTATAAAATTTTATGCACATCTCATTAAGAGCGATTTTTAAATTTTGACAAGTGACGTCATTACGAGGTCTGAATATTTTGGAAGAACAGAATAGTACGCCACTGCTTTTTTTTAAAAATATAACTCTTGTTAAACTTTACATTAAACTTAAAAAGAAATAAAAACCGAAAAATAAATTTTTTTCTTGATTTTTGATAAATTTAGCAATTCTTTTTTGTAACAAAAATCAATCTTCCACTTTCACCAGTGTCGTCCACGTAGGCACGATATTCAATATTCGGGTGGAAAAATTAGGGCGCAATATCTAAAAACTTTGTAAAGTTTTTTAGAATATAAAAAATATCGATATATAGAATAGAATTTTCTTTTTGGCTATTAATTAATACTTTTTAAGTATTAATCCTTTAAATTCCTATTCAAAGTCATTGGGAATCTTTCAACTTCGTTATAGTTAGTAGTTGTCCTGAGTAGGGGACAACAGGGATAATTTTTTTTGCGACAACAGAAGGGGAAGGCAAATAGCACAACTTTTCCTTTCTTTTCCTTTGACAGGATCCTGATCCCCACATAACCTTGAACGTTTCAAACTAACACGGATCCTTCCAGTAGTTTCTCGCAAACTATTTAGTTTCAGCTTGCTAAATACGCACAATTCGAGGTCGCCAGTCCATCACGATGAATAATGGGGGGTTGTTCCGGCGACGATAAGACCCAAACTTTGGTGGGAAACCACTGAAATATGAGCTAGCTCTCAAATGGAGGCCTCAAAACGGGATTTATCCTTTGCCAGATTAATACCTGACACGTGGCAGGATGAATGATTTTCGCCGGGTCGATGAAATAGGAATGAAACAGAGTACTTTGATTTATGCGGATAATTCGACTCCCGTTCAATATTTGAACATTTTTCAACGTCGTAATTGTTCTGCACACTTTTCAGTCTCTATAATACAAACTATAACATCCCATTTATTTGATAACTAACCTAAACTATGAATTCTTCGAAGTTTTTCTCGCTCCTTCCAAAGCCTAAGTGTTCAAAACTCTCAAGCAAAATATTTGGAAAGGAAATCCCAAGTACTACAGGATGTCTTATACAAAAACCTAATTTTTCGATTGATAACTAATTAAGTGTTATTGATTATAAAAATATATTCCATATTGAAAAAATTGCGATTTTTTTAAAATGCACATTCCCCAAAAACATCCCATAATTCTGAAACGTTTTACACTTTTACCCTTTGTTTTGATCTCCAGGCCCAGGCATTTTACCCACAAAAATTAACATCCGCACGATATTTAAACTTATTAAGAAAAGAAATTCGGCCACTTCTACATACTAATATTCCCCAAAGGGAGCATCCAAATTTAATTTGGCAACAAGATGGCGCTCTTTACCATCAAATCATTCGTTTTTTAAACGAAAATTTCACAGAGTGGATTGGACAAAATAGAACCATCTCCTGGTCGGCGGGAAGTCCATATTTGACTCCGATGGACGGTTTTTTGTGGAGCACATTGAAAACTATGGCTTACAAAGATAAACCGTCAACAGTTTTGGAAGTACAGTAACGAGTTTGCGCGGCTGTACACTATCTGAATGAAACGAATTACTTCTCAAATGCCATATACCATTTAGAAGTGGCATATACTTGTACCCTTCAAAACGGCGGACATATCGAAAAACTAATTTAATCAATTTTACTTCTAAGTAATATGCATCAGTGCAAAGCTTAATATTCTGTTTTTAATATTCTTATCAATGCCCTATAACGGTTGTTCATGTCTTAATAATTTAATTCATATACCCAGTTTTTCATTTTATCTGACAATTAAGCCAAAACGGTAAATCAGAGACCCGTACTATATATACTATATATAATATATACAAGGTGTCTTATTTAAGAGAATTGCGAAACGTAACACCACGTATTTTAAGAAAATATTTTAAATTTGGTCATTGCCTAAAGAAAAGCATTATTTTCGTAAAAATAATAGATGCAAAAAAAATATACAGTCAATAAGCAACCGAACAATGATGGCTTAAACATACATCGAATTCTGAAGATGACCGCTAATAAGTATGAAACGGTGCATCCATACATAACGTTGAATTTTTCTTTGAAAGGACTATCAAAAAATGCAATAAAATGTAGAGTGTTCTATTTCAAAAATGGTAACTTTGTTTTACCAAGCTGTATATAAAAGAGTAACGATTAGGAAAATAAAAAAGTAAGGGTCATTTTAATAAAAATAACTTTTGTATTAAATTTTTCTTGTAACCCCCGTAGGGTTCGAGATAAGGTATAGGCCCTTATTAAAGGGGCTACCCTCTACTACTTGCCTCACTTTTCTATCACGCCGTTGCCATGCCAGTTTAAATCAAATTCACATTAGATCCGTAACGAACACAAAAATATTTCCAGCTTTGTTTCAACCTCATTTCATCGTCACTTTATTTTATTATTATAAGCTTGTGCAGTGTTGAAAATAAACCCAATAAAGATACACCATCAATTTACTTAAGTGTTAAGTGTACAATAAAGCTGGAATCGCTACTTTGTTCATTACAAGACAATCAGATAACACTTGTTTAAAATAGATGGTGCCGTCGTTAGTAAATAAGAATTCCCGATTTCAACCTAGCCTACTATCAGGCTGTTGACTAAAATGATTGATATTTCATTACTGTATTGTAAAATGTACAGAGTATAAATACAGCTAAAAAAACTAATCATTAGTTTTAGCGGGTTAGATTTAGGTGTCGGTTTTCATCTTAATCTAATCCTTCTCACTGCCGGACATCTGCTCAATATATATCCTGATGGCAGTGTAAGACTCCTTATGATGATGCATATTTTCAGAAACTCTAATACTGGTTGCTCTATATTTGATGGAGTTACTGCAACATTCTGAAAAAATTTTTGTGTCCGACTTTTTGTTCTCATGTCCTCCAGCTGACATTGTGGATAAGAAATCATTAAAAAGAAGTGCCCTCCTCATCTATTTAACAAAGTTTTATTTAGAGCAAGACACAACTTGCCAATTTTGATTAATTCAATGAATTTGTTTAGTTTCCACAACACCTGCACCATTTAAGCTTAGACTAAAACGTGTCTTTCTACAGTCTCAGTAATTCTGGATTTGCCTTAATCTTAGATGAAATAAAATAAAGTAATTTTCGTTAACACCCATTATTATTGTTTTTTTTTTGCTACTTACTACCCTCTACCCTATTCTCCTTTTCAAAGTCAAAGTCAAGTCATAATAAAGATAATGAAGGTTTTCAGAAAAAGTGAGACCCTACACGTTCTTCGCTGCTTTCTACAATAAAGGCTAGATCTCTATAATTCTGGTGCAGTACCATGAGTTAAACTTTATTGTAGGTCTACTGATAGACATACCACTAAAAATTTCAGTACTTACGGTGTAGTGAGCCCGTTTGGAGGGATCGAAAACCACCTGGTAGCCCCAGCACGACCTTTGATGACTCTCCTCTTCATCGGCTCCTTCGTCCTGGTGGCTCTTGTCGACGAACCATTCGGGTGGCGCTGCTCGCTTTTTGGAGAACCGCCTGAATCTAACCGCCGCCTGGAGCGAGGCCGCTACCTGCCTCAACCTACCCCTGACTGTTGACAGTAGCCTTCTCTGTTGGGAGTTGTCCTGAAAACAAAAAGAATTTCGTAATTTTGTGTGGCAATTTTCAAGATATTTGGTCTTGACTTAAATAAATGGCAGTTCGCTTTGATTAGCGCAATATTAGTGACAAGTTCAGCCTGTAGTAACCGTAATTACGATTAAAATGCAAATATTATTTTAAAACGAATTATCCATACACTTTTATTACAAAATTTGTGTTGGTTTAGCTATAGGAAGTTCTTCTATTACTTCGGCTCATAGTTAAATTGATTGTAATTGATTATCATCCCTGTTTAAGGATAATTCTCCTTTTTAAGGTCGTGCAGACTTATCATTTTTCACAATCAACCAAAACTAGTATTTACCCCAGGTAAACATTAAAATACCGATAAGAAACTATGCAATTTTTCTATTTAAATTTATTTTCCATCATTTCTGAGTTACAATTTTTTATTATTTCACTAATTCCTGATTATTGCACCCTAATTATATCTGAAAAGATATAAATGTGTGTTGGCGGGAATTATGAGATGATAATTTAGCTCGTATTTTCGTTACAGTACAAGAAGATTCGCGTTGAGTCTCCTATTGGAAGTTGTAGAGAACTGAAATAATAATAATAAAAATAATAGCTACTTTAATCCGGATTGTGATTCTGCGCAAATGGTAACTTTTGTGACCATCTTCCAACAACAGTCCTACAGTTTGAAAAATCAATATAATTTTTTATAATTATTATTTATTATTTACGTTCTTGTGTTCAACTGCCTATCTAAAGGAACAGTCATTTCGATATTGGAGCCAAAAATTTGAATGTGAGTAACAGTATTTAAGATTAGCGACTTCGAATTGTTCAAGTAAAAGAACAATTTCAAAAAGAAACTCTTTACAGCGTGTTATCTATCATCTATTTATATGTTCATATAGAAACAATATTAATTAAAATCGACCAGTTGGTAGCACTTGGTCGTATGACCGTACTCATTAAGTCGAAACCAAACACCTTGAAATAGTGCAAATTTTTAAAATTTCCGAGGAAATTCTACACTTACTTCCTGGCTTTGTACGAAATAAATGTCACAATAATCCTCGCTATCGTCTAAAATCCGAATAAATTCGCTTACGTTTTCCGTCGAACACCTCGTGGTCCCTTTCCAAGAGGCTTCCATTTTTCCTGCCATTAAGGTGAAAAAACGAAAAAAGAGAAAAGGCAACGAATTATTTCTTATCTGGGTAACTCGCAAAGACGAATAAAAAGTATCTCCTATCTCTACTTTGAAGAGTCCTGCGGAACTAGAAGTTGCGACTACCATTGCACTAGGTGGATTATGCTGTTTCAAAAGCAATTTAGGTCGTGTTTACATAATAAAATTCACAGTTGCACATAGTGCAGGTCGGCCATCTTTAAGTGCACGCCCAAATGTCATTTTGGTTATCTACTTAAATAATCAGTTTCTAGTAAATTCCAGCAACATCAAACTTTTAATAATAAGCAGACCTGACATGCGAGATTCTAATGGTTTAGATGAGGCAATTCGCTGAGGTAAACTTTTAAAACTTAAATTTACTAGGCTGTAAACGGCAGGAAGAAAATAATTATCCTCACAGATCAAAGATGAGAAAAAATCTAATTTTGTTTTCATTTCGACCGGCTACTGGATCCTGCTTTTGATTAATTTGATTAAGTATCACATCCATTAGTGTCTTATGACATCAATAAACAAAGATTGCATTTGCATGGAAAGTCCATTTATACATCACAAATATCAAATCTGAGATCTTTTCGGAACCCGATCAAAAGGCCATGTGGTGTCCATAATGCGCTGTGTTTTTGAATAAATTTACTATATATTCGAAGGAAATCGTTGGCTATTTTTGATTAGCCAATGCAAATACTTGTTTCCAACACTGAAAGAATTTTAAAATGTTATATTGTTTTTTTTTGTGATTTATTGACATTCATCAGTAACAAACACGAATGCAAAGTCACTCAACAGGAGGCGACTGCACAATTTATGGTTGATGCCAGAAGACCCAAGACAGCGGAATCCATGTTTTTTTTAAATACTGCTGCTATGGGCTTAACCAAGTTTTTTTTACGTTCACTTTAGATGTAGGCACCGCAAGCTTCCCCCATAAATATTAGATTCTAATAACGAATCGTTCAACACCACAACCACCAGCCGACGTTATTCACACGGACACAATGCATTTCCAGCTGTGCCAAAGGAAAACATCGCGTCGTACTGAAAATAATAACCTTGTCGGATTGCAATATATACGGGCTGGTTACTGCAATTATTTTCTATGCCCTAGCCTGTAAGTTTTATGTCTTATTCGAGCTAGGTGTATCTCGCGGGAGATTAAATTTTATCCACGTACATAATTGCTTTTTGCTATACACGCAGCCTGGGGGAGGGATAACTGACAAAAATGACTCCGCGAACGCAGTAGCAAAAACAATTGCCGGGGGGTAATTTATATGGTAATGGCGGACATTACTGAGTTTTGTTTCGTCGCCCATTTGAATATAACTGTAGTAGTCGACGGGCTTTTTAATGGTCTTAATGGATCTGAGTGTAATTAACGCTTAGAAAATTGATTAATTCTCGATTTACGTGTGCATAATTTATTATACATTGAAAGGCGTAAACACGCCGAACTGTACGGATGTTTGTTTTGGTTGGACTCCGTAACCAAATTTTTTGAAATATAATTAAATTAAAAAAAGCACCTAATATCTTAATAGGAATGTAATATACTTGGGTCCATTTTTTAGTGACATTAAAATCTGATATATGTTTTTATTCTTTTAGTTATTTAAGATGAAAAAGGTAAAGAATGTTTACAATACTTGAGAATAGTTAGTGAAATTATTGTACTAATTATTTGCTATAGGGTGCTGGATAAGGATAAATAAATAAATTAAAAACGCCTCTATTTTTCACTCGGCGCTGGGCTGTCGACTTAACCGAGCATGTAAAAAAAATTCCATAAATCGACTTACCATAAGGCGAATTTTACAACGTAAATCATAAATAAATAAATGAGCTAACAATAACAATAAACGTGAGAAAAAGGTAGTTCCGCTGAAATAAGTAAACATAAAAATTAAAATAATAGGAGAATAATTAAAGCAATAAAACTGACAACATTTAAGGAAGGTAAAAACATAACATATAATTTCCATTAACAGTTTCTCTTTAAAATTTCTTTTAAAAGACGGTCTGAATGATTTTCCGAGCAAACTTATCTCGGGGTATCGGTTTAACAACAAAATGAATTATGCCACATAGCTTTGTGCATTTTTGGTATCTCATCTCAACGATTTTTCATCAAACATTCCGGGTATTTTGACATTCTAATGTAAAAAGGAGGCTCGGTGAAGTTTTCGTCTATCGGCGATGTTAGGCCAGCATAATTCTTTCAGCTTTTCACTAACATGGTCTTTGAGTTTTTGATTGAATATGAAACGAAAACATGGTTTTCGCCCTTTTTGTAGTTTAGCTTTAGTGGCCAAATCCAAACAGGGGCCAAATACAAAATGGCAATAGTTTGTGTGACACAAGACCAATGCTTCAGACAATGATTTTTTTAACTTTCTGTTAAGAATAGTTAGTCTTAAACCTTAATTAATTATCAAAAATAATACCCAAGTTTTTGTATTCGGAAACAACCGGTATTTTAACATTGTTGATTGAAATATCAAGCAGCTTACTAGCCGAAGTAATTAATGGCCGACTTATTTGCTCGTTATTGTGTGAGTATATTGCAATATTTTCTAAAATTCCGTTCAACTTTTTTAAAACTTCAGCATCTAATTAACTGCGAATTAATCTGATTGTTTTGGGTTTAAATTCATAATAAAAGAGTTTTGAACAGAAAAGGAAATGACTGAGAGTATCAAAATCCTTACTATAGTAGAATAATACTAGAGCTATCGATTCTCACTTATGGGCTTGTTAATAAAATTGGATTGGATCTGCACATCAACGAAAAGATTAATCTACAGTATTTTACGGTACAACAATCCGTCGGCCAATGTTGAGGAAGTCCAAGCGAAACCTCTCAAGAAAAGTGCACTAAACCTCTTTGAGGAAGACACCATAAATGTAATTCCATGAAAAGGGCGCTCCTTTTTTTCAAAAGTGAAATACTACGAAAAAGGGGCTTATAGCAGTCCAGAATGTCATAAAAGAAGAGGAGAAAATGTATAATCTTCACTACTTGATCCATCGCACCGTTGATCCATTAATTATAACATCAAGAGAAGATGACAGTTCTTCAAGTGATGAAGAATACTAAGAATTTTTATAATTTTATTTCTGTATAATACATTTTTTGTATGATGATTAATAAACAATAAGGGAATTCAATACTATATACACTAGTAACAAGAGTAAAAACTGCCGTAAATAGATATATAATATAAATAACATTTTCTAGATAAACTTTTTCGAGATGTAGTCTAAACATATAATATTTGTCAAATGGAACACCCTGCATTTTTGGTTTCAAATGAAATGGCTTTATTTGTGCATTGCGGATAGGAGCACCGTCCTGTTCACGGTAAATATTTTATAGATTTGCTAGCGGCACGTAATGCAATAGATCCTATAGAATTTGATTTAAAATTGTTAGATATCTATCTCTTGTTAAATAATTATTGTAAATGTACAATTTGTTCTCAATATAAAGGAAGCCACGCTAAACCCACTGATGTTCTCTGGTTAAAATTTGATTTTCTGTATACCAGTTCCTATTATTAATATTATTAATATTATTATTAATAATTATTTATAATAAATTATTTTAAGTTATTTTATAAATTGTTATTCTTTTGCTGACTTTAAAAATACGTTTTGTATTTGTAAATGGTCAATAAACGATATATATATATATATATATATATATATATATATATATATATATATATATATATATATATATATATTATTATTATTATTATTATTGTTATTGTTATTGTTATTATTATTATTATTATTATTATTATTATTATTTTTTCTCATCGGAAGATGGAGTCCTCTCATGTCGGCTAGGTGAGTAGCAAAACATGAAATGTGCGCTATTGAAGTTGAGGTTGATTAAGAACTCTTCTAATTATGTTGCAGGTAGCTAGTACCACAGACTTCTGCATTTCAAAGTAGGCGCCTGGTTTCACGGTGAGTGTTGTCAGGTTGGTTCTGAGGGACTTTGGTATTTCCCCCATTGCACCGATCACTATAGGAACAATGTTAACCCTATCGACACGCCATGTCTGTTTTATGTCATCCGCTAACGGTATGTATTTTTCTCTTTTTTCACGTTCTTTCTTCTGCAAGTTGTTGGGTGCGGGAATTGCAACGTCGACGAGGGTCATCATCTTATTTGCCTTGTCATAAATAAGAATATCTGGCCTGTTATGCTGGACAGTGCGATCAGTCTGAACAGTTCTGTCCCAATATATCCTAAATCCCTCATTTTCAAGCACGGATTCTGGTGAGTATCGGTAGTATGGACACTTCTCTTTTAGAAGTTTAAGGTTGAAGGCTATTTCCTGATGGACTATCTTGGCTTCGTTGTCGTGTCTTGTGGTGTACTCCTTCGGGGCCAGTATCCGACAACCACTGATGAGGTGCTCAACATTCTCATGGCCCTCTCCACATATGCGACAATTCGTTGTTGTTACTGTCGGGTCCTTGATTATGTGTTTAAGATAAGACCGAGTGGGTATGACCTGATCCTGAATTGCACACATGAAACCCTCAGTCTCGGGAAAAAGGTTGCCGTTCGTTAGCCAGCCAACTGATGCGGGCTTGTCAAGGTCAGCACTGTCAAGCAAGTTTATGTATCTGCCGTGTAGTTCCTTTCCCCACCACTGGGTCTCGAGCTCGAAAATTGAATACTTAGGGTCGCACTGATAGTGTGTGACCTGCAACATGAGGGGTGTGAGTGATCTAGCTAGACCTGTCACTGCTCGGTGGAGCGCTGAGCTCTGTAGATGTACCCTCTCTCTGCCAGCTCGTGGGTGGTGAGCGCGGAATTTAGTTAGACTTGTCCTTAAGGTTCTATTCAGATCATCAAGCTCTGTCGGCGTCCAATCGACGATGCCGAAGCTGTACGCCACTGCAGGGACGGCGTAGGAATTGATTGCAGTCGCCATGTTACGGCCTGCCAATCTTGTTTTTAAGATGTGCTTGACTCTCTCTTTAAATCTCTCGGTGAGCAGCGTCTTGACACTTTTAGAGTCTATTCCTCGCGCCTGGGCAAGACCTAGGTATTTATAGGTTTCAAATTTATCCAGCGTCGTTATTTTTCCACCACTACTATGTTGTGTAAGCTGATGACCGTCCAACTGACGCCACTCTCCTCTATGAAGTCTGCCTACTTTACACTTCTCCAGACCGAAACTCATTCGAATATCATTTGAAAAGTTCTCGATGCATCTGAGCTGCCGTTTTAGTCCCTTTTCGGTGTCCGAAAATATCTTGAGGTCGTCCATGTACATTCAGTGGGAGAGCTTAAGTTCTTTATTAAGTGGATATCCTTGTTTGAGATTATTGAGAGCGGAGGAGAGTGGGTTTAACGCTATGCAGAACAAGAGGGCACTCAGAGCATCGCCCTGGAAAATACCTAGTTGGATTTTTATGCTGATCGGCTTTTCTTGCGTCCCCTGGTCTCTCGGAATTATTTGCGTCTCCCACTGGTCCATAACATGCGTGAGAAAGTTGATGATTTTGGGGTCGACTTTATAGACATAGAGGCACTGTAGCAGCCAAGTGTGCGGAACACTATCAAATACCTTCTGATAATCAATATATGCAGTAAAGAGATTCTTCTTGGAAGCTATTGCGTTGCGGGTGACAACGTTGTCAATTGCAAGTTGTTCCTTACACCCCTGTGCATGCCGCCTGCACCCCTTCTGCTCTTCAGCCAAAAGATTGTTATCATCCATGTGTTTGTATAGTTTGTTAGCTATTATTCCATTGAGAATTTTGTATATCGTAGGCAGGCACGTTATGGGTCCGTATTTTGAGGGATCTTTAATTGGGTAATCTGTCTTTGGGAGAAGGTAGGTCATCCCTTTCGTCAGAAAGGGTGGCGCAGACTGAGGGTTGTTCAGTATCAGGCTCAGGGTGTCAGCAAGTTTGGACCTTACAGCGGTGAATTTCTTGTACCAGAAGTTCTGTATCCCATCCATTATTATTATTATTATTATTATTATTATTATGCTTTTTATTATAATATTGCGTTTTTAAGGATCAGTCAAATGTACTATGTACATTTGACTGATCATATATCGCATCATATATCGCACTATGTACATAGCACATAGTGCGATATATGATGTTAAAGCGAATGAAAAGGCGAATTTTTGAGATAAAGTAATACAGAGTGTTCAATTAAAAAAAAAACTATATATAAGGTATCTCTCGAAAACAGTTTGTCTAAACATTTTTTTACTAAACCACTGTATTCTACGCAAGAACCTTTGTTTAGAGCACTTTTAGTGTATTTTTCTATATGACAGGGTATCAAAAATATGATACCACCCCAAAAACCACAAAATTTCGATATCACGTAAAACCGACACACACCAGAAACCCAGTGATTAAAGGCAATTTGGGAAACAGGGTACATAATGCATAGTGCATGTCTAACGAGCCTTCATCACTCTACATCTTAGTCGAATAGACTTTAAGGGAACCAAAGATAAAATAAAATGCAATAAACCTGTATGTAGACTGGGAACGTTTGAGCATACCTTTATATTAGAAATTCTTGTCTCCTCTGCCCCTAATAAGAAAATATTGACTTGTTTTTGCTCATACTACGTCTGTGAATACGTGTAGGCGCCGAGTCAAGTCATTCTTAATATACGGGGTAGTTTTGATGACGCGTACAAAATAAAACCACCCAGTATCAGAAGTCTTGTGTACAGGGTATTTACTTTCCTAACAAAGGTTGACTGAGCTTTTTAATGTTCCTTGCTTTTAAGTGATGGTTAAGCATATTAAATGAAAATTATTTTTGAATTTTTTTATGTTCAAAAATTCCCATAATAATTTTACTGACTCAGAATTAATTTGCATAAGCTCAGAAAAAAGTTGCTTATTATTGGATTTTATTGGACCATCTCAACTCAATAAAGAGACAGATCCTTTATAATTTCTGTAAGCGGATCTAACATTTTCATGTCCTGAGGATGGCCCAATGAAGATCAGAAACGTCGACATAGAAGCTCAGAAATTGGGGTGTGCTATTAAACTCTTTTGTTACCGTAAACACCCTGTATAATCAGTTGTAAATCGTTGCCGCTCAGTGCGCGTGGCACGATGAATCGACTCACCCGGTAGTGATCGGTTCCCGAACTAATGTTGAGTTTGACGTGCACCATTTTCTCGCGACGGTATTCACATGGTCAACGCAAAATTTTGATCGCTAGTTGCAACGATCAACAATAAAAACGCATTTGTTACCCGCATGCCGCGTCGTAGAGAACTGCAATAAAATATTAATTAGCGACAAAATACGGGTGTCGTCCGAGGACCATTAATGCCGAATCGGGCACGAGGAGGGGGAGAAAAAAACGCGAAAATGGCGAGACGCGCGATTCGATTTATTAATGGCTCATTATAATGGACGATAACCTTTTACGAATGCGTTCGAATCGGCAAAGATGTTGATCGGAGTAGCACCCTACTCGCATGAGGCAAAGAAACTGTTTTAAAAAATGAAGTTTTCTTTTTAAATTCAACGTATAAGTGAAGCTATTATCATTTCAAAATAATCTACACGAAATTTTTCCCGCCAGTGTTAAATAACTTACTCCGCACTCCTAAGGCTATTTTTTCAATTGTGTCGTAAAATGTCAAAACTCGTAGTAGGTGAAAATGATAATATGCTTTTGCTTATACCCGATAATGCTGGGGAGACGCCAGGTCCAAAGAATACCATTCACAAGCCCATCTGCCAAAATTAGAGCAGCCATGAAAGGAAGGCTATAAGAGAAATGGTTGGTCTGCTGGCTAAGCTTAATCAGAGTGAAAATGGAATAGGATAAGGTAACGACCACAAGGGCTATGTCATTGTGAAGGCTTATCGACAGTACTTTTCTATCTGTCGGGTGTAACTGAAGCAGATGCTACATTAAGTAGTGGGATCGCAGGCGCAGACAAGCTAAACCCAAGTTATCTTTCAATATAAGTTAGAGGAGGTTTGCAGATATTCAGATTATCGCTCCCAAAAGGAATAGGAAATGGTCACAATAATATATAAATAGAGCAAGACCCTTTTTACAAAACCTCTGGATTCCTCCTGCGTCGGTTTTTGCTAAGTCGAACTTGCTGACATTTCGCCAATCATCCTGTTGGCTTCTTCAGTGCTTGACTGAAACTGGCTCTCATTTTACTCTGTACCTGCTTATATATTGTTTGGTGAGAGGTAGCGACTTGAGACACGGTTAAGATTATTGGGTTGTTTATAGATTTCTATAGACTCTCGAATTTTTCGTTGGTAGAAGAATTGATTACGTGCAAGAATTTAAGTTTTATCGAATAGAATTTTATGTCCAGTTTGGTGTATATATATATATATAAGTATATAAGTATATATATTTAAAAAAAAATCCGGCAAATATAAACGAATATACTTATAAAAACAAATAAACTTCTGGGTTTCCAATTTTCTGCCTTTTTGTCAAGAAGGCAACCTAATGTAAGTTGAGTTTTCCTTTTGCGTTCAGTTAGAAGTTGTTGATAAATCTATAAACCACTTATAACTTTCCTGTCAAAATTTGGATATTTTCAACATATTGGTCCATAATTTCAGTTATTTTCCTAAGGCAATCGCTCTTCTTCGAAATCACTACTATCAACATTTTTGCTTTCTTCTTGCTCACGTAATTTCTTAAGCTCAGCATTAGAGAGACTAGCTGCTGTTTCTTGAATTGTGTCCAGTCTTCGCTCTTACTTAAGTCTGGCCAAATGTTCTTCCATACTCCTTTCAAAAACCTTTCGGTTTCCAAATTCCAAGCATAAATATTGTAGTTTTTACAAAATTCCTTTATTGATTGCTTCTCTTCTTCGTCTGATTTTTCAAATAAGCTCAGGCGGAAAATTTTTGGGTTAGTTTTGGTTAATTTGGAGCTTGAAGGATTATCAATCAATAGTAGTGCTCTTTGTTGAAGTTTTTTAATTTCGCAATAACTTTTAACAGGCGGGCGAAAATCCAATCCTGGAAATTTTTCATAGTTATCCATGATTTTTTGTTAGATTCGCAAATTACAGGTAAAGTTGATTTAGCCTCTTATCGCTTTTGGGTTTTTGGAGTGGCAAAGTAATAGTAGTTTTAATGTGAAATCTCCGCTTATATTACCCACGCATCGATCTTGGAGCTTTAAATCCTGGAGCTAATTTCTCTTAATGGTACAGAAATGTTCCATATGGCATTCTTTTCCAAAACAGGTCTGTTTCATCAAAATTAAAAGCTACTTGCTGCTTTTCCTGTAATTTTTATGTTGTGAAGATTATTTCGATATTTAAATCTATTAAAACCTCCTCGACTAACAACGACGTCGTCCTGAATGTAATTAAAAAAAATTCTAGCTTTTTTCCATTATAATAGATTGGCTTAATGGCATATTGCGTTCAGTTTCTTGGTCAAACCATATAGACAGTAGTTTTGCCATTTCCTCTATAATGTTATTTCTAGTTTCAGAGCTTTTCTTTTATTGTTTTCGATTATTACCCATGATAAAAGATGATCTTGATATTTGCCACTGTATTGATTGTTATAGGATTATATAAATTTATACTTACAATAATGCCAACAATTGTTTCAAATGATAAAAGTGCGTCTGTCAGCACTACATATTTGGAAAACATTCGTGGACAGCAGTTTCTGCATGTTGACATCTTCACTCTGCTGAAGAAGTCGTTATTAGCTATTAGCGAAGCCATTTTATAATTCTAGATGTGATCAATTAACCCTAATCTTCCCGGAATTAATATGGAGTTGAAAATTAAAAAGTTACACAAATTTATTTGCAATGATTGACAATGGGTGTAATTACCTATAATTCAGAACCCATTTCAAGGAAAAAGAAAATTCTAGTTCTCCGCTTTCACAAATATACGGTTCTGAGAATTCAACATGTGCATTATTTTCGTTGAAATCGACTCTAACCCTTTTGATAATACAAACAAGTCTGATTTGTTTTAAAAGGGGGTAGTCTCTAAACTGCCATCACGCTTCAGTGAACTTTTTCAGTTTCACAGTTGACTAGCTAGAGCCGCAAGGTTCCGTCACGGTCTGTTGCCCACATCTACTAGTATAAAAGCACGTTGCTGACACCTCATGCTTCAGTTTCGTTTTGTCAGTGGACGAGTGGGTATCAGCATGTACAAGTTGTTGCCGTTCATCAATTTTAGTGAGGAGCCGTTTCCAGTGCTGCCGATCGAGATGTGGTGTCTGATATTACGATTATTAGATCCCGTGTCGCTGTTGGTAGCAATTAGGAGCTGCAAGCTATGGGAGGAGATTTCGAGTGGAGATCCGCACCTGAGGAAGATGGTCGCCGACGCCAAGAGGATGGAAGCCAAGGAGAGATTCGATATTCTCACCAAGGGGACGACGACGGTTAGCCGGGAAGATGTGTCGAGGATATTCGGGAAGAACGTTCGGAAGAAGGTGGAGGTTGCAAGGAAGATGCACTTGCTGAACGACAAGAAGGACGAGAAGAAGCGGGCTGGTCCAATTCGCAGAAAGACTGACAGAAGATTTAATCCGTATAGGGTATAGTGTATTTTTATAGCGTAACTAAATTTTGTATTATATATATTTGACGCTAGAATAGGAATGTTTGTAAATATGACAAATAAGAATAAATATGATTGTAAATAGTTAGTTGTTAAAATAAATATAATATAATAAATAAATATTTTTAGGTTGTGACTAATTTTTGTGTATAAAATGTTTTATTATATATATATATGTCGTCTTGTTATAAACTTTAGAATAGGAATATTTGTAAATATGCCAAATAAGAATAAAAATAAATAAGTACATAAATAATATTTTTTCATTATCGAATCATTTAAGCCTAAAGCACTCTAATTTTGCAGAGCTACAAGTGATTAATGGAGCAGAAATAGAAATATGGAATGTTTCAAAGAAACGTTCATAGACTAAAGCAATACTAATTCTAATTGTAATTCTTCAGAACTTAACTGAAAAGAGGAAGATCCAGAAGATTTGTAATTAGTCTAGATGCAAGGAAGGGATCGGGTTATTTTTCATTGTGAGAGTAGTTACGGAATCGACCTTTTGAATTAGATTTAAGCAGTTGTGCAAGCACTACCAAAATTGGAAATTATTAGAAAGTCAGTCGTCTAGTGTAATGAACTTTCTAATAAAGGATTAAGCTTATAGAGGCTAAAGAGCTGTCAAAATGCTAACTTATCTGCATCAGCAAGCACACTTTGTACGACAACGAATCTTTGAAATACAAAAATTGAAATGTATGTGGACATTAACTTGATAAATATTTGTGTTTTTTTTTAATACAATATTAAATATCAAAAATTGTATCTTGTACAGATTAGCTTTGCAATACTCAAAACTGTCAGGTAGTTTGTGAGTGAAAACAATAAAAATTAGAATTGAACCTTGTGGACAGCTTTAAGGGATCGTCTGAGAAACCAATTGATTTTTAGATATACTTTAAAGGATATAAATGTTTTGGACAGTGCTAATGCTAAAGCTGTCAAATTTGCCCTTATAAGCATTAAGGTCCTTGGCTTAATTAATTTTAAGATACTGTCTAAGAAACCAATGACAGCAACTTGTGCATGTGAGCGTCTTCACTCTACAACTAACCAAAGAATGTGTACAATTTCTAAATATTCCGGACTTATTTGGAGGAAAAACAAAGAAAGGTGTTGGGTATCGCTTGTGGTTGTATCAATTTTTTTCTAACGATTATAATTGCACATTGTTCATTCCGTTACATAAACCAGCGTAGTTAGATACTTTCTCCTATTTATATTTTTTATACTTGAATTGCTGCAAAGTCTACGCTTCATTGAAATTCTCTAGTTTTATAGTTGATTTTGTAGAGCTGCTAGGTTTCGTCGCGGTCTGCTAACCACATCTACTAGTATAAAACCCAGTTTCTGACACCTCGTTTCGATTTGGCAGAGGACCAGTAGACGCCAGCACGTACAAGTTTTCGTCAATCGTCAATTTTGAGGAGGAGCAGTTTCCAGTGGTGTCGATCGGCATGTGGTGTCTGATTTTACAATTTTTATATCCCGTGTCGCTGCATTGCCAGCTCTGGTAGGAAATTTCGCAAGGAGATACACATTTGATGAAAATGGTCGCTTACCAATGAGACCGCGACGATTCGCGGAGTAGATGTGTCGAGGATATTCGGGAAGGACCTTTGGAATCAGGTGGAAGTTGCCAGGAAGATGTACATCCTGAACAATAAGAAGAAGGACGAGAAGAAGCGGGTGTGCATTTTTATAGTGTGATTAGATTTTCTATATTGGAGGTTGTATAACGTTGACCTGTTATAAACTCTAGAATAAGAAAGTTTGCAAATATGGTAAATGTGTGAGAATAAATTTTATATTAATAAATTATTGTCTTTTAATTAACGAATCATTCAGCTCTACTTCTACAGAGCTTGCAAAATCAAAAGCAATCTGGGTATTATTTAATGAAAGAGTACAAACACAACCTTTTTAACATTAGAGAGTCACTCGTTGACTGATAAGGTAGTAATGAACTCTCTAATAGCAGATAACGGTTATAGTTATATTGCGCAAGGAATCGCCCACTGGATTTTATTTCTGGAATCAAGTTAGGACGTTTGTGCGAAGCTAATAAATAAATAATTATTACCGACAAAGGGAAATCTATTTTGGTTTCTGGCAAAGATATAAATCTAAAGCTTATAACGACGATATGCAGATTTGCGGGGCCGTAGAAATCTCGGCGAACATTAGATATACAAAACTAAAAAATTGTGTAGACATTAAGTTGATCAATATTGGTATTTTTTTAGATACCATATTGAACGTCAAATATTGTATGCTCGATCATCAAGAAGACGCTTATGTGTCCTTCATTGTCAAAAACATTCAACGGCAACGACCTGTCTCCACTAGCGAATAGCATAAACGAAGTTGAGTATCAAAAATTTCAGATAGTTTGCTAGTGAAAATAATAAAAATCGGGGATCTAAAATTGTACGTTGTGGATAACAAGCATAAAAAATCTTGGCACACAATAAAAGATTATTACTTTTAACTCTTTGGTATCTCCTTAATCCTTGTCTAAGAAACCAATGGATTTTAAGATATTCTCCAAAAGATGAAAGACCGAAAGAAGATGCAATCCGAATAGAATTGTGTGTATTTTTATAATGTATTATATGTATGTTCACTTTAAACTCTAGGTTAAGAATGTTTATAGATATGACAAATAAGAAAAAATATGTTTGTAAATAGTTACTTGTTAAAATAAATATTTAATATATAAATTATTATCCAAACATTCCACCCTCGAAGCTTAAAGCACTTTAATTTCACAGAGCTACAGAGCTACAAATCTTAATCTTGTGAATTCCTCCTGCATCGGTTGTTGGTGCATCGAACTTGCTGACGTTTCGCCAATGTAGGCTGTTGGCTTCTCCAAAGCTTAATTTAAAGGGGAGGAAATCCAGAAGATTTGTAAATAGTATAGATGCAATAAAGCAATCTGATTATTGTTTAAGATAAGCACTACCAAAATTTGGAATTATTAGAAAGTCATTCGTCTAGTGTAATGAACTTTTTAATAGAGGATTAAGATTATAGACGCTAAGTAGCTGTAAAAATGCAACCTTATCTGAAATAGCACATTTTGTACCACAACGAATGTTGTGGATGTGGATATTAACTTGATAAATATTATTGTTTTTTTTTTCATAGAAACTTCCAAAGGCTACTGTAATACTTATTACTAGGCTTCTGGATTCCTCCTGCGTCGGTTTTCTGAATCGAACTTGCTGACGTTGCGCAAATCATCCTGTTGGCTTCTTCAGAGCTTGCTGAAACTGTTTCACATTTTACTCTGTACCTGATTATATATTGTTTGAGGGGGGCGACGGTAAATAAACACCATCTCGGATGACTGATGACCTGAATCGCGGTTCCGACTGAAACTGGTAAGATTATTCTGTACACTGACCTTTTTGTTACGTTGTAGAGACCATAACGTTATCCCCAATTTTCCTAAAATATCCCATCACGTCAAAACCTATCATCATCAATAAGGCTCTTCTGTCTCTACACCTTGAAATTGCTCCCATCTTGTCCCCATCCGAGTTCGATACCCTTTCCAACATGATTCACGACAAAGCTTTAAATAATAGTTTATCTACTACCCAAAACCACAAATTTGAAAAACTAACGTCAACACTAGGAAAACCATCAAACTCTTCTTAACTACCAAACGCTGTAATATATATACCATCGCACCAACTATCGGAACCTAAAAAATTAGTTCTTTCAAAAGGTTCCAACTTTGTGCTTGCCCCACCCAGTATCCCAAAAGTGGAAATCATTTCAAATGTCGAGTCTATCCTATACAAACGGCCATCTCAAACAGCTAATGAAAGTCGATTTGAAACCGCAAAAATCCTTAAAAAATCCTAAATCCAATATTGCAAAGCCTGAACGCATCGCCCTAAAATCTGTAAAATTAATCCAGACATTGTAGTCCTAAAAGCAGATAAGATAAAGGAAATGCAAGGTGGTCATTGATATAAATAAATATCAGGAGAAGATTCAAGCTATTCTTACAGACGGATCATATCGTCAACTTAAAAAAGATCCTACGTCATCTATGGATCGCAAACTCAAGTCAGTTATTTAGGCTTCCTCTCTATCAGACTCCATGAAAAAATCTGTCACCCCTCATAACTCTAAAATTCCTTGTCTCTACGGACTCCCAAATATCCACAAACCAGGATTACCCCTTCTACCTATTGTCAGTACCATTGGTTCTTCAACATATTCTCTAGCTTCCTTATTAAATAACTTTACAGGGAAAAGTGATAGTTTTGTACTTAATTCTCTTCACTTCATTGAACAATTAAAAATCATTACATTAGATACACAAGATATTCTAGTTAGTCTCGACATAGAATCCCTCTTTACCAAGAGAATTATCCGAGAATCTGGAACCAAACCTTCTCACCTTAATCGAAAAATGCTTGTCGGGAACATATTTTTCTTATAATTTTCAAAACGGGAACAGCTATGGGTTCTCCACTATCACCAGTCATTGCGAATATATTTATGAAAGCCTTTGAAAAGAAAGCTCTCTACACCTAAAACGCTACGTTGATGATACTTTTGTTATTGGACCCCAACGTCGAAAATCTATATTAGATTTTCTTAGACATTTAAACTCTCTATGCCCTAACATACGTTTTACCATTGAGTTGGAAACTAATAATAACCTTCCATTCTTACTTACTTACTCTTATCAATAGAAAATCAGACGTAACATTGGGTAACAGGGGATACCTTAATGCTCACATCACATCACCGTCCGACCGTAAAACTATCTCAACCCGAGTCACTGAACCTCCAATTAAAACACCTTACCTCTGATTTTCTCTCTAATAAGTTCCACATTAAAGATATTAAGCGTTCGATCGAAAAATACACTTCACCACAAACTTCCAATAGCAATCTTACACTTGCCACTGTAGTCCTTCCTTACATTAAAAATATCGACTAAGACAAATAAACTCATCAGCTGTTGCCTAACACAATCACGAAACCGGACAAAACTTTATTTGATAAAAATAAAATTCTTGCATGTAATCATTCTATTTCTGCCCCTCATTTAGCTCCGCCCCCTCAAACAATATATTCGCTCCGTGTATGATGCCTAGTAGCGCCGTCCACGGAAAAGAAGGAATTGCAGCACTCCAATTTTATCATTGTCTTTACGTGTTAATTTATAAATAAAACAATTAACAATAAATTTTGAGATGGATAAGTAGTATAAAGTGATTTAAACGAAAGGTACGTAAAAATTATATATTAACAATTTTTTTTTCTGTAATTAAAACGTGTAACAAACAAATAATAATAGTTTTTTTATTGACAGCATAACCTGAAAATATGGCATCGGTAATATTGCAGACCGGGTTTGAAAATATCTTCCATTCAATTAATTTTCACTGCAGGTACGCTAGAAAAAGGGAAAAAAATGGCTTTTTGTCATATTAAACACATTGAAGAATACGTTGGTGGCAATATTAACAATAAGTTAATTGCTAAATGCATTCGGCAAACATCCGTCACTGAAACACCATATATTTTACAGATTACAGAAAAAAAATTGTCAAACTTGAAAAGTGGCTTTTTTACTTGATTCTTTAATTTTTTTAGCTGAATAGTAAAAGGGAGGTGGTACATGCTCAATGTACTTGCATTGCCAAAGAAACTGGCGAATGCAAACATATTGCGGCATTTATCCACCAAATAACCAATGATCGGAGTGTGTCTAAAACGAGTGTTCAGCAAGAGTGGGGATTTCCATCAATTAATCATTTAGCAAAAGAAAAATATTCTCGAGGAGCTACGGTAAATGATCTTTTTCCTCAAAAAGTGCTTAAAAATCCTCCTCAGCCACTGCACTTGACTTTGGAAGACTTCGACGATATTGAATGCCCAATTAAAAAAAGGTTAAAAGTCGATCATATTAGTGAGGAAGAACAAGTCTGTACGGTGGTCATGAATATATGTCTCGAAGAACGACAGGTAGAACTAATATCAGAGTGTACGAAAAAGGTGATTGCTTGTCTTTTAAAGAGTGCTGGTCAGTGTATCACCATAGGAAAAGACAAGTTGGCTCTGTCATCTGGGACAGCACAGTTTTACAGAGACCGGATACTATTAGACAGTGAAGAAGTTTTCACATTGTGTTTACAAACCACACAACAAAGCGAAACGGTAAAATGGTTTGAAGCAAGACGTGTACGCATAACGGCCAGCGCAAAAGCTCATAAGATAAAAACAATAACTTGCACTTCAGCTGCATCTTTACTACAGGATTTTCTGCATCCGAAAAGTTTAAATTATGGAATTCAAAATGAGGTAAAAGCTCGCGAAAATTACAAATTACTGCGTGATGTTCACGTATTTCAAATTGGATTATTTGTGTCTCCCAAACAGGCCTGGTTAGGAGTCTCAGTAGATGGAATAGTAGTCAGTGTCGGCATGCTAACTAAAATAGTCGAAATAAAATGTCCAATATCATGCAAATCGAAACCAATATGGGATAAAGAAACGAAAAAATTTAATGTCGGCTATATTGAAACTGTAGCTACGAGAAAAGTCCAATTAAAAAAGAACCATATTTATTATGTTATATATTATATTATTTACGAAGGTTGAATTCATTTCTTCATGAAAATCAATCTGTACAGCAAAATCTTTAAACCGCGGTTGCAGTGAGTCAATAATAATTTCACTACATTGCTGTATATCCATATGATCATTCAGGTTATCGGTATCCTTATTGTCGTTAAGGTCATCGTTACGTGTTCTTATATTAACAAGCTTAGTGTTGTCCATTTTGGAACCATTTGAATTTTGACTTCTCCGCATTGCTCACGCGAATCTGTAATCGAGATATCCTATATTTTTTAGTAAAATGAACATCTACGATTCAATTAATTTTTCATATCATCCTCTGTACAAACGTGGGTCTTTTACGTCCAGCCGTTTTGTATCTACTGATCTCGGTCCAAAAATTATGTACAAAATTACTGTTAACATTACTAATTGTCAATCCGATATATCGATTATAATTTTACGAAACCAAAGAGAAATAAATCTTACATTAAGGACAAATGAAAAATTTTGCAACCAACTAAACGGCAAATGTAAAGCCAAAAATATAGTTTTTCGTTGAAAAAAAGTTTTGCGATTTTTTTTCTTTTTTTAATGTTAATTACATGGCCGGGGCAAAACATACCCACGTTTATAAATCAAGGTTTAATAAATAGAAAAATTACCTGCTTTGTTCTTGTACTTGCTCTGATTTATTTATTTTTGGTTTTCCGTAATATTTTTCGGGAAATATTGTTGGGAGATATGCAGGGCTATTAGGATGCTCCGACTTTTTACCTCCTACAAAATGTTGACTGCAAATATATGATCTTAAACTAGGTTCCCAAGAACTTCCGTTACGACTACAGAAAATTGAATAATCATTTTTACAAATTTATAACAATAAATTCTGAATCAATTATTAGGATAATCATGGTCTTACTTACTTGATCCTTTTCACAGCTTTAACCCACTTTACTCTCTTTTCGAGGTTATAGCCTTGCGTGGGGAATTTATAAAATTTTATGTTGTTTAAGTCTTCATTAACACAGCAGCCAGGAACACAACAAATATTTCCTGATCGCCTCGTTCTAACCATTTTTTATTTATAATTTAATACCGTTTAAAATTATTTATATTTTCACTTTTAATCACACTACTCATTAGAGTGTACGAAAATTTGGAGTGCAAAGATTCGACTGACGCTCACGAGGATCGCTGGCATCCAATTTTTCCTTGACCACGCCCCCCCACACAGAGCCTATAAGCAGGAACAGAGTAAAATGCGAGCCAGTTTCAGTCAAGCTCTGAAGAAGCCAACAGGATGATTGGCGAAACGTCAGCAAGTTCCATTCAGCAAAAACCGACGCAGGAGGAATCCAGTAAAAATATTTGTGTTTTTTTTGTATTTTATATTCTGTACATTTAAAAAGTTATATTCCACAAACCTTCAGCTGTGGGATGTTATTTCTGAAATCAGGCTAGAATTTGAAAACATGTGCTCGATGCTGATAAATAAACTACCGCCGACAGAGGAAAATCTATTTCAGCTCGTTGCAAAGACATAAGTATTGAGCTTGGAGTGGCTTTAAACTGTGTAACGACGATATTCAGCCTCGCACAGCCGTAAAAACGCCGGCTTATCTGAAACAGCACACTTTGTACGGCGACGAACGTTAGACATACAAAAATTGAAAATTATGTGGTCATTAGCTTGATAAATATTTGTGTGTATGTGTGTGACGGAAAATAATAAAAACTACGATAAAAGCTTTAAGGGATTGTCTAAGAAACCAATTGATTTTAAAATACATTCAACGGGTAGAAAGGGTTTAGGTAGTCTAGTTATACCAATGCTGCCAAATTAGTTTTTTTCAGCATTAAGGTTCTTTTAGCACACAATAAATCATTATTCATTTTAAGGGACTGCCAGAGAAACCAATGGCAGCAGATTGTAAATATGAGCGTCTTCTCTCTACAACTAATTAAAGAATTTGTGTATTTGAAGGAAAAAGAAAGAAAGGGCTAGATATCGCTATTTCACCTTGTTTAGAGTTTGCTCTATCCCTTTCCGGTCTAGTTTGGACATATTTTTTTGCAATTTATATTCTGTTTACAGGAATTGCTTTGGCGTAAAGTCTTCACGCTCCAGTGAATTTCTCCAGTCACGGTCTGCTGACCACATCTGCTAGTATAAAAGTAGGTTGCTGACACCATATGCCTCAGTCTAGTTTACGAGTTCCCGCCAACATGTACAAATTGTTACCGTACGTCAGTTTTAAGGAGGAGCCGTTTCCAGTGCTGCCGATCGAGATGTGGTGTCTGATATTACGATTATTAGATCCCGTGTCGCTGTTGGTAGCAATTAGGAGCTGCAAGCTATGGGAGGAGATTTCGAGTGGAGATCCGCACCTGAGGAAGATGGCCGCCGACGCCAAGAGGATGGAAGTCAAGGAGAGATTCGGTATTCTGACCAAGGGAACGACTACAGTTAGCCGGGAAGATGTATCGAGAATATTCGGGAAAAACGTTCGGAAGAAGGTGGAAGTTGCGAGGAAGATGCACTTGTTGGACGACAACAAAAAGGACGAGGAGAAGCGGGTTGGTCCAATTCGTTGACTGTGGAAAGTAATATTTGTAAATATGACGAATGTGAATAAAATTGTTTGTAAATAGTTACGTGTGGAAATAAATGTTATTCATAGAAATTATTGTTTTTTAATTATCGAATCATTCGACCTTCTAAGACTAAAGCGCTAGAAATTTAAAAATATATATATATTCCACAAAGATTCAGGTGTGGGATGTTATTTCTGGAATCAGGGTAGAGAATTTGAGAACATTTGCTCGAGGTTGATAAATAAATTACCAGCGCTAAAGCAAAATCCATTTCAGCTCGTTGCAAAGATATAAATCTAGAGCTTTGAGTGGTTTTGGACTGTGTAACGACGATATCCAGCCTCATACGGCCGTAAAACTGCCGGTTTATCTGGAACAGCAGACTTTGTACGACAGCGAACGTTAGACATATCAAAATTGAAAATGGTGTGGACATTAACTTGATGAATGTCTTTTGATATCATGGAGACGCTGATATTTTCTTCACTGCCGAAAAAATTGAACCTTGTGGAACACAACACAAGTATTAACACGAGATAAAGAGTATTAATTTTAACTTTTTGATATCTTCTTTATCCTTATATAGCTTTAGGTAACTCGGCGAAGAACAAAAACTGGATTTTAAGATGAAATGATGGTTTACTGTATCGAATGGTTTTTAGTATTTTTCTCATACTGAAGCATTAAAATAAGTTTTAAATTTAAAAAAAAATGGAATATCTTTCAAGATAAGGGTTTATGTAGGACACTTTGCACCCCCAAGCCCCACTCCGGTCTGTCAGTAAAACCAGCGCGTTATGTGGAAGGGGGAAGCGAATATTTAATAAAATCTACTACGCGAAAAATCCCACGGGACGGCCTACGTGCGGGGCGCTACCAAAGTGAAAGAAAACCGGGCGATATTAAACGACTTTGATAAGGAAAACGTCAAAACAAATCTCAGCCTTTGTGACCGAGTTGCATCGTGTGGGAGAAGGATCCGGATCGAGTCGAATTTATAATAAAACTTGTTAAAGGGGGAATCGAGAACAGTGTGGGTTAAAATTGAAAAGTTGTGGTGTTATTGACAAGATGCAAAAACTAATGGAATTCTTAAGGGGCCCTTAATTACGCTGTTAAAAAAAGGCATTTTTTTATAATACGATAGGATCTTTATTAACGAAGTAGTAATTGTAGTAGCAAAAATTCCCTAGCAGTATAAAAATAAACAAGCAACATTTACTTTGTCTTTGATAGCTAGATAGATCGATAGATTCATCTCTACGTTAATTTGAATTCTACAATAGAGTAGAAACAGGTGAACGAGTCAGCACTCCTTAAATTTCTTTTTAAATGATATGTCATCCTTTTTATAAGATATGTTATTCAGGGATCTTATATTGAAGCTCAGAAAAAAAATCCAGTGTTTGTATAGGCAATTATCAAAAAAAATGCGCCTAACCTACTTATCACAAAATTACAATAACCCGCAAACAACAGGCATTTAATCACAAGATATTCTTTCAACTTTTCTGAATAGTTGGAAAATTGCACACCATTTGGAATTTTATAAGAAATATTATATTTTACATAAGGAACTCTAAAGTCGTCTTTATTTTATTCAACATAAAACCTGATTTATTTTGAAACACACATAAACATATTTCATTGACATACAGGCTAAACAAGTGGAAGTAGATTTGAAAATACCTGGTAGACCACGGACCATCACCACAAAATTATACCATACCTAATTCTACTCTTAACGTGAGCATAATAAATAAGTAATATTTGTGATTCTGTTAAAATATCTTTCAGGCTATGTAATAAATAATTACTAGCTCCCAACCCCGATAGCAAAGAAGATCAATGAGTCTTAAAATTCATGTCTTTATCCAGGAGTGTTCCAAGAAACTTGGCAATTATCAAAAAAAATGCGCCTAACCTACTTATCACAAAATTACAATAACCCGCAAACAACAGGCATTTAATCACAAGATATTCTTTCAACTTTTCTGAACAGTTGGAAAATTGCACACCTTTTGGAATTTTATAAGAAATATTATATTTTACATAAGGAACTCTAAAGTCGTCTTTATTTTATTCAACATAAAACCTGATTTATTTTGAAACACATATAAACATATTTCATTGACATACAGGCTAAACAACTGGAAGTAGATTTGAAAATACCTGGTAGACCACGGACCATCACCACAAAATTATACCATACCTAATTCTACTCTTAACGTGAGCATAATAAATAAGTAATATTTGTGATTCTGTTAAAATATCTTTCAGGCAATGTAATAAATAATTACTAGCTCCCAACCCCGATAGCAAAGAAGATCAATGAGTCTTAAAATTCATGTCTTTATCCAGGAGTGTTCCAAGAAACTTCACAACATATACTCACCGCAAATCTTAATTATTAATGTCTACATGGCTTCAGGATATAATAAAATCTTATAAAAAAGTTCACCCCACTCAAAACCACGTTTAATTTTTCGTTCAGACATAAATCACACTTACACACACAAAGTTTTTAAACAATGTGTTCTCGAAATCCCTAAACTGTCAACATACAATGCGAAAAGTATTAGCCCTAATACAGACCCTTGCGGGACGCCCATATACGACTTCGAGTTATTTTAGTGCATACACTACCTATTTCATACTTTGGGCTAATATGTTGTATTCTGTAAGATAAAAAGACTCGGAGCATTGTCAGATATTGTCCATAACATTAAGTCGTAATCTACGTAAGCGAATGCCCTGCTAAGGTCACAGAAGAGCCCCATAGGACACTTGCCGGTAAAGTCACAGTTTGTATGGAAGATCTACCATTTCGAAAACTGAACTTGTCATCAGATGATATTTTATTTTTTCAAGATATTATCGATAGACATTTTTAAGAAGATGATTAATTACTCCACAATACTGCTTCGTAACTTAGGTGAGAATGCTACACTATAACTATATTTCGTTTTTTAATGCAAAAGAGTAATAACATAGTTTCTAAATTAGGATCACACTAATTTCCAATAGAGAGATGAGTTTAAAGAATGAAAGTAATGTGACAGCGTTTCACTACGGGTAGTTTATGAGAATAATAAAAATAATAATAATGCATTTCTGGTATTTCGTGGCATGCTATCATACTCTATTTTTCATAATTCTTTATCTCTATTCTCTCGATGAAGTTTAACGTCTCTCATTTTAAAAGAGGTGTCCCTATTCTTTTACTATTAAAAATTATTTTTTGTTTTAGGTTTTCTCATAACGATTATTCATTTCCTTCATAGTCTTAATTTCTTCTTATCTATGAGTCAAATAAAATCATCCTTATGTAAGCTAATTATTTCTTTTTTTAAAGTAAAACTAGTGTATTATTATTGTTATAGGGGCAGTCTTTTCATCCTCATTTATTACAGTTTCTTTCTTTTCAGCACTTCTCTTTGACTTGTCTACTACTAAGTTTTGCTTTTAATTCGCCTACGTAGTCACAGTTTCTTGCGTTATTCTCAAACCAGTTTTTAAGTCTGGGGATTAGAATTTACGATTTATTGTGTGTGACGGATGTCACGACCTTCCGCTGTATATACTACTTAAATACGAAAAACAGGGATAAACTTATAATTCCTGGTCATTTGGAAAAAAAGTTTTGTATATAATTAAATATTTTTTTACAAATCACTGCCTACGGAGCTAAAACGTTATCCCTTTATCCCTTTGCCAACGGTTTCCTCGGGGGCAGTAAATTTTAATTTAATAATAATGGGTGTTTTTTTTTCGATGTATAGAACTTTAAGTTGGTATTACTGTTCAAGATGGCGACCGATTTAACAGCTGTAAAGTGATTTATTCTCAGTTTGGTTTGGCAATTCATCATGAATAGACTCACGCCTGAACAACGCATGCAAATAGTGCAATTTTATTTCGAAAATAATGGTTCTGTGTGGAATACGTATCGCGCACTACGTCCATTTTATCGTCGACAAAATCGTCCGTCAGAGCAGTTAATTCGATTAACCGTGGAACGTTTTCGCACCACGTTTACTCTTATTGATAACTCGCATCCCCAGAGACGCCGGTCGGAGCGTACAAAAGAAGCTATTGCTGCTGTAGAGCGTAGCATTGAGGAAGACCCGAATGAGTCCATCCGCCATCGAGCACAGGAATTGGATCTGTGTCCATCCACTTTATGGAAGATTTTGCGGAAGGATCTTGGTTGACGTGCTTACAAAATCCAACTCGTGCAAGAATTGAAGCCAAACGATCATCAAGTAAGGCGTAGATTCGTCGAATGGGCCCAAAACGAGATTGCCGTTGTTCCCGATTTTCATAAGCGAATTTTGTTTAGCGATGAAGCGCACTTCTAGTTAAATGGCTATGTCAACAAACAAAACTGCCGCATTTGGAGCGAAGCTAATCCTCAAGTGTATGTCGAAACACCGTTACATCCAGAAAAACCGACTGTTTGGTGTGCTTTATGGACTGGTGGAATCATTGGTCTGTACTTCAAAAACGATGATGACCAGAACGTTACAGTCAATAGTGATCGGTATAGAGCTATGATTACTAACTCTTTCATTCCTGAATTGAATAACCATGATGTCCATTAGATTTGGTTTCAACAAGACGGCGCAGCATGTCACACAGCTCATGCCACAATCGATTTATTGAAAGACACGTTTGGTGACCGCCTAATTTCACGTTTTGGACCTGTGAATTGGCATCCAAGATCTTGTGATTTAACACCACTAGACTACTTTCTGTGGGGCTATGTAAAGTAATTGGTCTATGCGGGTAAGCCACAAACGCTTGACCATTTGGAACATTCGCCGTGTTATTGCCGATATACGGTCACAAATGTTGGAAAAATGTTGGAAATCATTTTTAAAATGTAATGCCACAAGATTATCTTTCGGATAAATAAAATTCATGACAATCGAATGATCCATCGTTGTTTTATTGCAACTTAAAGTTCTATACATCGAAAAAAAACACACCTTACATATTTGGAATGAATGTATGGATTCGTTTGTTTGTTAATTTTTTAGCATAGCATAGCTAAGGTCCACAACTTTTGAGATATTTAATATTTGCTGTCAGTAAATTTGTTTCATAATTCTTAAAAATTCTCGATTCGTTGTAAATAATCGATTCACTTCACTCTCGTGGCGGACCGACAAAGCGAGCAAAATTGCAGGTATTCGCGATATATAAACTTCAATCCTGTGTCGTCCTTGTCCTAGTTCGAGTCATCAGGTGTCAAATTATAAACGTCCCGTTCTTCCCACGGCCCTGGCAACCGTCTGCTGATTTAAATTCTTTGCCTTGTCCGAAGAAGTTGAAAACAAAGCCTATTCCGTCGCGTCCCTTGATTCTAAATTGAATTTTTGAACTTTAATAACTCCGGCGGAGGAAGATTTGGTTAAAGTTTCGGAGTTCGAGAGGCGGGCCACTTTATTCTTAGGGATTTCTTAATTAAAATAAATTTTACGGGCAATTTCCTATTGTTATTTTCAATATGTTTAAAAACTAAAATTTAGATTTTTGTCGATGGTACATTAGAAGTTTACGGATAACCGAAAAGACGAGTCGGCTCTATGGTACTAAAGTATTTTGGAAGATGCAATGTTGCCGCTTCTATCTATAACAAATGGCAACGTTGTTATCTCAAATTATTGTCTCCTTTTTTCCGATTATTTTTGCAACCTAGCGCGCTTGATATTGAAACTTCAACTTACTGAACTCTTAGAAAGCAGAAATTTTGGTTGGAGTTTGCGAAATTACAGAAGATTTATCTAGGAATGTAAATTTATTCTATGTACACCTAATACGGGGTCGTTTAATATTAATTGTTCTAACGTAACACAGAAGAAAAGTGAACATTTTATTTTTTGAATGAGGCACATTATATATTATTTTCAAAAATTGTACTGACGTGGCTTTTACTTGATGAAAATCCATTTAAAATAGTTAAATAAGAACAAACGTTGTTCAGATTTTCACATAAATATATGAGAGTTCTAACCATCACTATACACACAAAATGGCTGCCTCTTTCTGCAATAAACTTTGAAAAAGAATTAAATATTATAAAACAAATCGCATTCAACAATGGCTATGACCCGTCACTGATAGATAAAATCTTAACTAAGAAACAATTTCAAAAAACTTTGAACTCTATATATCCCCGCTTTATTACTGAATCTCAAGTTTTAAAACATTAACATACATAGGAGAACCTAGTAAAGTTTCAGATCATCTCTCGAAATGTGGCCTCAAAATTGCTTTTAAAACTAATAACACCGAAGGAAAATTTGTTAAAAACAATAAATCTAAATATAATAGATCCCAGAATTCTGGAGGCTATAGATTAAATTGCGGATCATGTTCTAAGATTTATATTGGACATACAGGTAGATCTTTCAAAAAACGTATCAACGAACATCGACGATCATTTAAAAACAATAGTTCAAATTTTAATTACGCTATATATATATTAAATTTAGAAAAACACAATTTTGACGACAATTTCGATATTTTACACACTGTTTCAAAAAGTAGAAAATTAAATTTACTAGAAGCTATGGAGATTAATAAGATGAGAGGTTCGAATGTATTACTTAATGACTAACTGGATTGGAATGGATTCCCCTTGATAAATCTCAAATCACATTAAGTAATTACTACCTGTTTTGTATTTATTAACATCGGTGCCGTTTCATATTCGCATTTGATAAAGGCACGGTGTTGCCGAAACAACTGTCATTTAAATATATTTATGTCAAAATCTGAACAACGTTTGTTCTTATTTAACTATATTATTTTCAATTTGAATATTCTAATTTTAATACTAATAATTCTAAGATAATGAAACTTCCCTAAAATGACGTAGCAGTAAGTAATATATAGGCAGATCTACATTAAGTGTTCATCATTGGTAACTTTGTTATGAATAGAGGTACAAAGTCGGTTAAATTAGCAAACTAGTAGTATTTTTCCACAGATTACAATGGTGAAAACAGAAGAAACAATTGTGCGCCGGGTTTAGGAAGAAATTATTAAAATGTAATCTTTTTAAATGGGCCACCATGTATATTTTTTACTCTAACGATCGTAAATCACCAACAGAACAAAGAACGTCATATGCAATATTAGGCAAAAATTAAAAATTACCGAATTATAAGCACGTTTCTCTTTCCGACTAGATGGCTGTGAGCGAAATAAAACTTAATTTTCCTTTTATTGTTTTATTTGAGAATAAGAAACAATAATAACACTAATTTCCACATCTTCATTAATGATAATTTTTTTACGTCTACTACTTTTAGCAAAAACGGTTTCATTATTTCTAAAGGCGTAAAAAAAAATTGTTGAAAGAAGGCTGTTCAAAACAATGACAACCTTGCCAAATAGAAAATTGGTTGTCAAAAAATTAGTGTGTGTTAATTATTACTATTTTTGTATCAGTTGTTATCAATTATTTAAATTAATTTTACTGTATCACTTATTCCAAAATAATTTTTATACATGAAGAAAAGTGCGACATGTTAGAATGCTTGCAGTAAATCGTAGGGGCAATGAACAATTTTTCCTGCGCTTTCATTATAAGTGACGACGTGGAAATTAGTTGGTTTGTACTGGGTTAATCATTATATTTTAATACCCACCTACAGGGTTAATTTTGAAAAAAGTGTAAATGCAAAATTTTGAAGATTTTTGCTCAGCAACATCTTTTTTCTTTAATATAATGCCCTATATATTATTAGATCTCTTTTCCTGATTTCAAAAACATATAGTTTATTGACATTTTATTTAGCCGTTTTTGAGATATTTCAGTTTAAAAATAATTATCATTCGATTTCTACACAATAGCCACATTGATCAAAAATGTCTGCCTTGATATCAACCATATTATCTATGTTTGCAATTGTTTTAACAATGTACTTTTGACAATTAATTAAACCTAAAGATCTACAGCGTAAGTTAATTTAAAATAGTTCAAACGGGTTATACTGAGGGAGAAAAATGAAAAATAATAAACATTTTCCGCCTCCATTATTTTCTATACATCAGACAATGTTTCCTTTCAATTTCCTATTAATACACGAGGTGACAAAATCACGGTTTTTCTCTTATCACTTGAAAACCTTTAGGCCTATTATAATAAATTTTATCTTTTAGGTATCCCCACCAAAAAAATGTCACAAGGATTCAGGTCGGGACTGTTGGCAGGCCATTTGATAGTTCCTTCCTAAGTCTATATTTATTATTTAGATAATCGGTAACCCGTTGGACATTAGAACAAAAATCGTCAAACTTTTGCATTTACACTTTTTTTTATCTTTCAAAATTAACCCTGTGGGTGGGTATAAAAATATAATGAATGACCCTGTACATTATAATTATTGCTCGTGAGCACCAGCTCAAATTCCGAGGCACAATTTTTGACAACCATTTTCAACAATAAATGGATTGCTACCAATGCACCTATTCCTTGGCCTCCTAGGTCACTAGATATAACCCCACTTGATTTCTACTTGCGGGGTTATTTAAGGGACGAATTTTATAAGGAAAGATACCAACACCTTGACGTTCAAAGGCAGCAACAAAAGAAAAAATATAGGTAGACGACAGAACAATGCTAAAGACATAGTAGAAAAACGTGCTCAAAAATATATTGAAGTCTGAGGTGTTGTTTTCGAACCCTTCTTAAAATAACTTTAATAGCTAATCATAAAATAGTTAGTTTTTTTTTCTATTTCCTTATATCCATTTTTCTTACGATAAATCAAAACAATAAAAAGAAGTTTTATTTCGCAACCACTCAAAGCCAATATAGGCGCTGTGGATTTAGGTTAGTGTATCCTTCTTTCGCCAAATATTCTAACATGTCGCACTTTTCTTCACTTGTAAAAAACATTTTTCAATAATTGATACAGTAAAACATTATTTAAATAATTGATAACAATTGATATAAAAATACTAGTATTCCATACGACCTTTTTTGTTCTGTTGGTGATTCATGGACATTAGAGTAAAAAATATAGAGTGTTCCATTGAAAAAGAGTACATTTTCCTCATTTTTTCTGTTTCCATCATCGTCATCAGTGGAAAAAATGCTACTACTTTGCTTTGTAACAAAGTTACCAATGATCAGCATGAATGTTTGTAGAATCGTATCAAATATAGAACCGATATTCATAATCTAAATCTCAAATCACACTCTAGTCCATCGCACTATGGTTTAAATTATTGTTTTTATGTTATCGTTAAACTGATCAGTTCTCTCCCCAAAATTACAAAATTTAGTAATTAAACTTTTTAATTCACTTGTAAAAAAAATCTCTCCTCTTTGACATTACGTTTTTTTTTGGTTTGTAAGTTATGTAATCAAAGTTTATCAAAAATTGGTTTGAGTAATTATTTTGCTCGATTTGAATTCATTTTTAAGTAGATATTAAGTAGAACATAATAAATGCAAGTTTTTAAATTTGGGAATTTGTTTTGAAACTGTAACTGCGCAATTACTGTTATACAAAATGGCGTTCCGTGGCTAACTTATACAAATATGTTAAGAAAATGTGATTCCGATTATATGCAGGGTAACTATTCGAAGACATACTCTTTTGAGAATTTAATTATTACTACTGAACAATTTTACCTATATTATTATTATTATTATTATTATTATTATTATTATTATTATTATTATTATTATTATTATATAAGAATAGATAATAAACAGATCTTTCTATAACTTCAAATGGAAGCTCATTGAAAGTTTTAATAGAACCATATATTATCCGCAGTTTGTTAAAAAATGTACATAAAAATTGGAATAAAAATAAAAAATATATTAATATTTCATTTTAACAAAATATTGACTTGCGCCTCCCAATGTAAAATTTTTAAATATTATATTCTATTCAATACCCAGATTTTTAATCGCCAGCGTCACCGTCAGAAATTCTCTTCATTATAATTTAAATTTATTCGATAGCGGTTATCACGTTTTGAAGCTTTACTAGCACCTATTGAACAAAATATGGGCAGACAGCAATGGAAAGCGACGCTCTGGGAAGCACCTGGGTTCGACATTTTATTTCGGATGGCATTCCTCCCTACTTCGTGCTGTATTTAAAACACGGTCACAAGGAAAATTACTATCCGCGTAATTGAAATTTTGCCCGATACTATATTACAAGATGTTGACTACTAAAGGTGCCTCACAATTTTTGAGATATTTAGTATGTGATGTCATTTTGTTGAAAAAATATTTTTAACTTTATGGTGAAATTATGATAATTAGGACGATGTCAAAAAAATTTAAAAACAAATTAAATTAAAACTATTTTTTCTCTTAATAAAGCGATTTGGCTTTCGATGGAACACTCTGTATAAACCATATCTTCAATTTTTAAATCGGAGCTGAAGCATTGATGCTGTATTACATATGATCCGCTGTGGTAACGAAGTATATGGAATGGTTTTCTACAAATTTTAGGAAACAAACTTAAATTGCAATGGGTTCTAATTAAATTGCCTTCAATGAATTCTGAATTAAATTTGAATTTGACAAGAATCCGAAATACTAAAACAAGACTAATCAACACCCAAAATAATAACAATGAATTTTTACTTTACATTTTTTTTATAAGTAATTTGATTAATTAACTTAACCAATTCAATTTTTATTTAATATATTCAATACACAATAAATTTCTTGCATCGCCATAAAATAAACTGTATTTTAAAGTTTCGGTTAGGTTTAGTTAGATGTATATGGTATACTTAAAATATTTACAAAAGTGCAGAAAAAGAAAGCATTCAAAAATACTAAAATTTGGCTGCACTGCACTTGAAACAAGCTGCAATTTCACAGATATTCTAAGGCCGCAGTAGTGCATAATTGTTATGCCCTTGTAAATAAAATTGCGAACCGTTGAATACTGTGTTGCCGCTTTTAGTTTTAGAATTCTCATAAAATTAACAACAAAAAAATCATATTAGAAGTAGTATCTTTAAAAAGCATTTAAAACCATATTTTAAATAAACATTATATTAATTAAATTAGTTTAAGTTATTTTTCCTTTTATGCCCAAACTGCTCTTGCTATAAAAATGTAAAATTTGTTTAGAACCATATATTTACGTTAATAAAAACGACGGCGTCAATTTAGTCAACCGTTATTTTGCGTATTGATTTTACCTGCGAGGGATTTTCCAAAGCATCGTCGGTGCATGGAGTTTGGACCCTAACTTCGGCCAACGCGTCCCTAGATCCATCCCTGGACAAGGTCGAGTTGAAGTCCGTCCTCGAGAACCCTCGGGCGATTCCCTCCCTATGACAAACGGCTTTGCATCCCGCGTTGAGAGGGTACCTGCGAAAATTAATCAAATTAATAAAAACCGTTAGGCAATAGCAACCACTGACACAAGGACCTTCTCTAATTTGAAATTTTTCCACCAACTGTATGTATTTATTTATTAATGCACGGGCATAGACCAATTGGAAAATGCTAAACTGTTCATAGTAGGTTAAGAATAGAACTAGGTCAGATATAAATAAAACAAAAGTAAAAAATAATGGCTGCCACTGTTAACTAAATAAGAATGGAAAATCTGACGCAGGAAGATGCTAAAGGGAGCAAAAAAGTGAATTTGGTAGTGATCATTAGTTAGTGTGTTGGCTCGGCAGGTGAAAATTGCCAGTTGCTCTAGAAGGTGGAACATGAATGCTATAGGAGACCTCTCCTCTTCAAGTCGTAATGGGAACCATATTCGGTCCATCTAGTATTATTATAACTATTTATATGTTTTAAAAAACTTGTGTTCAACCTGCTTCGTCATAAAAGGGGACCACACGCAAGAGGCATACTCTAGATGGGGTCGTGCTAGGGCGCAATATAAGCTTCTTAATGCTGAAATGTTGTTAAAATCTCGTACTTCCCCTAACGAACCCAAGCCTCTGAAATGCTTTTTTAACAGTATTTTGGGATGATGACAAAATTAAAAATATATTCTCCCTATTCGATAATCTAGGGCTACTTACTGACTAGCGCCTCTGATTTTAGTGGATTTTGTACATCATGTGCCAAATAAAACGACTATTGATTTGACGATCTGAAAACCCATAGAAGATACGGACTCTCCGGCAGATTAAAAATATTATAATTTTGTTGATACAGGGTACCCAAAAAATGTCCCCCTCGACATCAACTTTGTTACTTTAAATGCATATTTCGACATTTTTGGAATTCTTGGTTAAAATACAGATCACTTTCTTAAGAAATTCCTATTCGAACTTTGCCTAGTTTAGGCAGAAATTAAGAATATGTGTCTTTTTCTTCATTTTTGATTGCAATGAAAATTTAAACACGGACTAAGAAGTTGATACACTACTCAATCAGTTTGACAGATGCGCCTCATCTTATACAGGGTGCCCCAAATAGGTGGTGCCGTTTTGGCGAATTAAATTAACAAATTCTCAAGATATTAAAATCGAACACGCTATATTTTTATTCAGATATCAATTCTAGGACAAAAAATAAGTTAAGTTTGTAATTTAAATTCTACTTACTTTTTGAGATATTCGAATTTTAATATAAGACCTGTATAAATTCTTGTTGCATTTAAAGATATCCACATTAGGTCACTTGTTGGCAATATTTGGTATTTTTTAAAGACATAATACTCCAGATAAGCGAATAAAACCTACCTAGTGCTAACACTACAGGGTGTGCATTAATACGTGGAAATTTTGAAAATGAAATCGACTCTAAACTACACACTTTAAGAGATTCAATAAAACTTCAGAATTAATATTTAAAGAAATATTTAATAGTTAATTATCTAGCTTGACTAAAAATGCCTAATAACAAAAATAAATAATTAAATTTTATAGGCTACCTAAACAAGGTTACAAATTTGAATAAATAAATCCATAAAACAAAAAAACAGAAGCAAATAACTAAAAATAAACTTAGGTATGGTGATACTGTAGTATATTTTCTATATATTTTCCTTGTAACACACATTGTATAGCACGCCACAATGCTAACCGCATCACCATTATTTAAAGCAAGAATCTCGTGTCTAATTTTTTATCCTCGAAATTTTTTAACCTCAAATATCTCAAAAAGTTAGTAAAATTTAAATATACGATAAATTACAAACTCACCTTATTTGTTGTCCTAGAATTGCTATCTGAAAATCTTGAGATTTTGTTAATTGCATTCTCCAAACCGGATCACGTATATAGGACACCCTGTATAAGCTGATGAGCATCTTTCAAACTGATTGAGTAGTGCATCATCTCCTTAGTCTTTGGTTAAATTAACCTTAATAATCTGTATTTCTGCCTAAACTAAGTGAGCTTTATTTTAACCAGGTTTCCAAAAATGTCGAAATATATAGGGTGTTCCATTTAAAATAACAACGTTGATGTCGGGGGGACACTTTTGGGACACCCTGTATCTTTTTTTTTGGCACACGATGTATATGAGCTGCCAGAATATATTTTCAACGTCTTAGTTGTCCAATATTAATTAATATTGTTGTATGTTGCTGTTGTTGTAAATTCCGCCTAACTCTCATCGATGACATAGAAATTATGCTTTCTTAATTAAGTGAACAATTAAGTAAGTAATGATATTATTCTATTATTATTCTATCTATTATATCATCTGTAGGAAACCAATTTGTCTCTAAATTCCAACGGTAAAGCAAACTCTGTTTGGTCCTTTGATGTTGGAGGTCATAATACAAGCTTTATTTTTTTAGGTTCTTTAAAAAACTCGATCATCAAGAAGGCACTAATAAATTTTTACCAGGCTTTACTATTCTCAACCTTCTTTTTGTCCTGTATTGTAATGTTACTTATGGGGAAAGCTATAGAAACCTATAAAAAATGCAAAATAGGCCCTGTTCACTGTATATTGAAATATTGAAACATGTTTACAAAGACACATAGAATCTTAAAGTTAATGGAATTTGTTATAAATGTACCTCAAAAAATAAAAACAATTTCTGCAACGTTCGTACTTTTGGATATTGTTAAATAAAATTAATTTCTTTCTTGCACGTACAGGCTGGCGAGCTGCAGGCTCTGGAGGGTCCGTACGACATTTTAGAGGGCTGTCGCGGAGATTGCGGGGTCATGGGCATGCCGAGTGACGTCATGATCCCCGAGATGACCTTCTTTGAAAAATTGACCTTTCTCTTTCCATCAAGGGAAGATTGGAGAGAGGGCAGAGTCGGCTCCTGGGATGGACTTGTCTGGTACACGGATGGGTCATACTGCTGGAGCGTACTGCGAGAAAACGGGATCGAGCTTGTCGGTCCCTCTGGGTCAGTACTGCACTGTGTTTCAGGCGGAAATTTTCGCTTTATTGATGGCGGCCAGAGAGGTGCTTCGGCTCAACTACGGAAGCAGGAGAGTCTTCTTCTGCTCGGGTAGTAGGGCTCCTTGTGGATAAAGGAGTGCAAAGGGGTACTGAGGAGGGTGGCTGAGGAGAGAAAGGTCACGTTGGTCTGGGTCCCGGGTCACACCGGTATCCGTTGCAATGAGGCAGCGGACGCCTTAGCCAGGGAGGGCTCCTCCCATAGGCATATAGGGCCATATAGGGCAGAGTTGCTCCGGGAATGAGGCAGGCGAGGCTTATGATGGATGGGCCCGCCCTTCCTCGGACCAGGGAGCTGCTTAGACTGACCAGAAGGGAGTGTAGACCACTAACAGGGGCCTACACAGGACATTGCAGGCTTAGGAGGCATCTTTGCATGCTATGCATTGGAGACGACCCGGAGTGTAGGTGGTGCATGGAAGGGGAGGAGACCCCGTATCATCTGCTCACCGAGTGTCCTGCCTTGACATGGGCAAGATTGGGAGTCTTCGGAACGGCCCTGATCGATCCGAATTCAGTGCATGGTATTGGGCTAAAGGAGTTGCTGACCTTCTACAGGAGGGGCGGCATTCTGGACGCCCTCTAGAGCGGCTTGGGGGCACAACGGGCCCATCTGGTGGCCTAAGTGCTTGGACGCCCGCGAGGGCGCCCCCCTTTAATACCAATACCAATACCAATACCGCACGTACAAAATAACGTTAATAGAAAAATTAAAACATATTTCAAGTAGTGCCGTGGGGGCACTCTTATTATTATCATTTTCGTTTGAATTAATTTGTGGAAATTGTATGTTTACCTTCCTGGTCCATTTTTTACGACTTTTTCCTTTCAAACTTTTTTTGTAGTACTTACAAGTAAGTATCTTTATACATATCTATGAAGAGTTGCAGGTAATGTTGCAATCTTTGAGTCTTACGTCAGGGCTACATTGCGAAAATTAATTAGAATGGTTGCAGCGTGTAGTTAAATTTTATACTCCTTGCTTGTATATTTAAACTTCTGAACGATATTCAGAATCCAAACTATTCTATAGTATTGTAGTATAGACAGGCTGGAGCGAAATCAAATAAATATTTTCCTATCTCTTGCAAACTAAATGCTCCATATGTAGAAAATAATATAGTAGATACACCTACCTAGAAAAACTCATTTTCCGCCTCATTACTATGAATTTCTTAAATCGTATCCACATTTGTAAATTTGGTGGTGATGAATTACTATAAGAGTTTTTTAATTTTAAATAACAAAAAAGTTTCGCTGAGACCACTTTATGTCAAATTTCAGCTTTCATCAGCACCTTTATATAGCGCTCGTATAACTTCCCCGCTTGGATTACACAATACTAAATGTCTAAATTTCTTTTATAAAAGAATTGTACACTCTCTCAAGACAAATGACCTCTGTTCTATTTGTAATGTATTGGAAGAGGAGAGACTGGACCATTTATTTTTCAAATGCTTATTGAATGCTGGCATATGAACGTCGAATGTTAATTAAAATCACCACAATACATTGTAGCATCTAGCAACTAATTTATGACTATCTTAGCTTTAGTAACATTGAGCAGCGAAATCACTAGAATATTAAATAATGTTGTGACTTCCACTCAAATTGAATAATTCTCTTACATCCATAGCGACCACCTATAAATTTTAAAACCGATATAAGTAAGGAGGATAACCTCGATTTAGTTATAGTTACTATTTTGTTTAATAATTATATAATTAAACCGCGTAGTTCTGCGCCGAGAAGGAACCTATGACGAGATGTCAGAAAAACGAATGGCTTCCGAGTACTACTCATTTTTAGTTTAGAACCGCAAAGTTAGACAACTTTTACAACACTGTTGGCAAACGAAGTTTGGAATGTTTGCATTTCAATTTTTTGTGTCGGAAAACCCGAAGTTAATTAATTAGATAAGGTATAGTAGCGACACCCAATCCTTTTTGAATGATTAAATTGGCGGGTCAGTTATACTAAAAGAAAATGTGTTCATTTTAGTACGCCTTCATCAGTTTTTTTTGTTACCAATTACCATTAGCGCGGAGGCAACTTGAAAGGTAACGATTTTACATATTCAGGGTGGATCGAGTTTGTCGCGGTAGACTCTAACAGTTGATAGCAAAGATTTTTTGTCTATAAGCATAGTAATAGTTTTGTCAAGTTGAAATGAGGATCTCTGTTTAGAAGATTTAAAATTTCAGTTTCAAATGAAACAAAATTGCTTTCGAAAAATCGTCGCTGGGCGGGGCATGTTAGTCGCAAACAGCGCGAATCAGCTTTTTATTTTAAAAAGAAGGCGCTTCGCGGATTCTTGTCCTAGAGAGATGCATTGTTTTTCTATCGAACTTTCGCAAAATCAATGTCATTTTATTGTGAATACACCCTCTATAAAGTGTCCCTCATATCTCGCCGAACTTCAAAGTTACTGCGAACTTCGCTAAATATTAAAATTCGTACTGGTAATTGTAATTTAAAATTATATTTATATTATAGACGAATCCTTCAACTCTCTCTCAATACAGCTTACGATACTGTTCAAATAAAATTATCCCATCTTTAGCGGTTTTTCATTTATCGCCAACAATTTACCCACAAAAGCGGAAATTTTTAGGATCTTTTAGATTTTTTGCCCATGAACGACACACCCTCTATATGATTCAAACAATATTGGAAGTAGAGATTGTAGCCCTGGATTTTCCACGCGTTCTGGTACAAGAATTTTTTGAAAATGGTAAATGGTTTTCGAGAAAATAAGTTTTTTCTAAAACCATGCACTGCGTCGTAATAATCAATGACGTCATCGCGTCTTGACAACCTCCGACATAATGCTTCCACTATGACACTGTTTGAACCAATTAGCCATATTTTTTACGATTTTTGATTTGCTGCTAATAATTTACTCTGTAAAAGAACAATTTTCTTGGTCTTTTAGATTTTTGCCTATAATTTGAAAACTCTGTATATAATCGAAAAATTCTTAAAATAAAGGTTATTGCACTGGATCTTCCGCGTCTGCTGGCTAAAGAATTTTGACGATCGGGTGAACGATTACGTGAGAAAACAATTTTTCTGGAAGCTAAAATTACCAAAAAAAAATCGTCCATTTTTGAAAAATTATCAATTATTATCTTCTGCTTCTTCTGATTCAAGAATTTTTTTGGTCTCGTAAACAGTTTTTGAAAAATAATGTTTTTTGTAGACCCTTGCACGAGCGATTTTTTATTTTTTTAGAATACTTCTTGACACCCCAGCCCCTCCATTTTCATTAGGTTCCGTCACTGGGTAAAGCTGCATATATGCGTCAAATATGAAGTCGATTGCTTCAAATTTCGGACACTTATCGTGCAATGTCCAACAAACAGGCGAAAATCGCGAAAAAAAGATGGATACCGGCGTCGGATCAGGGCCATTTCTTATAAGCTTATTTGCCTCGTGGAGGGTTAAAAAAAAAAACCAAAGGACGAGAACGGAGAACGGACAGACAATTTTTTTATATGGTCATATGTAATCTTTAGAAGCGGCAAAATATTAAAAGAAAACACCTGTTAGATAAGAGACATCTAGTTAGTATTGGTTATTTGTGCACGTGATCACAGATAATTAGAATGACTTCGAAATGACTGGAATTGTCTTAAGATGTGGAGGTGTTGCAATGGAAAGTTAAGCTCCGCCCTAAGAGCTATTAGTAATGCAGCTCGTGTCTCATAGGTATCCAACTAAGTGAAATCGATAGTGGTTAGGTGCCTCCAAACGGCACGTGCTTAGCTAGCAAATTTAATGAAGCTCGAACGTTTACTTTTTAGGGGTGTTTACCCCAAATTATTGATCTCGTTCATTCACACGGAGCGCGGAATTTATGAATCGGAAACAGAACGCGTGGGTTAATGATTGCCTTTATTGGGGTCCCATCTGCGAAATTCGTAATTATTATTCATGGATATCGGAAATGGGCAGAGTTGTGGGTGTTGTGGAGGTTATCAGCGTCCGATGTCCGATGAATAAATCGGTTAGGTTATGCGCTTATCATGGTGATTTGAGACGGTAATGACTATCAAATATCTAAATACAATTATTCAAATTAAGCGACAAAAAGTAAGAATAGAAAGCAATAACAATTAATATAAGATCAAAGGTGAAAAAGTATCCAGGAAAAGATATGTAGAGTAGTTTTGACAGCAAAGATAGTGAAAATGAAATCTTGTTGTTGTTGTGTTTATTAAAAACGAAAGTAAAATCTAGAACCGTTAGACAGAACCTATGACGTTTAAGCTCACATAATGGAGAAACTTGTAATGATGTTTAAGAAAAAACAAAACAAAAATTGGTTCTCATAGTCAATTTTAAAAAATTGTTCAAATTATAAAACAAGACACTTTGCGATACCTTCAACAAAAGCAATTGTAGTAATTGCAAAGGAAAATAATCTTCTCTTTGAGCACACGTTACTTACATTGCTCAAAAGTATTTTTATCCAAAAGATTTTAGAGTTATTTTTCCAACGGACTTCTTGTACCCTATAAGCCACCTAAGCAGCTTTCTTGTTACAGAATCATCCCGACATCTTGAGATGCTACAAAAAACCTCAAGAGTATCTACTTTCAAAGCCAATTTCTTACATTCTAAGATTTAATACCGTAGTAGTTAGTAGGTGTAAAGTGACAAATGGAGAATGGAATTTTCTGTACTTAAATCCTAAGCTATTTAACATCATTACACAAATTTTTAAATCTGTTATGTCTTAGGTGATTTTCATATCTAAATAATAATAATAATAATAATAATAATAATAATAATAATAACAATAACAAAACTAAAAAAAAAATGTCGTCGAGCTGAACGGACAAAGGGCGTACGTACCAACGACTAGAGCCCAAATTAATAATAAATCATCAGCTTGGAGGAAGCGACTAGAATTGGATGTAGAGAGACTCAAAGGAAAAGCTGATATAATAGATGAATACTAAAAAAATGATCAATTTAAAAAGGTCACTAAGAAAATTGCAGTCATTTTCAATGCAGTTGGGATAAACCTTCGGTCAGCACAACATCAACAAAGACTCATAAAACCGAAAGACCGGTTCAGGCAACAAGCAAAAGCCAAGGGTGCGAGACTTCGAAGATATAATAAGCTCTCTAAAAGGAAAGATCAGAACTCCGAATTTACATCGAATCGGAAAAAAATCTTTAGGAAACTGGAGAGCAAAGAACACAAAAGCATAAAACAGGCCTTAACACGTTTGGCGATTACTGGAGATATATCTGGTCAGGACCACAGCAGTTCAGAGAAGACGCTGACTGGATAGCTGAAATTGAACAACGCGCACTGGCAATTAATGATATGACATTGTATCATATAACAGCCGAGGATGTTGCTTCGACTATCCTACGGACCAGTAACTGGAAGTCACCGGGATCGGATAGGCTGCATAACTTCTGGATAAAATATTTTCCGGCCTGTTTTCCGCGCCTGGCTCAATGTTTTACGGACATGCTGGATGATCCACTAAAGTTTCCTAGTTTCCTCACTGAGAGGAATACCTATATGATATTTAAGAAGGGCGACCCTACCAAACCAAATAACTACCGCCCGATAACCGGTGATATACAAATTGTTTACCTCCATAATTAACAACAAGATATATGAACACTGCACAACAAACAGAATCCTAGAAGAACAAAAAGCCTGTATCCGAGGATCAACTGGATGTAACCATCAATTAACCATTGACGCTGTAGTCCTAAAACAGGTTCAAACTAGGAAAAGGAAATTAAATGTGTGTTACATTGACTACAGCAAAGTTTTTGACTCAGTCCCTCATGATTGGCTCATAAAAGTGCTAGAAATATATAACATATGCCCCAAAGTGAGAACTATGCATAAACACGTGATGGGTAGGTGACACCGTTGTGGTTCTGCTTGGCGATGAACCCACTGTCAACCCTTCTGAATGACTCTGGCATTGGATATAAAATCAACAATATAGAAAGACAAAAACTATCCCATTTGCTATATATGGACAATCTGAAGCTCTACATTGAGAGCCGAGCGGGACTCCAAACGCTGATTGAAACAGTGAGGACTTTCTCACAAGATATCTGTATGTCTTTAGGGATGGACAAATGTGCCATTATCAAGATTAACAGAGGGGGTGTTGCAGATGCGGAGGAGCCGTATCGGGATATTGATGAGCTACCACCTCATGAAACATATAAATATTTAGGGATAACTCAAGACCTGCGACTTGACCACTCTCAATTGAAAAAACTGTCAGCCAAGAATCATGTCACAGCTATCAATTCCTGAGCTATTCCTGTACTCACGTACACTTTTGGGATATTGAAAGGATCCGAATCGGACCTTAATGATTTAGACAGACTAACCCGCCGTCTGATGACAAAATTCCGATGCTTGCACACAAATTCATCGGTAAAAAGGCTTTATCTTCCTAGAAAAAGCGGAGGCAGAGGTCTAGTGGACATCTACAGTCTATGCCGAACGCAAGAAATGAACCTAAGACGACTTCTAGAATCGCAGGACCGCTTAATAAATTTGATCGCCGAGGAGGACAAAGGGTTCACGCCACTTAATTTGCAGCACCGAGAAATCACGTTTGATCTGAACACGAGACAGGAAAACCAAACTTTGTGGAGACAACAAACCTTACATGGAAAATTCCCTAGAAGTCTGGATGCAGATCACATTGATAAGGTTGCCTCGCTGGCTTGATTGAACTACAATAAACCCGATATCGTCCTTATAGACAAAGAAAAGAAAAATGCCCCAATAATTGATATCGCTGTTCCACTCTCCCAAAATATCAGTAAAACTGAAGCAAAAAAAATACAAAAATATGAAAATTTGGCCGTGGAACTGAAAAATGTTTGGCAGCTCAATAAAGTGTTTATCTACCCATTTGTAATTTCGGCGGAGGGAATTGTCTCCAAAAAATTCTCCAAAAATTTAAAAGACATCGGATTTCCAGAGAACATCGTGGAGTACGGACAGAAGGCTGTCATACTACAGACATGCCACATTGTTCGTAAGTTTCTGAATTGAGTGGGAGGAATTGAACTGTTTTCCCGCCAGTTCAGAGAGCCCACAGCAAACAAAGCCTCGGGTGAAAACAGGTCAGTAAGAGCTCAGATGTATAGCAATAATCATAATAATAATATTACCTTTATTTCTCTTATTACAGCCAACACATAAATAAAAGTATAATAAGCAATAACAGTACGCTCCTACTAATGCCATGAAACGAATACACATAAATAGAAAAATATTACGGAAGCCGTGCCCAAAATCATTCAAAGATATATAGAAAAAGATAAAGCAGATCTAAAGCGATACTTTAACATTTTCTTGAATGTACCTAAGCTCGAGCAAGTTTTAATGCTTTGGGGGACAGAGCTGACATCTTTACAATGCAATAGTAACTAAAAGATTTCTGAAACATGACCGTTCTGTGCCTAGCTAGGTCAGAGAATCTGATTAGCTTATCATATAAATACGAAGGCTGTTGTGCAAGGATAACTTTAAAAACAAGTGTACATAAATTTAGCTGAAATCGAATTTTCAGTCTAAGCCAATTAGAATTTGATTATGAAACACAGGTATGATCAAACGGTCTCAATCCATAGCAAAACCTTATACAGCTGGATTGTAATTTTTGGAGGCTTTCTCTTCACGAAGAAGATCGCACCAGTATAACGCAATGAAGTATGAATTAGATAAAACAATGGTGTCCCATAGTTTCAATTTCACTGGGCAGGTAAGAAAACTAAGTCTCAAGTTTACAACAACTTTGTTGGACCAGAGTGTCTTGAGATCTAAATCTCAGCAAAGTTCCAAACGATTAAATTGCGCATTAACCTGTAAATATTAAACAATGCTTAATAGCAGCAAGTACGAAAGTTCTCAAGTATGCTAGTTATTTAAAATTTAACTTTCAACACATTATTTTCGATATTGTCGGCGGAAACCTCAAAAAACGAAAAAAAAAATTTATAGTTGCTTATATAAATTGTTCTACTTATTTTGAGCTTAAGGGGTCATATATTACCGAGCCACCCTATATATTACAGCATCAATCGCAGTGCGTGGTCGGCTCAATACTGAATACTGATTGAGAATATTCCAATAATACACCTCTATCAACCATTAGAATATTGCGTCAGACGTCTGTGTCAAACCTACCTGTTGGAATTATTAAGACCGTCTCTACAAGGCCCAGGCGGACCACAAACTGTCGATTGTACCGTGAACACAGATCCGGGCCTTCTGCAATTATCACCTCGGGCAGCTGCCATCACGTAGCTCCACATCGCAAAGCATTGCACGCGTTGTCACTGAAACAGAATGAACTAAACTCAATAATGCGAGAACGGTGTCTATGCTGCAGCATTCGGAAAATAATTTAGACAATGTGCTGTTGGTGGGTTTAAAATAAATTATATCCTACACTAAGAACAAAGCGTTGTTAAGTGTCTTAAAATATGAGCTAAGTCGTTATAATAATACTATTAATAACAATAATACTGAATACTTTATTATTATTTGAATTTCTTCTAGCTACATATTATACCACCTGCAGTTGATCAAATGCAAGAACTGTTTAAAGATGGAAGCTCAATTAGCAGTAATTAACGTGCCTGTAAATGAGGTTTGATTACTCCACATTTTTTTAAGAAAACAGACTATATTATTACTGAACTGTTCAATTTCAAGTATTGTTGGCATAAGATGATAGTCAGTATTGTTTATAAATCTCCAGAAAACTCAAAATTTGTAACTACTAGAGTGAATTAAGAATTTTCCCAAACCCCACACATGCCACCAAATTTAAATATACTATCTCCTGCATTCTATATTTACATTATTATTCCTATGCTTTTCGTTATTTGTGAATGTTTAGTTAAGTTTTCCGTTCGCATAGAAATTGCAACATCTTGAGAAGTACTTGGGATAAATTTGAAGAATAGATGATGTTTTTAAACACACTTGTTTGAAACCAATTCTTAAAAATTCACGTTATTAATTGCTGAATTAATCCATGGTACTTCACGTAAGTTTTGATATGCTGTAACTCTTCGTAACATGCTGCGAATCGAATGATGGTACCTTGGTAGGTTTCTCAGAAAAATATACCTCGTCATGCAAACTCAGTTTATCATACCTTAAGCACGTGCACTAAGTAATAAGTCTAGTCACTTTGTAATCCAAGAAATAAGGGTTACTTAGATTTTCGAAGTGTCTAGTAACTGTAAAATTATATCTTGATGCAAAGGCGTCTCTTGTTGTGTATGACAAAGATTTACTGACCACCCTGACCAACATTGCATCACTACTAGTCAATACCGTTTCCAATTTCGTGAAAGGTTATTATATTTAGCAAAACAACGAGTGAATTTAGATCTGAATCTGAATTTAGGGGAGTGGTCTTCAATTTTTCAATTCGATCCCTCAAATGATTCTGTGAAGATAAAGTTAACAAACACCCGTATAAATTAGGAAGATAACGTGAGGCTTCTTGGTCTACGTGCACCGCATATTTTGCTGGCAGCCGCCAAGTCAAAAGGCCATCCTTACATCTGTCCCGCGCTAATCCAGAGCCGGCGATATCCGTTTTCTGTAAACGCGGCCCAAAATCGATTAGTCTGCTGCTATCTTTCCCAACAAGAACAAAATGCGAAAATGCCGTTGTTCTCCACACATAACAGATTGCTTCCTTTGTCAGATAACGCCCACATTTCTTGCTCCGCTTGATGTTTGAGTTCGGAATAAATGGACGTTAGACGGGATTAGGCTTTTTGTGTGTTCTGAATGGCAAATAATTGCTTTGCCGTCAATTTTTCGGACTGATACAGGCGAAGAAACATAAACGGAAAGTGGTTCGTCTGACGATCTTAACGCTAAAAAGACAGCTGTTGTAAAGAGAGACGAGATTTAGAAACACCGCAGCGGGTTATAAAAGAGAATGTGTAGTTTAATACGTGTACACTTTACAGGAAGCCTCTTCTAACCTTAAGTCGCATTCAGATCATTCTCAACCAGCATTACTCTCAAATAATTTACAGATTCCCTTATTAACATAGTATTAAGCAATAGGTCTACAGTGATTTTGATTTTGATTGATATTTTATTAATATACATTCCAATTACATGAATATGTTGGGCATGATTTTTAAATGAATTAATTTTTACGAAATTAAATGTGATTTGACAACACTGGATAATATCAGATTTCTCCGGAAAGCAACAGAGTTGGCGCAGAAGCGTCAATACAGCGTCGTAACCTGCCTATGCGCAGTTTTGTTGTATTGGTCGTCGTGCAATTTGTTGATGCGAATTTCTAGTTTTCTAGAACGTATAGCTATTTAAAGAACACATCGTGTAAAAAATTCAAATAACTTTTTTTATATCTGTGGTAGAAATGTTTAAGTTTTGGTGTTTCTATGACGACAATCTAGAAATCACAGAGATGATTTTTATTTTTGTTCGTGTAATGTTTAAGGATTCAACACAAAAAATAAGACAACAATTGTGTATCCCAATCTTGACTCAGCTATTCAACTAAACTAACAACGTCATATCGTTAGAATCAGAAGAATCTAATTCTGACCTAGATGCTTGAAGTGTTTAACCAAAGAATGCATCCGAATTGTGAGCATCCAGACTTCGTGGCAAGCATTTACTCTCACCTGGCGTCACATCATGCTTTTACCAGGATCGCGAAAAAGAGTTATGTCAATATTTTACTCAGGAAGTGTACTTAGTTTCTAAATTAGGAAATATGCCGCATATAAAAAAAGAATGGCGTTTTGTTGCACAATGTCCGGACACCGCATCGTCACCCAAAAAAATCAAAGTTTTTTTTTTCACTTTTTTGAAATAGGATTCCACTTTTTTACTGAATAAAAAATAAATTATTTAAGAAATGTTGTTAGTTGATATTTTTAAAATAAGCCTTCAAAAATTATATAAAATCAGTTTTCAAAATAAACACATATGTTTAATAAGTAATAAGTAAGACGTATCAATTATGACACTTAATCCCTGAATAAATTGAGCAGCGTCAAAATATACCAGAAGCAAAGATACGTCCAATATTGGTCCATAACTGGAGACATCTAGAGATAAATATATTTTTTGGCGATTACAAACTTTATAGCTAGTGTCGTATCACTTTGTGGAATTAATGAAATCTAATTACTTTCTTCTGAACAATACGTAGAGGGTGACCACTATCCACTGATGATGTATGTACATAGGACGCACCTAGGGACGAAAGGAATGAATATTTAAATTTGTCGATTCCGATTCTAGATACACGGTCATTTCACCTTTTGTGCCAAATTAATTCCAGTGGTATCTGCCCGACCGATAATTCGATTTTCTTCAAATTGTATAGGCAAAGTTTGCTGATCGATTTCGACTTTGCAAGCCGCAAAGGATTGAACGGTCGAACTTACTGAATTAATATTTGATTTTCCTTAATAAGTATTTGTGTTTCCGGCTAATCAGATATTTTAAAAATTCAATCTCAAAATTTTCAATAAAATATCTTAATTCACTCTCAAATTTGTGAAATGATAATAATAATAAGCAAAGATTCTTTGACGAAGGAGTACATTTTTGTTCGATGACATAAATATTGTTTCCTTCTAGCGGGTGTCGAAAAGTCTATTATTTAGGAGAAAAAACAATAGCTTCAGCAAAAGTGAAAATGCATCGTGAAAAGATTAGGATTATGACATCTATCAATGACATTATATCCAACGTCCTCTGATCTGATAGTGATTGGGATATAACATTGATATTTTTGCATTTATGGAAGTATTAGTGAATAAAATGAGCACATATTTATATTAAGCCTATTTCTGACGTTGAAACAAAGGCAATTACATAATTGCCGAAGCATTAAAACTAAACTTGAAACTCACTAGCAGCTAATTTTGGTACGGATTTTTCTAAAACCATTCAAGAATATTCAACAGGCAGATTGTCACTCTGCGCCATCTGGGTAGATGAGAAGAATACCTTCTTTTTCTTCTTCTAGTGCCTTATCATCTGTTGACGATGACGATTATATCTCAAACTCTTGACTGGAACCTTCGGCACTGCACTAACACACAATAACGCGTTTTACCACAAACCGAAACTCAATTCTACGTACTCGACGCGCGTTTCGCCAACCAAGTTGGCATCTTCAGGAGAAGATTAAAACTAAACTTAATAGAACAAATGCTCTCTATATATATACACATCGGCAAGTGGGAGAGGGGATTACGCACTGTTCACGCTACCAATCAGCGCGTATAATGGGCTAAATGGGATTGGACCTCTGTCCTTGTTCAGTGCCTTATTCCCTCTCTTATCAATTTGTAAGCTTTCGTAGGCATCTAATTTTCTACTATTATTTACATGTTTGACTAATTTTAAGTTACTTATATCTACCTTATGATTATTGTTGAACATATGTTCGCCTACATTTGATTTTTCTAATCTAGCAAATTTTAAATGAGCTAAATGTTCCTTAAATCTAAGATTAATTGATCTTTTGGTTTGCCCTACATATTACTTGTCACAATCATTACAACATATTTCATAAATTCCCGACTTTTCAAGGGTATCCAGTTTATCCTTGGGATTACCCAAAAGATTTTTTAATTTTGATCCGGACTGATAGACACTTCGAAGACCTGCGGCCCTGAAGACTCTATCAAGTCCACTTGTATATTGGGGAGAGAAAGGAATTGAGACTACTTTTAAATTTTCCTTATCAGCTTGAAAAGTCGTTGATTTTTGAAGTTTCTTTTTAAATCTAAATTTCCTAATTAACTTATCGATAAAACTATCTTCGTAGACATTGATTCTAGCCACCTTTTTTATAAGGCTTCTTTCCACCTCAAACCTCCCTTGATTTAAAGGAAATGTGACAAGTCTATGGACTAAAAAATTAAAACTTGCCATTTTATGTTGAAAAGCATGGTTAGAATCATTGGTTATGTATCTTAAAGTACTAGTGTCTTTCCTATCAATGTCAAAAACTAAATGATTTTCACTGTTTTTGATAACGAGAACGTCCACTTCACATATGAAATAGAAAGTTGCTTGAGGTTGTGTAACCATGAGATTCTGCGCCTACCAGGACCTCATAATGTGCCCGAAGTATGCAAGTTTTCTTTGCTTGGTTGTCATTAAGAGTTCTTTGTTTTTATTCATTCTTTGCAAGATAGTGTCATTAGTTACGCGCATCATTCTACGATAGCACCACATGTCAAATGCCCCCAGTCGCTTTTCTGCAGCTGCTGTAAGAATCGAGGCATCCAACCATAGAGCATAGAGCATTTGAGAAATCGCAGAGATATTTGGAGATTAAGGGTTAGATTACAGCGAATGTTTATGAAGCGGTTGAATGCTGAGCGTGGTTTTTCTATTCGAGTAATAATTTCCAGAGAATGAACCCATCTTTCGTTCAACCGGAAATGTTTCTACAGCTTTGGTGTTAGGCTCATGTCAAGAAGAATACCTACTGTCCATTTTTTCTCCTTTATTTATGTCTACATTTTCATAAGGCCTTATACATTATTAATAATAACAGTAAAGTCCTTTATACAATACCTAAAATCTACAAAAATAATTATTTTTTCCTATTAATTTCCCTATAAAATGGGCTCTGCAATGTGGTTGAGGTGACAGTGTAAACCCATTGTCAGTCAACAAATATTAAACACTAGCCATGTCGAAACTTTACTCATCGTAGTGAAACCTATTCTATTTAACTACCATATTTACACATTAGCACATATTTATATTCAGGGTATTTGTGACCTAAAATTAAACTTGAACAAGTTAGAAGCTAACAAACGAAACCAAACATGACATGGCAAAAATTTGGTACGGAGTTTTGTAAAACCTTCAGTCAGTGTACAATAAGCTAATTATTATTTTGCGCCGTCTGTTCGGTCAGTTAGTTAGCTATTCGACTAATGTCACTTTTTACTCATTTATTTATTCTGCAATTTCATAACCAAGCTTAACATTACTAAACTGTTTTGAAGTATGCAAAATTCTTATTTTTAATTCACTGTAAAAGATCCGGAGGAACTTTAAGCAGTGGCTTTCAAATCAATAGTTGGAAGTTGAAAAAGTACGCTGCCAAACTTTAAGAAACGATTCCTTGCGTGATTATAAGACGAAAAATTCATATAAACATAGTTCCAAAAACGCATATTTTTCAAGATACAGGGCGTTAAATTTTTCTAAAAAATTTGTTTTTTTTTTATAACTTTGATATCACTTTCGATATTTTTATCAAATTTGGTGAACATCTTTTAATTAATGAGAGGCGGTTTTTGACACAAAAGCTTTATTTTTGTTATTACCAGTGGTGTTCGTACGGAGTTTGAACCGAATATGTTTAAAGAAAAAAATGGCACGTCACTGCTTTCTCTGAAAACAAAAATTATTTTAAAAATCCCAATTCAATTTTGAGCAAATTTGGTGCATGGACTTGCTTTCCTGCGACGCACGGTTTTCGCTTAAAAAATAAAAACCATTTAAATGCATCTGCTATAACCCAAAGGCAATTTTGCAATGTTAATTTTTAAGCTCTATTTGAAAGTTGGCAGGTGTAATGCTATGACTAGTGCACATAAAAAGAAATATGTATAATTTTTAATAATCTAGTGATTCTTTTTTCACGGTCTTGGCACTTGTTTTGCGACGACACTTGTGATTTCCAATTAGCATTCACGCGGTCCCTTTAGCTTTCTTTTTATTTATTAAAACTTGCTACTACATCATCATTTTTAAATGTACTTTTTTTTAATAAAACTAGCAATTTAATAGGAAAATTTAAGAAGCAAACTGCAATTCAATCAAAAAGTCAAAAAAACCTGAAGAAGCAAAGTGGGCTTTGCTAAGCGACAGTAATTCATTTGTTTTATAACAATAACATGACAGTTGTCAAATGTTTAAATAAAATTGCTATTGGTTTATTTGCTGCTGGTTTTTTAAAGATTATTTAACAAATATTTGTTTGTTTTTGTCAAAATAATTCAATTCGCAAACCGTGAAATAATATGCACTTCGTGTATGGTATGGTATGGCTCATGGTAATGTACTTTTGGAGGAGGTCCCGTTAGAGCAAAGATTTGGGCGTCCTGGACCACATTTTTGGCCACCCAGGTCACCTTATTTAAATCCAATAGATTTCATTCTTTGGGGACACAAGATCTAAGAAATCGCATAGAAGACTCTTGTAGAGTTATTAGGAACACACTTGGTATTTTAGATAGGGTCAGTCCCTAATAAGGCGTACAAACTTATCGAATTCGGCGGAGGTCATTTCCAGCAGTTGCTCTAATTTATTTTTTTCTGGGAGAGTATTGTTTGTAAAGATAGTTATCTTTTGTGTACAGTTATTTAATATTATACTATAACAAATGACTTCCTGTTAGTAGTTAATTTTTTGTATTTATTTATTTATTTTTTAAATTTGCTTCAAATTGAATGGGGCTTTTAAAAAACATTTTTGTTTTCAGAAAAAGCAGTGGCGTGCCATTTTTTTCTTTAAAAATATTCAGTTCAAACCCCGTACGCCACTGGTAAAAATAAAAATAAAGCTTTTGTGATATGAAAGTGATAAAAGGACCCATGTTTATATAAAATTTTTGTCTTAAAATCACGTAAGGAATCGTTAGCCTTAGCAGCTCTTCATCATCAGAAGCTTTAATTTTAGAAAATCAATTTGAATTTAATTTTTGCTTTTGATTACGGGGCTATAGGGGTCCTCTCGCTCTACATAAACTTCGCAGCCGTAACGATTCACGGTGCTTACGTAACGCAGATAATAAAACAAAAATTGGATAACCGTAAAACATTCCGTAATAAATTTCCTAACTGTTTTATCAAACGAAGGGGGACGAAGATGAACCCAAAAACGTAATAAATATCCGCGTTAACGCCGGCAAGGAAAATCACTTAAAATGGCAAACGTCCAAACTTTTCCGAAACACTCGACCTTACTGATATTTCATTAATTTAGGAAACGAGATTTTCGGAGGTTACCGAACTGCGTGTTTGGCGAAGAAAGTCCTTAAGGATTGAATTAGACGGACCAACCCATATAACGATGTTAAATATGACAAAATTGAAGTTTAAAATCGTTTACAAATTATGTGGAAATTACAGTGAAATGGGAGAAATAACAAGAATAATTTGAAACCAGGTAAATGGCAATGTAATATTTTAAAGATTCCCCATATGAAAGATATTTTCATTCAAAAACAAAAAATATTTAGTGGTCTACGAGATATTCACCTTGCTTTAATAGAAAAAAATTCTTATTATACTGAATTGAGAATTAAAATGTGGCGTAAAAATGTTTTTAAACAGTTTGGTTGCTTATATAAGGTGTTTCAAAGAACATTTGCAAGCGCTCAACTAGAGACTCGTTATCCAAAAAACAGAAATAAATTTTAAAGACAGAAGTATTTATGTTTCTATACAATGAAATATTCCTGAAAACACATGGATCAGCTTGTATTTATATTGGTAACAGAACAGACATTCTTAGTTTCAAAGATACGGGGTATTCAATAATCAACGTTGTAGACTATATACCTCCAATGAAGCTGATAGTCAATTTCAACATTTTCGTTAGCTTTAAATTTATAGAACTGATCAAAGGATAAAAGTTTTTATAACAATGATTTTTTAAATCGAAAACCATTGAAGAGCAAAAAGAGATGTATTTTAGTGCCTTATTCAGAGTAAATTGCAAAAAAATCAGTGTGGTACGTCTCTTTTTAAAATATTATTTATTATTATTAAATTTTTACGAAAATTATAAAGTAATATTGCCTACAATGACGGATACTGTTAATTCATATTATCACATAATGTTAAAAAGAAAAAGGAAGTAAATAAGAAGGAAAGCAAAAAGAAGGATATAATAATTATCTATAATAACAATTAAAAAAATAAAAATGTGTAACCGACAGCTATTGACTAATATATGACCGAAAGATATTTTTGAAACTTTTGCAACTCAGCTAAAAAGTAATAAGACAGCTTAAATAAAAATAAAAAAAGATTTAAATAATTAAAGTAGCTTTTGCGTCAGTTAATGTGGTATGTTCATTGTTATTATTTTCAAAACTTATCGATTCCTTCTGCAGTGGTTGTTGATGAATCGAACTTACTGACGTTTCGCAAATGATCCTTTCGGCTTCTTCAGAGTTTAAGTAAATATGGACACGGACGCAGAAGGAATCCAAAACTTTTGTAAGTAGTATTACTATTGAAGTTTCTTTGAAAAAAAAAAGTTCATTGTTCTCCATCCAGAACTAACAGTTGTCAATACAAGAAATACATGCGTAAAATGTATTAGATTTAGATTAGATTTTTTTGTTAAAGACCACTGCTGAGTTAATCGGAACTACCATTCCTGCAAAGCAATAAACGAACTTCCTATCGCGATAATCTTGAATGTCTCGTTTGCAACCAATGCAACTATTAATCTTCTCTCCTACTACTGTAATGCTTTCGTCGACTTGCCTTCCATGAAAGCTTGACGAGCACTAGTAATACTTTCATCTTGATATATTTTCGGTATGCATAACCCCTATTAATCCATACCTCATTACTACTGCTTTATACTTTTCAACGATTTTCCTCGCCTACAAATTTTGGTCGCTCTAACTTTCCGATTATTAAATATTCAAATATATTCGCGAGCTACGTTGAAAAGTAGTGTTCATAATTTTTAATGATAGATAAATTTCAAAACGAAATTGGAAATTGTTCCAACATTATAATTAAATCATGAAATTCATCAAAATCAGGCACTTAAACTTGAAAATAGGACACTAATCCATAAATTTTCTTAACTTTCTAAGCTGCAGAAAATTTAGCAAGTGTATTATAGCATTTTGTACAATACTTTTTGTTGGAGTACCAACTAAATTGAAACAGTTCTCCATGCGTTTGAAATCGCTAAATCCATTCGAAAATTGTGCCTGCAGTTACTTAAGTTCTTCGACATATTGAGCATAAGCAATATTTTCATACGCAGAGAGCATGGAGAAATGGTCACTGCTACCAAACAGCATCTGTGCTTACTATGAGCGGATTTTGTTCTGATTTCAAATGACGGTTGTCCTTGTTTTTGAAATTTAAAATTTTAATCAATCGAATAGCCTGTAATCGTATATCTATTTTGGGTCAAACTCAATTCAAATAGCTCTTTACCTACCTCATGTCTAAGCTCGTAGAACCGTTTCAGCATTTTCCCTTTGCTTAGCCGTCTGTCCTGTACTGTAACTTATTAATAGAAATCTACTTTGGCTGATTATCTTTGACTAATAGATTTATTATAAAGAAAAGTTTTATATTTTTTTTCTAAAATATGTTGCATCAGTTTCTTTACGTTATTGGGAATAGCATTATACCACTTGTAGACACAATGTTTTAATAACGTGAATTAATATTGGTCTTGGGTGATAATTGGCTGTTGCGTGGGGTCTTTCAATCGGAGCAGAAAATACTTTTTTACCCTAAATAGAAGTTATCCGCAGGGCGTTTTTAATTTTTGAAAAGATATTTCGTGAGGTACCCCATAATTTCTCTGGTTGATATGGGGAATGATGGATGCACATCCCACTGGTCAAATATGTATTGGCAACAAGTGGCAAAAGAAGAAGAAAACAAAAACGAAAGTAAAAAAAAATTGTAAAGAGATGCATCAAGCGTGTACATAAGATTATGACATATGATATCTCCGAGGGAATCATCATAAATGTAGAAAACATTAGCAGCCACAAGCTGAGAGGCCTGAAGTTCGAACAATTCATCAAAACCTCATAGGTTAGACATGCTTCAAAGTTTTATCGAGAAAATGTTTGATATCCGTTTCTATTATTTTTTTTCCACGCCGCTGAGCTCAGAACATTTTTGAATGTGTTTCAATGTTGAAACTCAAACAACTTCGAACTTCCATAGGGATTAATTGCACAACGTTATCTGATATAGCAAACCTTACTACACTGATAAACATCTTGAACTGATAGTTCTTTACATTCTGCACATTAGTAAGAATAATAATAATAACATATGTTTATTTTTAGCAGTAAACCAAAAACACAACTCAAAAAAAGAAACTGGTAAACAATTTTAAAAAAGATCAAACACCAGTCTCTAATTTCATTGCTACTTATATCTTAACATATTATGATACATACTGAGTATATTAATCCATTAACATGAATACCTAAAAAAATTAAAAATAAACAAAACTGTACAGTATCTTATTAATAGAAATCTACTTCAGCTCATTATCTATTTTCTAAAAAATATGTGATCAGTTTCTTTACGTTATTGGGAATATATCATTTGTAGACACAGTAGGAAAACAATCTTTCAAACAATGGTTTACGATGCGGGGGAGGAGAAATAAGATATATCGAAGATTCAAAGTGTGGACTTCAGTTCCGTATTTTAATTTTTTATTTAAAATTACATTGCGGTAAAAAACTGTCTACATTGTTCCATTGATAGCCAATTTGCCTCAAGGACTTTATTCGACATGCGATCACGTCGCCTGACCCGTAGATCAATCTAAAACACGACTTTTGCACTCTCTGTATTCTGCTTCTTCTTGATCCAAACAAGGACCATAAACCGCATCTGCATAATTAAAATGAGAAAGTACCAGCGAATCCATTAATCTAATTTTAAGGTTAGTTTTCAGGTGATGACGAGCATTGAAGATGCCAAGTGAGATTTTGGCGAAACGTCTACAGGATTCCAGTCGGAGTTCAACAAGTGAACGGATGATATCCCGGAATATAGTGTCATCATTATATATATATATATATATATATATATATATATATATATATATATATATATATATATATATATATATATCTCACGTCTTGATTCACGGATGGAAAAATGTGATGACACTATATTCCGGGATATCATCCGTTCGCTCGTTGAACTCCGACTGGAATCCTGCATCCGACTGCAATCCTGCAAATCCTGCAACACTGAGTGTTCGAAGTGTTTTCGGAGCGCGAGCATTGAAGATACCAAGTGAGATTTTGGCGAAACGTCTGCAGGATTCCAGTCGGATGCAGGATTTGCAGGATTCCAGTCGGAGTTCAACGAGCGAACGGATGATATCCCGGAATATAGTGTCATCATATATATATATATATATATATATATATATATATATATATATATATATATATATATATATATATATATATATATATATATATATATATATATATATATATATATATATATATATATATATATATATATATATATATATATATATATATATATATATATATATATATATATATATATATATATACACTCCTTTCAGGCATCAAATACTTTTTTTTAATTTTTGATGGCTATACTGGGCCTTGTTTTAGTCGTGAAATCAATTCGTTAGGTGTATGTATAATTTATAAGGTGTATAATTGAAAACTCTGCATTCGGTAAGTAAACAACAAGAGAAACTGATGTTAACCAATTGTGCACTCCGCCATGTCCTCAATTGCAAAACAAACAAAATATAATCCGACACGTTTACGCTTCTGTCAAATATTGTTTGTTTTGATTTATCTATGTTGACGATGTCGATAACGTATTCCCCTGATTAGTTATTTTTTTCTGTTTCTGATCGTATCGAATAAGTTTAGTTCTAGACTCAAATTCCAGATTAATTTCATTTCTATTAATTGATAAAAATTCATGCCGCTCTTGCTGATACCGTACTCTGTGAATGTATCGTATTTTTGCGACGTTTTTATTTTGCAAAGCGTTGCCAACGCAAACACCCACCATATTCTATTTTTTCAATAAAATAAATAATATCATTCAGGATGTAACGTACGAAATGTTTCATCTCGAATATTAGATCTTTTAATAACCAACTAAGCACAATTTTTAAAAAAGTCTCCTCATTTATTGTACTAACTAAACACAAATCGATGATATCAAAGGCTGTCAAGATATTCACCCTTATGATGGATATTTCCTTTATTGGTAACGTACGGGGAAAACAATATAAGCCACAGCGGGGAAGTTTTAAAGTTTGAAAATGTCATGTTATTACACACTGCAAGAGAATACTCTCTATTTGTCTTTACTAGGCGATTTATTAATGTGTCTACAAAAAATAAAGCAACTGCCACCAAAAACAATTTAACAAAAAATTTGTTTAAACTTCTTTATAGGTAACAACGATAACTGTGGCCTCGTGTTGTTTTTGAACAGATGTATTAAACTGACACTAAATCACTGACTATCATTAAGCAAGAGGTTCTCATTTCTGAAGAAAATTGTTGCTTTAGAGTTCTTGCAAAGGAGGAGACATGTTTTACAAAAGATAATCACTAAAGTAACACCAAATGCGTCATTACCCATATTGTTATAGTCGGCAACTTCAAGTAGTAATTTTGATGTTGTTTAGGGACAGTCTAGGATTGGGCGTAGGGCTTAGATCGTTTATTCGTAATTTGTTAGGTCTTCGTTTTTTTTTTCTTATGTCGTAAGCATGTTTAATATAGGCGAAATACTCCTGATTTTTTGTATTTTGGACAGATGCTTTTTTCCGTGTGCTCTTCAAGTGTAACAACTGTTTGGATTATTTGTGGCTAAATTCGTTTGCGATATAATTTTGATAGTTGATTGCACTAAATGGTAAGTTCTTAGTTCTCTTTTTCACAGTGACAATCTTGTGTATACAGAGGACCTACTAATAATTTCATGTTAGGGTTAATCAATAAAGAAATTATAAATGACTGAAAACTAATGCGAATTTTCATATAAAAAAATATAAACTATTTTCATGTAATTACGAAAATTGTTACTTTGATGTTGTCATTGTGCGTGTTATTTAGAAAAACCGAAACAGTAATCTGGTAGTCTTTATCTATTGATTAGTTGCTGCAACTAACATTTTTTCCTTTCAATATACAAAAAATGTTGGTTAAATATACATATTTAGGTACACGTGGATTTTGAGGTTTCTTAAATAATACTCCTGAAAAAAAATTACATATTTTTTAAAACTTTAGAAAAAACTTAAACCTATTTCCGAGATTTTCTACTAAATTATAATGCTACAAACATTATTTTTTACAATCATTTGTATGTATTAATGTATGTATTAATCTTGCAGATTTGTTTTTTGATTTGACCAGGTCGAAGTAACCAATTTGAAATAGCAATGGTGCATTTATAAACAGCAGAAGTCAAGCGTAGGACCTACATTTCAAAAAGCAGCTCAGAATGCCGCAAATAACTAGAGATTTTCTTACTTCTTTCGGTTATATGAAAGACAATGCCTGCTCATGTGCAAACTTTCCTCATACTTTTCAATTGCTCTAGATATATAATGAAAAGCTGACTGCTATAGCTAAGTGAAAACTACACACACAGACACTGATGCAGAACTACACTGCAATTTTAAATGAATAAAAGCAAAGTGATGCCAAGAAAATTCTTCAACTCAGGATCTCAGCGCTCTTTAAACATGCCAATATTGTTATAGTCAATGTTAATTCCTTGTATTACTTAAACTGATTGGTTTGATTGATTGATTGGTTAAAGAAAATAATACTGTGTTACTATTTCTAGTATTTAAAAAAGAATATTAGGGAAAAATCGGAAAAAGAACCAGACACCAAATTTTGATTTGAGTTATTCGAAAAGTTCGTTTTTCTTTTTCATAAACATCGCAGTTTAGAAATAACCTGTACCCCAGTGAAATCGAATTGTGATGTGTATCTAAAGGACTCGACAAATTTGCATTTTAAGTAAGTGACCAAATTTCGGGATTGATCTTGAACGCGAAACGTTCTTGTCGCAAGTTAGGTTAGCTGATATTGAATGAAAATGTATTTTGTTAACGATTACCAACTGCATTTCAACTGAAATATAAGCATTCTAATTTTACTTAGATTTCCAGTTTAGGTGTACTCTCGCACTACTGACCCAAAACTACAAATGCTATGTATTACTTGTACTACGTAATAAAATATGTATGTATTTTATTACGTAAGCATTAATTTTCAGCAACTCTGTTGATCATACTTTTTTTTTTCTTTCATTCTTATATTTCTAAGCACTTTTCTGTCGAAGGTCTTTGACAAACTTCACTGTTTTTCTTTTTCCTTGCCTGGGCTCTTTTTTCCCTATGATCGCTGAGTATCGCGAAAGCTCAGTGCAATTATAAAGGTTTTGGTAAAAATCTCAAAGCGCCGTATTAGCGAGAATTACAAATAAATATTTCAATTATGGGAGTCAACTAGGTTGATATTTAGTGTGAGGATCCCAATTCTACGCATCTTTTTCATCTTAACTTCTCTGGCACTTCGTCCTAGTGGGGTGATCTGTGCTTAGAACACTGTTGGAATATAACTTTTATTTTCGTCCTGTGTTCATATATCTCCTACTGTTGATGGAAAATCTGATGCAGCCCTAGGAATATACCTGAATTTATTTCTGTTTAGGACTTGGTATCATAGCCGAATTTCTACTGCCCACGATTTTTGAATTGATCATTTTATCTTTGTAAATAATGTTTTGAAAATATTTACACGCCTGTAGCCTGTAGCACCCTGTATCTTAATAATGAATGGGCTGTGAACTCTGGTTCATAAAAACTGTTGTTTCTATTTCAGGGTACAGACTAGGTGGTTAAAATATTAATGTGAAACTTCAGAACTGCTCACTGTGGTTAATTTTGCTAAAATTAGCCCGAAAAAATATTTGTGAAAATTACTAGCTCTGGTTGTTAACCGATTTTATATGTTCGGTGGCCTAGAATTATGTTAATAATATAAATAATAAGAGCAGATCCTAATGCAGGGCGTTATAATAATTAAAACCTTCGAATAAAGTAACATTTTTGTCAAGATGATCGTTTGTCAGGTTTGTTTGGAACCAAGAACAGATCTGCTTTATATGAGCCAGTATTTTTTTTCTCTTCGCTCCATTACACTATCCTCTCTTTTTATTTCTTTAACATATTGCAATATTTTAGGAACTACTGGAGGACTGGTCGATTTAAAAATAAGGTCGTTTGATGTTAAAAATCCTTTGAACTTTTTAATATCGTCAATGCAACTTAAATAGAAACCTGAAATTTGTAGGTGTGCAAGAAGTGTGTAATGGTTTATTGCACGACCAAAAATATAGTGGATTTATTGCTTTGAGGTATTAAGTATTTTACGTGGTAAAACCCATCGCAACAAATGTCTAATCTGCATTAAGTAGGTTTTTGCTGAGATGGACAGGAGCGAATATTTGTAGAAACTTAAATTTTTTATTTGAAACGTAAATAGTTAAGAGTTTTATCTAAATTGCAATATGTTGCAATCTATATTACGGAGGTATTTGACAGTAAGTACATATTTATGCACCTAATTCTCGAGTTTTAATACTGCGAGACTGCTTTCACTGGATAGTTCAAAGGGTAAGGGTAAGTACCTGTACACTATTTATCTTAGAGGTGCGTTTGAAAATAATTATTTTTGTATTGTGTGTCTGTCGATTAACAACATTTTTCTTCTAGTATTTTTGTGTCTTCTGCATAGTTCGTTGATTTTTGAACAACAGTCTTTTTTAAGCCTATAGATTATATTCGCGGTAGATAAAGGTAAGTAATAAGAATACAGATAAATATTTATTAAAATCTTACAATTAAACATTTTTTGAACGTTCCTGTTTTTAAACACTTTAAAATGTGGAGACAGTGGATTGAAGCAGATGTGGTCTTGTTAGAAGAAGACATGGAAAACAACGCAGAATTTGAAGACGAAGTGGAGGTGGTAGTCGAACCTAATGACAATTTAGATGACGAACTACCTCTGCAAATCAAAAAACGGATCAATTTGTCCTCGGATGTTAAACAAATTGTTTTGAACGTTTACAATTTTATAAGAAATTCAGATGGGGAAGTAGGAGCAGAAATAAAAACAATGACATAGAGTTGTTACTTTGTACGAATTTTTTATGTACATGTTTCAATAATTGCCAGGCGAACAAGATTGAAAACATCCCGCTTCTTAGTGTAGGTAGGTAAATTCCTAGGACGGTCCTGGAATGATTACGGGTAAGGGTCTTCTCGGCAGGGGCTGCGGTTATGGAGTAATCAACAGTAGATAAAGGTAATCACGGGGTCGGTTATAAAAGCACTATAATTCTGGTCGAAGTATAACTAAATAATATAACCATGTCAACATTATTCTTGCATATTTAATACTTGACATGAGGGCAGTAATTTTAGATAGTATCAATGATGCGTAATACACAAATTAACTTTACTAATGTGAAAATGACAAAATCATTTAATTTTTCAAAAACACTAAATTGGTAAGAAATTTGGACAAGTTTGTTCGTGAGCCTATCTCCACGATGTGTGCCCTCTCTATTAAAACCTCCATCGAAAAACAAAACAGCGATTATGGTTAACAGCACCCAAAACTAGGTGTATACACAAGGCTTTTAATCCTACAGACCGCTGCGTAGCCTTTTCAACCGTTTTAATTAAAATAATCTTCTCGTTTTACATATATCCCACTTGAAGCAAACAAACAGAAAAAAGACTGTTCCGGTTAATGAGATCGGATCTCCGGGAAATTTGAACCAGAAATTCGTACTTCACTAAATGTATTCGGTGCGATGCGTTAACGTAAATTTTCTTTGGAACGTTTCGATGGAAATTAAAAGCACTCGGGGCGAACGAAAACAGAGGATTTTCCGACGTATCCGTTAGCCGTGTTTCCGTTTTTTAATAGTTTCGGCCGCGGATAGATACGCAGATAGGTTTGCAAGAAACTGGATAAAAGTACACCAGGAGTGGGCCGAATGGGATACTTTAAAAGGGAAAGTCCAAGAATCATATATATTTGGGTTATTGAAACGAAGTTAAAATTACCTTTCCCATAGGTGGCAAATAAATTTCAAAGTTTTAATTCTAAACAGGGTGCGGGATACAGGATCTCTCTTTTAATTTTTACAATGAAAAGCAGGATTTAAAATAACGACATAAGTAACCTGTTTCTACGATTAAAAATATAATATGCAGTAACTTTGATAAACGCCTATTTAGTAACAAGTTTCATTTGCCAAATATATCCGCATGGCGGTTACTTGCTTTGGAAAAAAATATTTTAGGTCAGTTCTAAAACTAAGCATATTACTTGTTTTAAAAAAAAATAATTTTTTTCTGTAGAATAAAATTCATTCACGAAATGCTTTGGTGATCTCGAGTCATAAGTTCACCAGAGTAGCATTTGGCGCTCTAGGTGCAAAAGTAATTCAAAATAAATAAGAACTAAAAGTTCAGATTTTTACGAAATTATGTATTATGACATGACAATTGTTTCGACAACACCGTGTCTTTATCAAATGTGTCGTCGAAACAATTGTCATGTCATAATATATAATTTCATGAAAATCTGAACTTTTAGTTCTGATTTATTTTGATAAATGGATTTTCATCAAGTAAAAGCCACCTCAGTTCAATTTTAGCAAAAGTAGTTATTTGCACACATAAAATAGTTATTTTATCTAGTGAGCCATGGTGCTTATTAGTAAATGTTTAAGGTTCCCTCACTGTTAAATCGTAGGAGGTACCTTTCATTTCAGTTTTTATATTAACTTTGCAATTCATTAATTGACTGCCCTGAGTTGCTGAGCCAGCTGAAATTCCATGTTCCCTCAGGGCGTCACCTAGTAACTCCAAGAAGCAATTTTTTGATTAAAGATGTTCTCTATAAGTGGATGAAATTATTTTTCTGCAATAATATTGACGTTTTTTGTCTTAGTCACTCACAGTTTACCACATTAATTAAAACTAAGTTTGAAATATTTTAATGGATTTTTTGTTTCACTATTACTTTGCTGGAGTGTATATAGTTGACTACTTATTATAATTATAGTTATAGTTTTTAAGATGAAATTGTCTTCTAAATGGATGTTAATTTATTAGACAATAAAGATTGTTATTATTATTATTATTATTATTATTATTATTATTATTATTATTATTATTATTATTAAAACAAAAGATTACTTCTTGTTCAAAGCTATCATTCAGATTATTGAATTGTATAGAAATGTGAATGATATATGTTATTAAAATAATTTGTTTACTCATGGTTCGTTTTCGAAACTTCTTTGTTTTAGTAATTCAATCGGGCTTCTAGGAGTCACTATATAAAATTGTAAAAAATTGTACAAGAATTAGCAATTACAATATTTTTTCAAATATCTGACCCACCCTGTAATATAATCCAAAAACGCTTAGGCCATTTTAAACAAACCTGTCCTATTTGCCACCGTTTTTCAGTTACTGCCAATAATTTGTAAAATTTTGTAAAAATTTGTGAAAACTAAAAAATATTCAGTTTCAGGTCACGATATAGCTCACACCACCAAGCGAAAGAAACTGGCAATTGAGGCATAGTGTTTCATTTATGTTCGATTTTCGTTCCAAGAGCAAGTCAATTTCCGGTTTAATACGGACTAACTAGCATACCCTGTACCAAATCTTTTGTAAAAGTTATATGCTTAGATCTCCTGCCTCTTCTGGTTTCCATTAGAGTATTAAAAAACGATTTATCGAATTTTTGAAAATGCTTTCCATTGCCCGAGAAACACGTAATTGTATGTTTAATATTATATTTCAAAGTTCGGGTGCGCTCATTGAGAAATCTTTCACATAACTCGTTTCCATTTTTAGCGTAGTTTTTACATAATACAGTCGAAGTTTAGAAAAGAAAAACTTCATTTTATTCTTTTTTAGCCTTTTCAAACATGTGTATTGTGCAAAGTCCGCCCCGGGAAAATCTTTTCAAAAGTATGATGAATGGCTTGTTTAACACACATTATCAGAAGAGTATTCGGCAGTTTTTATACGAGGCACGGGAATGTTTTCAATCAGCAGCTTTGCAAAAAATTGTTTTTAATTCAACCAACCAGCGGTGAGGTTGGCGTGACACTTAACAATCGACCTCTTGAAAAAAGGTAATAAATAAGACAAAAAAACTAATTAATGTTCCTATCGGTTGAACATTAATAATCGATTAAAATACCGTGTTATAAACCTTATTACCCTATTTTTCATTCTTATCAGAATTTATTACCTTATTTAAATTTTGACATTTCCTCCTTACGAATCACTTTCCGTTCTCCATTCATTCGTATTTTGCTTAACATTCGATGCAGTCGTTTTACCAGGGTTAAATTATTCTTGCTAAAAATGGCTTCGTAAAATTTTGCGATCAGACCCTGTACAATCTAACATGTATATAATTCCACTCTGTTACCTTTATTTATATATATATATATATATATATATATATATATATATATATATATATATATATATATATATATATATATATATATATATATATATATATGATGACACTATATTCCGGGATATCATCCGTTCGCTTGTTGAACTCCGACTGGAATCCTGCAGACGTTTCGCCAAAATCTCACTTGGCACCTTCAATGTTTGCGCTCCGAAAACACTTCGAACACTGTGTTATCTGTGTGATCCACTAACCTAACCTAACGAATATGCGGTATGGTCATATTTTATTGAAAAAATATTTTTTTTTAACCCGACTTTTTGCCGAAATGTTATTTATAACTGTTATGGTGTTAATTAAAAATTTTGTTTTCAATTATCGTTTCGTATGCGAGTCAGCTCTCCCCGACTCTAGATTGGCAAAATATGTATACATATATATGCCTGGATTATAATAATTTTATTTCTGTAAGATGGTCACGTCCAATTCGGGTACCAGCAGAGGCAGATGTGTTTGCGAAACGTAAATTATTTTCAGACATGAAGCCATGCATTTCTCAGAGTGGCGCATTGGGGATACGTCTACTCGCGAAATCTTGAAACGACTGCCATTTTCAAATTAGATAATAAATTTAACCACGTATCCAATTTTTATAAACTGACATAATTTTATCCCAGGATTCTTTTATTTAACGCTCGAGTTGATAATATTGACTAGCAAGAGCGCTAATATCACTGTAGTATACCACTGCTACCCTACTGACTACTTGGTATTCGGAAAACAGACGTTTCTAGAGCGTCTGAAATGTCCGCCAGGGGGCGTGATTGTCGACTTTATTTTTAAAACTCGGCTTCTGCAAAACTTTGTAATACTAATTATAGAGAGAGTGTTTTAAAGCTGAGAAGAATTCTTGTTTCTTGCTTTTTGCTTTATCTATGAAAGGTAAAAATGGTGGGGGATGTTCAAATAATTTCGGAAATACCACCTTGACTAAAAAGTGGACGGAATTTAATCAGAAAATTAAAAATTCAAGTTTATTCGTCTAAATCTATCTTGTCGCCTTCAACACAACAGACAGCTGTAACACACTTATGCCATCGCTTGGTCCAATTCTCGGAAACATTTTTTATATACGGTTTTCTGTATGTGATTCCTGCGATGTTTCCATTACTTTCCCTCGCCTGCGGAAACGCGTCCCCCGTAGTGGTTTTTTGACTCGAATGATCAGAAAGAAGTCACAGGGAGCCAGATCAGGTGAAGTCGGTGGCTGTTAGATGGTATTTGTTGCAGACGATGCGTTGTCATAACACAAAATCCACGAGTTTTCCGTCAACATCTGTGGCCTCTTTTGGCAAATTGCTTCACGCAAAAAAAGCGACGTGATTTTTTTTTCGTCTCGACTCATTTGGTAAGCGCCATTCACTCTCCAGTCTCCAATATTGATCCTTTTGATGAATGTGGAATCGGATTCAGCCTAGTAAATCATCTCTTTTGCGACGTCAACACGGTCTCCTTTTTGCATGGTATTGAGGTCTTCTGCTGTTACACGACGGCAACCTAAATCGTTAACCAAAATGTCTTGGACGGAGCCATAAGCAATGACCAAGTCCTCCGCTACCTCTCTGATGGATAATTTACGGTTATTGACCTACATTCATGTTACTTAATCAATGTTTTCTATGTCGACGGTATGCCAATGCGTTCATCATCGTCGATTGATTCACGACCACTTTTGAACATCTCGTGTCACTGAGAAACGACCGTTTTCTTTAAACAATCGTTACCGAAACACTTTTCCAACATTTCCAGTGTTCGCGCACAATTAAATCCGTATCTATCGCAAAATTTAATACAAGTTATTATTATTTGTAATGTAAAACTATAACGAAGATTTAGGGGAAATGTCAAAAACAGATGTAAAAACTTAACAAAAAAAAACTAAAATGAGAACAATAGGTGTGACACACGGTGGTTATTCCGGGACCTTGGGCTTTGATAAGCGTAAGGTGATTAAGTTTGTCTTTTATTCAGATGACGTTATCTAGCATATTGGTATTGATATTTGTATTAAAGGGGGGCGCCCTCGCGGGCGTCCAAGCACCTAGGCCACCAGATGGTCCCGTTGTGCCCCCAGGCCGCTCTAGAGGGCGTCCAGAATGCCGCCCCTCCTATAGAAGGTCAGCAACTCCTTTAGCCCAATACCGTGCACTGAGTCCGGATCGATCAGGGCCGTTCCGAAGACTCCCAATCTTGCCCATGTCAAGGCAGGGCACTCGGTGAGCAGATGATACGGGGTCTCCTCCCCTTCCATGCACCACCTACACTCCGGGTCGTCTCCAATGCTTAGCAAGCAAAGATGCCTCCTAAGCCTGCAATGTCCTGTGTAGGCCCCTGTTAGTGGTCTACACTCCCTTCTGGTCAGTCTAAGCAGCTCCCTGGTCCGAGGAAGGACGGGCCCATCCATCATAAGCCTCGCCTGCCTCATTCCCGGAGCAACTTTCCAGCCCCCCGCGGCCCGGTCTCTCGCCCAGGCTTCGAGAGCTCCCCGCCTCACACACGGGGCGATCCCCAAGCGGGTCTCTGGCCCTATATGCCTATGCGAGGAGCCCTCCCTGGCTAAGGCGTCCGCTGCCTCATTGCCCCGGATACCGGTGTGACCCGGGACCCAGACCAACGTGACCTTTCTCTCCTCAGTACCCCTTTGCACTCCTTTATCAACAAGAAGCGCGTACGCACTGACTTCAGCGCCATGAGTGCAGCCCTACAATCCGAGCAGAAGAAGACTCTCCTGCTTCCGTAGTTGAGCCGAAGCACCTCTCTGGCCGCCATCAATAAAGCGAAAATTTCCGCCCGAAACACAGTGCAGTACTGACCCAGAGGGACCGACAAGCTCGATCTCGTTGTCTCGCAGTACGCTCCAGCTCCGGCCAGATCTCCCATTCTGGACCCATCCGTGTACCAGACAAGTCCACCCCTGGAGCCGACTCTGCCCTCTCTCCAATCTTCCCTTGATGGAAAGAGAAAGGTCAATTTATCAAAGAAGGTCATCTCGGGGATCATGACGTCACTCGGCATGCCCATGACCCCGCGATCCCCGCGACAGCCCACTAAAATGTCGTACGGACCCCGATTGAAGGTTCCCTCCCTCCAGAGCCCGCAGCTCGTCAGCCTCACAGCTGTCCTGGCCGCCTCTATCTGCACCCGATCCGCCAGAGAGGGCAGCCCCACCAGACCCTCCAGGGCCCTCGTGGGCGCCGTTCTCATGGCGCCCGTTATGCAGAGGCAAGCCAATCTCTGCAGTCTGTCAAGAACTAGCCTTGCTCTCGCTCTTTTGGTCCCCGGCCACCATGCCACTGCCCCATGCGTGAGCATAGGCACCACCATGGTACCGTAGATCCACTGCATGATCTTCGGCCCCAGGCCCCAAGTGCCCCCTACCGCTCTCCGGCACGCCCAAAGACCGACCTTATCTAGTTATCTAGCATAACAAATGCAAAGACATGTTCATTTTACGTCATTACATAGCGAAATAAGGCCAAAAACTCAAATGTATCAAAATACCTTTATCCCAAAATAAAATACGAATAAGAGGACTTAAAACTAAGAAAAGTTGAACATGCTTTAACATCTCCATTTTACACGTGTTTAATAATCCCCAAGTTATTAAATAAAACCCCAATTAATTATTTGGGATATCAAACCATATTTAATATCCAAATATGACCTTCAAAGAGCACAAAATTACGCAGCAGCTGACACTACATTTTGACATCGTTACCCGTTTTAAATAATTTATTAACACTTATTGTTTTATTAAAAATTAGGTTAATCAAGCCACCAAATTTAATCAATTCCTAAAAACTAATCAGTTTTTTTAATTCTTGTATTATTTAAGCCGTGAAATGTATATTAGAATAACATAGATTACAAAATTTAACTTTTTGCATATGTTTTTATTTTGAAAACTGATTTTATATAATTTTGGTATGCCGATTTCGACAATTCTATGCATTTATTCGTAGCACGTAAGGTTTTTTTTTGCAAATATTAAAGGAAATAAAACGATATTTCTAAAATAATTTATTTATTTATTCGGTAAAAAAGTGGAATCCTAGTTAAAAAAAAGTGAAAAAAAAAGTTTATTCAGATTTTTTGAGTGAAATCTTCGTCTTTTTGCCAGAAAGCTGCGTTGTTGGGACATTCGGCTGTGTGCTTCTAAGGGCACATCCAGTTTTAATATCTGGATGTTAAAACGGGAAATAGTCCGCCATCATTCGTTATGCTCCATTTGCTTTGGTATCGTTGTTCCTTTTCCTTAATGTCCTGGTGAAACCTCTCACCCTGTTCTTCGCTAACTGCTCTAAGATATTCTCTAACTGTTTTCCGCGATCCCAGTAAAAGCTCGATGTGACGTCTGGTACCAGTAAACGCTTCTCACGAAATCTGGACAATAACAATTCGGATTCATCCCTTGGAAACTGTGAAACCTGAGTCATCTGGGTCGGAATTAGATTCCTTTTATGATATGATGTTTTTTAGTTCTTTTGGGTAGGTAGGTAGGTATCGGTACATTTGGTCTATCCGGAACTGGTAGAATAGCAGCGTCAAGACTGGAATACACAATTTGCTTCGTATTTTTTCTGTTGAATCGTTGAACATTCCACGAACAAAAATAATAATCTTCAATGTGATTCCTAGGCTCTCGCCATACCATAGGAACACCGAAGCTTAAACATTTAATTTAATTTAATGCTTCAACGCAAACGGAACAAACAGTATGAGTAGCCCAGGATTTAGTCGCCAATTTTTATACCAAAATAAACAAAAGAAGTTATAGTTTGCCTTTGCTTTACTAGAACATAACTACCACATATATAACAAAAGTTAATTGGATTGTTCACCCAATGTATTTTATCCATATTTATACGTTCTGAAACAATAGAAAGCGAAGTCAACAGCGGCCAACAAAATACTACGACGACCGATTAAACCAAACTGCGCATAAGCTAGTAGCGGGCGATATAAATCGATACTAAAAAAATATCGATACATTACGCGATAATATCGCTTTCATCCGATATTATGGAAACGCCTAGTATCGAATGTAATGTCGATATATTTCATCCGCTATACCAAAAATCTACTTACTTATTCCTTTAAATATGCGTGCTGTCAAGTGTCGCAAATATAACCTATACATAAACGCTATCTAATTTGTTTATTACAGTTTAAGAAAGGTAAATTCCGTAAAGTGTGTGTAGTGATATTAAGTATTATAATAGCTATTATATATTGCATTGAAAAAGCAAGCTGTGATAATAATTTTGTGTTTTGTTTACACAACTGTTTACGGTTCATAAAGTAAGTATGTGTTCTTAACCTATAAAGTACTAGATATACGTTTTTACTATTTAATAGTATAAAACAAAAAATAATGGAATGTGTACCTATTTTTAACCGAGACTTATAGTGTATTTAGCGCATTGGCCATTGGATTCGCCATTTTGTTTTAGTCGCTAAGACTGTTAATTAGGGATGGGATAACATTTATTTCGATGAATTTGTCTTTATTTCATTAATCTTTGTGACTTTGGATTTTACTCATGCATTTTTTTTCTTTTTCAGGCAATTCTTTCAACATGGCACCTACAAAAAAAAGTATTGTTTGGAAATATTTCGAAAAAAATGATGAGAAATCTGCCAGATGAAAATTATGTCAAAAAAATGTTAAAACGGCTGGCAATACCTCTAATACATAAGGCGGTCTACTTGGAAGTTTTCAAAAGTAACAACAGTGTTGCTGTTACAAAACATTCTGATTCTGATTTGTCCGATTCAATCCCCAATACTTCGAAACAAGATACTATCACGATATCGGAATCTTACGTAAACGAACATCGACTATTGCCTTCAACTTCTACGTCGTCTTCAACGGATTGTAGTGAGATACTTACGCACAACACTAAAACTGATCAAAAGATGGATTATGATAGGGGGTTGTCTTTGAAACCCCAGAGATCAATTGAAAGTAGTTTTGGAGAAATACATGCGTATACCTCTACTGGGGACAAAACTAAAAGAATTGACAATGCGATAATGTTTATGATCTGTAGAGACAATCAACCTTTTTCATTAGTTGAAAATGAAGGTTTCAAGAATCTTCTGAAAGTAACGGCGCCTCATCATAAGATTCCTAGCAGAACCTCTGTGACACGCTGGATAGATGAAAAGTACAGAATTGAATTTCATGTTGTAACTTTAGGTGTTTACCACTTAGATGAAAGGCATACTTCCGAATACATTGCACAAACGCTCACTAAAACATGTGAAGAGTGGGGATTTAATGCTGATAAGGTCACAGCAGTAGTAACAGATAATGCTGCAAATATGGTGAAGGCTGTCGAAATTGCATTTGGGAAAAAAATATATCCCTTGTTTTGCGCATACACTTAATTTAGTAGCTCAACATATTTTGGGAATTCCAGAACTACAGGAAATATTAACAAACGCAAAAAATGTTGTTACATTTTTTAAACAAAGTTGTGTTGTAAGTGACGAGTTGTGTAAATCAGTTCAAGCTGACACAAAATTGATTCAGGATGTCCCAACACGTTGGAACAGCACATACTATATGATTACTCGTTTCCTTGATTTACGAAATGCTGTGAGTGAAATTTTGATTCGTCATATAACAGCACGGCGATATTAACTGGTATGGAGTTGACAATATTAACATCGCTTCTTAAAATTAAAGTGATGATTAAAAAGAATCAACAGGATAAATCTACTGTGGAATCTGACTCTGACAACTCAGACAAAATCAGTCTATCATCGGATCTCTGGACTGATCACCATAAACTGGTTCAGCAGAATTGGAAAACGAATAATACCAATGAAAGTCTCTCAGATGAGTTATCGCTTTATTTGAGGACTCCAGTGAGTAGATTTAACGAAAACCCATTAGAAGTGTGGGCAGACTATAAAATACAGTTCCCAACGTTATACAATGTGGCATTTAAATATTTAACCATGGTGGTTAGCCCAGTTCCATCTGAACGACTTTTATCAAAAGCCGCACAGGTTCTTACATCAGCAGAGAAGCAGATTGCAAGCCAAAAGGGTCAATAAAATTTTGTTTTTGCAAAGTTCAGAGAAGAAGTACTGTTATTTATAAATCTTTCACTTTTGGGTGGTATGGCCATTGATTTCATTTGCATGATTTAAAAATAAAGTTGACTTGTTTGTTGATCTAGATGTTGTGTTTCATATTAATAATATCAACCTTCCCTATTTAATATTATAAACTAGTTTAATACGAGTAGGTAGGAAATTACTTACGATATTTTAAAAATATCGATATATATGTTCGATATATCGCAAAGTATCGATAGAACAGTACGATATTTTTTTAACATGAACATCCCTAGCATAAGCAGGTATTGATGCTTCTGCTGCTTTGCATAGAAATCTAATATTATCCAGTGTTGCCAAATCACATTTAATTTCTTAAAAATCATGCCTAACATGGAACAAACATATATAATAAAATAATATTTTTAAGATATAGAGGTGCTATAAAAAAAGACGTTTTAGAGCAAAAATATATATACAAATAAATATACAATAAGCAAACAACTTTAAAACATCAAAATCACTGTAGACCTGTTTAACAAGCATTTGTCTCCATTCCTTAGGCTTCGATTTCTTCTAGGCTCCGGATTACTATGTTTTATTTAAATAAATTTTTTAAGTAACAGGGAAATGAGAAATCAAATAATAGATGCATTTAAAGTAACGGTTGCTTAGAGGTTCGCAGCAACTAAAAAATTTGATTTCCTTTGCAGCAACATTTGAAATAAAATTAAACTTACAGATCCGTACACACCAAGCGAAAAATTTTGGGTTTCTTCGTACTAAATTGTTTCATATTGCCGGAATGATGCAATAAAAATAACTAACCAGATATATACTTCTTCCTTTTTCCTGTTGTGCGAACGAGGGCGTCAGACCTGAAAACTACATCCGTGCCATCTGTTATTAAAAAAAGGAAACCCGGCCTGGAGACGCCTGGCAATATTACAGGCTCATAATGCCAGCAATACGAGGGGACAATATATGAGATTACATTTTCTGCAACCCAAAAAGATAAACGGATCTCATCGGTGAAGTTTCGCGTGATAAATCGAAAAAGTTCGACAAACTTTCCGGTTGGAGGCATGTGGCCTGACGGATCCAGTTAACTCTAATTAAACATATTGCGGCCTACATGCAAACTGAAGAAGAATAGTGCAATATAATCAAACAAAATATAAAATTTTCCCAATTTTTTTTAGCTTAAGGTACTCGAAAAGTTCCATCTCTCTTTAAAAAATACAGCGCAAGAGTAATCCTACAACAAGTCTTCTTTAGTATGCTATTTTTAATCCTAGCACTCATAAATAGTGTCAACATGATAATATTTACATATCTTCATACAGAAGTCTTAGTGTGTGTTTCCATTGCAACTAAAATTTTCTTCTCTAAAATTTTAACATTTCTAATAATGTGTATTCGTCCCGGGAGATTGTTGAAGGTGCAATAATAAGTCTGGAATTTCTTTGGATTTGATCAATTTCAATTTCAATGGTTATTAAAAATAACCATGGCAACCATGACTTACCTAGGTAAATTATTTGTTAAAGAAGATGTTTCTCTGATGCACTAAAAAAAACAGTTATGGTTCCAATTAAATAATTAATATCTAATTATTGTCGGATTTCTCGAAAATCTTTGAATTGATTGAAATTTTGATTCGATAGAAATTTTTTAGTAAAAATCAATTCGAATTCCAAAGAATTTACATTATCGCCCAGTTATCAATGGCATACCGAGCATACTGAGATCCCTTATATTCATAATTTTCTTTCACGCAGGATTTTGCCATTACGGACGATTTCAAATAAATTCAAAATACTAACCTGTGTACTAAATTAAATGATAACCTTTTACAATGAAAATGAAGTTGTCTCAAGAGAAATGGTGCTTTTTAGCTTAACAGATTTAAGTGTTCCCATTAAATTAAAAATATTTAATTAATCAAAACCAATCAACGTTTTTATTGATGATCACTTCACGTGGAGTAATCTTGCTGATCCGGTAACAAGCTGACAGTTTATACGACGTTTATACTTTACTATTAAGGCTATGTCCCAGAATGCGCCACCTTTGACACATTGTGGACCAAACTTTGATGTGCAAATAGATCCGCGGGCAGCATTTAAAAATAGTGTTTTAAAGAGTTGCTCATATTTTTTAACGATTGACATCATACATAAAATAATTCGACATTGTTATTATAATACAATTTATTAAAATAACAGAACGAAATGAAAAAATAAATACAACGTTATAATTAAATCATGAAATTTGAAATAATAACAAACTACGATAGTGAAATAGCTACAACGAAATGAATGAGACATTTGATCTTGAATTTGGGCAAGTAATCCATCTATGTTTGTATTAATTTCGTTGATACAAAGAAGTGAAGAATTTTGTTCGATGTTTTAATTTATTAACTTTCATTATTGAAAAGAACTGTTGACATTCATAATGACTGCCAAACACACAAAATTGTGTTGTTCGAGGATTTTTTTCGTAGAAATCGCAAAACTCCCTTCTTCAAATTTAGATTTTATAAGAGAGTTTTCTTAAATTCTTAAATATCAACCATAAATGTTCGATCAAATTGAGATCAGTATGCTGGCCATTCCATAACTCGAAAATCGACTTCTGTAATGTAATCTTGCACGATCCTTGAGGTGCGCGGCCTAGCATTGCCATAAAAATGAATTCTTCGCCAATGTAGTCGACATATGGTACCACCTGATCTGATAAAGTATCCTCGATATACCTGACACCTGTTAAACCTCCTGCCCCATGACCACGGCCGCACCTACGGCTGAGAACAGGGTGGGTTCGTGCGTCCAAAAAAATTACATTCCCTATCATGCAGGAACCACCTCCATAAGGGCTCCCATCTTTAATGCAGCATTCTGCAAATCACCCTCCTGGTCTTCGGTATACTTTTTTTAGTCGGTCACTACCAAAAAGGTATATTCTAGTCTCATCTGAGAACAGAACACACCCCCATTGGTCCAGTGTTCAATTCACAATTGATGATCCCGTGCAAAGCGTAGGCATGCTCGTCAATGAGCTGGAGTAAGTTTTGGACCAACTGCAGATGTTTTTGGGGTCAACTTATTTTCTTTCAGTCTTCTTCTCACTGCCCACTGACCAATAGAGCCACTCTTCGAACCTCATGGAGCTTTTGGTGCACTAGAACCGCATTAAAGGGACGATTTCTTAATACTGTTGACATAATAAAGCGAGCCGTTATAATTAGCCTTTTGCCTGCTCCAGGACGACTAGCAAAGGATACAGTCTCCTCGCATCATTGACAAACCCTTCGAACTGTTGCGCGTGTCATATCCAGTTGTAAAGCACCAGCTTGCTGGCGCAGTCTACTTTCGATTAAAGCGATAACTTGAGCGGATGTTTGCGGTGTGGTATGTATCAAGCACAGCACTCTTGAAAAATTTTAATCATACTAAAGCATATTAAATGGGCTTCCAAATCGCACGTTTATTTTTTGGGTCAGATGAATAGTTTCTAGAAAAAAAATACTAAATTTAAAAATTTGCCGTAGGCCGATTTCTATGCACCCAAGTTTATATATATTCTTTAAATAGGATTTTTCAAACGTTCCATTTATTATTTCGTAAACTAATTACCGTTACCATTCCTATATTCTTAAGCACAGGCTGGGTTAAATAGCAAATAGCACCGATAGTGCTACTACCAGTGAAACTCTACAAACTTATGGTATGTTTGTCATCATGAAATGATTTGTTTTATATTGTTATGTAATTGTCATGATAATATACTTTGTAAAAAGTCGTTTGAAATAATGACCTAAATTAATGTGATATTCCGGGATATCGTCCGTTCGTTTGTTGAACTCCGACTGGAATCCTGCAAGTAGGGCCTTGCTAGCTTTGTCCAGGATAGCTTGTGTCTTTCTGGTGCGTGTGTGATAAGACAACCTTGTAAACGAAAATTCAAGTTGCGTAGCGACATAAACTTCCTTTGTCTTAGTTTTTCATAATATTTGGTCGCTGTAGAGGTCTCCTTCCCGTAAAGGTGTATAATATTTTCACGTATATATATATTCAATATATTCCCTGATATCATCCGTTCGTTTGTTGAACTCCGCATGCAGGATGATGCAGGATTCCAGTCGGAGTTCAATAAACGAACGGATGACATTTAAAATGAAAAAGTTAATGTTGCCTTACTTGTATACGGAAATCATGGGACCTTGAACAAACTAAGGAACGGAGGAACAAACGCCTGATAGCAGAGCCCGCCTTTTGAGAAAGAAACTTGAAAGTCCGAATGAAATCGCGAGAACGCGCTGCTATATATAAAAACGGGGGTCGATAGGGGGCGCTGAGTAGGAATATAGAGTAAGGAGCTGTATTGGTCGGATTTTAGTTGTCGGATATTAGTTGTTTTAAAATAAAAGAAAGCTTCAGAATTTCTTGTTCACGTAAACTCGAGCATCAGGAACATTTTATTAAATTTATCTGAAAAATGTAGAGCCAAACGTTCGCCTATATTTCATTTCATTTCCAACCCCAGACTTCCGCGTATCGATATTCATGTATTTTTATCGAAGAATCTTCGTTAACGAGCTCCGTATTCCAATAATTTTGATTGCGGCATTAAAACCCTCATATTCGAATCGACCAAACAAAATTCCTCGAAACCACGATCCCGACAGAACATTCGCAAACTAATCCAACTTGCTTTGCCGCGCATCACTATTAGTTGCGTAATTATCCATCGGTTTTGTAATTAATTACTTCCAAGTTTAACGGAATTATCATCAAGCAGTGAAATTATCAGCGATTCCATCGCGAGAGGGGACGGTGTGCAAAAAAAGAACGCTCCCACGCCAATTCGAACAATTTCTTCGCACGAACGGAAACTCATTAATTAATGAAAGTGGAAATTATTGGAAACATACCAATACGGAATGGCAAACGCTGGATATAGGATGACTTCATATATACTGTCGCACCAAAATCGAGAAACTTTTATGATCGAGTTGAGTCCAGAATGGACAAAATAGTCGTTTTTTCCAGTTTCTCCAGGAAATGCCATAACATAAAGAAAATGGAACGCGTATTCTAAAAAAATTGTCAACGGTAAATAAGAAATACTGGGCTAGTTGTCAGAGGTAGCTAACGAAAGGCGCACTGCAAAAATAAATTTTAAAACTGACATAACATTACCAACATCTTATTTTCTTCATTTTTCAAAGAAACTTCAACAGGCTACTGTAATACTTTTTATAAAACTTCTGGATTCCTCCTGCATCGGTTCGAAATTCAAGATATTCTTACAGACGGATCATATCGTCAACTTAAAAGAGATCCCACTTCATCTACGGAACGCTTCTTTAAATCTATCATTAAGGCTTCTTCTCCATCAGACTCCGTGAAAAAATATGTCACCCCTAATGACTTTAAAATTCCTCGTCGCTACGGACTTCCAAAGATTCACAAACCAGGGTTACCCCTTCGACCTATTGTGAGAACCATTGGTTCTCCAAAATATCTAGCTTCCTTATTACAAGGAAAACTGACAGTTTCATCCACTTCATTGAACAAATAAAAAGCATTATATTAGATACACAAGGTATTTTGACTAGTTTCGACGTAGAATCCTTCTTTACTAAAGTTCCTATTACCGAAACTTTCACCATCATTTCAGATATATTAAAATCAGAGAACCTGGAACCAAACCTTCTCACCTTAATTAAAAAATGCTTATCTGGAACATATTTTTCTCATAACGGTCAAATTTTTGAATTTTTGAATTTTTGAATTTTTGAACGTCGGGAACAGCTATGGGTCACTGTCATTTTGAATATATTTATGGAAGCCCTTGAGAAGAAAGCTCTCGACACATTCCATCTCAACCCCAAAATTATGGAACGCTACGTAGATGGTAATTTTGTTATTTGACCTCATGGTCAGGAATCCCTAATAGATTTTCTTAGACATTTAAATTCTATACTCATTTGCGCCTTAACATACGTTTCACCATTGAAATAGAAACTAATAACAAGCTCCCATTCTCAGATATTCTTATCGATAGAAAATGAGACCTAACGTTGGGTCAGACCGATACCTTAATGCATTGTCCCATCACCATCCGGCCCAAAAATCATCGGCTATCTCTGTAAACTCTCTTGTTCACAGAGCCGTAAAACTATCTCAGTCAACCTTCCAATAGCAATGAAACCGACCACATATCAAAAGTTGTAACGTCAAAACCAGATTTACCACTTGTCCAAAAATCTCTCAACATCTTCGATCCGTCAAAGACAAAATTCCATTTGATATGCCAGGGAGTTTACAGCATTCCATGCATATGCGGCAAAAAATACATTGGAGAGACCGGACGAAAAATATCAACTAGACTCAAAGAACATGAAAAAGCCTTAAGTCTAAGACAAATAAACTCATCATCATTGCTGAACATAATCACGAAACCGGACAAATTTTATTCCATAAAATTAAAATTCTTTCATGTAATCAATTCTTCAATCAATTCTTCTTCGAACGAAAAATCCGGGAGTATATAGAAATCTATAAACAACCTAACAATCTTAACCGCGACTCAGGTCTCTGCGTGTCACCAATCAGTCATCCGAGACGGTGTTTATGCCCCTCATTTAGCTCCGGTCCCGTCAAACAATGTAAAAGCAGGTACAGAGTAAAATGAGGGCCAGTTTCAGTCAAGGTCTGAAGAAGTCAAGAGGAGGATTTTCGAAACATTAGCTAGTTTGAGTCAACAAATTCCTCATGGACTCCAGAAGTTTTATAAAAAGTATCTTATTTTCTTGGATAGAAAAGTCCATGGTCCATGGTTTAACAAAATTTCACGAATAATTGAGCAACAATTTCAAGTTCTATTGTCAAAACAATTAACTCAGAGAAAAGACTAGAAGCAGTTAGAGCACAATTTAACTTCAAAGAAATCATAGGGATACTGAGTATCAGATCCAGGTCAAGGTTCATTTGGAATGGAATGGAATGGAATACAGATGCGTATTGTGGTGGAATCGAAACACTTGAGGTTCAACTAATTGCATGCTGCAGAAATTGTAACGTGGAGATGACAAGACTGCATTTGCTAAATAACTGATCACTGCTACGTAAGATCAAAAATGGAATAGGGATCGATTATGTGAAACCCTTGTTACGTATCTTTAATGTGAAGTACAAAAAAGTTGCACATGTTTCATTTGCCTTCCCTTGTTGGAAGGTGCTGTATCTTCAATTTCTATTTAAACTATGCAATATTCTCATTGATCGTATTCTCTTTCTTCTTTCCACCGGATGTGACAAATTTTTTTTGCCGACTGCTTCAATTATTGCAAGTGAAATATTTACAATGATAAAACAAAAGATCTAGATATTAAAATATATTTTGGTGTAACTCGTTGGCTAGAAAACTTTTCATAAAATAATGTTATTTGGCCCCTTTTGCCTGTTAGTATGACAATAAACCACGGAAGAGATGGATCATTTCTTGGGCAATTTCTTGTCTTATGGCTGCCTTTAATTCTTCCAAAGTCTGCGGACGATGTGTGAAAACTCTTGCTTTCATCAGACGAATCAGGCGAACGTGGCGGCCAGCGAAGATCACCCCGTAAAGACACCACTTTGTTTAGGAACATTTCTTGAAGAAGATTTAGTGAACGACGCGTTGTGTGCGATGTAGCACCATCCTGCTGAAGAATATTCCGGCATAAATTTGTAAGGGTTTCAAAATCTCTTGCGCTTAATTCCTGCACTACCATAATTTTGTACGGATGCATTTGGAGTGAGTTGTGTAAAATTCTTCGAACACTTCTATCGGGAATTCCCAAAGCAGCTGCATGCTTACGAGCTGAACGCCTTGGAGACTGTTGTACGGAAACTTTTACTGCATTCACATTTTCTGGTGTTCTTACTGTCCTTGGTCCGCCAGCAGATTTTCGATTAAGCGCAGAACCTGTTTCCCTGAAGTGTAGAACCCATAGACGAATTGTTCTTCCATCCGGAACTGCGCCATGCAGACCAACATCAAACTGATTACGAAAGGCGCGCTGCGTCGCTATTACAGATTCCCCTTTTCTTATAAACTCCTCGACAACGAAAGCACGATGCACTCCGCTCCAAGCCATTTTGATAACTGAAAATTGCGTACTTTTATCTGCTTAACGCGAGTGCGTACACAGTGTTGCCGGTTTTACAAACCGAACAACCTGAACCGAACGAAATCCTGCCTACCTTTTTGCCGCACCCTGTATGAGGTTGTTTTTCTTGAAGTATTGGAGTAAAGTAGGTCAGCTTCGCTTCATAAGCAGGACAATGCGCAAGTTATGTTGTGATAATCTGAGTGGACAATGCTTGTGCAATTTGTGGTTCCAGGTACGTAGGGCATACAATCTTCTAAATGAAGCACAGCGGTTCACATAAGAAAATAAATCCAGTTTAAGGTAAAGTTTAATGCATGGTGTTGTGTATATAAACCATTTTTCTTTCAAGAGGAAAATTGCAACTGAAAAAAAACCTTTTCTTTAAGAGCTTAAGCATAACCCAAGTGAATGGGCACCGAATTCTCCTGACTTAACAATATCTGTTTCTTTTATATGTCCAGAAAAGTACTATGTTATTATTATTGTTGCATTGAATTTGCTTCTGTTACTCCCTGGACCGGCCCTACCAAGCACTAAATTGTAATACTGTAATAAATGTTGCTTGACTTTTGTCCGGCAGTGTATATGTCCCAGATAGGGCTGGGGTCGCCAGTATGAATCGTTTTTAATGAATAATGACTAAAATCAACACAGGCTTTTCGTTCATTTCGGTGGATTTTGTGTGCGCCGAGGTTTACTTTGTTGCCTTATTAAGCTTCGTTTTCGCGAAACTTTGTGTAAATAAAGGGCGTACGCGGAAATCTGGCGTACTTTTAATATATTCGTTTTATCCCGGACATTTTGATTATCGCGTTAGACCACGGTTTGTAGAACACAAAAATTTCAGACAACAAAAATGTCGTTGCATGTCACTACTTGGGTTTTTTGGGCTATAAATCCTTTGCTGTACTTAGAAATTATTATAGTTTTTTTTTAATGAATAATTCTGTCACGCATACGGTTGCAGTATTTTTATATAGGGTGAGTTGAAAATATTAATGAGAAATTTTTTGTTTTAAGATATTTTAATTTTAGCACCCGATGTCTGTAATAGAGGGATTTAAATATTATTTAAAACACATTTTTATTTATTAAACTGGAATTTGATCACACATTTCGTATGTGTAATTGTTTTCATGTAAATTTTGTAATTAAATTACCAGAAACAAGGGGATTTTCTGTACCTTATTTTCTTATTTTTTATTTTTTATGACAATTTTACTTTGTTAAATAATTAATAAATTAAAATTTGCTAATTATAAATTAAAATGACCATTAGTGAATAGTACAAGAAATCCTTAGTTTCTAATCCAGAACGAAGACAAGTTAGGATATCTAGAAAGAACATTGTTTTGTTTTTTTTTCCTTTTATGGAAGTTTTTGCAGTAAAGTGACGTCTGGTATTTGGCAGAAAGTCGGTACAAAAATGTTTGTCTTGAAATAGTTTCAATTATGCTTGTTACAATTGTTTAAAATTAATAACATCAATAGTAAGAATAAGCGTTGTGGAATATCTCTAAATTAAACTTTATTTGGCAAATAGTTTTTAATGTATTATTAGAGGTCGAATATTATATAAATAAAACATATAAATAACTATACTATTCTTTTGATTTTATTATCTAATTTTATAGGCTACAATTTCAATTTTATACGTATGTCAGTCTTTTTAGAATATGTAATACTCCTGAAAATACGTATTACTATTTTCTAATAGATTTTTGTTAAAACGTTAAAATAAGACAAACATTTTCGATTTCTAAGTATATCAATTCTGAAAGTTCTTTTGATAAAAACGTTGCCTACTAACTGCCTGTCTTTTATTATTTTAAAATTTGCCTCAGGTGCTTATCCCGTTGCTCCGATTCAAGTTGCCAAATACAAATATATCGCAACTCCATATTAAAAATTAAATTAATGAACCACTCTTTCTTCCGAAGGCTAATAAAAAGGGTGTTAGGTTAACTCTAATATTGAACAAAATAATTAGAAATAATAAAAAATTATGATCATCAAACCGAAACATCCCATCAGGAACGCAAATACTTTTATAAAAAAAAAATGTAATTTTCTTTGCGTCTGTTTAAATTCGTTTTTCTGAAGAGAAAAGGGTTGATCTGGTTTGACCCCGACACGGGCGCAATCCTGAGGCAATTAAGAAACCGAACAAAAAAATTAAACTCTAAAAAAGGATACACTCCTCCAGAACATCGACGTCGTTTCAGCCGTTCGACCATATCGGGGCGTCTTTTTTCCATGACTAGACGGTATTAAAACGCGAGTATCTTGGCGTTTTGGAACAGACATTGCCAGTTTCGAACTCCATCTCTTTTGTACCGGCAAAATGTAGATTGAAACATATTAGGTAAGCGTGCAGACCTAATAATTTTTTATTAGTTATTTTTTATTATCCTATTATCTTCTTATTATTATTTTTTCATAGGCTTTTTGTGTTTTAACTTTTTCTATTTATTAATTTCTGTTTTATTTTAAAATTATGCCTTTATCTTAACTAAAGTATCTTTTTTATAATTACATTTTAATGTAAAGAAATTAAAATGAAAAGAAAGATATGAATTCTTTTTTGCGTTATTTGAGTTTTGACCAACAAGCTGGCACCCGCATCAGGCTATCCTTAAAAGATATTGCAGAGATGATTTTTTATTTAAAAATTTCCTAAACATTGATCTTTCAACGACTTCCATATGATTTATATATGTTTGTGCAGCCATACCGGCACTGCATATTCCGATCTGGGTATCACATGAGCTTCATACAGTTTCACTTTCAGATCTCCTTTAATTTCATTCTTTTATGCCATCCATATTAACTTAGATAACGCATATAACATATAATACGGTAGTACAAACCTTAACAGCTATTTAATATTATTAATTTTCAGATTTTTACAAGAGACCCAAAAAAACATGAACAATGAAAACAGTTTTATGGAATTTAATTTTAAACTAAAGTAAAATAGAAAAACTATTCACAAAAAAGATAATAAATGTTCAAAATGCTTGCCATTCATTGTGGTGCATTTGGAGACATTTATTGAAAGACTGCTTGATTTTAAATGATAATTCCTCTTTTCCAATCTGGCTAGAGTGTCACCAGTTCAAAGATTTTGGCCAGAAGTAAAGTGATAAAGTGATGAATATAGCTTCCTGGACTAGAATTTTTTCTTCCAGCTTGGGTATAACCATTGCCTCACAGAAACCCTCTTGGGGCGGTACGAGCAGTTCCGCCCAGTTTGTAATAAATATTCTTTAAAATTTCAAAATCTGAGCGCCATCGGTGCGTTCTTCATGTTGGAAAACAAGTTGTGTCAACATTATCGGAAAAAAAAAACTTTCAAAACACACAAGATACTGACACACAGCAACAAATTCATCAGAACCTAAGTGCACGTATCGCATTTGTATTAGTCAAAGCCTACTTTGAAAAATTTTGCAGGTTTTTTATCGTGTCTATTTTCGTCAGAGCCTACTTCGCACTACTTTACTGTCTTTTATTTTGATTATGTTGGTCAACTATTGTGCACTATTTCAGTTAGGTGCAATGAAAATTTCAAACGTGAATTTCTCGAAAACGGCGAGTCGGGCCGAAATTTAAAACGTTAAAAAGGTGTAAGAAGCGATATCTTCATTAGAAATTTGTGGTCTGTATCAAAGTATCAAATACACGAAAAGTGCCCCCTACAATTTGCGCCCAAATTATTCACCATTACTTATGGGACGCCCTGCATATATTTTGACTTGCCTGCCGACATACATATGTAGTTTCCATGTTTTAAAATAATTTTCAAGATGGTCCAAATGTTTTTGAAGGTGAATTTTTTTCAAAGATACTTCCACAGGCTACCGTAATACTTTGAGGGGGGACGGAGCTAACCGTCTCGGATGCCGAGTTCCCATATTGGTGACAGGCAGAGACCTGAGTCGCGATTAAGATTGTTAGGTTGTTTATAGATTTCTATACACTCTCGGAAGAATTGATTACATACAAGAATTTTAGTTTTATCGAATAAAGTTTAATGTCAGGTTTCGTGACTGACTGCTGATGAGTTTATTTGTCTTAGACTTAGTTTATATTCTTTGCCGCATATGCATGGAATGCTGTAAACTCCTGGCATTTCGAATGGAAATTTGTCTTTGACGGATGGAAGATGTTGAGAGATTTTTGGACAAGTGGCAAATCTGGTTTTGCCGTTATATTTCTTTAGAACTTTTGATATGTAGTCAGTTTTTTTTCTAATATAAAGAAGGACAACCGTGGCAAGTGCATGATTGCTTTCGGTTTCATTGCCATTGGAAGGTTGTGGTGAAGTGTATTTTGTGATCGAAAGCTTAATATCTTTAATGTGGAAATTATTAGAGAGAAGAGTTTTAATTCTGTAAACAAGAGAGTTGATAACCATGATTTTTGGGCCGTATGGTGATGTGACAATGCATTTAGGTTTCGGTCTGTGTGCGTAGGTTCTCTGTAAACACAATGGACCCAACGTTATTTCTGATTTCCTATTGATATCTAAGAATGGGAGGTTGTTATTAGTTTCTATTTCAATGTTAAAACGTATGTTAGGGTGTATAGACTTTAAATGTCTAAGAAAATCTACTAGGGATTCCTGTCCATGAGGCCAAATAACAAAAGTATCATCGACGTAGCGTTTCCATAATTTTTCTTTCTTCTCAAAGGCTTTCTTCCATAAATATATTCGAGATGACGTGCTAGTGGAGAACCCATAGCTATTCCTGACGTTTATTGACCAGATAAGCATTGTTCAATTAAGGCGAGAAGGTTTGGTTCCAGATTCTCAGAGTTTCAGGAATAGGAACTTTGGTAAAGAGGGATTCTACGTCGAAACTAACTAGAACATCTTGTTTATCTAATGTAATGCTTTTTATTTGTTCAATTAAGTGAAAAGAATTAAATACGAAACTGTATTTTGGATTTTTTATCGTTTACAAATCCAAATTGTTCCGCGATCAGTAGATTTATGGTATCGACGCGACTATTTTCATTACTACAATTACGTTTTTATGAAATTAACTTCGTATACGCTTTGCAAGGGTGAATTTTCTTAATATTGCACATACTCACATTTCAGATTACATTAAAGACTTGAAAAATATATGGAAAACATCAGAATGGAAAGTTCATTTCAAGAATATCATATCAAACCAAGAAGTGCCTTGAGAGGGCTATTGCCATTGAAGATAACGTTTTAGACTACCCTATATATATTTCTTTTGCGTTTTAAAATTTTGTTTCGCATCCCACTGAAAATTGAGTTAAAAAAATAATACTAAGAATAATTTGATTTAACTTTAAAATTAATTTCGTCTTTGTTTCAATTAATTTAATATAAAATTAATTGCGATGAATCGTTGTTTTTCTAGCCAAACCCATCACTCTGATGCGAGCTATTTCGTCGGGGCTGATATTAAATTCTCGGTCTAGCCGCTCGGTTTTGGCGGAATACCCTCGATTTACTATTGCATTTGCCCTTTAAAATAAAATCTTATTACAATGCAGTCTATCCTATTATTATTATAAGCGAAGCACTGAAATCTAGCTTATATGCCATTCAATATTGAGTCCATTTTCGTAGCAAATTGTTAACAAATATATCAAATAAGTGTATAAGCCTTATTAAAGCAACAAACCAAAAAAGTAAATAAATAAAATAGGCGCAACATTATAGAAACTGCCAAAAACTAATTCACCCTTTACTGCAAAATGGCAAAAATACGAAAAATACCTGAAAATCTTGCCTGACATCCAGTTAAAACTTGTAATAATGACAGAAAAAAATGTATCCGTATACCAAAATGTCATGTTTGCTTATGGAAAATTTAAATTTAATTTGATTTTTGATTTCTTTTTCCTTTCTCTTTTCTTTCGACGTGTCCAATAAGGGAATTGATATGCGCGACCGAAATACGTTATGTATTATTTCGTATACTAGAGTTCCCTTTGTAATGTTCCCCTGTATGGAGTTCTTAACTCTGGGTGTAATATTTCAGTTGGTGTGAAATATTCCTAATGAGGTAGGACTCAAAGGATGTTATTCTGAAGAACCATAAATCGGATAAATGTTAAAACAGACAAAAAATATGAACGAAAAATAGAATATACGACTGCAGTAAATATCCTTGTCCTTTGTGACTCTAGGAGAGTACAGATAGAACGAAGAACTGCGTTTGAAGTGTGTCCTGATATAAAATCCTGATTTTTGATCAACAGGGATAAAGATTATGGCCTGTCAATTGGTGAAATCACAAAGACCATTTTCCTCAGAATTTGGGACATGTTTGTGATGAATAAAGTGAAATATTTCGTCAGAATTTGAAAATGGACAATGGTTACCAAGACAATAAAACATGTATATGTCAGCAGAACAAGTTATCACAATTTCCTATAAAGAACATCACTGAAAAATAATTTCCATGTGAATGAGTTGACTATTTAGATTCTTCTACTTCTCTCAGTGCCCTGTCAGTTATCTGATGTTAGCAAAGTTCTCCTGCGGCCCGGTATCCAGCCCAGTCGCGTATGTTACGTAGCCAGGACATCTGCTTCCTACCAACTCCTCGTCTACCTTCAACCCTTCCCTCCATAATCGTTCTGAGGACATGGTATTTTTCGCCACTCATTATATGTCCCAGATATGCTACTTCCTTCTTGGTCACTTTTGCAGTCCACGAAATTTTTAAGATTCGCCGAAGGGTCCACATCTGAAATGCTCCCAGACGGTTTGAGGTTGATCTTCAGTGTTCAAGACTCGGCTCCGTATAGAACGATATACCATATGTAACACTGACCTCATAGAACTCGAACGCGCAATCTTAATTCGGTTTTTAATTCCTATATCCGGGTCAAGGATATCTGTAACCAGAGACCGTAGGTATTTGAACTTTCTGAGTCTTTCTATGCGCGCTTCGTTTAGTTCCAGATGAACATTTTCATGTGGTGATATAATCAATTTAGTTTTTGTTATATTTATATTCAGTCCCATTTCTTTCCTGATGGTGCTCCCACCATCTAGAAGTTGTTGGAGGTCTTCTATGCTTTCTGCCATGAACTATTTAGATTAATCAAGGATTTCTTTTGTCTTTTATAACTATTATATTAATAAATTAAAAATATAATATTAAAAGTTACGACTTTGGTGATTTATTCTAATTTATATCTTTTGAAGTTTGAGTTCGTAAACAAAAACAAATACAACTAGCAACTAGCAAATCTTGGGTTGGGGTAAGTAATGTTATTGATTGCACCAGACAAAATATGAAAAAGCACAAACGCAATCCTTTTTTGTTGTGCCAGTTTTATCCGGTGTCATCCGGTTTGTCAGAGGGCTTGCTCCAGGCGCCGTCATCTCAACCAACAAACAATAAAACCTGCGTCCATTATAGCAATTAGGAGACGAGCGCCGCTTTGTCTGGATCAATTGCGAACGAATCATATCTGCTCGTTTGACATTATTCGAAACATATTTACGTCGTTTCGTCACGATTGGTCCCGAATGCGTAATTAGATTTTCTAGGAAACATCGACGTGACCTTTAACTAGCAAAATAATGAAAATGCGTATGTACTGAGGTAACGAAATGTGAACGATTTGAAGAGAAAGTAATAAAACGTATGGGCACGGGATTGCAACACAGCAGTGATGACATATTTAGGGCTACAGATCACGGCAAACACTAATACAGAACTACTCGAAAGCGTTCGATACCCTTATAGTCCGGTCAAAATAGACATTTCCAATTTCAACAGAGCTGGATGTTGGTGGCGAACTTGCGTCCGAAATTACCGTGGAGACAAAGGGTAGAAAATATCGAAAAACTTAACTTTCTGTCAATGCAAAACAAAAATGCACTTCTTTCTACACAAGGAGGGCCAACTTAGACACTCTTAACGCAACATTCCCCTTTCTAAACGACAGATGTGTGGATTTTCGTAAAAAAACATAAATAAACTAACCAAAACTACCAGTACGCACTTGTTTTCGGTATTATAACAACTCCGTCCACAAAATAACAAGTACGCTATATTTTAAGGAAGAAAATTTCAAATAATTTTCAATTGTTTAAAAATATACAATATGTCAGGTATAGAAAATCATTTCTTCTGTGGTTAACTACTAGTTTTAAAAATATTATATGTAAAAGTTTGCTTTAGAAAAGTTTGTATAGAAACATAAATTTTTTATAACAAAGAACGATTTTTTAAAAATGCACATTTTCCAGAACATTATACAACTCAAACTTGCTGACGGCGGAGCTAAACGACGGGCATGAACATTATCTCGGGTGATTAATCCCCATATTGGTAAAAGGTAAAGACCTGAGTTGAGGTTAAGATTGTTTAGTTAAATAAGAACAAACGTTGTTCAGATTTTCACAAAAATATATTTAAATGACAGCTGTTTCGGCATCACCGTGCCTTTATCAAATGCGAATATCAAACGGTACCGATGTTTATAAATATAAAACGGGTAGTAATTACTTAATGCGAGGTATTACATTCAGATTTAACAAGGGGGATCCATTCAAATCCAGTTGGTCATTACGTAATACATTCGAACCTCTCATCTCCATAGCTTCTAGTAAATTTAATTTTCTACTTTTTGAAAGAGTGTGTAAAATATCGAAATTGTCGTCAAAATATATATATATATATATATATATATATATATATATATATATATATATATATATATATATATATATATAGAATGTTTGGTTGACAAGTGGTAAATCTGGTTTTGATGTTATATATTTGTTATGTGGTCAGCGATGTTTTGAATATAAGGAAGTACAACAGTGGCAAGTGTGGGATTGCTTTCGGTTTCACTTCTATTGGAAGGTTTTGATGAACTGTATTTTGTGATGAAACGCTTAATATTTGTAATGTAGAAATTATTAGAGAGAAGGGCAGAGGCAAAGTGTTTTAATTCTGGGTTCCATGACTCGGGTTGAGATGTTTTGAATGTAAGGAAAGACAACAGTGACTTCTTTGCTTTCGGACTCTTTGACCGTCTTGGGAAGTTTGTGGTGTAGTGTATTTTGTGATGGAATACTTAATATTTCTATTTTGGAAATTATTAGAGAAAGGTGTTTTAATTTTGGGTTCACTGATTCGAATTGAGATAGTGTTAGACCGGATGGTGATGTAACAATGGATTAAGCCATCGATCTGCGTGCGTAGGTTTTCTGCAAATAGAATGACCCAATGTTAGGTCTGATTTTCTAATGATAAAAATATCTAAGAATGGGAGATTACTAATTCAGTAGTAAAACGTATGTTAGAGTGAATAGGGTTTAAATATAATAGCATTCTGTAAATAGTATTACTATGGCCAGTGGAAGTTTCTTTGAAAAAACATTTATGTCCGGTTTTTACCATTACGTGTTCTATATAAAAGTTTCCAATTTGATCCACCATATCCAGCGTGTTTCACACAAAAACGATCACGAAGCCGTGACAGAATTATTTTTTTACCGGTTCGCGTATTGGAACAATTTATTATTGTTCTGCTAAGCCACGATTTGTGCACGAGATATGTTTTAATGTTAATTTAATGAGAAAATTTTAAACAACTTTAGAGGAGCAAGTAATTTTAAAAGTCTCATAGGATGTGCTCCTCTACTTTCTGAAATTTAGAGCAAAACGAATCATATAACGAAACAAGCTTTCAGTTATTACGTTTACCTCTACGAAACCTGAAGAAGCATTTTAATTTCAAACCAATACTTCAACAATATAAGTGTCAGGTTTACTTAAGTTGATTGCGTAGAGCTTGTCGATGACGGGGTGTGATAAAGAGCTCTCGATATTCGCTTTAAAATACATTAAACTTTATTGACTTTACGATGCTTACTTACACAATGGCGCTCATAGCCGCACCCGCATAGCTGACCATTAAAAGAAGGTCGAAGAGGATGGAGGAATGAAAGTAACACCAGGTGAGCCAAATTTTTCAGGGTTAGACTCGGGGGTCCTAAGACAAACCGGTTGTCAAGTCGAGAGTTGTGAACTTAAGGAAAGTGATGATAGCCAATGGGCGGTTTGTTGACTAAGCCCTTGTTTTAGAAAAAATTACCTTGCCGAATGCAATAAGATACCTATCAAATTACGATGCAGTCCAACACTAATGCATAATCATATCGGCTGAAGTATTAACATTTGTATTAATCATCATTCTCACATTCACGCACATCTTCGCTCTCCGCTAGAAGAGTACTGTACCAAAGTACCTAAAGTAATATTGTGTTGTTTTTGGTTTTCACGTAATTTGTATGTAGCTCCTAATATTCTAATCGGCTGCCCCCTAGTGCACATCTGGTTAGTTTTGGATGATATGAAGATGCCTTCTTTGATAGCACTGTCCTGTTAGCATTGCTACCAACTCTCGTAGTCACTGAGGACCCACTTCTCTGCAATCATTTGTTCAGCTTGGTCTTCATAACACTGTCTACCATTTCAACGGACGGCTCCGTGCTAGTTGGTCGGCCATATCTCAATATTGTGGATGACTTAGTAAAAGCAAGAGATTGGAACAGTGCTACGGTTTTAATTAGGCTTGATTACACTTTGTCACGATTCATAATGGTAGCTTGAGGTATATTGGATTTGACGAGGTTGCCTTCTGCTCTTCAGAAATAGTTAAGGTTAGAATAAGAAAGGAGCATAGCATATAGACGTTTAATTTCGTAAATCACATTCAGTAATATAAGTATCATATACACCAACGTTACCCAGATTTACCCTTTTCCCCGTCGCAGGTTCAAACTGTTAACGATCTTCTAAACTCCGACTTCGACAAATTTGTGCTAGACACCTTCTTTAATAATAACATGTGCATTCACTATGTCTGTATTACAAAATAATTAAGTCAAAATGTACTCCCTATCTTCATGAAAAACTAATACATCGTACGGATATTCACAATATAAATATTCGAAAACAACATTTGTTAGCTATACCTGTTCATAAAAAAGAGTTTTTCAAAAAGTGCTTCTAATATCTGATTGCGTTTATGATTAATAAATATAAAATAAATGATTGGCTCATTCCAAATTGTTGACACGTTGATAATTAGCAAGGCATTTTAACGATGGTTCAATAATTAACGAAGCGTTTTGCTTAAATAAAGAAATATCTTTTTTTCTCTTTTAAAGTAGCGCTGTCTTCTTTTTTCTCCTTTACTTTATTTTTCTTGGCATCCTGTCATTCTTCTATACCATTTTCTACATTAAAATGTTGTAATATGTATTATTTCTTTGTTATAAGTTTAGTTGGCTTCAACATCACCTTCATTTTGGAAGAAAGCTGTGTCAAGGCCCATTATTCCTTTGTATAGCTTTATATAACTTGGGATATACATACTATAATTTGGCATAATAAACAATATTATTATTATCATCAATATTTTCTGCAGTTAAGTAGCAGTTGTATAAGTTTTAAAGTTTATAATAAATTTTAATTTATTATAAATTCTGAAAGAGTGTATTGTAAAAGTAACACTCAATTTAACTTGGAATAATGTAAAACACACTCAAATAAGCGCTTATAACCATATGAAAATCTCCGTTACCCTCAATTCGTTTTCGATCGCTGTTTATATCTAAACTTCCCCGGGTGAGATATATATCCGAGGATCGAGATCGGTCCCGATAGAATAGAAATGGCCTACAAAGAAGTCGCTCGCCGTGGTGAGGAGGGTCAGGAACCCCAGGAACAAAGAAGAGGCAAATCGCGGATCCAAGCAACACGGCGGAAAACGGGTCACTAACAACATTATTCCTAATTACGCGATTCGTACTTTGAGCGACTCCTGAAGTGCGCCGACTTGTTTTCATACTAGTAGTAATTGACATGCTCGCCCGCCATATTCCTGCGTTTTTTCTTTGGGATTGTTCAATTTGAAATATTTTTGCACCTTCAAAACGGTACTATCCAAGAAATTTTCTTTTGAATAAGGCACATTTGGACTGAAAAATCATTCCCCTAAATGCTGATGTCATTGATAATTATTATTTGCAAAGACAATTGTTGTAAAGCAATAAAATTCGGAATGCCTGTGCTATTTTTAAATTCAAATAGACTTTTACTTACAAAGAAGTGCAAAAATGTATAGATCTCCTGCAAAAGTCATTTTTGAGAGACAACGTCCAATAAGAGCAGGTTTTTTCTATCCAATTTAAAACTTCAAGGTTTTATACCAGTTTTCCCATAACCAGTAGTATTCGACATACTCGCCACATTTCTGCATATTTTTGCAAAAAAATTTTACAAAAAGGCACATTTAGTTATTAATGGCGGTGTCAGTAAGAAAATTATTATTATTTTAAATTAGATAAGATGTTTCGTCAATCCTTTTTAGTTTAAGAATGATTGGCATTTTTTTAAACAACCTGAAATTAATGATTTCCCAAATTAATAACTAAATTTGTAAATAAGATTTAGCTGTAAAACATTATGCATGACATGACATGAAAAATTTTTAATAATTGTTGTTTTGCTATAAATGATCGACGAAGTTCCCGGTGGATCACCCTGTATATTTCCGTGGATGGGTGTAAATTGTTAGTTTTTTTGTTTTTTTCGTTACAAAAACTTTTACGTAATAATAAAAATGATAATAAGTGCGCAACAATAGGAATCAACAAACTAAAACTTGAACCATCAGCTGAAGAAAAAGAATCTTTCGAAGGCATCGCAGACTTAGAATAAATATCCTGGTATACCACAAAACTTAAGCAGCAGCTCACTGACAATACAAAAAAATGACTAATGTGTTGAAAACAAAACTAACCCACAAAATCGTCATCGCCGCAATTATTAGTCGGCACTACCTTTTCTCATATATTCCTTTGGAATAATTAAAAAGTCCAATACTGACTTGGAAGGCTTAGATAGAAGAAATGGTCAGATGTTAACAAAATTCAGATGTGTACACCATAACTCATCAACATCACAACTTTATATCCCTAGAAAAGAAGGTGGCGGGGGGCTTCTACATATCAGCAAAATTTGTAGAAACCAGGTCTCTAAAAGTAATGCGAAATTATTAGGATCCACAGACCGTATCATCCAGTCTATAAGAAATCTCATAAAAACTTCACACCACTCAACTTAGTATAGTATGCAAATAGTAACCGATACAACATTAGCACTACATCAGGAAATACAAACTTGGAAGAGAAAAGCATTTTTGGTAAGTATCCTCTCTATCCTGACCCTGAGAACTTTATACTCGGAATACAAGACAAGGTAATTGGAACTAGAAATTATGAAAAACATATATTGAAAATCAACAAAATGTAGGAAATGTTGCATTACTGGGGATAATGCTTATTTAGGAATGCACAATTAACTGGCAAAAATCATACAGCAGCAACTGGGCTTGCAATGTGAAATATTTGTCGAAAGATACCCCTGCATTTTACAAATATGAACCAAAATCACCACAACAATTCAGATCTACGGGAGCTGAGAAAGTTCGAAAATATGAAGACCTGGCTATCCAGCTAGAACCTGGAGAATCTAGACATGCAGAATAACATCTCTGATGCATAACAAAAAGCTATAATACGCCAGACTCTCCTCCACTCTACGAATACCACATCACCAATACCTGCAAAGCAGAGAAATCTGACACCGATAATAATAATAATAATAATAATAATAATAATAATAATAATAACAACAACAATAATAGCCTGTAGCTTTGCGGTGATTGCGAATAGTAGGACCGCCATTATCAATATCTCAAAAGATGTAAAAAATACTTTGCAGGCATGAAAAATATTTAACACTATAATAAAATTACTTTGTTCTGTTAACTTATCGAAAATTCATCAACAGTGTTTATAATATATCACTTGTTGACCTATTCTGATGATTCAGTCATGCTGCCAAAAGGATATTATAAACGAACCTATGTATGCGGGGCGATTTTTAAAAAGTATGTAAATTTACATTAATCAAGTTCAAAATCAATTTCGAAATTAATTTTCTTTCGAATGACTTACCGGATTTGGATGTATATATTTCATAATTGTAGGCAGCTTAGAAATTCTCAACCCACCCAGCCGATGGTGTAAGAAACATTATCAGGGAAATATGAATTAATGTCGATCAAGCGTCATGCGTCGATATCAATCGGTTATAAAGACTAGGAAACGTAATAAATAAATTTTAATTGTCACGTTTGGCTTCAAGTTCAGTATTTCGAGTAATAAGTGAGACCAAGACGTGAATTAAAATGCAAAACCTTGAGAAAAAATGGTACTATGCATTGACCAATTTTAGTGCTGAGTTAATTTAACTGCACTCAGCTTCCAAGTACCCTGTTTTATGATTTGTCATGTGTGACTCAAGTCGAAACTAATTTTTTTTTCAGTAGCGTACAAATATGGACTGAGGCAAATTTTATTTAAAGTGAGGCAGATAAGAATGGGGATTGTTTTCTTTTTCACAATGAGAGATTGTTTTATGTTGATTTTTCAGTTTTTCTTTTGGGTTTAATTAGTTTGCTAACGTGTACTTTGTACAATACTAAATCAAAAAAAAGATTTTATACTATTAGAAAAGACTCGGAATAAGATGGACAAACAGCACCTGAAAAGTGAGAGGGAAGACAAACAGGAAAACTTTTGTAGTCAATAATAGAAGAAGAAGGAGTCTCAAGTCTCGAGGCCAAGAAGAGAAGGTTGCATATTGCAGAATTTGCCTCAGTTTTCAATCACGCTTTCGCCATTCCAGTTTAGACAGAAAAAATTTGTTTAGAGAGAAGACAGCAACAAATTGAAATGAGTGGGTCAAAAATTTGATCAAAATAAAACAATACCTAATATACCTTTATTATCAAAAAAGGCGCCCTTTAACTATTTTCAGTTTATCATAGATTAAATCCATTTTGGCGTAGTAAGATTCCGAAGTAACGAAGCTGTCGATTTCTTAAGATTTCCGTAAGCGTTTTGCGAGGGTATTGAGCTACGTGTGTAAATATTTTTCACTTTCCTAATGGAATCTCTCTCCGATCCTGTACTCGCTCGCGCTTCGTTTATCGACATCGCAAGATTCCTCTTTTAGCAGAAAAAGTCTTTCGCGAAATACTTCATGTATATCGGGAGGAGCTGCCTTTTTTTTAGATTTCGGGCAGCTAATTTTTAAAATGTTCTCTGCAAGTTATATTCCCACGAGAGCTGCAATATAATAATAATATAATGGCGCTTCTCACAACGTTTTCAAGATTCGCGTTTTTACATTCACATGCAGTATCAGCACATAAGACAATATGTGATGTATCTTAGCTCGATTTTGAATAAAATTGTGTTCAAAAATGAAATCATCATCGTTTCAACGGTTTGTGGGAAATTCGAAGACGCAAGTGAAAGCAAGTGCATCTCACTGGCTAGTGAACAGTAACATTGTTCGAAGTCCTATTAGCGCGAAGAACAGGAACAAGTATCGTCCTGGACTTCATCGGTAGCTTCCAGGAAAGAGACAAATTCGCTCGTTCTATTGGTCCTAGAATAGAATTGAAAACAGCAATAGCAATACTAAGAAAAATGCTTCGAAAAAAAAAGGAAAGTCGTCAGCCCACGTGACGTCATTATTCTTCTTATCTAGCCGTCGTTACCTATTTGATTTAATATGCTCGTTAGCTAGAAGTTAAAGTCGGCATTGAACAACAGAAGGATCCCGGGTTCGATCCCCGGTAACGAAAAAAAAAAAAGGTGAATCATCATCGTTTTTTGAGGTTAAGTTCTGAACGTCTGACATGGGGCCCTGGGTGGGGCGAGTCATACCCTACCAGTATCGGGGCCCCACTTCGGGGGCAGACCACTCCTTAGAAGGACCATGCACCCGCAGGGAGGCGAGGGGGTGATTGTGTTTTGAGGTTATGTTCGTCTGAACTCTCTTTATGCATCTACTGCGGCCCAATCAATTCCTGTTCAAGGACGCCTATAGCAGTGCTATTCAGCTACTTAGTCGCCCATTTGAAGTTCAATTGCACGAAATCCAATAGACGAAAATTATCGATGGTAAATCTATTGTCACGGTACCAATTAACGCGATTACCAAATAAACATGTCAAGATCTAGACGACCATAGTCTACTTTCGGGTTCCTGCCTGCTAGAAGTACAATTAGCATGTAAAGTCCAAATAAAATTGACGACCTTCGAAACCTACAAGTCAATAAACCTACTGTTTCAAGAAGTTAATTTGCCTTTATTAACAAGCACTAAGATTAATAAACATTAACCAATATTCAATCCACCAGCGATTGATCTAAAAGCTGTTAACCTCAAGACTACGGACAAAATCTAGGCCAGACTGAAGAACCAGATGGAAGACCTTCAAAATTATTTTAACCTATTTTAATATTTCTGTTAATTATTTCTTTACTATTTTACCTATTTTATGAACATTGTATTGTAAAAATAATTAGGAAACCCAATGAATGAATGAAGATATCAATCAAGCTGATAATAATATTGATTTTTAAGTGAAACCACACCTTAAGGATGTGCTAGCGTGGGAGGAGTTATATTCCCATGAGAGCTGTAATATAGTGAGCTTCTCACAACGTGTGCAAGATTCGCGATAATATGTTGTATGTATCTTAGCTCGCTTGTGAATAAAATTGTTTTTAAAAACGAAATTATTAATTTCGGAACTAAAACTCGTTTTTTTTTTGGTCTTCGGACCAGAAGTTTGTGTACCCTTTTTTACTCATTTGCGTCGTTCGACCCTTCCACAGTTATTTCCGGCGTTATGGGCACCCGAAGGGATAAACGTCCCTTATTTTACATAATACGTCCCTCGATGGAAGCCCCGATAAGGGCATGGCCGTTGGCACAATGAATGAATTTTTTTGTAATATTCCCCGCTTCTGTAAAATATTAATGCTACATTTTTAAATGAAACATTCAAAATATGTTTTAAAGGAAATATATACTTGTGTATTAAGCTTTATACCTTTTTTTGAAATCACAATGATTTCAATTTTTTATTCATCATGATATCGTGGATCAAAGACACATTTTTTAAATTTTACTTTTAAAATTAATTATGCAAAATCATCCTTCGTAATGACACAGTTATCACCAGGGCTAGATTTTAAGAATATGTGTGATTATAACCTTTTAACTGTAAAACAAAAAATATTGCAAGATTGAAACTAAATTTAAAAAAAATTTGATGCGAGTTATCAAATGTAAATTTTCCATTTTAGTCTAAAAGTCAAGTCAATATTTTTTAATCTTTGACATTAAAAAAGTGTTTCTGTGATTATGTTTTCTAAATTTTCTTTTTTCTTTTACTAATTCTTGCCTCACCCAATAAAAATTCTTGTATATACCAAGTGTCCTATACAATATACATTTTTAGGTAAGTGTGTCTCAATCTTCATCGGCTTTCGACAGACCCTCCTCAATACAACTTTAACTTATTGTCATTGGGTAAAGCCATTAGCAAAAAATTTATTCTTATTTGAATGACAAGGCATGGGTGGACCAGGTATATTTCTTTCTTTTTTTGTATATGACCTATATATATTGCCCTTATCAAAGCGAAGTTGTTCCTACCTTGGATAAACTGAAAAAGAGGCTAGAAGAAGGTGAAACAAATATAAATATAAGCCGTGTCATCCTCCATAGAGTTGTTTGTAAAATGGGATTTAAGTACCGCAAAATATTCAAAATGCCAGTAGTAATGGAATCACACAGGCTGAACAGGCTGGGTATACTGTTTGCATCTTCCTCCATATCATTGCATATTTCATCCCATAGAGACAGAGCAAAAAATGTTATTCCTACGTTAAGTCCCAGTGTTATAAATTAGATAAAAAATGTAATTAATAATATACCATGGAGATCTGGTAACATTCAGTGCAGCACATTATATTTATTATTACCAAAACCTTGAAGAGTCCGTCCTTTAGTAGCTACTGGACCTGAGTTTTATTGCCACCGGCAGGTAACTTCCATAATTGCAAGTAAAAGTCTGCACGATGAAGATTGACACAGGCTATACTAGTTATGTAGTAAACCCACTGTAAACTGTTTTTTGTTTCAGGAAGTTTGAAATATTAAATAAAAAATTTGGCTTATCATGAAGTATTTTATTAATAAAAATATAAACTTTGATAAAAGTAGTCAATTTTTATTCAGTGTAGCCTAAGGAAAACTAACCAAAACAAACTCTGTCTTCTCCACCAACTTTTATCTTCAGCACGCCTGCATCGGAACTAATGATTTATGAGTTATGAGTGGGGAAAGATCGGGTTGTTCACTGATGTATGCACATAATTGTCATTTTACTCACAAAAGTCCAAATCTCCATATTTTGAATCTAACTAACCACTTCAACCAAAATACTGACACTTTACGCTAAACTTTACTGTACACCAATGTAAATTTTCAAGACAAACGAACTAAGAGCATAAACGTTAGTAAATGTATTCGTTGAATACAGATGTACGATACTCATATTTTAGAAGTTTTTTTGGACTGCCTAAGCCAAAAAAATGAATGAAAATGAAATGAAGGTCGTGTGTTCCCAAATTGTGGTTTTAAATGCTAATTGAAAGCTACGTGTGGCCCGTTGTTAATAGCGTCATTACCAGTGTCTAGACAGTAATTGCTTTCTAATGGGTGTACCAAAATTTAGGTGAGCAAATAATAATAATAATAATCATTTTTAAACAAATCTTGGAAATTGACCTAAAATATATCTTATTTACGAATATAAATGGTGTGTACCAGGAAACGACATATATCTGTTTCAATAAAATCAATACAGATAACTATATCCGTCACAAAGATGATATCATTGTGCTTTGCCTTAGATGCCTCGGAGGTGATAAATTAATCTTATGTGTGGCGTTTTTGAATTGCGAGCAAAACATATTCGTTTTTCCGCGGCAGACAATGTGTCTGCTAGGTAAATGAACTTGTTATGTTCATGGCGTCGAGATAGAGATTAACTTTCGCTACCGCATTCACTAGTAAACAAGTGCAGTTTTTGTTTAAAACCAGCGAGAGATTGGTGCTCGATAGGTAAGCGTATTGTAGGCTACGAAATCATCTGTTTCTGTCATTTCAAATCTGTATATATATATATATATATATATATATATATATATATATATATATATATATATATATATATATATATGAGTTAACATTATTTACGCGAAATTAAAATCGAACCTTGTGTGTTATTCGCTTTAAATGCAGTTTTATTTAACCGCAGCATAAAATTAATTACAAATCCGATTTGCGTTATGCCGAAAGTAATTAACTTTAACTTCGATTCCAACGTTTTTCAAATTTAATTTGAAAGAAACTTTTCAGGGCAGCTTCATTGTCAAAAACGAATGTACAAATTTCGGCCTTTGTAATTTGTTTCTAATAATCAAAGTCATGCCAATTCAAGACATATACTATGGGACAAAAATGAAGCAACTTTTAACACGGAAATCAATAACCCTGTAATTCAAAAAGTGTTAGTCCGGATATTCTGTAACAATTTATTTCAATACACTTCACTTTAGCGAAAAAGGTAAAGCAACTTTTGAAAGAACAATATTTCATTTCATTTAAATAATAAAAAACAAGAAATATGGTTGCAGGATTTTAACACCATTAACCATTTACAGATTTTCTTAATAATTAATAGGATATGCGGTCAATTACAGACTGTTGATTAATTTGAAGTTCCACCTTTTCCCAAAGGATCTGAATGGGATTAAAACAGACACCGGACTGTACATAATTTTTCTGGAACTACTTCTGAAAAAGACCAGCTGAATGTTTCGGTTCATTTTCTTGCTGAAACATAAATCGCAGCAGCATCTCGCACTCAACATTTTGAAGTATATCCCTGTATACCAGTCTCTCCATAATCCCATCTATTAAGTGTAATAAACACACTAGCTTTTTTATGCTTCATTGTTGGCGTAACACACGTTAAATCTAGTACTAACTGATGCCAAGACAATTTAAACACCAATGGTTTCTTGACTGGAGCTTTCCTATAAAGTTTCGCCTCAACTAATCGTCCTCGCACTAACTTGCAGTTCAGGCATTTGAGCAATTATCCTTGGTCTTGACATCCATGGATCACTTTAAGAAATTCTTTTAATTAATTCAAAATCAATTAAAATGTTTTCCAATGGCAAATTGAACTGCTTAGAAATATCAATTTTAGACATTCTTCTAAAAAGGCATTGACTACCATTTGCTACGGGGAGATTTTTCAATAACAAAAAAGTTTTTGTAAAGACGGACTCTTGCTAAAATCTGTTAATGTTTAAAATTTCTGCTTAGCTGCTGCTTTAGCGTTGAAATCTTTTACGTACAACATTTAGTTTCAGATAAATTTTAATCAACTTTATTTTTTCGTATGGTCCATGAAAAAACTATACCGTGTATTAAATACCATTTGTTAGTCCGAATACAATACAATACATGAGATAATATGATTCTGCATTGTTCAAATCACAAAAAAGAGTTTTTATTATGCTTTCAAAGATTTGGTGAAGTAAGCGCTGACATTATAAATAACACAAATGAAGTAATAGCTAAATAGATATGTCACATCATATGTTATTCATTAAACTTACTCTACAAAAAATTAAATTTTAAGGAATGTTCACACAAGTCACCATTATTTTCTTAACACTGACAATACCTTGTAACTGTCGACTATAGGACTATAGAATTAGTGTCCTCCGTTGACCTTCAATCTCAAAAACTCCCCATATAAAAAAATCGAGTACCAGGAGTATAAGGAAAGGGCCTATTAAAGGCGTTCGAAAAATCCCAACCCACGTATTACACCCAAAACGATGTTGATGGTGAACTCGAGGATTCCATTCCATTATTTGTTACCATACTTTCGTTGGATCAAATAATCTTATGGGAAAGTGTTCATCCTTCTGATACTTCGCAATATTTTCTTCGCTTTTCTCATCACCAAGGGGAAAATTTTTGTTTTCTAATTTTTTTTCTAAAATGAGCACTAAATTTCGCAGATGATTACTTATTCTTTATTGCAGAGTTTATTTCTGGATAAAACTGGTATCGTTAATGCACCACACTACTAAAGATTTTTAGTCAATCTTCTCTCCGGGTAGTTATTTAAATACATACAGCCAACGTGAATAGCTTTATTACAGCATAAGATATAACATTGTAGCCTAACTTCTCCTCAAGTGAAAAAGCATGTTCCGTTTTGTATAGCAAAAAAGAACCATAAGTATTTGGACATTTTCTCAACGCCACCATGCTAGCACCTACCGAAAATTTAATAAAAACCCTTTTTAGTGATAGTGTGACCGTTTGAAAAAATAAAGTTGAAGACGATTTCAATAAAACGTGGAAGTTACATTTTTTCAACGCTATCTTGTAGATCTTAAAAATGGAAAAAGTGGCCACTTTGAATAATCAACACGGTTGTAAGTGGCATATGCATCTAGGTGTCTTTGCTTCAAAATTGTCTTATTTTCCCCCCATTTAGGCAACTCGATTTTTTCACTTATTTAAATGAAAAGCGAATTTGTGAGACCGGTATACAAGAACAATTTAATAATGAAGGTATTTGGCTTTATTCTCTGTAAAAAAATTGCGTTGATACTTTGTCCAAATTTAATTAATCTACAGTGTGCCCTAGTTGACAAATATACACCCTTGTTAAATCTTTGTTTATGGCTCGATTTTGATAATTTCTTTTTTTTTGGATAGGTGTCTGAAAAATGCACTAAAACCTTGTTTTGCTTATTGCTTCAACTTGAAGTCGTGGCCAACTGAGACTAATTAACAAAGGAGAGAGAAGAGAGAAGAACTCTTTGGGATTTAAAAAAAATAAATTGGCACACGAATTCTTATTCAGAAGTACTTAGAACCCAACCATACAAATTTTTATAATGTTTCAATACAGGGCGTTTGAAATATCGTTTGCGCCCCGCTTAAGAATGTACATAGTTTTAAAATCTTTTATTACGGTTTGGTTTTGATACTTTTTTTTTGTTGCACAGATCTCGCAAAAACGCACCAAAAACCTTATGTTTCTTATTACGTCAGCCTGAAGTCATGGTTAACTGGGACTAATTTTTGATGTCAAATGTCAAAATGGGCTATTAGGTATTTCTTTAAGAATAGAGTGTCAACGAATTTTTATTCAGGAGTACATAAAACCTAACTATACTAATTTCCATGAAGTTCGAATACAGGGTGGCTCAATTTTGATAATTCTTTTTTGTTGGATATATTTCACTGAAAGATAGTAAAGATTTCCTTAAAATTAAATATGATTGGAGAGGATTAGATATGAAATAAGCAGACTTTTACAACGCTGTATTTTTTTAATTAAAAAGGATTTTTAATTCTCATCTAATAAGGAAAATAACAAACATATCAAAATTGATTGACGTCGGCACATATACTTTGTAAAACCAAGTTTGCCATGGAGAAGCGAACAGTCAACAGTCAAATTCACTTGCTAATTTATAATTTAATTTTGTTTACATCTTTCGAATACTAAGATTTATTAAGACTAAAAAATGAACGTCTCTTAAAAAGTATTTGTTATCATTATTTTTGAAATTTGTATAGTCAAAGTTTGTAAGATCTTAAAATCACTTACAAAATAATCGTTATTTACAAGGTTTACAATATTTAATTTTTTAAAACATTAAAAACTTTGGTCACTGTTCTAGTGACTTTTAGGTAGTCCTGAACACGAATCTGTTGTCATTTTCAATTTGAAAGAATTTCTTCGCGATTTTCCGCAAAAAGGATTAACAAAATTGAGCCATAAATAAACATTCTACAGGAGTAATGCTTAAACGAGGCCCCCGAGACATTTCAAACAAACTGTATTCGAACCTTATGGAAAATAGTATAGTTCGGTTTTATGTAATCCTGAATAAGAATTCGTTGGCACTTTATTTTTAAAAAAATCGCTAATAGCCCTTCTCGATATTTGACATCAAAAATTAGTTCCAATTTGCCAATTTATTTTTTTTTAAATAGTACCTCTCTCTTCTCTCTCTTTTGTAAAACAGTCTCAGTTGACCATGGCTTTAAGTTGAAGCAATAAGCAAAACAAGGTTTTAATGCATTTTTTAGAGACCTGTCCAACAAAAAACATTATCAAAAACGAATAATAAACAAAGGTTTTACAAGTCGGACACACTGTATACAGTTTTTATTTATTTAAATAACTACAGCAAGGGTAACCTCAGTAGACCACAGATAATACAAGGTGTTTTATATTAAAAATTAAAGTTTTAAAGTAACATTAGCACTAATACATAAATGAACACATTTCCAAAGCACCTTTTTACGTAGAATTTAACCTTTTTAGTACATTTTTTTAAACTAATAGTTTGTTCAATAGAAAAATCGATTTTTGTATGGAACATAATTTTTGATCTCTTCAAAACACGAAATAAAACTTGGCCCATTTTCACAGTTTTTTAGAAATGTTATAGCAATTTTTAAAAACCCATTTTAATTTTTAACGAGTCACGCCTATAATTTTTCGTCGGCCTATCTTAATATTCCCGCTAAATGGCGGGATTCAAATTTATTAGGAATAATTTTTTTTTTCATTTAAATCCAAAACCCGGGTTACGTATTCATTTTCCCGATGAATTAAGCCCCGACGTTTTATTAATCGTTCGAGGGATGACGCGGGGCCCAATTTAAAATTATAATCGGACACAATTTATACTGAATCCAATTTGGCCCAGGAAAAATCACTTTTCTATCATCTTTGTTAAACTCGGTTGTGTCGCGCAACGCCGTAAATCTGGGGTAAAGGAATTGCTTTTAGACGAGGGCGATGCGAAATTGGAAGGTATACGAAAGAAACTGGATCGTTTCTCAACTTTGGTCGACACTCAAAAGCGTGCAATCACGCAATTTCCGGCGAAATGGCCGCTACAGATGTTCTTTAAGGTTGGCGCAACAAAAAGCTAGCCTTAAGTTTCGCACTTAAGGCAGTGCTGAGGTCGTAGCTATGGCTTATGGCCAAAAAAAAAGATATTTCACCGATGTGAAAAGAATGATCAAAATTGAGCCGTAAACAAACATTCTACAGGAGTAATGCTTAAACGACGCCACCGGGACATTTCAATCACCCTGTATTCGAACTTTATGGAAATTAGTATAGTTCGGTTTTATGTAATCCTGAATAAGAATTCGTGGACACTTTATTTTTAATTTAATTTAATTAATTTATTTAATTTAATTAATTTAATTAATTTAATTAATTTAATTAAATTTGGCCATAAATTTTTATTGCAAAAACTCAATTTGAAATGTTAATGATATAAGTAGTTAGAACTCCAAATAATTTCTCAAAAAACTTAATAGTTCATATTTAAATATTCCTTAAGTACCCCTTCTCTCTTCGATCGCCAGCGGGGTGGAGGGCTCGGTACAAACCGGGAACACCACCTCGATGACACACCGCCCCAGACATAAGAGTGGGGCGGAAAAAAAGGTGGGCGAAGAAGAAGAGACTCGCCGTGACGGTTTCGGAATCGCAGACGGGCTCTCTTCCGGCGCCCAACGGAGGCCTCCATAGGGGGCACACCGGAAACGGCAGGCGGGAAGCGGAAAAGAAAAATGGGAGAGACCACCCAGGTTGGGGCACCTGCCGAGGTCGGCGGCCGACACGGGGCCCGGCGAAAGCTGGGCCCAGGAAAGGCGAGCCGTCCCGGGGGGGCTCTGAGAGGGGGGCTCGGTCCTATGCACAAGCGGTGGCGGGGGGGCCTGAACTGGTGGTGGACCTCAGAGGACAGGAAACTGACCTGTCTTCCGAAGACCTACTGCGGTTCATAGGGTCTCTTAACCTCCGCATAAGCATGTATATCATGCAGGGGGTGCAATACAACCTTCCCCGGATACGCTCGGTTAGGCTGTGGAGGAGCCACATCCTGATCGAGATGATGGATGAAGAAACCAGGGAGTGGGTTCGCAGGGAGCTGATCAACGTCAGGCCCTGGGGGCTCGCAAACCTGGTGGAGGTCGATCCGGAAGGATTGAGACTGAGAAGGGCGGCGATCTGGATTCCGGGACTGGGGGTGGGTGTCTCGAACGAGGCACTAGTCCGCTGCCTGGCAGCTCAGAATGGCCTAGATTGCCGTGCCTGGAGGGTCTGGCAGAGGACGGAGGATGCAAGGGACACAAGGTTGATGGTGGGCGTGGACGAGAAATCGGCAAGCGCCATCACGGCTAAGGGCTCACTTCTCTTCTGCCTGGCGACTCAGGTTAAAGTGAACCTGGCGGCGCCGAAGCCGCAGGGTGATGAGATCGCCGCGGGGGGCTCACACGAAGAGGGCTCGTCCATGGAGGTTGGGGGGCTTGTCGGAGAGGCGGCGCCCAAGCCTTCTGTGGAGGAGACCTCCGGATGGCCCTCCGAGGAAGCGAGAACCGAGGAGGTTTTTCGGATGGAAGTTGACCGGGGAATCCCATCAAGGTCCACCAGTCAGGAAGCGGAAGCGGAAGCGGAAGAAGGGCTCGGGCTCGGATTCGGGCTGAGGCTAGCATCGTGACCCGCAGGTGGTATTCCCGTAATAACATCTTCACGGGGATATTACAGATTAACCTGCAACACAGCAGGGCTGCAACGGCAAACTTATGCAGGAAAATTTCGGAGGGCGGTACATCCATTGTACTGATCCAAGAGCCCTGGATTGTAAAATCAAGGGTTAGGGGCTTATCTCTGGGAGGATCGATGCTGCATAGTGTCGACTCCTTAGAGGGCGGTCCCAGGGCCTGTATTTTAACCATGGGGCTGGAGGCCTTTTTCCTAAGGGACAAGGCGTCCAGGGACCTGGTTCCAATTCTGGTCAGATCCCCCACTCGGGACGGCATGAGGGAGGTAGTGGTCGCCTCTGCGTACTTTCCAGGTGACCGCAGCTGTCCTCCGCAGGAGATCAGTGACTTGGTCTCCTACTGCAAGGAGGCAAATCTTCCTCTTTTGATTGGCTGTGACAGCAATGCTCACCACGTCTTGTGGGGCAGCGCGGTAACCAATAGAAGGGGGGGAGACCTCGTGGAGTTCATGGCCTCTGCAGGGCTGCAGGTGGCCAACAGAGGGGTAGAACCCACGTTTTTCACGACGGGTCGGAGCTCGCTCATAGATGTAACACTTTGTACCAGGGCTCTGCTCCCGGAAATAACTGGGTGGTGTGTCTGTGGGGAAGACTCTATGTCGGACCATAGATACATCACCTTTGGGTTGGAGATGGGTGTTCGGGAACCCGTTAGATTTAGGAACCCCCGGGCAACAAACTGGGAACTCTATAGAGAGGAGCTCGCTTGGCGCCTAGGGGGCTTACCACGGAAACACCGGACAATGGAGGAGATTGATGAGGCCGCCGACCGAGTCAGCTCCGCTATGATACGGGCGTTCGAGAAAAGCTGCCCTGACACAGAGGAGCATAGGGCGGTGAGGACTCCTTGGTGGAGCTTTTCCCTGGAGCGTCTCAGGAGGAAAGTGCGGAGGCTGTTCAATACAGCGAGCAGCAGCAACCAAGGTGCGGACTGGGATCTCTATAGGGAGGTCCGCAGACAGTACAAAAAATAACTACAGGCATCACAGAGGAGGGCCAGGAGGGGCTACTGCGACGGAGTAATGAATACCCCGGACGCGGCTAGGCTCCTTAGAGTACTCAGAAGTGACCCTGCGGGAAGACTGGAAGTGGTCCGCAGGACCGGCGGTGGCTACACAGCGGGACCAGCGGACACACTACAACAGTTGCTGAACACGCACTTCCCAGGGTCCGCTGATCCGGACACAGGGGGAATATTGAAACCGAGGGTCGTCTTGGATGCGACTACGCCACGGCAAGGGGGGTGCTTACCCATAGTAGGCTGAGGTGGGCTATTGACAGCTTTGGCCCCTTTAAGTCGGCGGGCGGGGATAGAGTATTTCCGGCTCTGCTGCAAAGGGACGGAGGTCTCCTGACCAGCCCGCTGATGGACCTGTTCAGGGGGTACGTGCCCGGGCTGTGGAGACACAGCAGGGTGGTATTCATTCCCAAGGTAGGGAAGAGTGACTACACGGACCCGAAGTCGTACCGGCCCATTTGCCTCACCAGCTTCATTATGAAGACTCTGGAGAGACTGGTGGACCGGTATCTGAGGGACTGGGTGGAGCTGGAGGCCCCTTTAGAGCCAACTCAGCATGCGTCCCGAAGTTGCGGGTCTGTGGGCTCAGCTCTTCACCATCTGACTTCCAGGTTGGAGGAGGGTATGGGCTCGGGACGGCTGTCGGTGTGCGTGTTCGCTGACATCGAAGGGGCATTCAATAACACAGCCCTGTACTCGATCTGCAGGGCGGTTGAGAGTACTGGAGTGGGGACGGCCATTGTAAGGTGGATCCGCTCCATGCTAACCGACCGGAGGGTCGAGGCAAGACTGGGTGGGGAGCAGGTCTCCATCGGTTCATCACAGGGTTGTCCACAGGGCGGGGTCTTGTCCCCGTTCCTGTGGTGCCAAGTGGTGAACGAGATATTGCATATTCTGAGGGAAGAACACGGGGTCAATTCTCAGGCATATGCAGACGACCTTGTGATAATGACACAGGGGACGGACGTGAGGAGGATGAACGGGGCATTGGCATGATTCTCACAATGGTCCCTGGACAGCAAGTTGGCTGTCAATCCTGGCAAGGTGGAGATGGTCATCTTCACTAAAAAAAGGAAGATGGAGTGCAACCTCAACATTTCGGTGGATGGGGTGCCTCTTTCTGCAAGCGGAAGTGTCAAGTACTTGGGCGTATGGTTGGACTCTAAGTTGACCTTCCAGGAACATATAAGATCAAGGACCAGGTCGGCCTTTGGAGCTCTGTGGGCGTGCCGGAGAGCGGTAGGGGGCACTTGGGGCCTGGGGCCGAAGATCATGCAGTGGATATACGGTACCATGGTGGTGCCTATGCTCACGCATGGGGCAGTGGCATGGTGGCCGGGGACCAAAAGAGCCTGAGCAAGGCTAGTTCTTGACAAACTGCAGAGATTGGCTTGCCTCTGCATAACGGACGCCATGAGAACGGCGCCCACGAGGGCCCTAGAGGCTCTGGTGGGGTTGCCCTCTCTGGCGGATCGGGTGTCGATGGAGTCGGCCAGGACAGCTGTGAGGCTGGCGACCTGCGGGCTCTGGGAGGGAGGGAACCTTCAATCGGGGTCCGTACGACATTTTAGAGGGCTGTCGCGGGGATCGCGGGGTCATGGGCATGCCGAGTTACGTCATGATCCCCGAGATGACCTTCTTTGACAAATTGACCTTTCTCTTTCCATCAAGGGAAGATTGGAGAGAGGGCAGAGTCGGTTCCTGGGATGAACTTGTCTGGTACACGGACGGGTCCAGAATGGGAGATCTGGCCGGAGCTGAAACGTACTGCGAGACAACGGGATCGAGATTGTCGGTCCCTCTGGGTCAGTACTGCACTGTGTTTCAGGTGAAAATTTTCGCTTTATTGATGGCGGCCAGAGAGGTGCTTCGGCTCAATCACGGGAGCAGGAGAGTCTTCTTCTGCTCGGATCGTAGGGCTGCACTCATGGCGCTGAAAGGAGTGCAAAGGGGTACTGAGGAGGGTGGCTGAGGAGAGAAAGGTCACGTTGGTCTGGGTCCCGGGTCACACCGGTATACGGGGCAATGAGGCAGCGGACGCCTTAGCCAGAGAGGGCTCCTCGCATAGGCATATAGGGCCAGAGCCTCGCTTGGGGATCGCCCCGTGTGTGAGGCGGGGAGCTCTCGAGGCCTGGGCGAGAGACCGGGCCGCGAGGGGCTGGAGAGTTGCTCCGAGAATGAGGCAAGCGAGGCTTATGATAGATGGGCCCGCCTTTCCTCGGACCAGGGAGCTGCTTAGACTGACCTATTAAAGGCGTTCGAAAAATCCCAACCCACGTATTACACCCAAAACGATGTTGATGGTGAACTCGAGGATTCCATTCCATTATTTGTTACCATACTTTCGTTGGATCAAATAATCTTATGGGAAAGTGTTCATCCTTCTGATACTTCGCAATATTTTCTTCGCTTTTCTCATCACCAAGGGGAAAATTTTTGTTTTCTAATTTTTTTTCTAAAATGAGCACTAAATTTCGCAGATAATTACTTATTCTTTATTGCAGAGTTTATTTCTGGATAAAACTGGTATCGTTAATGCACCACACTACTAAAGATTTTTAGTCAATCTTCTCTCCGGGTAGTTATTTAAATACATACAGCCAACGTGAATAGCTTTATTACAGCATAAGATATAACATTGTAGCCTAACTTCTCCTCAAGTGAAAAAGCATGTTCCGTTTTGTATAGCAAAAAAGAACCATAAGTATTTGGACATTTTCTCAACGCCACCATGCTAGCACCTACCGAAAATTTAATAAAAACCCTTTTTAGTGATAGTGTGACCGTTTGAAAAAATAAAGTTGAAGACGATTTCAATAAAACGTGGAAGTTACATTTTTTCAACGCTATCTTGTAGATCTTAAAAATGGAAAAAGTGGCCACTTTGAATAATCAACACGGTTGTAAGTGGCATATGCATCTAGGTGTCTTTGCTTCAAAATTGTCTTATTTTCCCCCCATTTAGGCAACTCGATTTTTTCACTTATTTAAATGAAAAGCGAATTTGTGAGACCGGTATACAAGAACAATTTAATAATGAAGGTATTTGGCTTTATTCTCTGTAAAAAAATTGCGTTGATACTTTGTCCAAATTTAATTAATCTACAGTGTGCCCTAGTTGACAAATATACACCCTTGTTAAATCTTTGTTTATGGCTCGATTTTGATAATTTCTTTTTTTTTGGATAGGTGTCTGAAAAATGCACTAAAACCTTGTTTTGCTTATTGCTTCAACTTGAAGTCGTGGCCAACTGAGACTAATTAACAAAGGAGAGAGAAGAGAGAAGAACTCTTTGGGATTTAAAAAAAATAAATTGGCACACGAATTCTTATTCAGAAGTACTTAGAACCCAACCATACAAATTTTTATAATGTTTCAATACAGGGCGTTTGAAATATCGTTTGCGCCCCGCTTAAGAATGTACATAGTTTTAAAATCTTTTATTACGGTTTGGTTTTGATACTTTTTTTTTGTTGCACAGATCTCGCAAAAACGCACCAAAAACCTTATGTTTCTTATTACGTCAGCCTGAAGTCATGGTTAACTGGGACTAATTTTTGATGTCAAATGTCAAAATGGGCTATTAGGTATTTCTTTAAGAATAGAGTGTCAACGAATTTTTATTCAGGAGTACATAAAACCTAACTATACTAATTTCCATGAAGTTCGAATACAGGGTGGCTCAATTTTGATAATTCTTTTTTGTTGGATATATTTCACTGAAAGATAGTAAAGATTTCCTTAAAATTAAATATGATTGGAGAGGATTAGATATGAAATAAGCAGACTTTTACAACGCTGTATTTTTTTAATTAAAAAGGATTTTTAATTCTCATCTAATAAGGAAAATAACAAACATATCAAAATTGATTGACGTCGGCACATATACTTTGTAAAACCAAGTTTGCCATGGAGAAGCGAACAGTCAACAGTCAAATTCACTTGCTAATTTATAATTTAATTTTGTTTACATCTTTCGAATACTAAGATTTATTAAGACTAAAAAATGAACGTCTCTTAAAAAGTATTTGTTATCATTATTTTTGAAATTTGTATAGTCAAAGTTTGTAAGATCTTAAAATCACTTACAAAATAATCGTTATTTACAAGGTTTACAATATTTAATTTTTTAAAACATTAAAAACTTTGGTCACTGTTCTAGTGACTTTTAGGTAGTCCTGAACACGAATCTGTTGTCATTTTCAATTTGAAAGAATTTCTTCGCGATTTTCCGCAAAAAGGATTAACAAAATTGAGCCATAAATAAACATTCTACAGGAGTAATGCTTAAACGAGGCCCCCGAGACATTTCAAACAAACTGTATTCGAACCTTATGGAAAATAGTATAGTTCGGTTTTATGTAATCCTGAATAAGAATTCGTTGGCACTTTATTTTTAAAAAAATCGCTAATAGCCCTTCTCGATATTTGACATCAAAAATTAGTTCCAATTTGCCAATTTATTTTTTTTTAAATAGTACCTCTCTCTTCTCTCTCTTTTGTAAAACAGTCTCAGTTGACCATGGCTTTAAGTTGAAGCAATAAGCAAAACAAGGTTTTAATGCATTTTTTAGAGACCTGTCCAACAAAAAACATTATCAAAAACGAATAATAAACAAAGGTTTTACAAGTCGGACACACTGTATACAGTTTTTATTTATTTAAATAACTACAGCAAGGGTAACCTCAGTAGACCACAGATAATACAAGGTGTTTTATATTAAAAATTAAAGTTTTAAAGTAACATTAGCACTAATACATAAATGAACACATTTCCAAAGCACCTTTTTACGTAGAATTTAACCTTTTTAGTACATTTTTTTAAACTAATAGTTTGTTCAATAGAAAAATCGATTTTTGTATGGAACATAATTTTTGATCTCTTCAAAACACGAAATAAAACTTGGCCCATTTTCACAGTTTTTTAGAAATGTTATAGCAATTTTTAAAAACCCATTTTAATTTTTAACGAGTCACGCCTATAATTTTTCGTCGGCCTATCTTAATATTCCCGCTAAATGGCGGGATTCAAATTTATTAGGAATAATTTTTTTTTTCATTTAAATCCAAAACCCGGGTTACGTATTCATTTTCCCGATGAATTAAGCCCCGACGTTTTATTAATCGTTCGAGGGATGACGCGGGGCCCAATTTAAAATTATAATCGGACACAATTTATACTGAATCCAATTTGGCCCAGGAAAAATCACTTTTCTATCATCTTTGTTAAACTCGGTTGTGTCGCGCAACGCCGTAAATCTGGGGTAAAGGAATTGCTTTTAGACGAGGGCGATGCGAAATTGGAAGGTATACGAAAGAAACTGGATCGTTTCTCAACTTTGGTCGACACTCAAAAGCGTGCAATCACGCAATTTCCGGCGAAATGGCCGCTACAGATGTTCTTTAAGGTTGGCGCAACAAAAAGCTAGCCTTAAGTTTCGCACTTAAGGCAGTGCTGAGGTCGTAGCTATGGCTTATGGCCAAAAAAAAAGATATTTCACCGATGTGAAAAGAATGATCAAAATTGAGCCGTAAACAAACATTCTACAGGAGTAATGCTTAAACGACGCCACCGGGACATTTCAATCACCCTGTATTCGAACTTTATGGAAATTAGTATAGTTCGGTTTTATGTAATCCTGAATAAGAATTCGTGGACACTTTATTTTTAATTTAATTTAATTAATTTATTTAATTTAATTAATTTAATTAATTTAATTAATTTAATTAAATTTGGCCATAAATTTTTATTGCAAAAACTCAATTTGAAATGTTAATGATATAAGTAGTTAGAACTCCAAATAATTTCTCAAAAAACTTAATAGTTCATATTTAAATATTCCTTAAGTACCCCTTCTCTCTTCGATCGCCAGCGGGGTGGAGGGCTCGGTACAAACCGGGAACACCACCTCGATGACACACCGCCCCAGACATAAGAGTGGGGCGGAAAAAAAGGTGGGCGAAGAAGAAGAGACTCGCCGTGACGGTTTCGGAATCGCAGACGGGCTCTCTTCCGGCGCCCAACGGAGGCCTCCATAGGGGGCACACCGGAAACGGCAGGCGGGAAGCGGAAAAGAAAAATGGGAGAGACCACCCAGGTTGGGGCACCTGCCGAGGTCGGCGGCCGACACGGGGCCCGGCGAAAGCTGGGCCCAGGAAAGGCGAGCCGTCCCGGGGGGGCTCTGAGAGGGGGGCTCGGTCCTATGCACAAGCGGTGGCGGGGGGGCCTGAACTGGTGGTGGACCTCAGAGGACAGGAAACTGACCTGTCTTCCGAAGACCTACTGCGGTTCATAGGGTCTCTTAACCTCCGCATAAGCATGTATATCATGCAGGGGGTGCAATACAACCTTCCCCGGATACGCTCGGTTAGGCTGTGGAGGAGCCACATCCTGATCGAGATGATGGATGAAGAAACCAGGGAGTGGGTTCGCAGGGAGCTGATCAACGTCAGGCCCTGGGGGCTCGCAAACCTGGTGGAGGTCGATCCGGAAGGATTGAGACTGAGAAGGGCGGCGATCTGGATTCCGGGACTGGGGGTGGGTGTCTCGAACGAGGCACTAGTCCGCTGCCTGGCAGCTCAGAATGGCCTAGATTGCCGTGCCTGGAGGGTCTGGCAGAGGACGGAGGATGCAAGGGACACAAGGTTGATGGTGGGCGTGGACGAGAAATCGGCAAGCGCCATCACGGCTAAGGGCTCACTTCTCTTCTGCCTGGCGACTCAGGTTAAAGTGAACCTGGCGGCGCCGAAGCCGCAGGGTGATGAGATCGCCGCGGGGGGCTCACACGAAGAGGGCTCGTCCATGGAGGTTGGGGGGCTTGTCGGAGAGGCGGCGCCCAAGCCTTCTGTGGAGGAGACCTCCGGATGGCCCTCCGAGGAAGCGAGAACCGAGGAGGTTTTTCGGATGGAAGTTGACCGGGGAATCCCATCAAGGTCCACCAGTCAGGAAGCGGAAGCGGAAGCGGAAGAAGGGCTCGGGCTCGGATTCGGGCTGAGGCTAGCATCGTGACCCGCAGGTGGTATTCCCGTAATAACATCTTCACGGGGATATTACAGATTAACCTGCAACACAGCAGGGCTGCAACGGCAAACTTATGCAGGAAAATTTCGGAGGGCGGTACATCCATTGTACTGATCCAAGAGCCCTGGATTGTAAAATCAAGGGTTAGGGGCTTATCTCTGGGAGGATCGATGCTGCATAGTGTCGACTCCTTAGAGGGCGGTCCCAGGGCCTGTATTTTAACCATGGGGCTGGAGGCCTTTTTCCTAAGGGACAAGGCGTCCAGGGACCTGGTTCCAATTCTGGTCAGATCCCCCACTCGGGACGGCATGAGGGAGGTAGTGGTCGCCTCTGCGTACTTTCCAGGTGACCGCAGCTGTCCTCCGCAGGAGATCAGTGACTTGGTCTCCTACTGCAAGGAGGCAAATCTTCCTCTTTTGATTGGCTGTGACAGCAATGCTCACCACGTCTTGTGGGGCAGCGCGGTAACCAATAGAAGGGGGGGAGACCTCGTGGAGTTCATGGCCTCTGCAGGGCTGCAGGTGGCCAACAGAGGGGTAGAACCCACGTTTTTCACGACGGGTCGGAGCTCGCTCATAGATGTAACACTTTGTACCAGGGCTCTGCTCCCGGAAATAACTGGGTGGTGTGTCTGTGGGGAAGACTCTATGTCGGACCATAGATACATCACCTTTGGGTTGGAGATGGGTGTTCGGGAACCCGTTAGATTTAGGAACCCCCGGGCAACAAACTGGGAACTCTATAGAGAGGAGCTCGCTTGGCGCCTAGGGGGCTTACCACGGAAACACCGGACAATGGAGGAGATTGATGAGGCCGCCGACCGAGTCAGCTCCGCTATGATACGGGCGTTCGAGAAAAGCTGCCCTGACACAGAGGAGCATAGGGCGGTGAGGACTCCTTGGTGGAGCTTTTCCCTGGAGCGTCTCAGGAGGAAAGTGCGGAGGCTGTTCAATACAGCGAGCAGCAGCAACCAAGGTGCGGACTGGGATCTCTATAGGGAGGTCCGCAGACAGTACAAAAAATAACTACAGGCATCACAGAGGAGGGCCAGGAGGGGCTACTGCGACGGAGTAATGAATACCCCGGACGCGGCTAGGCTCCTTAGAGTACTCAGAAGTGACCCTGCGGGAAGACTGGAAGTGGTCCGCAGGACCGGCGGTGGCTACACAGCGGGACCAGCGGACACACTACAACAGTTGCTGAACACGCACTTCCCAGGGTCCGCTGATCCGGACACAGGGGGAATATTGAAACCGAGGGTCGTCTTGGATGCGACTACGCCACGGCAAGGGGGGTGCTTACCCATAGTAGGCTGAGGTGGGCTATTGACAGCTTTGGCCCCTTTAAGTCGGCGGGCGGGGATAGAGTATTTCCGGCTCTGCTGCAAAGGGACGGAGGTCTCCTGACCAGCCCGCTGATGGACCTGTTCAGGGGGTACGTGCCCGGGCTGTGGAGACACAGCAGGGTGGTATTCATTCCCAAGGTAGGGAAGAGTGACTACACGGACCCGAAGTCGTACCGGCCCATTTGCCTCACCAGCTTCATTATGAAGACTCTGGAGAGACTGGTGGACCGGTATCTGAGGGACTGGGTGGAGCTGGAGGCCCCTTTAGAGCCAACTCAGCATGCGTCCCGAAGTTGCGGGTCTGTGGGCTCAGCTCTTCACCATCTGACTTCCAGGTTGGAGGAGGGTATGGGCTCGGGACGGCTGTCGGTGTGCGTGTTCGCTGACATCGAAGGGGCATTCAATAACACAGCCCTGTACTCGATCTGCAGGGCGGTTGAGAGTACTGGAGTGGGGACGGCCATTGTAAGGTGGATCCGCTCCATGCTAACCGACCGGAGGGTCGAGGCAAGACTGGGTGGGGAGCAGGTCTCCATCGGTTCATCACAGGGTTGTCCACAGGGCGGGGTCTTGTCCCCGTTCCTGTGGTGCCAAGTGGTGAACGAGATATTGCATATTCTGAGGGAAGAACACGGGGTCAATTCTCAGGCATATGCAGACGACCTTGTGATAATGACACAGGGGACGGACGTGAGGAGGATGAACGGGGCATTGGCATGATTCTCACAATGGTCCCTGGACAGCAAGTTGGCTGTCAATCCTGGCAAGGTGGAGATGGTCATCTTCACTAAAAAAAGGAAGATGGAGTGCAACCTCAACATTTCGGTGGATGGGGTGCCTCTTTCTGCAAGCGGAAGTGTCAAGTACTTGGGCGTATGGTTGGACTCTAAGTTGACCTTCCAGGAACATATAAGATCAAGGACCAGGTCGGCCTTTGGAGCTCTGTGGGCGTGCCGGAGAGCGGTAGGGGGCACTTGGGGCCTGGGGCCGAAGATCATGCAGTGGATATACGGTACCATGGTGGTGCCTATGCTCACGCATGGGGCAGTGGCATGGTGGCCGGGGACCAAAAGAGCCTGAGCAAGGCTAGTTCTTGACAAACTGCAGAGATTGGCTTGCCTCTGCATAACGGACGCCATGAGAACGGCGCCCACGAGGGCCCTAGAGGCTCTGGTGGGGTTGCCCTCTCTGGCGGATCGGGTGTCGATGGAGTCGGCCAGGACAGCTGTGAGGCTGGCGACCTGCGGGCTCTGGGAGGGAGGGAACCTTCAATCGGGGTCCGTACGACATTTTAGAGGGCTGTCGCGGGGATCGCGGGGTCATGGGCATGCCGAGTTACGTCATGATCCCCGAGATGACCTTCTTTGACAAATTGACCTTTCTCTTTCCATCAAGGGAAGATTGGAGAGAGGGCAGAGTCGGTTCCTGGGATGAACTTGTCTGGTACACGGACGGGTCCAGAATGGGAGATCTGGCCGGAGCTGAAACGTACTGCGAGACAACGGGATCGAGATTGTCGGTCCCTCTGGGTCAGTACTGCACTGTGTTTCAGGTGAAAATTTTCGCTTTATTGATGGCGGCCAGAGAGGTGCTTTGGCTCAATCACGGGAGCAGGAGAGTCTTCTTCTGCTCGGATCGTAGGGCTGCACTCATGGCGCTGAAAGGAGTGCAAAGGGGTACTGAGGAGGGTGGCTGAGGAGAGAAAGGTCACGTTGGTCTGGGTCCCGGGTCACACCGGTATACGGGGCAATGAGGCAGCGGACGCCTTAGCCAGAGAGGGCTCCTCGCATAGGCATATAGGGCCAGAGCCTCGCTTGGGGATCGCCCCGTGTGTGAGGCGGGGAGCTCTCGAGGCCTGGGCGAGAGACCGGGCCGCGAGGGGCTGGAGAGTTGCTCCGAGAATGAGGCAAGCGAGGCTTATGATAGATGGGCCCGCCTTTCCTCGGACCAGGGAGCTGCTTAGACTGACCAGAAGGGAGTGTAGGGCACTAACAGGGGCCTACACAGGACATTGCAGGCTTAGGAGGCATCTTTGCATGCTATGCATTGGAGACGACCCGGAGTGTAGGTGGTGCATGGAAGGGGAGGAGACCCCGTATCATCTGCTCACCGAGTGTCCTGCCTTGACATGGGCAAGATTGGGAGTCTTCGGAACGGCCCTGATCGATCCGAATTCAGTGCATCGTATTGGGCTAAAGGAGTTGCTGACCTTCTATAGGAGGGGCGGCATTCTGGGGGCACAACGGGCCCATATGGTAGCCTAAGCGCTTGGACGCCCGCGAGGGCGCCCCCCTTTAATACCAATACCAATACTAATACCAATACTCTCTTAAGTGTTCTGATAATATTGCTACTTTTTCTGACGACACTTTCCATAGGAATATAGTGTATGGGTACTTGTAATATACTTTTTCATGAGATGGACAATTAATTTACTTATAATCCTCCTGTTAACCAACTGAGGGCATTCAAAAATCGTACATCTTCTCCTAGAGGTGGTTTTCATAAGTTCAATGCGCTTGATAGGAGTGAAACATTTAGAAATGCGACTCTATTAATGAATCTAGGGGAGGGTGGGGCAAGGCGGCGTTTAACCATCAAGTCAAACTTTAACTAAATTTACCTAAATTTTGGCGAAGCTTCTGGCCATCGTGTCCCACTTTCCCCTATTTACAATGTTATATATAATAATTATAATTATTATTAAAAAGTATTTAATAAAAAAAAACGTTACTTATTAATAACAATAGAGTAGTTTTTTTAGAATTTTTAAGCGGTCCATTTTACCCCTGGTATTACGCAAAGGGCTAAAAATGTACAAATAATCAGAATTTATAATTGTTAGAAAATTGATGAATTTTTGAAGTGGGCCTCACTACCCGCTCCCCTATAGATAAATTTTCTTCTGGTCTCGCCCGGGAATAATAAAGTTCATAAAGTTTGGAAATTATATCGAAATGTATATCGTTTTTAAGGGTTTTGCATTTTAAGAAAACGTAGCAAATATTTTCTTTCCAATAGTCTATGAGCCCTATAACCAAGTTTCCCGTAGTTATACATAATTTTTCATAAGACGTTTTCATACCAGAGTAACAACGCTTAACAGAGACCAACTTAAGGACTATTTTCATTATCTTACTAATTTTCTGTATAAGCAAATTTCGATAAAATTAACAATATCTTTGTTGCTATCATATCCAGTCTATCCTTTGGTAGTTCACTTCATGTTTATTTCGTAAGATTCAAATAACCTCTGCGGATAACCATTGGTGTAGTCGTTTTTAGCTACATCAGACATCCCACAGGGATCTCATCTTCTCCCCTTATTTACTATTTATTATTTATGCCGAGGATCTTAAGACACGCACTTTTTGTAGCTCTCTGTTTCCCAAATTCAATAACTAAATAAGTAAAGCTCGTACATACAAGATGATTCATATTCACCACTTTTTCCAAGTTTAAACAGCTTCCAACGCCATTAAAAATAACTCCCACCTGCGCAGGTCTAAGAAAAGGTGACATTGCACCTTTGTTTTTGTCCTACAGGGGCTTTCTGAAAAGTTTGCATAACCTTTTTCCCTGTCTGCTCAAAAATTTTTTTCGTGATTTTCTTACAAGAAATTTAAACATACAAATTGTGAATTGGTACTTTGTATTCTAAATTGGTTAGGTTAGAGTTATATAACTCCCAAATTTGGTGCACTTCGCATACTTTCCGCATTATTACATTAGAAAGTAACTGAATAGACTATTTGCTATTTGAAAAAATAAATTAAACAATTTAAACCAAATTAACAAAGTTCTGAACAGAAAAACCAAATCTGCTATTTCTTTCATATTTTTTGCCTTATTTAAAAGGATATGTTTTAAAAAGAAACTGTTAGTTAGTTTAGTTTACTACGGATATTAATCGCTTATTCAATCTGGAAAGGATGTTCTCTGACTAAGCAACAAACCTATTTAAAAAGAAACAAACCTTACTTAATCTTCCATCGCGAAAATGAAAGCAAATGACAAAACGGATTCCTAGGTTATGATTCAGCTGTCAAACCGTCTACAAAAAATAAACTGCCCCAAATTTAATTACCCCTTGTTCCCTTCTACGGCCGTCTCCAAAATGTAGTGACGATGGGTTAATGTTGATAATGAAACCATTTACAGGTCGCAGATGTGGAATTTGACGAAGGATGAGAAAATCGTAACCTGTCCGAATTGCATAACCCCGGCGAAGACAAAGGTGACGTTTGTGGCTTACAAAAAGACCTTCTTGGCGTGCCTTTACTTGTTCCCGTTGATTATGTGCTTTCTACCGTTCGTAACGAAGAAATACAGGAGAGCCAAACATCGGTGCCGAGCTTGCGGGGCACACCTGGGCCAGTTCGAAGAGACCTGAGATGAGGTGCTTTTTTTTTCTTTGTTGGCGATTATTTATTTAAAATTATGACTCGAAAAATAAATCGATTGGTAAGACTGTCGTTTGTTTTCAACAAAAAATACAATTCTAAACGCGAAGTAGTTTTTCTTGTGATTACTCCATTCTAGAAATCAAAGGGAAACCTGAATCTTTTAATAATAATTTTCTTTGACAGCCTTATTTCCTAAAAATCAAAGAAAATCCAAAAGACCTTAAATATTTTTGCAGAAACGTGGAAGAGTTTGCAGTTACCACCAACCATAACACTAACGAATGTCTGTCGGAACGAATGGAAAGTATTGTAAATAGTTTTTCTCAGAAATATTCATAATCACTGTTTCAACGATTGCGAGACTTATCATTATCATTATCGAAAAACCAATGCCGTTCTTATTGCGAATCAGCATTTCCTTCGTATTGTCACCTCGACATTCTATTCTGACTTTATCCATTTAACCCTTAAAACGTAGAACATTTTTTTTACTCCTCTAAAACTCCCGCTTGATGTACAGCCACACATTCGCATAGTTTATTGCTTGAACTTCGTGTTTTCTGCGGCTTTCAGTAAATTTTACGTTTACATGGGCAATGGGTACAAGGTATAAAGCAAAAGCAAGAGCAATTTTATACATAGCGGTACTATTTCGTTGCCTTCCAACTCTTTGGTTGAGAGAATGTTTTACATCAATAAAGTGGTTCTATTTTCGGAAAACTGTGTAAATAATGAGTTAACCCAAATGTATAAAATTAAAAACAACACATAAACTAAGATCATTGAAAACACGTTACTAAAATTGACATTAAAAAAGGATTCTCGCAAATAAAAAAAATATTAGTGCTAATTCCTATGAAATCAGTTAACACCCGAAATAGGTATGTGTTTCTAACTACGAGGGTCGCTTGAAAAGTTTCCGACCTAACAATGATAACCAGACATTTTGTCTCAATTTTTTTACATCGTCTCCTCGTAACTCTATACACTTCCCCAGCGATGCTCCCATTTCTCTAACCCGTCCAGAGATGATTGCCACCTCATTTTTGTCCTCCGAGCGCAGTTTTCAGATGAGGGAACAAAAAGAATACGCTTGGTGATTTTTCGGTATCGGTTCTCCCTTTGCAGTCCACTGTTTTGACTATATTTTTGATTTGGGAGTATAATGGTGTATCCAAGTTTCAGCTACAGTAATCAGTCGGCGCCAAAACCCGGGTTTATTGCGCCTAAACTGCGCTAACAGAGGGTTGGAAACGTTCATTAGAACACGTTTTGGACAGATTTCTCATTCCTAAATCAAGATTTAGGCATGAGAAATAAAGGGTGACAAACACGTTCCTTGGACATTTTCATAACCTCTGCTACGTATCTCACTTTATTTTGATGGCCATTTAATACCATTTGATGAACTTTAGCAAGATTACCATCATTTCTTACAGTTTTTGGACGTCCCGAATGTTCATCATTTTCTAAGCTCTTACAACCACGTTTAAAAGCAACTGCCCAAAATTTCACTGTGGTAAATGACGGTGCAGAGTCCCCATACACAGAATCCGACGCAACTTTAATCTGCGTAGGCGTGTTGTTTTGCATTCGCTTCGCCTCACTCAAACGACTCTCAACTAAAAACCACGTGTCCAAAATGGCTGAAGCTTTGATAAATAATTATCCAGAAGTGCACACATACAATCACTACATTTTAGTTCACTACATTTTAGTAACTATTGCCGCCATCTTCAGGGTTGGAAACTTTTAAAGTGACCCTCGTATATAATGGGTGTTTTTTTTTTCGATGTATAAAACTTTAAGTTGGCATTACTGTTCAAGATGGCGACCGATTTAACAGCTGTCAGCTTAGCTTGGTTTGGCAATTCATCATGAATAGACTCACGCCTGCACAACGCTTGCAAATAGTGAAATTTTATTTCGAAAATAATGGTTCTGTGCGGAATACGTATCGCGCACTACGTCCATTTTATCGTCGACAAAATCGTCCATCAGAGCAGTTAATTCGATTAACCATGGAACTCGCACCACGTTTACTCTTATTGATAACTCGCATCCCCAGAGACGCCGTACGCTGCGTACAGAAGAAGCTATTGCTGCTGTAGAGCGTAGCATTGAGGAAGACCCGAATGAGTCCATCCACCATCGAGCACAGGAATTGTATCTGTGTCCATCCACTTTATGGTAGGTTTTGGGGAAGGATCTTGGTTTACGTGCTTACAAAATCCAACTCGTGCAAGAATTGAAGCCAAACGATCATCAAGTAAGGCGTAGATTCGTCGAATGGGCCCAAAACGAGATTGCCGTTGTTCCCGATTTTCATAAGCGAATTTTGTTTAGCGATGAAGCGCACTTCTGGTTGAATGGCTACGTCAACAAACTAAACTGCCCCATTTGGAGCGAAACTAATCCTCAAGTGTATGTCGAAACACCGTTACATCCAGAAAAACTGACTGTTTGGTGCGCTTTATGGACTAGTGGAATCATTGGTCCATACTTCTTCAAAAACGATGATGGCCAAAACGTTACAGTCAATGGTGATCGGTATTGAGCTATGATTACTAACTCTTTCATTCCTGAATTGAATAACCATGATGTCCAGGAGATGTGGTTTCAGCAAGACGGCGCAACATGTCACACAGCTCGTGCCACAATCGATTTATTGAAAGACACGTTTGGTGACCGTCTAATTTCACGTTTTGGACCTGTGAATTGGCCTCCAAAATCTTATGATTTAACACCGCTAGACTACTTTCTGTGGGACTATATAAAGTCATTGGTATATGCGGATAAGCCACAAATGCTTGACCATTTGGAAGACAACATTCGCCGTAATATTGCCGATATACGGCCACAAATGTTGGAAAAAGTCATCGAAAATTGGACGTCCAGATTGGATTACATCCACGCCAGCCGTGGCGGTCATATGCCAGAAATCATATTTAAAATGTAATGCCACAAGATTATCTTTCGGATAAATAAAAATCATGTCAATCAAATAATCCATCGTTGTTTTATTGCATCTTAAAGTTCTATACATCGAAAAAAAACACCCCTTACAACTACAATTTGCAATTAAAATTATGGATACAATGCTTGACAACTTGTGTCCGCATTTTTTAAACAGCCTAATAGCATTCTATTTGGACTCCTATACCCCAGATGTAACACAAGAAGTTCTCGCCCCCATGTTCTTATTGGGGCGATTGTCCGCAAACTAACTGTAAGTAAAGTGTCCTATTTGCGGCTTCGGTATCTTGGTCGAACGATTTCTTATGAGGGCACATCGCTGTCTGACCTATTTGTCTATGTATAAAGTTTGGATTCGATTCTACTTGTATGGAAGTGTCAATACGAACATGGTCGGTCTGGAATTACAATGGTCACTTTCGTTAGATTCAGTTTACTGCTAAAAGTTCAGATTTTCAGTAACTTAATTTTATTTAAACCCCGTTCAATAGACGCGATTATGGGTGATTTCTTGGCCCCAATAATTTTCCAAGACTTTTGGTAAAAATAATCAAAGCTAATTCTCCGACCTATAATATTCCGAAGACGTATTTTTAAAGATAAGGAAAATAGACAAAACTCCTAATTTACAAAAAAGTAACTTGAAGGTGGACGTCTTAATAACAAAAGCACCATGCCGCCATATTTATGCTTGTATATTGGACATGGAAAAAATCTTTTCCAGTTTCTGGACATGTTGAGAGCCTTCTACTTCTACTGATATTTGTTTGACTAACTGTTATGTACATACAGATTTGTATTTTTTTAATTTTTTTGCAGAACTTTGTGGAATTGTTAATATTTTTCACAGTTCTAACTTTGATTTAAAATTGTCAGGTTGTGTGATAACAACTCCCTTTGTCTTGTACACATTGTAACAATTTGATGGTACATTGCGTAAGTTATGTGCAGTTTGATTGACTTGATATTTTGACAAAATAAGTTTGCCGTTTCTGTTGAATCCCGCGAGTCAGTATTTACGAGCCAAAGCTAAATTGATAACAATAAATAACCACTATTCACTGAGCTATAGCGTCCCGGCGTTAGAGAAATTTTTTTTTAAGGCAGAAACAAAAGTATCTTTTAAATAATATAAAAATAAATTTGGGAAAAATAGTAAAGCTAATCTTGACTCAGTAGTACTAAACAATCTTCTGACAAATGACATTTCTCAAAATCCGACAATCTTTAAAATGCCTCTTACACAGTTTTGAAAAATCATAGCCTGTATGGTGTGAGAGTATATTTAGATTTCTGATGTATTCCTTTCTATTTCTGCTTGAGAGCGACCTCAAAAATTGTCTCTTTGTTTTGTTTACTACATATTAATTTATAGAGAACAATATATCAAAGAAAATAAGGAAATCGCAATTATCGTTAAAATAAAAAAAAACTGAATTTGTGCCTAGATAAAAGGCACACACACCCTTTAGTTACTAGATGTCAATTTAAAATAAGAATTCCTGACTCATGCCTAACGTGTGTTAAAATTTAAATGTCATTCAATAAAGTTGCTTCGTACGTCATCAAAAGAAACTCCGAAGTTGCCGTTTACTGCCGATAAGTTTTGACGAATGCAATTTTCGTGTTTCAAAGTGAGGGTGACGTCACAAAAGAAAATCCCCAACTTGTTTAGTTCACGCAGCGCCCAATTTTAGATCGATTGCTCAAGAATTGACTTGAAAAACCGCGTTTCGATTTTTCCTATTGAAAGTGGCTCGGCAAAGTACTTTTTTTCGACGACCGGTTCCAAAACATGTTTTTGTAGCAACCGGAAACAAATGGAATGAAAAATTTCGAATTTTTTTCATTTGAAATCCCACCGAACGAAAGAACAAGGAGAAACGAACAAAAGCAAAATAATTAATTGCTGGAAAATCGGATCCCATCGTTGAATCATATTGCTTTTTGTTTACGATTTCCCTTTTAATTTTTTTTATTTTATCGAGTGGTGGCGTAAAGTCTAAAGCAAGCAAATCAAATGGGGTGACACGTGAAAAATATTATTCTTAATTTGTTCATAAATTAATTAAATTAAGAATATTCTAATTATTATAGAACACTTATTATAGAACTCCTGTTACTTTCCAAAATCGATGAAATCGAATTTTTGGAAAGTATCTAAGCTCGTATAAAAATTTTATATCTCGGTAACAGTAGGTCCTATGGGATGGGTCCGTTCTCCGTTCTCATCTTTTGCATTTTCCTGAATAACATTCGAACCGTTGGAGCTACAAAATTAAAATTTGCTTCCTTTTTAACCCTCCACGAGGCACATAAGCTTATGAGAAATGGCCTTGATCCGATGCCGATATCCATCTTTTTTTAGCGATTTTGGACTGTTTTTTTCACATTACAATAAAATACATAAAAAAAAATGAGACGAAAAAAATTCTTGAACCAGAAGACGCAGAGGATATAGCAAATTTTTTCAAAAATAGACAGGGTGCGCCGCAAATTCAAAAATGGGTCCCCCTATTATTGTAAATTGGTTATAACTGAAAGATCTCACTTTCTTTTATATTGCGATATTGCCCGTCTAGACAGCAAAAACTTTTGTATTTAAGGTTTTCAGCTATTGTACATGGTGTTATCAATTTTCCGTGCTAAATGAGAAATGTGTTAAGTGTCCTCAATTTGCAGATATCAACTTCAAATTTAGCAGAGAAGTAAAAGTCGTAAACGGTAGAAATTGGGTGAAATCAAATTTTACCAAGTATTTTTTTAAAATTTTTGAAACTTGTTTTTGGTAATTTTAGCTTCTAGAAAAATATGTTTTCCTCTATAATCGTTCACCCGATCGGCAAAATTATTTAACCAGCAGACGCGGAAGATTCAGTGCAATAACATTTATTTCAGGCATTTTTTCGATCATATACGGGGTTTTCAAATGATAGGCAAAAATCTATCTTTTACACAGTAAATTGTTAGCCGCAAATCAAAAATCGTAAAAAATATGGCTAATCGATTCAAACAGTGTCATAGGCCGCATCAAGAGCTACAATTTTTGTATTCGCGGTTTTCGTCTATCACATAAGCTGCTCGGGACATTTGAAAAAATCCATATTGAAATCGTTATTTCGAGGGCAATCAAGACGCAATGACGTCATTGATTATTATGGCAAGTGTGTGTGCATGGTTTCAGAAAAAACTTATTTTCTCTAAAACCATTTACTTGTTTAAAAAAATTCTTGAACTAGGAAACGTGGAAGATCCAGGGCTATAACTCTGCTTGGAACATTGTTTGGATCATATACAGGGTGTGTCGTTTATGGGCAAAAACTCGAAAAGATCCTAAAAATTTCCGTTTTTGTGCGGCGATAAATGAAAAACCGTTAAATATAGGATAATTCTATTTGAACAGTATCGTAAACGATGTCGAGAGAGAGTTTCAGGTTTCGTCAATTATACAGGGTGCGAGATATTTGAAAAAACTATCATTCGATAACGCTATTATTTGTGCAAATTTTAATATTTAGCGATGTTTGCTGTAACTTTGAAGTTCGACGAGATGTGAAGGACATTTTATACTGGGTGCATGCGCAATTAAAGTACATAGATTTTGCGAAAGTTCCATAGTGGTCCGCATTAGCACGATAGAAAAACAATGCGTCCCGTTAAAATACGAAACCACGAAGCTCTTTCATTTTATAATAAAAAATTGCTTGGTGCTAGGCGCTACAAAAGCAATTTTGTTGTTTCTAATGATTATTCTTTCTTTAATAAGCTTCTAGCCGATGTCAAAAAATTATTTTATTGTTCTAAGGAGCTTAATTACCAAGTTTTTCTTTCCTTACCTCCACCCCAATTAATTTTTTTTTGTACCTGGTCACGAAACTGAACTAAACTAAAGACATTATTATTATTATAAATTCACTAGATCAGTGGAATTTCATCACGCGAACTAAGCAACTACACGACGACCAGCGAGTCAAATTTGAAGTGGACACCTGCGAGCAGCCAAGTTTCAATGCGACTTAGGAATTAATAGTTGCTCTGGGCTATTTAAAACAGACAATTATTGAAGATGCAGTTGAATTTCTTTGCAACCTTTGTCACCATTGTTACATAGGGATTTGAACGAACTAATGCCTAATTAACGAGTGAATAAAAAATTTTATCAACGGGTTTAATTATTTTTCATTGCAGAGTACAAGCAATAATTTTTCGACGATAGAATTTGGAAATACAAAAGTATGGAAAGACACTGCTATAAAATGTATTGAACATAAACGTTTAAAACGGTCACTATTAAATGGAAATTTTTCAGTTAATGTAGAATGAAAACCACTGCAAACTCCGAAGAAAAATACCACCATTTCGTCGACATGCAAATTCATTGTTTTCATATTTCTAATACGGTCATCGTCAAATAAAAAAATCTAATAAAAGGTAGAGACAAAAAGAAACATTTGAGAGGAAAAGAGGATCTGGCAGAGAAACAGTTAGTTCAGTTCAAAAAGATCGGTTGCTCCTTCGAATGACCCTTTCCAAAGAGCGTTTAAATTTCCGTTCAGTGCTTCCTCAGTTTGTCGAAGAGTTAAAGCATCATCGCATCTCAAGTGCCGGACTGCGGCAAAAAAGACCGCATTCACTCACCAAGAAGCAGGGCTTGAGATTTGAGATTGAGTATATTTTCCGATCAAAAGATCTTCCAGTCTTCCAAAAAGTGTAGAATCAACAGAACCAAGAAAATAAATATATTTTACAACAAAACAATTAGCCTGTCCACACTGCAAACATTGTTACACAGTCGCTCCAAAAGGCCAACATTGAAATCTTGCCATGCCCAAACGGTCTTGACATCAACCCAATCGAAAACATATGAGGGATAATGGTGTATCGAAGAAATTTTATGGCCCAACACGGCGAGGAATTTTGGCAAGATTTTCAGGAGGTATGGGAAGCATTGTTGCTTAAAGAAAACTTCATAACTCCTTTCTTGAACATGAGCCGAAGACTTCAAGCTGTGATTGATGTGGCTGGAGATTGTACAAGATATTAAAATTACTTCCAAGTGTTTCTTCTTGTCCTCTTTATGTTAAAATGTTGAGCCCCTGCTGATAAGGATATTGTGCTTCTAAATTTTCTTAAAGTTAAAAATTTTCTTTTCATTTTTAAAATAAATAAAACCTGAGTTTGTTTAGTTTTTTAATGATAAAAATTACGAGAACAACCATCGACAAATAATAAAATTGAACAATGTACTGAATAAGATATCTTCACAAATTTACCAAGGAAAATCTCTCTTATTACTCACTGTTCAAACAAACGCAAGAGTTTTATTCTTTTTTCTTGTAGCTTCGAAATAGCATAAAGCTGATTTTAGATCCCACATTGGATGTCAAAACAAACTTTGTTTTGTCAAAATGTGATTTGACAGAGAAGCAAGAAAAAAAGCTAAGATCTTCTTGTATCAAAATGATCAACGTTTTTTTCTCTACATTTCTTTTTGTTTTTTAATTATTACTGCCTCTTTTGAAATTATTAAAAAATTTTTAGCTGTTTTTTGCAATGATGAAATGGCAAACTTATGAAATATAGTTTGCATCAATGATCTCTTTGACCATAGGGTCTTTGTGGTTAATTTTGCAGATCACTCTAATTTAAAACATCAAAACCGAATATAGAAAGACAATTGCGAAAAGAACATGTAAATCAGTAGTTTACAGCCACCAGTGTTAATTTATGGGTACATCGACTAAAAGATTTAATTAGAACATATAATCTAATAATCTATCGCTATTCATATATCACAAAGTTTTAGAAATTCATAACTCAGAAAATCTGTTATCGCTCCACTCAGTTAATCATAGATATGTCAGTTCCTCCCCAAATTTGCTTCGATATAAGAAATGTAAATACACAAAAATAGTGAATAATTTGCTTTTACCTAAGCTTATAGAACATAATTCCAAATCACCTGTCAAAGTTTACAATTCAAAAATTTTGAAAACAACACAAAACCTTTTTTTAGAGGATTGCGTTCATTAGTAGAGGAATACAAACAAAAAATAAAATATATTATCTAATCCTTGAAAGTGACCACTATTGATTTTTTTCCTTTTTGTTTTTACATGTTATGTATTACGTTTTTATACCTATTCTTTTGTGCTACGCATTTAAAACTCTCATAAGCATTTAACAAGACTCATTAACAAGTCTAGATAATCCTCAAAAAATCTCAGGTCACATTCATTCAGCGTACGGTCAAGCAAAAATGGTTTTCTCACACACGATTTTGAGATTTTTGAAATAGGGCGCCTAAACTAGAGCAAACCAAACTCTCAACTAATTAAAATTTTAGTGTGACCTAGCATTAGATGGTGACATGGTAGTATGTACTTTTTGAATAATTTTTGAAGACTGCCATAAAATTGAACCTGAAAAGCATAACAAGACTTCCTCGCAGTCTATTATATGCTCACCGAGCTTGAGCGCAAATATTCTCATCAAGACCACAAAACGTATTATTAATTAAACGTTCTCGAGTACAAAACCTCTCCAAGATAAAATTGTCTTTGAGAATACTATAAGATGTGTTATTAAATTCCGTTCCTCTGCAAGAGCTAATTTATTTACAAAAGCATTAATAGGGCCGCTTTTCGGATATATTATGAAGTCTTCATTATGGGGATGAATTATTGCGTAGTCTGAATGTCGTATTGCTTGATTTAATGAATTTTCCATTATGTTAAAATTTATTTTATTTACTTTGCGTATCACGTTTTTGGTTAAGAGATTTTTGTAAATTTTAAAAAGTTTTTCCACAAAATTAAAAAAACAAAAAATCAATCTCCATAATTTTCGATTGTATCCTACCTTCGAATTATCGTCCCACAGTAATCAACTCTAACAAATTCCATATGCCAGTTTATAGATAGGAAAAGTTACGAATCACTGAAGATAACCGACTTGTACGAATCGTGAGCGTTCCGCGACGAAATATTTTCGCAGCATCGGCCGTCGGCGTCAGATAAAGCGTCGCGACGCGCCGTGACTAAACCGACATCGACGCCGGGCGTCCGTGTGCCGGCGTCTTCCCACCTCTGAAGATGTGCCGGGCTCCACACAACACGAGATGTACCAACGACTATTACATTGGCGCTACTCATAGAATAGATGTTACATTTATGAAAGAGTCAAATTATGAAATAAAAAGAAAATAATGCAAATTGTTGTTAGAGTTTTCAATGAATTTCAATTTCTGGAGGAGTCTTCAATATAGTTACTTCCTTTTTACTTACTTTACAATTCACCTTCGTTTCCCACAGATCTGAGCCACTTCGAACATTTCCGGAACTTTACCGCACGGGTTTGGGCGCAATCGGATGTTTTCGGAGATTTTACCGCACGGTTTCAATTTTGACGTTTGTCAATTCTGATGGTCATGTCAGCGAATGTATTCGTGTAGTTTTTGCAAAAATGTACCCAAAAACTAATGCACAGAAAAATGCTATGCAATATATCAGACAATTTAAAGCTATAAGCTACAATTAAAATCTAGTAGACTAGTCAGTAAAGGGACATTTACAATTTGATATATATATATATATATATATATATATATATATATATATATATATATATATATATATATATATATATATATATATATATATATATATATATCCATGTCTCACCAGTATAAACAAAACAAAATTGAAGGATAGGACCTGCTTTTTCTTGTTTATACGATCTTAAAAATTTAATCCTCTTATCCTTGAATGATTTTTCTTTCAATTACAGTCTTTTTCTTTAAATAAACTACTGAATGATCAATTATAAAAGTTAAATAAACAAAAAACTACTTAATGATCTACTATCTACTAGTAATCCGATAGTCTGTTATATTTTTAATTTGTTAAATTGTGATTTTTTCGCGACGGTCGTAGAAAAAGTATAGTATGCAACACGTATGCACTTGTGTCATAATATACTATAATCATATACCGATCCAACTTGCACATCAGTTTCGTTTGCCACGGATGCGAGGCAATATATCCAAAAACTAACGGTCGTAGAAAAAGTATAGTATGCATCACGTTTGGTAAACTTTTTAGGTCACTTAAACACGCACACACGCAGCGGAGCGCTCCGCCTCAAGTGCCGTTTACCGCACTGTTGCATAATATAGTATCATCCCATAGTAGACTCTAACTTTGTCATACATCTTTCTATATTGTATTATATTACCAAACTCAGTTTCAGTCAAGCTCTGAAGAAACCAACAGGATGATTGACGAAACGTCAGCAATTTCGACTAAGCAAAAACCGACGCAGGAGGAATCCAGAAGATTTGTAAAAAGCATTACAGTAGCCTGTGGAAGTTTCTTTGAAAAATATGCTTTTGTTTACCCTTCCCTTCTTTCTGTTTAAGGCTATTGCTATGGCATTAGCCATGACAGAATGACAGTGTCAAAATTTTACCTGACAACTGAGTAAATAAATTCATAAAATTTATTGTGATGTCAGTAAATTAAAAAAAAAGGATTTATATACTGGCTAAGGCGGAAAAAAATACTTTAATTGACATTAAGACTTTACAAGACCGTAATAGACGTATATCAAATAGACAATCTCTTCAGTGTCTAATGGAACGGTTTGATGCTAGTCTTAGTGTTGAATATAAAGAAATGAGAAAAAAGAATTTCAAATTTTAGTTCAATTTCATTTTTTTTTAAATTACATTAACTCAATACATAATCGTGTAAAATTCACAATCGAGATTGAGATAACTCTACTAATTTTTTAGACTTAACTATTACGAAAGTGCAAAACAAATTAGATTTTTCAATATATCATAAACCTTCACACACGGACAAAGTCATGCATAACAGTTCAAATCACCCTTATACACACAAAATGACTGCATTTAACTCTTTTATACACAGACTTCTTAATACGCCACTCTCAACAGAAAATTACAACAAAGAACTTAACATATATATTATTATTATTATTATTATTATTATTATTATATTATACGTTATAGATAAAATTATAAATAAAAAACAAATACAGACAACAGTAAACTCTATTTACCCGATAGCTAATACAAACACGAACAATTTAAAACCATTACATACATAGGGGAACCTAGTGAAAAAGTTTCAAAACATTTGTCAAAATGTGGTTTAAAAATAGCTTTCAGAACTAACAACACAATAGGAAAATATTTAAAAAACAATAAATCGAAATGTCCAAAATCCCAAAAATCAGGTGTCTACAGGTTGAAATGTGGATCTTGTCCTAAAAGTTATATTGGACAAACAGCTAGATCCTTCAAGAAACACATTAACGAACATATAAAAGCGTTTAAAAACAATAGTCTAGATTCTAATTATGATACACACTTAAAAACAGAAAAACACATTTTTGACGACAATTTTGATATATTACATACAGCCACAAAAAGTAGAAAATTAAATTTATTGGAAGCCATGGAGATTAACAAAATGAGTTATTCAAATGTATTGCTTAACGATCAATTAGATTTAAATACCTCTCCTTTATTGAACTTAAATTCTCGCAACAACCTTAATTAAGATTTTATGGTCATTTTCGGTATATATATAGTATCAGGCAGTTTGTAAATATTATATTTGATAGACACGGTGTTGCTGAAACAATTGTCATGTCAAAATATATAATTTCGTGAAAATGTGAACTTTTAGTTCTTATTTATTTTGATAAATGGATTTTCATCAAGTAAAAGCCCCTCAGTTCAAGAGCTTGTAGACTACACCCAAGCTATCCTCATAATCAGCCTGAGACTAAGTTTATTAGAAGTGTCACGGTCTGGAGTTCTGTGACACTTGGAAGCAGTTTTTTTGGACAGAAACATGGATCCTCAGTCCATTAAGAATTTCTTACAAGCTCCCGCGTTGCTCTCGCTCCAGCAAACTACAAGAGCTTCTGCTAAAGTCTTTCTACTTGTCCCCTCGGTCAACTTCTCTTTGTTATCTATGTTAATCATATCCATGCACTCACTCTTTTGAGGATTAAATGACAATAACGACAAAAATAACCCTCGGAAACAAATTTCACGTTATTTTTGTTTATTGCAAATTTTTGCCGTTTTCCATGATTTAGATGCCAAATAGTAGAAACAATTATTGTAAGATTAAGATTTTAGAAAAAAAATGGAAAATTAAATATTATATTGCTCCAAAAAACACATCTACAACTCTTTTACATTTATAATATTAACGCTAGTAGTACTTTTTTTATTAGCTTTATTATTGGCTTAGAACTATATAGTTTTTCAAATAAATAGAGTTCGTAGAAAAAACATTTGATAAAGACACGGTGTTGTCGAAACAATTGTCATGTCATAATATATAATTTCGTGAAAATCGGAACTTTTAGTTCTTATTTATTTATTTAAAATAATTTATTTAAAAGCCTCCTCAGTTCAACGAATGTATTTGTGTAGTTTTGCGAAAATGTACCCAAAAACTAACGGTCGTAGAAAAAGTTTAGTATGCAACACGTTCGATAAACTCTTTAAGCAACTCGTTTTAAACTTGTGAATCAAATGCCGTTTACTACACTTTGCAAAATATACTATTTCTGATGAAGTTACTTGTCGCAGTAATCGTCATAACATGCATTACTATTCAACAGTACAGTACAGGACGTGCAAAACCAAGACGATGGGTCACTTAATATGTGGTGTGGAAAGAAAAGTTTTAAAGTGATTGGACGAGATTTTTTCGCGAACCACTTAACGGGCCCAGATATTTAACCTTTTTGCAGAACGATTTATCTCAAATTCTTTAAGAGTTTTATAACATTGACACCCAACAAATGTGGTTGCAGCGCGATAAAGTTCCTTCGCAGTACCATCGAGAAATTCGAGTATTTTTAAATAATCATTACCCGCATAGATGGTTCGGTAGAGGTGGATTCATTGGATGGGCCCCTCAGTCATGTGACTTAAAACCATTAGATTTCATTTTATGTTAAAGATCGTGTTTATGTTAATTCCTCTACATCAGAAGATGTGGGAACCACCATGGGAATATACGAAAAACACTCAACATGAAAAGCATATTTTTGAACATATATTGCGCCATTATAATTATAATTATTAAAAATGCAATTAGTTAATTTGTAATAATAGGTATTTTAAATTGTTTAGTTTTAAAAAAATCTTTATTTATTATTTTCATCACAATTGCTAATAATTATATGTGTTGCTTTATCAACTGCTGGAACAAAGTTCTTTCGCCTGTTAATATTTTAATTTTAACTGTGCTAATAGTTTGTCATCGCCAACTAATATTATAGCGATAATCTTAGAAGGAATGGTAAATATTGAAAAAGTTAAAATAAATCGCAAACTATGAAAAATAGGTGTATGACGCACTTAATAAAAGTTACAGCGTTTTGAAAGTTCTTTAAGAAATAACATGTGCCATTTAATAAAATCGAGATTTTTCAATTTAAAATTATCCAAATTTTGAACACCCTGTAGCATCTAATTCAAATTACGTGGCGGATGTCTTTTACGTCATCTTAGAATAACGGAAATATAATCTCGTACCAAAAAAAACTCTTGGCTCAAATGCCATTTACCGCACTTGTTGCATAATATATTATGTATCTCAACAATATTTACAAATTCTATCTTTACCATGTTGGCATAACTTTTGAGATAATGAACGTTATTCTATCATAGACTCACCCTGTACAAGTATGGCAAGAGGCGACAAGCTCTTCAAACATTTCTCTGATTGGTTCATAGAAACTTCTCTGAGTTTACTATAAAAGGAAAATTGATTTACAAATACAAGATTGAATTGCAAGAAATAGTAATAGTAACTGACTTGTTAGCAGAAAAAGTATACTTAAAAGGATACGGTTATTTAAAATGCGACAGCTGGTAGGAAAAAGTAAGAAATTGTGACGTACTCCTGCGAGTAAATAAGGAATTAGTAGAATACTCAAGACACATAACAAGACATCTAGAAAAATATCTCTTTAATTGCATCATGCATAGAAAAATTGCCAGCAAACGTGGTCCACGTAGAACAGAAATTTATTGACTCAACAACCTACGAGAATAGTGTTCAATTACTATAATAGGTAAATATGATCGCGAACATAAGAGGATGAAAAAAATAAAATTAAAATGTAGTCATTTCCATCTTTTGCCATATTTCCGCCAGTGCCAAAGATACATTTTTCCATAAATTGTTTCTCCAATATGTATCTCTTACACCCCAAAGACTCCTAACTCCTAACCAAAGCTCAAATAAGGGGTCCATTCAAATTCAGCCACATAAAATGTGAATCGACGAGGTTAAAAGTATGCTGGTAAGCTTTTATCGATTGGATGTATAAGAATGGCCAGAAATCTGCAAAAATCATTTAAAGTTATATGTAAATATTCACAGGTCGGTCCAAAGCAAACATATCCAAAAGTGAGCTATTATCTTGATTCGGGTTTAAAGGCCGTCGTCGGTTGGAATTACTTCCTAACTTTTCGCTAGCACGAGTGGCGAGCTTCTTCAGAGGTCCTTCCATCCCTTTAAACCCGAATCAAGATAATAGCTCATCAACGGGCCGCGAAAGCCTTAACCAATTTATCATATCCAAAAGTTTTTCATGTTTTTCTCGAAATTGAAGCATTGATTTTGAACTACCACTTTTACAGATTTGGCCAGCAGCACTTATGGTTCGGAAAAGAATTTTAAGAGTGTCAGGCATACCAACAATATTCCAGAACACAACAAGGTATGTTTGGTATAAATATGTCAAACAAAATTTTAAATAATTTAGGAAAATCCAACAGCCATATTCCGCAAAGATTCGGTTTTTCTAGAATTATGTTGCTTAATTACTTAAAGGTATACAGAACCTATTAAAAGACGAATCAATTTCTTTAAAAAACATAGGGTTGTTCCACTGAAAAAAGAAATACAAGCCTCGATCAGTATTGTAAATAGAAATAATACAGCAACATAGAAACAATCTGAACACATCCCCTGATTCTACGTAAAAAGTTTTAATATTTTTTTAAGTTAATTTAATTTTCTCTATTCGATAAACCGTCAGATTACCGAAATATAGATCGCCCTGTAGCTCGGAAAGCAAAAGTGCCATGAATCTTAAATTTCACGCTAAACTAGTTAAGTCTACATAATTAAACAGAAAAAATGAAATAAAATCCAACACGTTCTTCAAAAAATTTATGTCAGCACATCGGAGGTTTGTCGTTGACATTTTTGCCGTTTACAGGGGGACAAGGGGGGCACGTCATCGTTCCTGTCTGTCGATCGTATCTGCCCAGAAAGGCTCCGCATTTCTTGCAAAACAATTCGATATCGCTACCATGCGGAAGAAAAAAAGGGAGGAAGCAAATCGGCCAGCACAATAGGAGACACAACGCACCTATGGTCGAGTACGCAACCTAAAATTTCATGATACTGCAATGGTACTGACTGTCACCATCGAACAACAGTTAAAAACAATAATAAGACAGTCTCCGGTTTTTCCATCCAAGAATGAGCATTACACAGAAATGAAGAACAGATGTGGCGTCATCTGCCGGGTTAGGGAGAATTATTTAGAATTAGTAGTGTTTGGCCCCTAAACCTGAACAAAGACATTTTGTTGTTTTTTTTAACTAATTTTAGAGAAAGAAATTGAGTTCTCGGCAAAAAAAATTTTGGCAATACTTTTTTGTAATGTAATGTAAAGAATTTATAATACGTTTTAAATGTTAATGTGGTATGTTTTTTGCTCATTTAAAATAGAAAAAGCGCGAAATTTTCAATAAGATTCGCGCATCAAATTAAAATTGTGAGAAGATGGAATTGATACAGTTTGACTCCGAGGATTATGCAAAACAGACACGAATAAAATTGGATCTAATATTTAATAAATTACACTGTGAAAATGAAGCCGATATACGCTGTACTTACTTAAACTTCTTCAAAAAGGAACAATGTGTATAGTCTGTCTCAATCTTCAATTATGGAAGTTCCCTGCCGACGGCAATAAAACTCGATTGCGGTAGGGACGGACTCTCAAAGGTTTTGGTAATAATATAATTTTCTTGTTTATTTAAGTGGGTATAATCTTATTAAATCCGGCTAAGAAATGACATTCAATATATACAATAAACTCATAGCTAGCTATGTCTACATTTTTATTCTAAATGTCTAAAACTAATTCTAATTCACTATCAAACTCGTCATTGAGTTAATTATAATAGAATTTATATTGTTTTGAATTGAAGTGTAATAGTCCTCAATTTTTATAATGTGCTTTACTGAATTTTTCCAACACTCAACTGATATGTTATTAATTACATTTTTTATCAAATTTACAATACTGGAACTTAAAGAAGGAGTTACATTTTCCGCTATAACCTTTGATTTGACTTGGTTCCACAAATTCTTTATGGTATTAAATGTGCAATGATATGGGGGAATACGTAAAACAGTATGCCCGACCTGTTCAGCCAAATGATCGCATACATACTGTTTTTTAATTGCATATGAATTTAGGACTTCCAAAAGTTGCTCGTTTTTGTAACTGAATTCAAAATAAATATTATTTTCTAACAAATATTCCTGGGTTTCAGTTTTTGAACTTGATGAGGCTGGTGCTTGACGTAAAAGACGGCTGTGGTAACTTGAGTTATCCAAAGAAACTTTCACAGTAATACTTTTTACAAAACTTTTGGATTCCTAATGCGTCGGTTTTTGCTTAGTGGAACTTGCTGACGTTTCGCCAACCATCCTGTTGGCTTCTTCAGAGCTTGACTGAAACTGGCTCGCATTTTACTCTGTACCTGCTTATATATTTTTTGAGGGGTGGGGGGGCTAAATGAGAGGCATAAACACCGTCTAGATGTCTGACGCAAGCCAGTTTCAAGCAACTTCTTAGCAAGTTTGACTCAACAAAAACCGAAGCAGGAGGAATCCAGAAGTTCGAGATAAATCCGTCTTCTGATGCATTTTCCTTAATTTGAAGGTGCTTTCATCTGACAATTTCGAATAGAATCAACCCATCATTTAGATACAGTGTCGTGTGCATCGAATCATATTTCATCGCCGTGAATTATAGATCTGCTGTCTAATCTAAATCTTTTAATTTCTTGAGGATAGTTAAATCTCCAAGTGCGTAATCTGTGTGATTCCATTACTACTTGCCTTTTGTCTATTTTGCTCTGCTTAAATCCCATTTTACTAACAACTCTACGGAGGTGGCACAGCTTATACTTATATTAGTTTCATTTTCTTCTAGCTTCTTTTTCAGTTTTTCCAAGGAAGGAACAACTTCGCTTTGATAAAGACAATATATTTTCGTAAATTGGACTGAGGTGGCTTTTACTTGATGAACATTCATTCATCAAAATAAATAAGAACTAAAACTAAAATTATATATTTTTACATGACAATTGTTTCGACAACACCGTGTCTTTATCAAATGTAATACTTACACACTACCGGCTACTATATATACCGAAGTACAATAAAACCTTAATTAATGTTGTGAGAATTTAAGTTCAATAAAGGAGAGGTATTTAAATCTAATTGATCGTTAAGCAATACATTTGAATGTCTCATTTTGTTAATCTCCATGGCTTCCAATAAATTTAATTTTCTACTTTTTGTCCCTGTATGTAAGATATCAAAATTGTCGTCAAAAATGTGTTTTTCTGTGTTTAAGTATGTAGGATAATTAGAATCTAGACTATTGATTTTAAACGCTCTTTTATGTTCGTTAATGCGTTTCTTGAAGGATCTACCTGTTTGCCCAATAAATTTTAGGACAAGATCCGCATTTCAACCTGTAGACACCTGATTTTTGAGATTTTGGACATTTCGTTTTACTGTTTCTTAAAATTTTGCTATTGCGTTGTTAGTTCTGAAAGCTAAAGAAAGTAAACCACATTTTGACAAATGTTTTGAAACTTTCACTGGGTTCTCCTATGTATGTAATTGTTTTAAATTGTTCGTGTTCTGTATTAGATTTCGTATAAATAGAGTTTACTGTTGTCTGGATTTGATTTTTATTTATAATTTTATGTATAATGGACGAATTGTTGTTGTTCAGTGCAATTTGTTTAATGATATTAAGTTCTTTATTGTAATTTTCTGTTGAGAGTGGCGTATTAAGAAGTCTGTGTATAAAAGAGTGAAATGCAGCCATTTTGTGTGTATATTTAAAAAAGAATTCAATTGTCTATCCGTTCCAACAAAGCAAGCAAAGACATCATTCACGTATCTATACCACCATAGAAAACTTAAATGATCTTCTAGTATGATATTTTCCAAATTATCCATAAAAATCTCGGTCTAAGTGAGTTTCCCATAATCAAACCTTCCTTAGAGATGTAAATCTGTCCATTAAATTCAAAATAATTTTGGTCTAAAGATACTATTAAGCAATCTAATAAATCTTGTTTCACCAATCTATCACATCCATTGGTGGAATACTGGGAAATAAGTTTTGTACATCAAAAGACAATAGTTTTACGTTAGTAGGGATTTTGATGTCTTTCATTTTGTTGATTAATTCAAAAGAATTTTTTATTGCAAATTTGTGTGGAACTTTAAAATATTTACTAATTTTGTTGAAAGTTTAACTGCTGGAGCAGTATTTTTGTCTTTGACTCTAAATAGTGTGGAGTAATTACTTCCTTGGCTTGTCTTTGATTTAACTCCTTAAGATCCTGTTTGATGTGCTGTTTGATGACAGACGAATGAATTCTTTTTTAAATTACATTAATTCATTACATAATCGTAATAAAATTCACTATCGAGATTGAACAAGATAACTCTATTAATTTTTTAGACTTCACTATTACGAAAATGCAAACAAATCAGATTTTTTGATTTATCATAAACCTTCACACACGGACACAGTCATACATAACAGCTCAAATCACCCTTATACACACGAAATGGCTGCATTTCACTCTTTTATACACAGACTTCTTAATACGTCACTCTCAACAGAAAATCACAAGAAAGAACTTAATATCATTAAACAAATTGCACTGAACAACGGCTACAACCGTCCATTATAGATAAAATTATAAATAAAAAACAAACCCAGACAACAGTAAACTCCATTTATCCGAAACCTAATACACAACACGAACAATTTAAAACAATTACATACATAGGAGAATACAGTGAAAAATTTTCAAAACATTAGAAACAAAAAATAGAAAATTAAATTTATTGGGAGCCATGGAGATTAACAAAATGAGACATTCAAATGTATTGCTTAACGTTCAATTAGATTTAAATACCTCTCCTTTATTGAACTTGAATTCTCACAACATTAATTAAAGTTTTATTATGATTTTTCGGTATATACAGCAGCAGGTAGTTTGTAAATATTACATTTGATAAAGACACGGTGTTGTCGAAACAATTGTCATGTAAAAATATATGTAATTTCATGAAAATCTGAACTTTTAGTTCTTATTTATTTTCGATATATTTTCCATCTTAGGTCCTGACCACTATTGTCTATACGGTGAGTTTGAAAATCGCTACGTTTAGTTGTTTTCTTCAGTTCTCCAAACAGGTTTCTTTTAAGGCTTTCTTGTTTAATAACTTCTCTACTCATTCAAGTTTCATATACATTTTTCACAATCTATTTTGCATCATGCGACAAATGATTTCGACGCGAAATTGTTATATTCTCGTAAAATATTTTTGTTTATTGGGGAGAGTCGGTCGATAGACAACACGATGAAAACTGAGACAGAGTATAACTGTTGAACGAAATATATCCAAAAGATCAGCACCAATGCTTTAATTTGTGAACTTGAAAAAAAATGTTTCAAAAAAACAATAAATACACACAAAACCCAGTAAGTATCAAAAATGGACGATGTTTATGCTAAAAATCATTTATCGGCGTGATATAGACATTACAATAGAAATGGTTCTTTCACAAATTGACCTAGACGGCTAATGCCTATCTACGTTTTCGTGAAATAGAGATGTATATCTGTCCATAAGTGTTCTTGAAGAGTATGAAAAAGTGATGAGTGGGATGGGCAATGTTTCGCGTGCCGAGAGAGGCTGTCTCTTCTTGTTTTTCAGTTATCATGTTTTTTCGTTGAAGCGATTCCGGTGGACAAGTTTTGCCTACGTTCTAGGTACTTACTTACTTCAACTTACTCTGTTTCTTTGCTTTCTGATACAAGGCCGCTCTAAGTAATTGCATTGAGGACAAGTGACCATCCGAGGCCCGGGTCTCCAAGTCTCGACTAAAATATCTCCAATGCTTACTTAGGGTATAAATACTATAATGAAAACTTACCAGTCGTCTTGAAAAGAGCTTGACCGCTACGAGACTTAGTTCTAAATCTCACCGACGGAGAAGGTTTCTTTTTTGGGGCGTGGTCTAAAAAAACGCAATTTTTTGCATTCAGGAAAAATTTTATTCCAAAGATGTAATTGTTTAACCACGAGGAAAAAAGATTTCGAAAAAGTAAGTAGTTTCGACGTTAAATACGTCTGAATGCGATTCAGATCCGTTTACGCCGCAGTCTTTACGAGCCCAGTCGAAGAATTCAATATCCAATTTAATAAAATCGAAGTAGGAGAGTGAAATAAACACAAAAGCGAGCGGTTTTTATAACCCGCCAAGTCATATAATTCTGTTCGACCAAATATTAACTCAATTTCGGAAAAAATTCCAAAAGACCGAGGGTGTATAAAGTACTGAAATTATCGATTTGGACAATTCTTCACCAGCAAGCTTATACAGGCTGGCTTAATACGAACTGTCCACATTAAAATATTTACCCACTGAACTCTGGGAGCTATAATTTTCAAAAAGGATTATTTTTCCATTCCAATCATTTGGCTTAAATATGGGTTTGGGTTGGTATGGATTAAGTCTTCAAAGAAGGCTAATACTTCAAACAAAGGTAGTCGTGTATTGATCATATTTTTATATATATTTTTTGTTATCATTAAAATGCCTTTAGAGAGCCATCAAAAATTAATTATTAACATTAAATTTATTCTAACACAATCCAATTTTTCTACCCATGAAAAATCCGGGAGTCTACAGAAATCTATAAAGAACCTAACAATCTTAACCGCGACTCAGGTCATCAGTCATCCGAGACGGTGTTTATGTTACTCATTTAGCTCCGCCCCCCTCAAACAATATATAAACAGGTGCAGAGTAAAATAGGAGCCAGTTTTAGGCAAGCTCTGAAGAAGCCAACAAGATGATTGGCGAAACGTCAGCAACTTCGATTCAGCAAACACCGACGCATTAGAGTAGCCTGTGGAAGTTTCTTTCCCAATTTGTTAAACTGCCCACACATCTCGTATGAGGTCAGTTATTTCGTAGAGATACAGCCTCCAGGCTTTCAAGCTCCTACTACTCGTGACTATCAGGGGGGTCGATTGTGCGTTTCTGAGTGGTACGCTCTATTATTGTCTTCGAATGGGTTACTTTTTATTCTACACCACAATGCCACGCCATGTTAAGTCATGGTTAGCTCATTTCCGCTCCCTCGTTTGGATTGAGCCTAATGGCAATGCCTTTAGGTGAACATATATATCCGATTTTAGCACCTTCAACGCTGGATGGTTATTCCTCTGCCTAAGTTTCCTCCCAACATTCTAGAACAGAGCTGGACAGCATGCATTTTGGCTTTATCTCCCTCTCAGATGAGCAATTTTAAGACTTGTATAGGCTATTTTTATGTAAGTGGACCTTTTCTTGAGAAATATTTGTGATTTCTTTAAATAAAAATAAGATAGCAAAATGTTATTATTTGCTTTCTAGATAGTTCTTGTTTTTGCATTGTACTTTGTATTAGTTCTAGTTACTTTTTGGTTTAGCATGATTATGAAGAGATCGTGACCTTCAGTAACGGAGGTAGAACAAGAGGAAGCAGATACCCAACATACCTTGCGGAATTCTCTCGGAACTGCAGCGGCAAAACAAATCTTCGCGTGAAAAATGCGCCATTTCCAATTCAGGATGACGGCTCAACAAGTGCTCACCTAACGAGCAAGGGCATTCCGGATTGAAAGCTAATTTGTCGCCACATATCTGACATGTCAGCTGGTCCATCAACGCGCCCCGCCATGGACTGGAGACATATTTTTTTTGCGCGAGGTACGATTAATTTTGAAAAGCGGCGTCAAAAGGCTGTCAAAAAATTGGAACGCGCGGCCGCGACATGCCAAATTGTCCAAAGCGATGGACTCGGATGAAAAGATAACCAACACGATCAGTTCGGAGGACAATGAGAATGGCGAAATAAGGCACATTTTGAGTTCACTACTGGAAGACATTTGCCGATGCGAAGAGGATCCGTCAGGCCAGCACCACGGGCAACGTCGGTTTGTTTCCGCACCCGACGTCAGATGGCAACGCAATCGGGGGTCAAAAATTACAGGTAGGTCGCCATGTTGCACGGTGGGAGGAATAAACTATCTAGTAAAACAAAACTGTATAAGTATTCGATCATGGATACGGAAGCCAAATGAATATCTGTTTTATTATACAGGGTTTGTGAAAAGGTGGTTCATTTATATCAGCTCCTAATTTTTTAAGTAATCACTGAATCAGTCGTTTTCAACAATCGGATTATTTTCTTATGATTTTTTTCATGTTTTTGTGTATGTTTTTACTTGGTTAGGCATCTTCAGTAAGCTGTCCATGGTTTGGCATGGTTTAGAAAAATAGTTCTATATTTCAATGCAAAAAAGACTCAAACTATAAGATTTCGTAGCTACGAGGAACAGTGCAATAATGATATTGTTTGCTCAAGACGGTTCCACTATATCAAACGGTGATACAATTTAATTGTGGGTCAATTGGGTCGACTTGGTTCTACGAGATATTTTCACTAGGGAACAAATATTGAATTCGCGTTATGCGAAAATTGATTTTAAATTAAACTGTCTACTCACTATCTCTGATCTGACTTTCTAAATTAGCTAGTGATTTTTAAAACTCTGCACTTGAATTGAAAGATAAGAGTCGGAGGTTATATTGTTTTAAAAGACCCTTGAAAAAATTTTTATTGCCTAAATCACTTTTCAGTCTGGATGTTTTTTTTAGTATGACTTTTCTTTACTTCACTATTCCTAGTCAATTTTGTGATTGGAAAAATATACAACAAAAATAATTTTAATTATAAAGTATCTGATAACACAACGATACATAAGTCAGAAAGCTGTCAGGCTAGATCATAAAAATAATTAAGCAGGTTATTTGAATTAAAATGTCCAAGACAAATTTAAATAAAATTTTGATTACTACTTCGCAAATTATAGAGACGTCCTCGTTCGCTAAGATAAAAAGCTGCACTATTCGCAAAAATGTAAGTATTTTTGAACTATTACGGTACCTATCTATAAGGCAAGCAAAACGTAAAATTGACATAAGTGATTGTCTTTTTTAGAGTTATTTTTAAATCAAATTAAAGCTAATTTAAACTGTTTTTGAAAAACTTCAGAGTACACTCAAAAAGTTTCACGGACTCACGACAAATTCAATGGTCCACAGGAAAACTGGCTATTTGGCCGCTAGATGGCGTTTGTAAAAACTCTACAAATGATAGAATGCCACGTAACTTTTTTATATTTAAAAAAAGTTAAATTTGGAAATACTGAGCAACTTTTTATGTGGAGTACGATAATGTGTAATCTTAGCTTCAATTTTGCATGATAATCAGAAATGCCTTTTTTACCTTTATTTTTAAATTAAAATAAAGTTTAACTAATTTTTTCTTTAAACTTCAGAGTACACTCAAAAAGTTTCACGGACTCACGAAAAACTCAATGGTCTGCAAATGACAGAATGCTACATAACTTTTTTATATTTAAAAAAAGTTAAATTTGAAAATAGTAGGCAACATTTTATGTGGAGTGCGATAATGTCTAGGAAGGGTGTTGTGTTAACGAGTATTTAATGTATATTGGAGTGTATAATGCAACGAACATATTAATATTCATAAGAATAGTTAAATTTTAAAAAATATTTGCTATTTTCGTACAAAAAAATGGCTTCTTTTATTTAAGTTATTTTTAAAAATGAAAAATGCTCGTATAATTGTTTAAATTTTATAGTTACAACAAATGCTCTCTAAGTGCCACTTTTCAAAGATTCAGTGAGTCAGTGTCATTTCTAGAAGGAGTGTAGCGTGCTGCCCGTCCATTTACACAGCTTTATATTAAAATATCTTATATATTACTAATAATTCTCCTCCATTCAATATTTTTATTTACTATTACCATATTTCTGTGTATATAAGTTAAAAATATATTTGGAGGTCAAACCAAGCGACCCTATGAAAGGCACAGCAATTTTTCCGAACATCAAAAATATGTATTCCCATAAGAAAACAGCTTATTTAGCTCAACCCTGTACAGTAATAGAAAACTTAAATTATCTCTCTGCTAGTGTTTATAATTCAAGCTCAATTTAATAACTTAAAATATGCGTAATTTGAACCAAAACAAACTTACTCAGACGCTTAAAGTGACAAGCCAATTTATTAAGTTTGTTTCGTGGCCTGCTATGGTAATAAATCATTTTAATTATTTAATTTGTGGTTTTGCCTTTAGGGATCTTTCATTCCGTCCACTGTGAGATGGAACTTATCACAGTTACTATAGAAAGTCATTCGCAGGAGGAGAATTGATCAATTCTTCGACCGCGATGCACAACGAAATGCATATGAGGACGCCGTCATCGAAAATTTCCGTACCGAGGGTGCCGCCCTCCTACTCAACCGTCATAGCGTTTGGTCCACCAATCGCCATCTTTCCCGCCAATTATTCCTCGCTTTCGTTCATAACTCCTCGACCACCGCCATCTTATGCTGAAGTGCACGGAATTTGGGATGATCCTCCGAGCGATGTGTCTTGTAAGTCTATTTTTCAATCACTTCCATTTCCAGAGCGTTTTTAAAGAAAAACGCGCTTAGTAACTCGTTAAAACCAATTTTAAATCAGAATAAGCCTAAAAATCCCTATGCAATAAGCATATAACATACTCCGCGTCTTGCGATATAGCTTCGGCTAGCTTCGGTGTTGTTCGTCTGGAGAGTCCACGGCATAATCGAGAAGCGATAGATTAAAGCGCAAAAACCACTTTAACCGTTAACAATGGTGTAAAAGACACTGTAACACTAATTTCCATTTCTACGCGGAATTAGGCAACTAGTCCAAGCTTAAAGATGACGGATTTCGACAAGGACTCCAATAATATGCGATATTAATATTGTTTATTTCAAAATTGTCTATGGCCCACGATTTTTTGTCTTGTCACTTACTACGTCATTTCACAGAATACAATGTTATTCACCATGCGCAGATAATATTTTAAATAATGCTATATATCGTCGCCATATAGCTACTAGAATTATAAAGTACCCTGCCTAATGCTGATCAGACATTGCAGCATTCAACAACCAACATGGCCGCTGACAGATCGTCAGTAAGTTTGGATGCGACAATTTTAAGGGGGTATTTTCTCAGAATATGTCCAGATCCCATTAAATTTTCAGGCAAAGATGAGTTAAATGTGTGGATATCGCTGGTCGGAAAGAAAATGGGACAGAGTGGAGGTTAGTTGTGAAATTCTTGAAACACATCATTTTTTTCGTAGCGGGTCACTATATTATCTAATATGTAGTGTAAATTGAACAGAACAGACAAACAACCAAATTTAGATAAAACCGATCAATGCAGTGCCGGCTCTCATTTAATGCGTTTTACGCTTTATTCGAGATCTTCAAAAAAGGGTCAACATTAAAAATTGATGCTGATTGATTAGTTTGTGTATTTGATATGGGTCTGAGTTCTATCTTTATTAAATGCAGCCACGATTCGTGAAATGTCGCGAATTTTCGGAAAAGTCAGCTCTCTGGTTGTTTGTATATTCTGTGCCGATTGATTTTAGTTATCCCAAAGAAATATTAATATCCATTGTAGCACTGTAGTATGGTATAAGTTAAAAGTTAATGAATTTGCGTTCCAGCTGACTCGTATTCGCTGGGTCCGGATCCGATTTACGCCTCGTGTCCAAGATGTCGGACCATGGTGCGGACCGATGTTCACACATCGAGGTCCCAGTTGGCTTACGTCGCTTCGGCGTTCTTGTGTTTGTGTTTGTGCTGGCCGTGTTGCCTTTTGCCCGTCTGGCTGAAACCCTGTCAAAATTTTTACCATTTCTGCCCTGTCTGTCACTACTATATGGGCGCCTATAGGCCTTGCTGATTTTTTCGTACTTTATCATGTACATACATACTTTCAAAAACAATTGCTATGTTTATTATTGTTATATTTATAAGCTTTAGTAAAAAATATGAATAAACTAAACTTGCTCTACCAGAGGCTAAATTTGACCACAACTTAAAAATACATTTTAATTAAATTAATAACAATTAATATTTAAATTTTAAATGAAAACAATGGTTATGTTTTAAAATAACAGGGAGCCATATTTTCATATTTTTGTCTCAATACAAGATAAACCGTCAGACGTCAGCTGTAATTGTCAAAGCAATAGGAAATTACGCATGTTGGAAGCTAACCAAACATTTTTCTGTGCCCGCGTCAATTGTCATTTGTACAATGTGCAAGCCGTTTTCTCTTGGGAGTACGTACTGGTATTAATTTGTTTTCTTTGTTAATTTGGCAGCGATATATTTTGAACAGTTAGGTTCAGTTCAGGTTCGGTGTTCAGATAGAGAGGTTAGTGCTCTTAATTCCCTCTCTCCCACTAACACGTGTTCCTATTTTACCGGTGAGTTATATTAACTAACTAATCAGCATACAAATTACAATCCATTAAAGAGAACTGTCCAAACGGACGTCTTTGGGGGGATATCACCCCCCAACAAATTAAAAGAATTATAGGAGATGGCTCTCAAATTAATGAACTAGTTGAAAAGGAAATTATTCTGTATGAAAACGAAGATGTTGGCCCTTTCATAGTCTATATTGAATCCGCGGAGAAATCTGATCGTAATATAGGTAGATTTAACAATCTTAAAATAGCAAGAGAAATTTTTAACCTTCATCTCAAGGACGTTAAAAAAATTCACAACAAAGGTACAAACCGTATAGCGATAGAGTTTTTTAGATATGAAGCAGCCAACAATCTCCTAAAAAACCAACATATTTTAGACTAAGGTTTTAAGGTCTTCATTCCTTTTAATTTTGTCACAAGTAAAGGTATTGTAAGGAACGTAAATATAGATGAAGATATCGAAAAAAATTTTGAAAATATATGCAAATCTTCAGCAAAGATAATTCAAGCCAAAAGACTTAATCGTAAAATAATTGTAGATAACAAGACTCAGTATAAACGAGCCGGTACCGTCTTATTCACATTTCGAGGGGTTCTTCTACCAAAGCACATTTGCTTTTATGACCTTCCCCTTCCGGTAAACGTTTATATCCCCCCTGTCACTCAATGCTATAAATGCCTACTCTACGGACATACCAAGAAAAACTGCAAAGGCAGGGAAAAATGTTTTAATTGCGCAGACAATCCACATGAAGAAACCGACGATAGCTCAGACTTCCCCACTCAATACTCGTGTACCCAGAAATGTCATTTTTGCAGAAATGAACACAGAACTACTTCGAAAAGCTGCTCCGAATTCAAACGACAGCAAAACATTAAACGGATTATGACGTACGAAAACTTAAGCTTCCATGATGCCAACAAACTATGCGCTGAAACCTACAATAATAATAATGAAGTATTTTCATACCAACCAAACGAATTCCCTTCTTTAAGAAATAATACGGTTAACAAGAATGATAATTACACATAAAGGAACACTATATCCCCTTCCCAAAGACGGCTAGCAGCAACCAACTACCAACAAACGGTCTCAGGGGAACCCAACAAAAAAAGACTGATCCACAAAAGCTATGACAGACAGTCCCATGAAGACAATATTTACTTTCCTAATTCTAGACCGGAAAGAACACACGCTACAAATTCCCCTATATTTGACGATCTACAATCAACATTCCAGAACTACCAAAGAAATTAATGCCTCAAGTAAAAGTGTCCCTCAAGACATCCATCTAATTTAAAACGATATGATGATAACCCTACTTATAGATCTTTTAAGGAACTAGTCTTAAATTTACCAGAAGAAAAACAACATGAAATTAAAAACTTTATCCTTAACTATATGAACCTAAGTAATTATACGGATCTTGACGACCCTTGTTTTAATTAAATTTTAATATAACCAAATAAAATTCAATTCAAAATTAAAAATACTTCAGTGGAACGTAAGAAGTATCAATTCAAACAGAACGGAACTAATCTCATTAATCAGGGAACAGGATCCCGATATTATTTTTTTAAATGAAACCTGGTTAAATAAAGAAAAAAAATTTTCAGTTAAATCGTATAATATTATTAGACAAGACAGGGATGATGGATATGGGGAATAGCAACTTGCATAAAAAACAATTTTTTATACAGAGAAATAAAACAATTTAACGATAACCAAGTTCAATATATTATAGTTAAAATTGATGAACTTAATCTTATCAACATTTATTCTCACTCTAATAATAATATCAACTCCTAATTTTTACAGGAGCTTTATTCTAATGTTCAGGGTCCCTCTATATTGATGGGAGACTTAAATTCACATTATTCCCTTTGGGATTATTGTACTCCAAACAATGGAGAGAGAGCTTGTAATTCTAAATGATGGCTCTTCAACCCTACTTCAACCTCCCAATCAGAAAATGAGTGCGGTAGACCTAACGATTGTCAGTAGTGACATAGCTTATTCATCAAAATGGAGAGTCTTACCGGACTGTGGCAACAGTAACCACTTTCCCACTATGACAGTAATTAAAGATAGAGAATCCTACTCAAAAAACTCTTTTGTACATAATTTTTCAACGGTCAGAAATTATAGAAAAGCAGATTGGGGACTATATAGGGACAAACTTATATTAGACTCTTTACAGACAACACTGACATGACTTTCGAAGAGATAGAGACCCTTATTAATTCGGCGGCAGACATCGCTATACCCTTTGAAAACAAACAAAAAAGGTAAAACGGGGAAAGTATGGTGGGACGAGGAATGTACTCTTATAGTCAAACAACGTAAAGAAAAGCTAAAACAAGTTGAAAATGCTCCTACACTTGAAAACTATATACAAGCAAAAAAATATATTGCAATTGCCGGAAGAAGACTAAAACTCAAAAAATGCAATAAATTCATGAAATTCTGTTCGTCATTAAATAGAGATTCTGACACAAGATATGTATGGAAAAAAATAAAAAAAAATTCAAGCATAAATCAACACTCCAATAGACCTATCCTCGATGACGACCTTCGTAATGAAATCTTAAAAAAAAATGGTAATTTATAATGTGATTCCCGGCTTTACTCTAAGTCACATTCACATATATAAGCTATATAACAAATTAAACTCATTACACATTCCACAAGAGCTTAGATGCGAATGCGTTTGGTTCACAAAGGGTACTCGTAAAATTCCTCCTCCCCCTGTAAAAATAGGAAATCACCCCCTTCCATTTAAAAATGAAGTAAAATATTTAGGGGTCATTTTTAACAATCAACTTAGATGGGATAAATATATCAATCAGCAAGTAATAAAAGCCAAAAAGAATATAAACATAATTAAATGTGTTAACAGAGTTTGGTGGGGGTCTGATCCTCATACCTCGTTAATTTTATATAATGCTTTAATAAAATCCCATATAGATTTTTTATCCTTTATTGTTGGAAATACAAGCAAAAAAACAAAACCAAACTCAATAAGATACAATACGACAGTGGCAGAATTTGCTTAGGATGCATGAAATCAACCCCTACCAACGTCTTATTAGCGGAAGCGGGAGAAATTAACCTCGAGTTTAGAAGAAACTGGTTGGCCTCAAAATTTCTGGCGGGTCCCTTTTCAATTAAGGATCATCCCTTACTAACCTACCTTAAAAAGCTAAGAACGTTTTATATTCACGAAGACCGTTTTGGCAACCAGAAAAATCTCCCATTCCTCATCCAGGCCCTAGAAAATCCGTATCAGAATAAAATCCATAAAAAAGTCATTCCGCCTTGTTTTGGGTTTGATTATTTTAACCAAATAACCCCTATAAAAACATTAAACTTAAATATAAAAAAATCTGACCCTGAAATCTGAAAATTTAAAAACACTTTCCACTTCGTATATACAGATGCATCTAAAATTAGTAATAGTAATAGTTTTGGGGTTTACATTCCTGATATAGATTACAAATTCTCTTCAAAACTACAAAACGAAATAAGTATAACTTCAGCAGAAATAATAGCAATATATGAAGGGGTTACGGTTATTTTGAAAAAAATTCTTAAAAATGGAATATTTTCTGACTCTCTCAGTGCAATCACAAAATTAAATACCAACAATATTAAATACGCTTCAGAATTTCTAACTCTTACGACCAAACAACTCATAGTGGATGCAAATAATAATGATAATAACATTATTTTAGCTTGGATCCCAGGACACTCAGACATAGTAGGTAACTCAGTTGTTGACTCTTTAGCAAAAATAGGTACAAGCCTAAATATTCCAAAAACCATTGACTTAGATAAAAATGAAATTCTTAATATCATAAAACAAAAAATACTTCACCAACACAACAGACATTGGAAAAATATATTAAAATATAAGGGCAAGACTTATGCTAATATTCAAAATGAATTTCCAAAAAAAAAATGGTTTGACGGACAATAATATATATACAGAAGACATGTCACCATTATTACAAGGATGAGAACAGGACACTGTCTTACTAAACAGCACCTTTATAAAATAGGTATAAACGATAGCCCATTTTGCGAATGTGGAAAGATTGAGGACCTGAACCACATGTTCTTTGAATGCCCTATAAATGAGATACCCTATCTTGATATCTACAATTCTTTTATAAAGCTGGGCATCAAAGCCCCTCTTAACATATCTGCTGTTCTAATTAAACCCAATAAAAAGGTTACGGATATCATAATTTTCTTTTTTAAACTTTAATAAAATTAAACTGTAACGTAATATCTATCATTAATATTTTCAGAATCCATTATCACCAATAAATCCAACCTCTATGCCCTCTTCCCCCCATATGTTTGTATTACTAACAGATACCTCCATTACCGAATAATTTACTCTTTATTGAGCAAAGTAAATAAAATAAAACATCGTAGTAGATAGGAGTTCCCTGGAGCTCTGCTCGTCAAGCTGAGGACTCCCCTAATGAGCTGGCAGACTGCCTAGTTGCAAAGCCAAAATATTGACAAGAAGAAGAAGAAGAACAGTTAGGTTATGGAGGATTTTTGTCATTTTCGTTATGGGAGGATCTCTGCATTGTACTGGCATTGTAAATTAATTCGCGAAATTTTAGCTTCATAAGTGTTTTTGATGTATGTATGTTTTAACACATCCTTTAAACAATTTAATTATGTGAGGGTTGTGGCATTTTATAATGGAAATAAGTGAAAGTTAATGTGGCGAAATCCCTAAAACTTAAAATGTCTAAGATTAAATTGAAAATTTGTATATGTTAGTAGATGTCTGTTAAAAGCTTGCACGTAATTTTATTTGAGATAGTAGGCAATTTACTGAGTTTGGGTTACGTCTAAGCAAGATCAAGAGTAGAAAATAGAAGTATATGATAGATCCTTGAATGAATTTTTATTCCAACTAAATGTTGGTGTAAAAATAGGTTTCACTGTATTCTAATCTAAACACCTTGTATGATGACACGTGTTTGTAAGATAAAATCAAAAACGCATACAAGTATTGCATACATTTATTATCACAATAGCAAATCAAAGTAAAAAATGTTTGGCACCCAACAGAAGAATTAATACATTAAAAATCGTACTCACAAGAAGTGAATGTATAGTATATTTATACTTATTAAAATATTATTTATTCAGAAGAATCATTAAGTTTATGGATGGCTCAACCACTAATACAAGAACAAACCCATTGATCCAAGAAATGGCCTTAAATCTTTAGCCCAAAAAAATTAATCTAAATCCAAAATTCCTTGAACGCACATTTATTGACAAGAAAAAATAGAAATAAATTGGCGACCCTAATCTTTTAAAAACTTAAGACAAGTTTACCAATTTTCGACGAATAAAAATCAACTTAAGTAAAAGCTTAAAAAAAATGTTCAATTCCAACGGTGGGATCGAATTTGACTTGGACATTGCCCAGTTCCTGTTTGGCTTTGGCGGCCGTTTCCTTAACTCGGGACAAATTGACTTGGCTGTCATTGGTGAAAAGGGCACATCTAGAAAGTAGAATACAATAACTGTTATCAAAGGGAACCGACGAGTCCTTAATATGTGCTGCATTTAGATCATATTTTAAAAGCAGATGGTGTCTGCCCTAGTATTGAGGCCAACAATTTATATTCGAATAGCAGAGCTGAATAGAGAGAGAATTCCAACGGTGGGATCGAATTTGACTTCGACATTGCCCAGTTCCTGTTTGGCTTTGGCGGCCGTTTCCTTAACTCGGGACAAATTGACTTGGCTGTCATTGGTGAAAAGGGCACATCTAGAAAGTAGAATACAATAACTGTTATCAAAGGGAACCGACGAGTCCTTAATATGTGCTGCATTTAGATCATATTTTAAAAGCAGATGGTGTCTGCCCTAGTATTGAGGCCAACAATTTATATTCGAATAGCAGAGCTGAATAGAGTACGTGAGACAAAGCTATTGGGAGATATAAAAGCTGGTAGAGATCCCGACGTCAATCCTCACCAGACATGGAAATCCAAATACTATACCGTGGGGGTTGTTGAGTTTATATGTTTAACCAGCTGCACACCATTAAGGAACAGGCAATTAGGATTGGAAATTCAACTCCCTGAGCCTGAAGTATCCCTATCAAAAAGGGGCGTGTTCTTCCTCTGAGGACCCACTTTCAGAACAAGTGTGATTCGCTAATTGGAATGCTCCATTCATCATGTGATTTGTTTTTAAATTGCTAAATAGAATAATAGGCACTATGGAACCAATTTACTTATGACCAAGGTATAGCCAACAAGCAAGCAATAATTTTTTTTTTGTTGACTGAGGAAAACTAAGCGATAGTTACCACTCATGGATGGTGAACAATTTTACTTACCCACCCAAGCCGAAGTGAGAGTACGCTGTTATAGGCAGCGAACAGAGATAGCACATCATGGCGCCGCACGGACAGGTCATCTTATTGCAACCGGTGGATTTTATGAACTTCTTTTGGCAGCTGTAGCACGTCCTGAAAACTCAATTCGTCATCTAGGATTGCGTATAGCCTTATTAACGCATGCGAGCGATATGCTATAAGGAGAATGTAAAAAAAAACAAATAAAGTTAGAAACTATAAATACCGGCTAATCTTACGCCTACGTAATGACCTGAGAAATGTAATAGAAATCAGTATTCTGGCGGGTATTGATTTTCAGGGACACCTGTAGAGAATCCTTCAAGAAAATGCAAATTCTAACACTTTAATCTCAATAAATTTTGGAAAACCTCATGTATATAAAGCTCCATATAAAGGGTTACTTAAGTTTACATTAGCTAATCGTTGACTAAAGGGGCACCTAAATGATCCGGCGTATTTTTCAATAAAACTTCTTAAAGTTCTTCCAGAAAATATTAAACTTTAAGTCAGACAAATTATACAAACTTAAAATTCTGCTGGTTGATAAAAAATTTTACTGTATTGATGAATTTTTGAATATTTGTTTTGAATAAATCTGTCGTAGGTGTGAATTTTATTATACTTGTATACGTAACCCAACGATATACCGCTTTTACGACATAATCCGGCATTTAACTTTGATAAATTTTTATGAAGGTCTAACCACAGGCCTACCACGCTTGGGTTTCTCTTTGTAACCCTCAATACATAGATTCTCATTTCCCCAATGATGCTGTTACCGTCACTCCATCCTTTCTTGACGGTATCGTGGCTGCTATTAAACCAGGTCTCATCTAAATATATGATGGGGACGTTTTTAACACGAATTTTTCCGAAATTCTTCTCGTGTCTCGAGTCCTTTGGCAACAGTCAATGTTAAAAATACTACGCAACTCTTTATGTAAAGTTTTAATTGGTAAAGCAATATTCTACTGATGCGCATCATACATCAACCGTCCACTATTCGGGCATATGCAAGTACATTTTTTGGGACCCCACGATCTTTCCGCGTTATTCTTTCTTGGGCACCATCCACAATTGCGTCACACTGTGGCATATAGTGTTTTAGTCATCTCGGAGATTAATTTTACGGCTCCACTTTCCCCAGATGTCGATTGCCAAAACAGAAACACATTAAAAATTATAATTACGTCATCGACCACAATCTCAATTTCTTTGTCACTGGACATTGCAAGTGACTATCAAAATTGAATAATGTTAGTACTTGGTAAGCAATAAATTATAAAAAAACGTATAAGGTACCTCAATAAAAATGGCACACTGAATCTTGAAAAACATTTGAATAACAGTAAGTTTTTAATTATTAGTTACAAATGCTTTGCTACGAAAATATTTTAGAGTTGGAAATCAGTTTAAGCTTTCTCATGCGTTTTTAATATAGGAGATCAACCTATCTAATGGATAAATCCAACTTGAAATCGAGCTACCTTTTAGGAAGATTTATAAAAAGCACACTCTTATGAATTGATAAACAGTTTAATCAAAGAAAATTTCCTTACTCTTAACATACAACAGTCCACAAGGCACAATTTTTGTCGATTAACATCTTAAATAAACGTCCCGAAAAAAATGGTCTTAAACTCATACCGAAGTCAAAACCATAAAAGGTTGTAAAAACGGTATATCGTTTGGCGAACTTTATAAGTACTCACTCTAATAGAATGTCAACGTCACTTATGTACCATGGCATCAATAAATAGACTGATTGATAATTGGCTCTGTTAAGGTAAACCTAAATAAGCGAAGTTTTAAGCACCTCGTTAACGCTTCAGTCATCTTGTCCTCGATAAAGGTGCGCCGACGCACGTCTTCGTCATACTCGACCTCGCTGCACCTGGCGGGGATGTGGGACTCGTGGCCACACTGTCGGCACGACTCTTTTCCGCAGTCGGGATTCTCGCACTGGAAGACGGTGCTGCCCTCAACCGGGATAGCGGCGAAATCGCAAAACGGACACGTCTCGAGACCTTCGATTTTGGCCCGCTTGATTTCCTCGCTCTGTACGCGCAACACTAGCCGTTCGAAAGTTTTCTTCGGCAGCACCATCTAAATAAATAAGTAGGCTATGAAAATGTATGATGCTATGGTCTGAAAGCGACAGCCACGACTGACTGGTGAATAGAATCAGAATAACACTGAACCAAAGGGCAAATCGACAACTCTAATTTAGGCGTTCGAGTTGGTAACCCAGCATATTCCATTGGTTCATTCCAAGATAGAATGTCCTATAAAATGAACCTCAAAACCGAGGAACCCTATTAGCGATGAACAAAACAGATATGAAAATTCTGAATGGGAAGTGATCCTGCAGTCATCAAACATCACATGCACAAAAACAGCAGTGCATGCAATGTGTAGAAAAGGTACTCAAAATTTTTAATTGTTGAGGACGAAAATGACAATTTTCTGGTAACTTTCTTTCTACAAAGGCTAGGTTTGTCAAGGAGCGAACTCAAGGAATAATTAAATTTTGAAATCCTTCAATCTTTGTAGAGTAATATGTCTCATCGACACATTACTTACAAAACAAAACCGCAAACAAATATTAAAAAAGTAAAATCAATTGTCACCGCTCAAAAGGCGTGATACGGATGGATTGTGCCACACTTTAAAAAAAAAAAAGCCAACATGAGTCAAAAATGCAAAAGGAGATACGGAAATGTCGAAAAGTTAAAGAAGAGGCAAATAAAATTTTATCTGGCTACAAAATTTAACAATAAAGTAGTAAGTAGTAAAGTAGGCTATGATTTATTGATGATCACAAACAACAAAAAAATGAATTTATTTTGACATTAGTTTTAAATGCGTATTAGCGACGCGTCAAAAATAGAGCAACATTTCTAAAATTTGTTCAAAAAGACGCCTTTAGTTAAAGTAAATGCAAAAATAACTCGTGTTGGGTTTATTTTGTGCTAAGTTAACCATTTGTGTGCAGGACTAGTTATGCCAAGAGGAATTACAATTTCAAAAGACCTAAAGCAAAGAGTAGTAAATGCATTTATGGAAGGTACCAATCAAGCTGATATTTCAAGACAGTTTATGTTACCTCGGTACAGCGCATCTAGAATAATTTCATCGTATAATGACAGAAGACACTTAGAAAAAATGCCGAAATCGGGAAGACCCAAAAAAACAACGGTTTTGACAGACAGGCGCATTAAAAGAATTGCTCAACAAGCTCCTTGGAAGTCCGCACCTCGAATAATTGCCGAAATTCCAGAAATTACGGTTGGTATACGAACTGTGCAAAGAAGATTAGTAGCTTCAAAGTTGTTCAGTAGACGGACAGCAAAAAAACCGCTAGTTTCAGCAAGGTTGACCTTTGCACGCCGGCATTTAAACTGGACCGTCAATAACTGGAAAAAAATTCGATTCAGCGATGAAACGCGATATAAAATATTCAATTCTGATGGAATGCGACGTGTGAGGCGACCAATTAATACAAGGTTTAACCCTAAGTACGTAACACCTACAATTAAACATGGTAAAGGCAGTGTTTTTTTATGGGGATGTTTCTCATGGAATGGAGTAGGTCCTATACACTTCATTAATGAGACAATAGATCGATTTGTTTATAGGGAGATTATGCAAAATGTTATGCTCCCTTATGCAGAGTGGGAAATGCCGTTACGTTTTATTTTCCAACAGGACAATGATCCAAAACACTCTTCACAACTCGTTCAACAGAGGTTTACAGAAAACAATGTTAAAGTTTTGCAGTGGCCGGCACACTCGCCAGACCTTAACCCAATTGAAAATCTCTGGGAAGAAGTAGAACGTCGCATTCGTACACAAATGTTTCCAAATAAACAATCGTTGATAGATAAAATTAATAAAGCTTGGACAAATCTTCCAGAAAATGTCACTCAAAAGTTGATTGAGGCAATGCCGCGCCGTTGCCAGCAGGTAATTCTCAATAATGGATAATCTATAAATTATTAAGGCATAATTTTAATTATTATGGTACTAAAATGTGCGTTTAATGTTTTTTTTTTAATAGAATATAATACTGTTAAATACAACTTTTTGAAATAAAATAAAATAAAACACTGTTAAATACAATTTGTTGCTTTACTTTTGTCGCCTTACTTGCTATGGAAAGTATTTTATCATAACTAGCAAAAAATATGAACCAAATTTTTTTTTATTTAAAAAATACTAAAAAAATATGTTTGTTGCTCTACTTTTGTCTGATTGTGTACATGGCAAACTTTGACAAATAAAAATGATATCGCTGTATCTGCTTCTCTTTAGCTAGGTTGTTGAATATTTGAATAAAGATTTTGAAATATTTCCACTTTACCGAGCGCTCCGTTGAAATCAAACTTTTTACTTCGTTTCTCAGGTTCGTAACTTTAAAACGCACGTTTTTATAAGTAAGCAATAAGCATACTGATGCCAAACTATCAACAAACCAAATAGTGTAACAATAAAAAAAATATTGTGTCAGCGTGTGTAATTTTGCGTCCTGCAAAAAAATTTACATGTACAAAATAAAAATATAAACAGAATTTTGATTAATTGTCATATCTTTCAGCAATTTTGTGTTTAGTTGTTTAATTTTTTTTTTGAGCACGCATTGTTTTTTTGAACTTGTTCATTCATCGCATAGCATCGCACCTGTAATCGATTGAGACCGAATTCCGAACCGCAGTCCTCGAAACAGGGAAACGTCAGGTGGCCATCCGCGATTCTGGTCTCAACACCCTTTTGGACGCAGTCCTTGCAGAATATGCAACCCGCGCCGCAGACAAAGCATTCTTCGGGGATGAGCTCGTCGTCGTAGCACACGCGGCAAGTCTCCAAAATGTTCAGTTTTCTGGCTTCTTCCTTACATTGTCTGTAAGTGTCGTCCTTATATTTTATGAACCGTTTAATCATCCTGCGATGTTTCAAGTAAGCCATCTAAAAGGGAGTAAATAAACAAAACGGTCATTATTGGCTAAATTTATTCTAATGTCACTTTGGTATTTATGGGATCCAGGCATAAAATAAAATTCACGATTCACTTTAATCGTTAATTTTTATACTTTATGTTGTACTTTCAACGATGCCTAAAAAATAATAAAAGATAATGGTAACCTAAGTTTCTTTGGTTGAAAGGTATAAAAAATATACTAAATTACAGTAAATCTTTTAAGTAAGAATTCTTTTTATTCTTGCCAGGTTTAAATTTATTTTCTTGTCTTACACCACCGAGGTGCGTAGGCGCTATTTTTAAAAAGTGAAATATGACGTAAAGAGAAGAATCATACCTCTTGAAGAAGTGGCAGATTTGTGGTTTTCAGCTCCACCTCCATTGAACGTTTATTCCTGAGACCCTTCCTAATCGTGTCCAATACATCGCAACATTCAATCAGTCTGTCCTTTTTCCTAGCAAACACCAAATCTATGTGTCGCTTACGAATAAAAGGGTACATGTTGTATAAGAATATTTTGGCACAGTTTACGTCGCCCTCGTTTCCTCCTAATTCATCAGAGAAGAAAGATTTTCTGGTGGGTTGTCGGAACGTCATTTCGGGGTTCGGAAACAGTTCCAAAAATAATTCTGGATCGAATTGGTCTGTATAGAAATTTAATGCCTCGTTGTCTTTTTTCTGCCTGAAGCAAATAGGTATGTGTGATAGATTGGGTTAAAAGCATGCTTTATAACCTGTAAGCTAAAAAGTGGTTAATAGAGGGCTTAAACACAGTGAAATTGGCGGCTATGTAATTTTTGTATAGGAGGGTATGCGCTTAAATTTCGCATTAGAACCCCGTTTTTTTTTATTAAACGGCGATCCCCACACATTTAGACAATACTTCCTTAAAAACGCTGTCGAATTCACAGTGGTCAAAAAAACTGTCAGTAACAATAATATGCGTATTATTAATTTCTAAGTTTGACATGTCAAAAGTTGTTCAAAAGATTTCCAATTAAAATACATCTCTTAAATTTTAGATTATTGGCGTCCGTCCTTAAATGATGGGTGTTGATGATACATTAAAATACATCAAGAATTAATCATCAATCTCTAGGCCTTACCTAAAAAACTTCAATAAATATTTCTTCAACTTTTCATATAAAAATTATGAAACAATTATATGTACTAATTAATGCCAGCTCTCAATGCATTTGGTACTAAAGACATATGACAAAATTTAGTATAAAAAAATCAAAGCAAAGTTTTCTTACTTAAGATAATCCTCCATAGTTGGGTAACTGTTATTTTCAATGGCATCACTAACAAACTGTTCCAACTCTGCACTACCCAAAAGCGCTAATCTTTCTGCCTCCTTTTCTAAGTAACTCGGATCGGCTCCGGGCAAAGCCTCCTGTAACCTATTGAAGATTACCAGAGGATCTTTATCCCGTTTTTTGTAATCAGCTATGAATTAATTATCAAAATTAATTATATTCAATATTCGACCTTTTTATTTTATTACCCTGAGTTAAATAGTCAATAGCATCGTCCATATTAAATCTGCTTTGTTTTGATTGGCAGTAGTCCCACAGGAAGTCAGGATCGGCATCGCCAAAAATATTAATGAGATGATTGTAATTGGCATTCAATGCTCTATCATGTCCACTATGATTTCCGAACCGCATAGGTACAGAATCGGATACAGGGAATGAGTTCAGTGTGCTGCAGGGGTTATCATCTTCTAACTGGCCAGACATTAAATTTACCATATTTTCAATTTTTTCATCTGGACTATCCCACGGATTTTGTTCCTCAACTACTTGCATTACAAAATCGATGACTCGGTCTGATGCGTTAGGGAACATCTCTCGAAGGAACGGTTTCACGGTCCCAGAATCCATTGCGTTAGTCAAATTTTAGGAAGCCAAAATCTACTAATACAGTGAAAGAATCACAAAATATCGCCTACTGTTAAGTTTGGTGGACCCCCGAAAGAGATGTCAAAATACAAAAGCACCCGTAGCAAGTCTTATCAACGAATATCTATCGCAAAAATAAGTTCGATTAATTGTATGGTACTCACCGTTTATCTCAATAAAAGATAATGTAATGTAATACAATTTTTCTCAACAAAAATAACGACCACATACACAACCTAAAACGCAAAATACGAAAGCCAAGCATTTTACCTAATCTGTGGTGCAGCACAGAAGACATAACAGTAATCGAGAAATAGGTTGCCCAAATCCTCAAAGACTTGCATTGAATTTAATGAGTGCGCTGTAAAAACAATTTATCGAAACCACCTGCTAAACAAGATCTCTAAAATAATTGCTAACATCCTGAAATTAAAGTAAAACTCGGATGCACTTCTAGAAACAGGTTGTTATAAAAGCTGAATTCCTTAGCTGTCGTTAAAATAGGATTTAGGACCCATTTTTTAGGCATTCGAGAAATTTATTTTTTTTACGAAAAATAGATACAATGACCTCTTAATTTATTTTATCTATGTAAAAACGGTAAAAAAAAACTTAAAAAAAACGCTGACTCGTTATTCCACAGTGCAAATTATTCCGCCAATTTTTTCCAAAATCATTCGGACGTGAGCCGCAAACGTGGTGAATTTTGATTCTGTAATGACGGATTTCGTTACGTGTATTTATCAGGAACTCAGAAACAACAACAAGTAAAACGTGGTTCGCAGTTTCTGCCTTCCTACGACAAGAACTTCCATTTCGATTGAATTTTTTTATTGGACAATGGTTCAGACCAAGTGAAAATTAGCCAGTCCCGTATCTAAAATAAATCGACAACTGAGGAACTTGTGGGTGCAGAGACATATCATAAAAACTAAACTTTGGATAATGTTGAGCTCGGTGGTTATTGAATTAATGAGTTTTATAACTGTGCGTAGAGACATTTTGTTATATATTTTGTTAATATTTTCTATTAGGACAACAGAGGAGCTGAAGAGATGTCCTCGAAATTGTTTAAACAATTTATTGGTGCCGTCACCCTTCTCTTTCAACCGTTGTTCTGTGGTATTGGATACTGTGGTTCTGTGGTATCAGGACTATTAAGATTCTGACGAAATATTTGCGCATATATAAATCAGTTTTACGTATAGATGAAAAGTTGTATTCTTTTTGAAAAATAATATAAGTTTTCTGATTTATCAATTTTATTTTCATATGCTCCTGGCATTATTGACTAATACATATTTTGCTACATCACAAACCAACGATTCCATTTTTTGCGTATAATTTTGGTAGCGGGCGATCAAAAATGGGCTTTGCCTTCTCGTATATGTTGCCTGAAATAAAAAAATTGTGATAAAACTCAACCTACGGCATACACTAATATAATGTAATGTAATGAAAATTGAACTATTTTGTGTACATTTTTTTTAAATGCGAATAGAGAAGCTAGCCAACAAATAGAACGTGTTAAAGTATACCTTTTGGAGCTGTTATTCGGTTAGAATTAATCCCAATGACCAACAAAAGGATCACAATCATAAAGAAGTTGCAACTAAAATTCATTTTTAATGTCTATAGACAAAAAAACTGATTGTTTTATATATTTGCATATATTTGCCTGGGGGGGGGGGAGGAGGCAATCACTCAGGGGATTTTTGGGTTTTTAGTGGCATTATGAAAAAGGGGAATTACTGATAAAGACCTGATAATTACGATTTTCATATATTACCACATATATCTCATTAGTCAACAAAATTACAAATTACAAAATGTACACAGAGCTGTTCACCAGAATTTTTTTGCTTCATCAAAAATCCCTTTGCTCTTGGAACAATAAGGGCCTCCCATTAAATATAGAGGAGTGAACTCCCGATAGGCTAAACATACTCTACGTTCTCGAATATCTTCCCTTAGAATTTGATGCTCCCAATCGTATCTTGCGGAATCAAACATAACAAGCAAACTAAATTTAGGCATAGGTACCCTTACAATGGGATAATTTACGTCCATTTGCATGGGTCTGACTTTGTAACATTCACTAACACTATTTACCATTCCTTTTGCATCTAAAACTTTGTTATAAAGTGAAACACATTCTAAATTATACTTATTTGGCTTATTATTATAGGTCAAAGTAAGCACAGAATCACTTAGTAGGTTCACTGTAACGATCCTTTCACCCCATATCCAACAATCGTCAATGTGTGGATCTATTGATGCCCCTCTGAGAGGATCATATTCCAAAGAACATTGCTCGATTGTTTGAAAGTCTTTTAATATAGTCACATCATAGAACTTATCTTGAATGAATTTGGAAAATTTAGGGAAACCACAAAAATCGCCTAATTGTAATTTTCGTTTCTTGAAATTACATTTTGGACCGAAATTTTGTTTCCTCCTGCCGCTTTGAGATAAATCCCATGGCAAACTATCTATGCCTGTGATAACATTGTCGTGTTCATTTTCATTCAGAAAACCTAAATCAATATATATTCCAGGAAAATCCAACGGTTCGCCTTTGTGGTTCGGATGCGATTTGTAATCCTCGCAGTCCCAACCGGGCCATGCTGCATTGCAATAGGGACAGTACACGAATGCATTCCTACTTTTCTCTAAATAAGCGAAGTTTTGTGTAATTTTATATTTATCTTCGCAAATTAAACAACTTCTGCGGCCTTTGCAACCACAAGGACGCGGTTTGTCCATTTGCTTAATTTGCAATTTAAAATTAAAATATTTTTTATAATCAAGGCTAGATCCACGGAATTCTTGTTCTTCTTTTCTTATCTCGTTAGGCAAGTTAACTAAGGGCACTCGCTCATTACTAAATCCTCAAAATAGCAGCTCTAGATTATAGAAATGTTTGGATTTTTGCGTTACTTATATTTAACAAACTGTACAACAAATTCGGCGGGAATAAATTCGGAATCACACAGATACTCACTTAGCAGTTTTATTCAAAAAAGATGTAGGAAGTTACATTCGAAACGAATCAATAACAATTACTAACGATGAGGCATGATAGAACATATCAACAGCAACATTATCAAAAATATTCGAATATCGAAAAATAGCTTTTATTGCACTAGACAAATGCTGTTTCTTCTTTCATATAGAAAAAAAATGCGTTTCGCTACGTAGCCCCATATGTAGGTAAAAAACGCCAGATGTAAATAAAATTACTTAAAATTAAAGATACATAAACGATGCTACAAATTATGATATGATCGAATACAAAACTATAGAATATGTCACAAACTTATTGATGACGACACAGCATTATGGATTCTATTTACATTGTGAGTTAGGAATTGATTACTCAATGTAAATGTCTTCGACCGGATACGCAGTCTCGATGAATTTTTGGTAGAACCTCTGAAACGCCCGCCTAGAAAAAATTGTAAATGAACAATTTAAACCACAAAAAAACACACAAGTAACCAATTTAGTGTCTTTGAATAGTAACTCTTCTTTTTTCAATAACGGCAGACAAAAAAACCACAACTGACCCTTGCTGTTTTCTATGACAAAGGCTGAATTTAAAGGTTAATGGGAAAACCGCAGTTTTAATTGTATTTGTATTTGTATCATTTGTAGTTTATTTAATATTACTGTGCACTCACTTATGTCTGAAGGTAAGATTTGTTTTGAAGAGATAATTTTGTTTATTTCATTGAAAATTTTAGAGGAGGTTATTAAGCGGCGCCTGATATTTGATGGCGATGGTACTGGAGAAGATCGTCGGTTAAATGTATTGCTGAGAACGGTTTCCAAATGGATAAATTCGAACGAGGATGCGGAAGAAGAATCTTCGCAAATTTATGACAAAATCTTAGCCCATTTAGCTCTAGTCAAACATTCTAGAAAACGTTCGGAATATGTGGCAAAGTCAAATGCCGAACAGCTTCTAAAATATAAAGCGCTGTACGCACAATATGAAACAAATATAAATGAAACAAAGGAGGAAATTATTAAACAAAAGGTCAAATTACAAAACGCAAAAGTTATTAAGAATAATCGCATACAATATGATCTCCTGGCTAAAGCCATTGCTAAGGAGCCTCGGCGAGCTGATATGATAAAAAAATTAGAGGTTTTGCAAAAAGATCTTACTGATCTGGCGGAAGAAAAGAGGCAGCTAGACATAAATTTGGAGAAAAGGAGGAAACAATTTCATGTTTTAGCTACATCAGCAAATGAGTTAGAAAACATGTTAATTCAAGATCATATGTATCAATCAAAGTCAGACTGTAAATCTGAACCTATGTCTGAATGATTGATTATAATGCAGTAATACTAGTAATAAATATATGTAACTTTATTATAATTTATTGTGTAATATACTTCGAGAGGGATGAATCCAGGACAAACTTATTAAAAAAAAAAGCATAAAAAACTTTTCTCTTATAGATATTGAAAATATGTAGGAACTAAATTTTAATTCCTAATGATTTTTTAAAACCACCTATTGCTATTGCAGCGACATAACTTTTTAAAGGAGTTTGTAAAACTTGAAACAACTTAAATTTCCGTTGCACCTTGTAATTATGGCTGATTTCAAAGTTGACTTTTTTTGCTGCTCCAAAAATTATTTATAATTGAAAACACTCTTTCTTCCTCTGCATTAGCAGAAAGGTAGACAGAGTGCAAACTTAACTATCAAAGATATGCTTTTTTGTACAATTATCAAAATCTTCAAGCCATTGGACACAAACATTAATATATCATTAGTTTCTTTCAGCTTTTCAATGGTTACAGATTACTTTATCAAAGATATTTCTTCAAATAGTTCATCTACATTGATCAATGTGTCATTTTACAACAAAACAGTTTATATTGCGGGTTGAATTTTCGTGTAATGTTTAATTGCAGCGTTGGCAATGTTTATTAATTATCTGGGAGATATCCAGGACAGGCCAATCCTGTATGGTTGGTCAGCCTGGTATATATATCTTTATTTATTGTCATATAGTCAAATGCCTTCTAAATTTCATAAAAATGACTTGCGTTTTCCAATATGAAAATGATACCTATATTTTACAAAATAAATGTAAAATCAGGAAAAATTGGCTACCAGCTGCCAAAATTTTTTACGAATGAATTATTTATTATGATTAGTTAAATCAACTACCAACACATACATTACTAAAAAAAACTAACCTAAAAATAGGTGGCAGTCACTTTTAATCATAGACAACAGATGTTAGTTTTGGAAGGGTTTAGAAACTAGTGAACGAGAAATGACGCTATATATGGCGTCATTACCGTCCAATCATTTATATTCGGATTTGAAGTGCGACTTACCCTACCGCTTCCGCCACAGGCCTGGTCGAGTCTTGCCCCCTAAAAACGTGACAGGCGAACCTCTGCAGCGTCGGGTGCTTCGTTATGAATCCCAAATAGCGGTGATCCCTGGGATGAAACGCGCAAAACGACACATTCTTCAGGGAATAAAAGTAATCTATGCAAGGATCGCTTTGCTGAAAAAACAAACATGAATGTTCGTTAGCCGAGGTTCAGTTTGACCCGGGGCATTTTACGTTTCGTTTCCTCCGGTCGACCATCCTCAGGCCCTGGTCGGAGACTTCGAGGGTGCAGGGCTGCAATTCGGGTTCGCCGCCGTGATTGCTAATCACGCGCCGGACAGCCTGGCACACCACGGGGGTACCTTTATGCGCTAGCGTTTCCACCGATCCGATGTAGCCTCGAGATGAAAATTTGAGATTAGAAAATACTTGCGCAGGGCGTTCCGTTAGTTTTTAAACGTTAAATCTCATGAAAGACTTGGATTGTTTATCGAAGTATCGTTCTGATGTTATTTCTCGAAAATGAGATGAAAAATTAAGGTTAGGAAATACGTGCGCAGAGCGTTCCGTGAGTTTTTAATCGTCAAATCGCAATAAAACTTGAATTGTTTATCGAAGTATCGTTCTGATGTTATTTCTCTAAATTGAGATGAAAAATTGAGGTTACGAAATACGTGCGCAGGGCGTTCCGTTAGTTTTTAAATGCTAAATCGCAACAAAGAGTTGGAATGTTGATCGTAAGCGGATCGTTCTGTTATTTTTAAAAAAAAAATTATTACAAAATTAAACCTGCTGCTAACTTTAGCGAATTCCTTGCGTGATTTCACCACAGTTGATATAAATAAAGGTCATACGATCGAAAATGGATATTTTTCACGATACAAGGTGTCAAACTTAAAAAATTCGTATTTTTCAAAAATATCTGAAACAGTTTCTTAGATTATTTGATTTAAATTCGAAAGTAATGTTTACGATAGTAAGAGGCTTATCTTTATTTAGATTAAAGTTATTAATTCCAGTGGCGCTCTGGAAAGACGATGTATTGCCAATATTATTGCACGCCACCGACTTTTAATTTTTAAAATTTTATGTTTAAAAGTAAAAAATGTTTAAATCTTTTTAACCACCTATTAAACAACAAAAATATTTGTTTTAATATTGGGTCCATTATAGTGCAAGAATTAAATATTTTGGGCATAAATACAAAAAGTAAACTTATTGTGGTTAGTCATATATATATGGGTTGGCGTTTTAGTAAAAATAAACGGAACCTTCTTAATTGCATCTTTTTTAATATGACGTCGCAAGTTGATAGTAGGAATTCTATTTGCGATGTTGCCATATCAAGTTGACTCAACCCTTCAAGAAACTCCTACTATCTTAGTACGGTTTCGGTTCGTTTTTGATGTTTTACCCAAAAGGTATCTTTCGCGGCGGCCGTGTTCGCAAGATGAATCCCAGTCGCTGTAGTCGCTGTCTACGGCGTAGGCGGATGGAAAAATTCCCATTCTGCCAGTTCTTAAGTTTACGCCTAAAAAAAACAGAGAAGTTTGATTTTAACCTACACCTTTTCACCTACAATATGTTGTAGTAAAATATGTAGCCATTTGACAATATGATGGTCGCAAGCAAAGTAAAAACTCAGACTTGAATTGACTCGTATGCGCATTTTGATTGGCCCTACCTAATATTTCTTTCAGAATGGCTTCCGTGGCTCTCTCTGTACTTATATGCCGCAAAACTATTTTTACCTATTTTTTAACATCAACTTATTTGGATTGTTTTTCCTTTTTTTGCTAAATTTGCTCAGCTTGACGATTTAGAATTTTCGGGGCGCATGTGAACAGCAATAAAGAGCAATAATTGTAGAACACTGTGATTTAATCTCTGACAATATATGTTTTATCTCCTACTTTTGTTTATGTCCTTGTGTTTAAATACTTGTAAGTCCTCGTGAAGTTAGCAACTTTCACAAATTAAAATGCTTCTTGTTAAACCACACAAGTATGTAACCAAAACCCCTGCATTGGAATGCTATGACACGAATAAATACATTTTTAGTATTTTATTCCTCGAACCCTGAATATTCGACCCCAAAATTGAAACGTTTATTTTTTTTATGGGTCAATAATTACTCGCCTTCGCACCAGAGGTCGTCGGCTTCTTTTTGTACGTAAATCGGATCGCCGATTTCAACTTCGATTTCGTCGTCGTGACGTGGCACAAACTTGTGCAACCCCCTGTGCGTGGGCTCCAGCATGTCGACGTCATTGTAGACCATGCCACCCACGATTGACGGGGAACTGCCCATCAGAGGCGACATCGATTTTGGCCCGTCGGTTCCGGTGGGCGAATGAGCCGTGCTGTGGCCGCTGTCTGCGTCCGTTAACAATCTGCAAAATTTATAATAATTAACGTTAGGATCTGGCCGGTTTATTTCAAAATTTTAAAATTCAAAATAAAACCCGGTAGATGATAAAACTGCCCACAAGCAGTCATGGCCGAGCGGTTAAGGCGTCTGACTAGAAATCAGATTCCCTCTGGGAGCGTAGGTTCGAATCCTACTGACTGCGATTTCTTTTGTGTGCGTTTTTTTTATTTCATAATTTTGAAACTTGAAAATAACCCATAATAGTATATAATTTTTTTAAACAGATATCAAGTAAATTGAAAACTAGTACATTTAAGGTTGCGCAAGAATGTCGCAAAGTATTATATAAAAAAAACCTTTTGAATAGATTATACAGAGTGTTTTATAAATGCATGTCAATATTTTTGGGTATTAAGATTAAGATTCCTCCAAGAAATTCTTATACGACACCCTGCATTTTTGTTAAAGCGAGGTTGCCAACTTATTCAGAAAAAGACGTTTTATTTACCTCCTACAGCTTTTAAACTGCTGCCTTTATATTGGCAAAAATAGACGTTTATATTAGCGAACATTACTAACGGAGAAGAATAATTATTTATTTAAATAGAACACCTTGTACCTAACTACTTTGTCGTCTGTCGTTAATATTTGTATTTTTGTACATTTGGGTTTCAACAAATGAAAGGTTTAATAATTTATTAATAATTTTTGTTATTACTAAATAATCAATACAATATAAAATACAATTTTATACGACAAAAGATGAAATAAGAATTAGAGATATACATTGTCTAAATGTGAATGTGAAAATATATTGAAATTTGATGTCCAGAGAGGCTTTGGTTAGTGTCTTCAAAAAGGTGTTTTTTTGTTGTTTTGAGGTGCCTCTTTACTTAATTCCGAGCAATCAATGAACATCATTACAAATTAACAAAATTTTTAAATTTGGTTTACTAAAACAATTTAGTTCGTAACAGAAACGTACTTTAAAATAGGCTCATAGCCTGCTTATCTATCTGTCTACCTGTCATATATAGATGTTATATAGATGTGCAAGGTTATGATATCAAATTATATATTCTTCTATTATAATTTATTATATTTATTAATGTAATTTATTATAATTACTGTATTTTTTTTTGGGGGGGGGGGGGGACTGTATAATTGTCAAACACCACACCACCACCACCACATCCTATACTGAGAACTATAATGAGTACGTACAGTAATGGACCAAGCACTCAACCTTGTGGCACCCCATAACCATTTGAGAGCCTATTTCTAATTGTTTCACCTAATTAAACATACTTTTAAGTAAGTGTCAATTAATTTGGTGCGGGGAATTGCATCGGGCTTCGGTATTTTGTTATGAAACACTACAAACCTATCCGATTCGGGCGAATCGTCCCAAAGGTATCCACACTTTAATACTAGAATTGAGCTTGGTCCACTGTTGCATCCCATTTCATCCGCTAAGGACATCTCTCTCGACTGCGCCCCGTACATGGTCGCAATCACAGCTGCGAAGAGAAACAGAAAAATTTTCGACCGCCAAAAAAGGTTCACATCTCACATTTTTTGTTCTTCGGAATTTCGGGCAATTTCCTGCGGCGCCGTTCTCCGTTCCACGGCGGTATCGGTACGCCCCTGGAGAAGGGATCCGGGCGGGGTTTGGGTTCCTCTTTTACCACGGTCCTCGCCTTGGAACATTCTGCTTCCGGCACGTTCGCGTCTCCAATTATATCACAGTCATGGTCGGCGTCTTCGCTACGGGAAGACGTGGGGGAGTCTTCTTCGACGTGCACCAGGCTGCGGTTCAGAATACCTCTTTAGAAGCTGCCCGTGGTCTTAACGTTGGGCATATGACGTGACGTGAAGTTAATTACAGATTTGACAGGTCCTGTATGTTGTCATACTTTGCTTGAGAACCATTTATTTTTCTATACTAAATTCTCTCGAATATAGATGATTGGACGTTGTTTTAAATTTTGAATACAGAACTAGATGTAGATATTTATCATCGCACAATTTTTAATTCACTTTTTTTTTTCGAAATAGTTTTCTTATTATTTAAAATATTTATTATTATAATTTTTTATTTATAGTATTTTTAGTATTTTTGCTATTATTTGAAAAAGTAAAATAGCAATAACTTTTGCAATAAAATTGTAAGATAAGTGGGTACATTAGATTTTGAAGAACTCGAATTGTAATAATTTAATATAACCATTATTAATTATTAGGTAACAACTGATTGTGCAAAACAATGCTAAACAAGAAAAATTCAGTTTTGGTTAGTTTCCTAAATGTTACCTACATTGGGAAATGTTTTCTCAAAAAATTGAAATAATTTAATTTTCCATTATGACCTTCTTTATGACCAAAACCCCTTACAAGAAATAAAAAAAAATAATCCTTATAGATTAATTTTTTTTGTCATGGTAATGTACCTAGCGTTGTGGAATTGACCGCTCAATTTTTTTTTGGCAATTGGCCAAAATAATTTTTAATATACAATGAAATTTATATTTAATTATTTATATTGTGCGTTACATCGCCGTCGCGTAGTTCTGAGAACTAAATGGAGTGGATATTTTTCGTATAGGGAATCCCTTGATGAGGGTTATTGGTAAATTGGACGTCAAAAACGCATAATAATTTATTATAAGATACAAATTAATATTAAATAATGATAGACAACACTCTGCAATTGCAAGATGTTATTTAAAACATTTTGATCGATTTTGACCAGTCAATTAAGAAGTGGTCAATGGGCCACCCTCTAATTAAACCACACATAAATATCTATAATGCAAAAAAAGCCAAAAGTTAACATTTTGTAAAATTGGATATCTCATATTTGTTGTTATTTTTAGTCCAATTTTGATATATTTTTTTAAATCTGGGAATATGATATCCAGTTGTAACTTACATATTCGGCATTTTGTTCAGCGTTTAAAAATATCGGAATAAAAAAGTTATGATGACTTATTCAAAATGCATACTTTTGAGAATCACCCCGTAGCTACGAATCATGCTGACATATCAAGACCAGTTTTTTGTCTTTGAACTTCGGAATATTCTCCGACAATCCGCATTAAAACTCGGCAAAAAATTATATTTTAAAACAATTTCTTTCAGGCAAAGTCAAAATTAAGTCGAAAAGCGTTAATAAAAATTCTTATTTAAAAAATTGATTTAACATTTGGGTACAGGGTTTTGGTTTGGTTAGTTTCATCTGTTAAAATTTGACAATAAGAGTCACATGTTTACAAGTTTTCTTATATTTAAACGAAATTTGCCAAAATCTATTAATAAAAAAATGTTCCCATATATGGTTCGGATTTTAGTGGTGCCATCAAATCCTATCGAAGTTGACCCATCCTGTCCCCAAATGTCAAAACACAGTGTGGAATAATTTTGCATTCAATTTATTCTTAAATACTAATTTTTGTTAACGCTTTTAAGTTAGGATTTAATTTTGGCTTAATTTATGAACAAAAAACTTTACAATATTTATTTTTTGCCGAGCAGGTTGGCTCTTATTGCCCTATTGTTAGTTGGACAGTGTGTTTCTTTTTACGCAAAGTTTATGGTTTCAACTGCTGAAAGATGTTGAATTTCAACGTAGTCAATGAACGTTTTAGGAAAAAGAAAGGCGGAAATAAAAGTTGGGCTAGACTTGCATGATTGATACACTAAGCAGTCATTGCGGCACTTGTGGATGCACCTTTTTTTAAACTAACTTTTTTCGTAAGGATAATGTTGGTCTAAAGTTTATCTTGCACTTAAAACTAACCAATACACTTGAAGACATAGTAAAGAGGCAATTTTTAACGAAAATTTTGTATTTAAAGAAAAAGTGAACGTTTTTTTTTAAATTAGAGAACAAACAACCTTTCCATGCCGTCAGCATTTTGGCAGCAGTTGGCTAAAAAATTATGAAAATTATAACCGCCTATGTGAGGGAAAATTTTGGCAAACAACCCGGAAAACTAGGGCGCGTCAAGACAAAAAAAAAATAAACCAATTGCAGAGACAAATAGCGTATTCTTTACTCACGAGTAAAATGGAGAGGTATTCGTAGAGTGTTGAGGGATTTTGTCGAACCGTTGGCCGAATTCCTCGAAGTCCGAGTCCGCCATGTTTGTTTTGAACCTCTGGACTATCGATTCGGCACTTGCAGGAAGGGTGAAACGCGAAGCCCGGCCGGCGTCGTAGGTCGTCGCGACGCGTCGGACGCGTCGCCGCGCTATCGTGTGGCGGGAAAATTCAGCCTTGTTTTAGATATTAGTCATTCCCCATTGAAAAAACTCAATCATCTATGACGTTAGACATAGATGTGCTAATGAAACTGGTTTAAAAGAAAAATAATAATTTTATACTTATAATCTTTCATAACTTAGCTAGAATATTATTGAATGTAGCACCATGCTTTTATTAGAGACACCAATAATTCCAAAATTGTCCCCTGCTTCGTAACCTGAGAGCTTAGATTGATATCCTAATCTGTAATCTTTTTCTTCACTTTACTAAAATTTTCGTTAAAATATTTTTACTTTTTCTTTGTTTTCTTTTTTATTTTTTTTTCTTTCTTTCTTATTTGTGTTGTTGTTTACAATTTGCATAATGATGCGGGGACACTTGGGACACTACCTTATTTCAGAAACTATAGTGGATTGAGCAAAAAGTTGAATACAAAAGTTAATTGGGGTATTACAAACCTTCAACTTTTGTATTTTAGATGGAGCACTTAGTATATTACTTCATTTTTGAATTCTATTCGAAATTCTAGACATATTTTGCGTATAATGGTCCTATGCCTAAGTCTAACCGTTTCGGACATTTTTAATTTTTTATGCCAAAAATGACGTTTGCGAGACATAAAATATCTGTCAATTTCTTCATTCGGAAGCATTCATTGCCTCACTCAAATTTCGATACGATGCGCGAAAAATAAGATTAAAAATGAAAATAAAAAAACTGCCAAAAAAACTTTTTTTTTAAATGGAAACTACCTATTTTTATAATCTTGTCATATTAGGCATTAAAAATTAAGGCAATTTTATAAAAGGTTGTATATGCCTAATGATTTTACTTTTTGAAATATTTCCTTTTAAACATTTGTCTATCACAATATGTTGTTGGCATATAAGTTCAGTTAGTGTAAGGTGGTTATGACCGCGTATAATAAAACAATTGATTACTGTTATAATTGAAATATTTTTTGACACATTATTAATTTTTTTATTTTTTATCGTTTATAAATTTAATTTATTCCCTTGCTTGCGTATCACGTTTACCACAGAGGAAAAGATTGAGAGATTATGCAACAAAATTTCCATTAAGGAGGATCCCAAAAAAAAGATCTTCGACAACCTTAGAACACCTTAGAATATATGGAACCTTGAAGAAAGAAAATATAGCGTTCTTATATTTTGAATGATGAAGAGCGAATGATGAAATACGCCTTAGATAGATAGAATATATATTAAAAGAACAACGCTTCGATCTGGCCTGAAGTAAACAACTGGAAGTCCTAGAAATTCTGTCTGGGGCAGAAATTAGAGCAACGGTGTTACACATCAGGTTAGATTTTTGCAACAATCTTATGGAAAGACATTTTTTAGAAAATACATTTACAAAAAAATTTTATTACATATAGACGATTCCATATTTACAACCTCAAGTAAAGTTTTAATAGGAAAAATACCCATTACTGAAGCAACGAGAATAATAAAAAAAATATGGAAGTTGCAAGATCACGTAGAACTTCTGTCAAAGTATGGTGCACCATTTGGAGGTTCAGTATTTTTTATCAGAATTTAAATTCCCAACGCTACTTAGAGCTTTTAAATATTATTCATCCCTTTGTTGACAATGACGTGTCTGAAAGAAAACGACGAAATCTAATTTGGTAGCAGGACGGCGCTCCTTATCACAGAAGTCAAGAAATTAGCACCTATTTAAATACATAGTACAGAGAATAGATTGATGAGAATGGCAGTTACTCCTGGCCTCCACTAGATTTTTTTCTATGGGGTACACTTAAGTTTACACTTAGTTTACAAACACAAACCGTCAACTACAGAGGAACTTAAACGTCGGATAAGAGAAGGTATCGATATTTAAAAGGGATTGAATCTGTTAGAAATGCCATTATGTATTTAGAAACCCTTTATCCTATTTGGATTGCTCAAAGTGGAAGACATATTGAACAACTGTTACAATAATTATTATCTTTGTAAGCTACTAATTTTTTTCACCAACGTTATCGCGTATCCTTGGTGTTATTCTGTATAAATAATGCATACATACATTTGTGATAGACAAATATTTAAAAGGAAATATTTCAAAAGGTAAAATCATTAGGCATATACAACCTTTTATAAAATTGCCTTAATTTTTAATGCTTAATATGACAAGATTATAAAAATAGGTAGTTTCCATTTAAAAAAAAAAGTTTTTTGCTAATTTTTTTAATTTCATTTTAATATTATTTTTCGCGTACCTTGTATTATTATGTATCGAAATTTCTTATGAAATCCATTATTCGAGTCCTTTGTCTACAAGAAAACTTACTCAAGTTAATTTGATATAAAATAGCCTTAATTTTTAATGCTAAATATGATAAGATTATAAAACAGGTAGTTCCCATATAAAAAAAAGTTGTTCGTCAATTTTTTTCATATTTAATCTTATTTCTCGGGCACCCTCTATATGTATCGAAATTTCTAATGAAATTCGTTCTCCAGTCCTTTGTCTACAACAACTTAAGTGAAACAATAAATGTTTCCGAATGAAGAAATTGGCAGATATTTTACGTCTTGCAGACGTCACTTTTCGCATAAAAAATAAAATTAAAAATGTGAAAAACGGTTAGACTTAGGTATAGGACATTATACACAAAACATATCTAGAATTTTGTATAGAATTCAAAAATGAAGTAATATACCAGGTGTTCTATTTAAAATAAGAGCGTTGATACTGGCCCACGAAAAATGAAACACCATGTGTTTAAGTTTTGGTTCCATCCCCTATAGTTTCTGAGATAAGGCAGTGTCTCAAGATAAACGGCTCACCCAATAGTTGTGTTGCAATTAAGCAGAAAGAAAGATGACACTTTTTTGGCCAATTCAATAACTCTAATAATAATATTAACTCTTCTGAACCTAAACCTTCAATAAATATGGAATATGTATTTTTGAAAACGAAATATGCTGTTAAAAGTAGTTGTTATTTCTGAAAAATACTTTCAAATATTGTGGTTTCCTTGTTGTTATTATCAATAGTCAAAAAACTATTTAAACTATATTAAATGTATAGCTCCCCTAAAACCAAAACGAAAAATGTAGGTTTAAATGATAGCTTTTTCCAAATGATCTTACAAATTTTCTAAAACCGCAACCTATTTTCCACAAATGTGGATAAATTTTTTTAGTTTTAGACTATTTTTAATTTTAATTTTTACAACTTTTGAAGACCGATATTTTTTAAAAAATATTGTTGCATAGTGTATCGTGTATCGCGTACTTTTTAGGATATTCTAGATGCATCAGATGTAAAGTAGTTGACATGAATTTACTTTGGTATAACACGATTCGAAGATTGCGTTTACAAAGTGAGACTGCGGTCGATCCAAGCTCTCGACTGCACAAAATCAATTCCACTGAGCAGTGCTCCAGCGATAGAGCAAAGCGGAGGACCTTACTCGACCTTTCATGGTTTATTCAGTGGGAATTAATAAAAGCTTTTTCAATTACTTTACTTTTGTTTGACGGCACAGCTTTCCGGCGATTGCCATAAAACTTAAGAGAGATTTTACGTTAAGAACGAGGCTTATTTAAATGTAATTTGATTGGAAGCGACACCGTTTTTTACACAGATTGTCAAGAATTAAAGCAATAAAACACATATAAGCGAGACTAACAAAACTTTCACAATCCTATACTACAAACTACAATCCTGAATGCTTGATCGCCTTTGGATATGACGTCAATGTCAATGTCAATTCTCTTATGTAAAATTTCCAAAATGACAAACCCTACGCGAAGACCGCTGAATTTTCCCAACAGCTACATACCTTACTTAGAGAAACACAGGATTCTAGAACTACTCTACGAAATCGCGAGAGAGCTGGTGATCCAAAAGCCGGAAGATCACGTCCTTTTCATGAAACAGATCCTTCAAAATGCGGCTGCCAGCAGAGATTGCCCGAGAGTGATATTGCTGGGTTCGTCGAAAATCAACAGAGTCAAATTGGCGAAAGAAATAGCAAAACGTACGAGGCAATACGTGATAACCTCGAAGGATATCGAGCAATCATTCGGTGGCAGCAAATCCAAAGCGATCACCTACCTTTTAAGGACGAAGAATCTGGGAGCATCTGGTTGGATTTTGGCAGACTGCATAACGGAAGAGAGTGAAGCCAGAGCACTTGTAAAGCTGGGAGTTCTGCCGACTCATGTGCTTTATATTGTAAGTCCTTCAGATCCCGATATCACTGACTTACTATACTGTAACGTAGCGTCAAACTGGCCAGAGTTCAGGAGGAATTTATTTGGCCTGCGCAACTTATACCAAAAAACTTTCAACGAGGTGTTGGTAGGCAGTAAACCTTTCGACTCTGTTGTGGAGGAATGCGTGAGTGTCCTCAAAAATCGGCGGCCGTTAAAGCGCGTGGTACCCAGACTGATAATTCTAGGGCCCAGGGGATCGGGAAGGAAAACCCAGGCTAAAATGTTAGCCGATTCGATGGGTTTAGTGCACATAGACTTCGAGTATGTTTTGTGTCAGGCTTGGAGGGCTGATACAGAGCTGGGCGCGAGCTTAAGAAAGTGTAAAAGTCAAGTGTGTTTCCATTCGGAACTGTTAAGCCAGATAATAAACAAGAGGGTTTTGAAAGAAGACTGTCTGAAGGGGGGATGGGTGCTCACTGAATACCCATACACGGATACCGATTTCAAGTTCCTTGATCTACTAGACACCCCCCCAAATAGAGTGGTAATTCTGGATTGTGACATCAACGTGTGCAAGCAAAGGATTGCTTCTAGCCAAGACAATAAACAATCGCAAGATGCAGCGAAGCTGCTACAAGCTGAGTTCGACTTCTATCTCGAGCATTACGGCAGCTTAAGAAAGTACTGTGGAGATTCGGCAATTATAATCAAGGGCAACCAGAGTGTCAGGTGCGTAAATGAAGCGATACGTGCGTATATTTTGGGCGCAAATCCCACTGGACCTCCGAGGAAGGGTTTTACCGAAGATATCCCCGAGGTGTGCAGCTGCGACTGCGTCGATGTACCTGCTCCAGTTATCGAAGCTTATATATGATAAATTGTGGAATTGTATGTTTCTTTTTTTACTAGATTAAGAAGTTTTGTTACATAGCAGTTTACAATTGTTTTTGAGGAGCTAGTGACCTGTATGTTTGGTGATTTTATTAAAGCGAATTGACTGGTGAATGGTACACCCACTGGGAGAATTCTTATTTCAACAAGTTGGTGATCATAAAGTTCTCAAACTATATATCAACTGATATCCCTATTTGTATGCCTGCTCGATCACCAGACGTGACACGCGTGGATTTTTTCTAGGGACATTCGAGGGCGGTGTGATAATGTACTTCATTTAGATAAGAACTCCTTAACACCATGCCAGACAATATCACACTGAAGTCATGAAAATGTTTTACTTTGTGATTGAGGATTTTGCTGTTGCATTTGGCTTTGGGCTAGCGAAAATGGTTTCTAACTAAGGATTCAGCCAAACCTTGTGTTGTTTGGCGACGTCTCATTGCGTAATATCAACCTTCGACTTTTCTGCGTCTCATCAGATTGCCGAAGAGTGTCTAGTCATAATTTGACATCTACACGCTTTTTTTGGGGTTTATTTCTTACCACCAGCATCTTCCGTTAAATTGCTGTTAGCTGCTCCAGTCGGTGTTGTAGTACACTTTTAAGTAAATTTTAAAAAAATTATTTCATAGCTCTTGAGTAAAAGGGCTCGTTGTCATGCCATCGTTTTGCAATCAATGTCATATTAGCCTGTGAAAAATTAGACCTTAATGAATAGTTCAACAATATTTGTGGAGATGACTAACTATTTTATTTCACATTTTTTCGTGTAGAATTTAAAATGTTGCTGCTCCCTTTATTCAGACATCAGAAATGTGTGTTTCTCTACGATCGTTGGTTTTTGGGTACATTTTTCTAAAACAACATGAATACATTGACCGATATGACCGTCAGAATTGTCAAATGTCAAAATTCAATCCGTGCGGTAAAATGTCCGAAAACATCCAATTGCTCTAAAATACGTGCACTAATATGACGGAAATGTTCGAAGTGGCTCGGATCCTTGGGAAACGTCACTGAAGCGGCAAAATGGCACTTTCCGCACGCTAGATCAGTGTATAATTAGATAATTTACAGAAGGGAGTAGAAAATATAAATTTCAATTTTTGCTTTAAAAATAGTTTACATAAAAACAAGTCTTGCTTTAACAATAGCTTACATAATAATAACACAAGATGAATAAATATTTCTACCCTGAATTGAGCAGTAGATTATTTAAGTCGGTAATTGTTTTTACTTGTTTTAATTGTTTTACTAAACGAATCTATATCCCTAGAGTCATGGGTAATTTATTGATTTGTTCAGTGGGACGAGACATAGAGTTGTTGAGCGCTGAATTGCGAATATATATCCTAGTTATCCACAACGACGTCACAAATAAGACTAACACTACTTTTAAGAAGCTTCTGGATTATATATTTCTGTGTTTTCTGTAACAAAACTCATCCTTGGAATCCTTAACTCTGCGTTTAGTCAAATATTCAGTTAAACAACATAGAATCATATAAGAAGGCACGCCAATGGAGATTCGCTATTTCCTTTTTGTATCGCCTCTTAAATAGGGAAAATCAAGGGAAAGCATCATTCAACAGGTCCGAAGTCGATAAACAGTCTATCGGGAAAAGCGTTTTCCTGTTCCATTTATACATACAGTTTATCGCGAAACCTTTCCGTCTGCCATCGGAGTTTATTTGAAACTGGCGCGCGTTTCGTAGGAGCCGAGACGCCATACGTAAAACTGTCTTGATCTTAATTTCGCAAAATGAACTTGTCAGTTCAAACGTTCGTAAACGGCCGGGAACGAATCTCCCTATAAGCGAGATACAAGGCGAACAATAGAATCCAAATTACGGAGCGCTCGAAATAGATAATTTCATAATCTAGTTCGTGGGTCCTTCGATGAACATCTTTGCGACTCGATTTTACGCGCCGACTGATGTTGATAAATCTTTTGATGGCATTACGTGTACCCGATGAGACAGCGAATTCGCGAAGGGGTATTTATATACTCTACAAATCGGGTGATTGATGATAACCAAGTATGGATTATTGTTACAAGCAATTTCAGTTGTGTACAAGCAACATAATCGAAAAGACAATGCTGGAGACAACGGTTATAAGAAAAACCCATATTGCATTCCCTATGCTAATAATATCAGAAATTTAAGTATATACAGTGAAGTTCAGATATAGTTGCATCAAAATTTGTTCGCTGTATCCGAGGTTTACTATAAGCAATAAATGATTTTTTGTACACACCTGATGTTTACCTGACGAATGGAGGTTATTGCATAATATATAATATTAAGGACGTTGGTTTTATGGACATATGCTACGATATACTAGCATTTTTCTAGAGATGTATACATAAAAACAAAAAATAAATTTTGGATAAACAAGTCGGATATTTTGGTTTGTACGAGTCTGTTAGAAAAGTTAATATTACTTATATGGCTTTCAAGGTTACAAAAAGAATTAAAATTTTTTCCAGGAACGTCACGCGACTCCAAAAACGTGCGAATTTATATCATTTTTTGCGTCATGTCTTTTACTGAAGGAACATTGATCATGGACGCCTCCTCGATAGGCTCCTCGTTCAGCTCACCTTAACTCAATTCTGCATTTGGTCATTATTTTAATGTTACATTTGATGTTATAGATACCTGTTGACACTAATTGGATAATTTCGTCTTGTGTCAAAGATTCGGCTTGAATAACTTGATCGTCTATTGAAACGTAACTTTGAAATCTCAGCTTCAAGGGCTTTTTGGGTATCGGTATTTTCGGAAACTCCTGAATGTTTTTTAGCCATTCCGTTAGAGGCAATTCATCATCAGAGTCAAAATCATCTTCTGCTTCAAATAACCCTGCATGTTCATGATATTTTGCAATTGCCAACTTCCTGCCAAGTATAGTAATAAAATTTGTAGCATCCAATAAACTCACTGAAAACTCTTGTCCATCATCAATTGCTTCCATCATCTTTATCAGCAAAATCTTTCTATAGTGACACTTCAGGGAACGGATTATCCCTTAATTCAGTTTTGAACAGGTATTGGATGGTATTAAAACCAGTTTGATTTGGTTTAACGGAACATTGCGATGTGCCGGACAATTATCTACTAGCAGAATAATTTTTCTCTTTTTCTTCTTCAATTCTGCTGTTTGACCTTACTTGCCTTGTTTTTAAATCATCCTGGGTTTACTGAATTGTCGATAACAAACAGCTTTCTTTTTTCTGTCCCAGACATGTTTGTAGTAATCAGAACTGTTATTCGAACCTTGGACGTTTTCCACCTGCTCACCGTTCTCTTTGGAATTTCAATGTCTTATCAGGGGTTAGTTTGTAGAAAAGGCCGGTCTCATCGGCGTTAAAAATATTCAGATCAAACCGTTGTGGGCCAGTTATTAACAACATTCATATCAACTGATGCAGACTCAACAATTTTACCTCCAGAGATACAATTTCTCTTCTGAAGACCTTTAATCCAACTTCTGGAATACACAAAATCTCTTTTTTCTATTCTACTTCCCAATTCCTTTGTTTTTTGGTGAAGAAATTTTCTTTTCTTTTTTGGGTAAACCACTGTAAAAGTCCCTTATTGACGCCTTCGTGAGCTGATTTTCTAAGCCTTTTACAAGTTGCATTTACTTGACCATAAGACGAGAGAATCCTGTCTTTTTTTTTTAGGTAATGGAGACAGTTGCTTTAGGCAAATTCATTTCACGACAAATATCACTTTGTTTCATAACACTTTTTGTATAACATCTTATTTTTCAAAGTTAATGCTTTTCATTTTTGCTTCTCCATTTGAAGGTCTGTCATCAATTTTCTTCTAATCTAAATCACAACTGAGATCAAAACAATAACAAAATAAATGTGCTACATATTTCAACTTTTCTCCGGCGAATTACCGGGTGAAGCAACGAAAAAGGTCATTAAAAACGGAAAATGTATATTAATCTTGACGAAATTTAGTTCACTGTATCCGAAAGTTCACTATATTCCAGGTGACTGTAAACAGTAAAAATTTACATTTGTCTTATGAGACTTTTTGAGTGTATTTCAAAAAGTGCTCATTATAACCGAGTGTTCACAATAAAAGGCTTTACTGTATCCGAACTCCACTGTATTTATTTATTTATTAATCAGGATACCAAAGAGATATTCACTATAGAATAGCCAATTATAACGTAGTAGAATATATAAAATCAGTATAATAACATGAACAGAGTATAAACAAAAAAGCAACTATTCAGTTCAGTAATGTAAAATACATATTGACTGCAGTTATTTAGAGAGAGATGGGTAGTAATAGGAACTGTTTTCTTTTTTATCTCTATTTTTAATACTACCTAATGTTGGTGGGAAAATCCGGCTACAATATTTTCAAGATGGCGGTACATCCGGATATACCGGAAGTGGGAGTCAACTTCCTTATTTTAAATAGAACTATATGGTGTGCTTAACTTTCAAAATTAATGTGCGCTAACGGTGAGGACTGGCAACGGCGTAGCAAACAAGAAAGTGTCAGTTGCGTCATAAGAGATAAAAGTATGAGAAGTTAACACTCCAGAAATTCAAACGATTCCGCGGAGGAAATTTTTACAGATATTGTTCGGTCTCTAAACACAAAATGTCTCTGAGAAGATGAGGTTTACGTATAAGATATTATGCATGAAATATGTCTAGACTTTTCTGCAGAATCAAAACAAGCAATGGCAAGTGTAGTGTTCCATTTCAAATAGGAAAGTGGACACCCGTTTTTGGTGTATCCGGATGTGCGGCCATCTTGAAAGCATTTTAGTCGGATAGCCCCCCTCAACATAATTTAAAATTTTCAAACTTTGGCTATAGATATGTGTGTGTGTGATATTTCCATGTAATAACTAAAAAATTTCAATAAATACAATAAACTCCGTTTATAGCGAACATGGGGTATTACGTATATATTTTACTGGTCCGGCCAAAATACTCTTGATTTATCATAGGATATTACGTACAATATATAACTTCTACTACGGTTATAAAGTACAATATTTTCACTATTTCTCTGAACCTGAACCTGAAACCTGCGTGTCCGGCCGACAGTTTCCATTTTATTGTTTTATGGAAAGGCTAGCTCGATTTTTTGAGTTTATGGTTAAAATGGGGGATCGACGCAAGTCTTTAACTGTAAAAGAAAAGATAGAGACTATCAGAAGTATTGAGAGTGGCATCGGTAAGGCGGAAATTGCTAGAAAACAGAAATTAGCAAAAACAACAATATCTACAATTTGGAGTAGTCACGAAAAGATCAAGAAAGAGACTGTAAATCACACAGGATAAAGCTCTTTTACGATGGTTTCAAGTTGGACGATCCGAAAATATTGCAATAAGTGGTCCAGTTTTAAAATCGACAGTCGAAAAATTAGCCAGGGGATTACAGGGTGAGAATTTTAGTGAAGGAAATTTTTACAGATATTGTTCGGTCTCTAAACACAAAATGTCTCTGAGAAGATGAGGTTTACGTATAAGATATTATGCATGAAATATGTCTAGACTTTTCTGCAGAATCAAAACAAGCAATGGCAAGTGTAGTGTTCCATTTCAAATAGGAAAGTGGACACCCGTTTTTGGTGTATCCGGATGTGCGGCCATCTTGAAAGCATTTTAGTCGGATAGCCCCCCTCAACATAATTTAAAATTTTCAAACTTTGGCTATAGATATGTGTGTGTGTGATATTTCCATGTAATAACTAAAAAATTTCAATAAATACAATAAACTCCGTTTATAGCGAACATGGGGTATTACGTATATATTTTACTGGTCCGGCCAAAATACTCTTGATTTATCATAGGATATTACGTACAATATATAACTTCTACTACGGTTATAAAGTACAATATTTTCACTATTTCTCTGAACCTGAACCTGAAACCTGCGTGTCCGGCCGACAGTTTCCATTTTATTGTTTTATGGAAAGGCTAGCTCGATTTTTTGAGTTTATGGTTAAAATGGGGGATCGACGCAAGTCTTTAACTGTAAAAGAAAAGATAGAGACTATCAGAAGTATTGAGAGTGGCATCGGTAAGGCGGAAATTGCTAGAAAACAGAAATTAGCAAAAACAACAATATCTACAATTTGGAGTAGTCACGAAAAGATCAAGAAAGAGACTGTAAATCACACAGGATAAAGCTCTTTTACGATGGTTTCAAGTTGGACGATCCGAAAATATTGCAATAAGTGGTCCAGTTTTAAAATCGACAGTCGAAAAATTAGCCAGGGGATTACAGGGTGAGAATTTTAGTTATTCTACAGGTTGACTCGAAAGTTTTAAAGTTCGTCACAACATAAACATCGGAAAAAAATCTGGTGAAGCAGGAGATGTCAACAAACAAGTTTTGCTGAACTAGTTGGAGGATAAGTGGCCCAGTATTGCGCAAAATTACGACTCGAAAGATGTTTTCAATGGTGACGAGACTGGACTATTTTACAAGATGACTTCAGATCGTACCCTTAAATTTCGAGGAGAAAAGTGTTTGGACGGGAAGCAGTCGAATTTGAGGTACACCGTTTGGGTTTGTGCAAATATGTCAGGAAGCGAAAAATGCAAACTTCTTGACCGAGATGCATGAAAAATGTGAAAAATCTGTCATTTATAAGTCAAACCTGAGAGGGAGAATGAACAACTAAAACGTCAGAATAGAAAAATCTAATCCTTTCAAATATTAGATTAGAGTCTTTGCCTCCAAATAGCACCTCAGTCGTCCAACCAATGGATCAGGGCATAATAAAGGAGTGCAAGGGGTACTGAGGAGGGTGGCTGAGGAGAGAAAGGTCACGTTGGTCTGGGTCCCGGGTCACACCGGTGTCCGGTGCAATGAGGCAGCGGACGCCTTAGCCAGGGAGGGCTCCTCGCATAGGCATATAGGGCCAGAGCCCCGCTTGGGGATCGCCCCGTGTGTGAGGCGGGGAGCTCTCGCAGCCTGGGCGAGAGACCGGGCCGCGGGGGGCTGGAGAGTTGCTCCGGGAATGAGGCAGGCGAGGCTTATGATGGATGGGCCCGCCCTTCCTCGGACCAGCTGCTTAGACTCACCAGAAGGGAGTGTAGAGCACTAACAGGGACCTACACAGGACATTGCAGGCTTAGGAGGCATCTTTGCTTGCTAGGCATTGGAGACGACCCGGAGTGTAGGTGGTGCATGGAAGGGGAGGAGACCCCGTATCATCTGCTCACCGAGTGCCCTGCCTTGACATGGGCAAGATTGGGGGTCTTCAGAACGGCCCTGATCGATCCGGACTCAGTGCACGGTATTGGACTAAAGGAGTTGCTGACCTTCTACAGGAGGGGCGGCATTCTGGACGCCCCCTAGAGCGGCCTGGGGCTACAACGGGTCCATCTGGTGGCCTAAGTGCTTGGACGCCCGCGAGGGCGCCCCCCTTTAATACCAATACCAATACCAATACCGCAGATATTTTTTGTATCGTTTGATCCCGTTGATCCAGTCATTTGAAAATAAGGAACCTTTCAATATGCATAAAATTATTTGCACAATGTTACTTTAACCACTATTCCAAAGTGCTTTCAACATGCAGTTCTGATAAAATCGGAAGATGAGTTTGATTCAGACGATGGTTCAGTGGTTCGAGAGGTACGAAAATAATGACGACGATGACTGGGAGGTTCCCCTAGGTAATTGGTTGTGCAATAGCGGCCAAGATGTTACCTACATGGAAATGTATCTTCCTGAGCTGGATAGCTTCCCAACTGTTGATGATAATTTAAGAACAACGGAGTTATTAACGGATAATGATATTACTACTGAAGTTTTACAGCCAAATGATCCTCAAGGCACTGGCAACGAAAGCGACGATGATCAACAGGACGAAATACCAAGTTATTCTGAAGCGCTTTGTGCCGTTAAAATTGTTACAATTTTTTTACAATCTACTGATAATGTAACTGATGATATTATGCAAGCGTCCTGGAAGGTTGAGAAGCACATTGAGAATATGAAATTTGTATTGCCAAAAAATAAACAAACAAAAATAACGATTTTTTTTTTCTCAAAAATAATAAAGTATGCATGTTGTAAAGTTTATATGGATAGATAAGCTTTTAGTTTAGTTTTTTAGTACCTATATTAGTGTTTATTAGATTTCTATTTTTATATAATATAAAAATATGTACGTACCTACATAATTTTTATAGCGTACTTTCGCTTATAGAGTACTCATTTTCTGGTAACCAGAGGGTACTTTATAACCGGAGTTCGCTGTAGATCGATATCGATGCGTGAAGAAGTTAAATTATTAAGAAATAATAATGAGAACAGTAGAAATGCACAATAAAGAAATCAAACACCTCATTCTCTTATTTATATAAATATGTAAGAGAAAGACAACAATCCCCATTACTTTGGCAAATTTGCCTCACTCTTCTATAACTCCGTTGCTGTTCCAGTCTAAATTCAGTTCACTCATCAAAAGATGTTGAGAAGGGACATTCAATCATCAACAGTCAATTTTTATTATTCAGAATTTTTCGGCAGAATTTTGCCAAAATATGCCCAGAACCCCTTAAATTTGTATCTAAAAATCAGTTAAGTGGGCGAAGATCGTTGTTTAGAAAGAAAATAGTCGAAAAGGTATTAGCCTGTATGGTTGATGGTTTCAGTCGAAGAATTTGGTAAATTTAGAAAAATTAGTGAAAATTTCGCATGCATTTTGTAGGATAGGTAAGATCATTGATCATAATCAGAAATGGACTTCCTTTTTAAAGATAACAATGAAATTTTTCATAGATAAAACTCTAAATGGTGTTTTAGAACTTCAAATAGAACAAAACAAAGGACATATAAAAATAAGAAATGAAATATTAAAATTGTGCATGTAGTAGTAACTTACATCCGAAACAGTTACAGTTATGTTGACACCACTGGCACCATCTTAAACAGACGCAGTTTTTATCATTTAGTCCTTTTATGAGACATCACTGGAGTTTCATCACTAGAGTGAAAAATATATGTGGGAAGCGGTTTTCGCTACCACAACACGCACACAATCCCCGCACTCCTCATTCAGAAGTGGAACAAAAGATGACGCAAATCTTCATCAAAATAACAATCTCCGCTGGGAAAAAAGCCAAAAAGGACGAAAATCTTTCCGATCGACTCTGAGCGCAACGTTTTAAACTCTTAATTCGGCCAATAGGACTGGATTCAGAAGTCGGACAGTGGCGTGTTTCAACAACTAAAAATACTCGTATCTGCACGTAATTGGTCATAAAATTTACAAATAAAACGAAATGGTAAAATAACTTTTCCATGTTTTCCGATTTTAGTATGCGCGGTTAATCTATAGTTTTAAAAGCAATAACCATGTTAGTAAAGTACATCATAGACATTCATTTCAAAGAAAAAGAAATAATTCAATGTATGTGATAGTCTTAGAGCTGATAACCGGATACAATTTGAAACAATGTGAAAGGATGCTGCAGAATGATGGCACTTGCAGGAAAGAAAGGCCAAAGATCAAAAAACAGGAGCTTTAAATTTAATCCGGACATTTGTAAGATTGTCTCATTGCGTATCTTTTTATCTTATATCTTTAAATCATTATTTTTTCATAAGTCTAGCTGCTTATAATTTTAAGATTGTAACCAGGATAGGTTAGGTTACATTAACGAAAAAAAAATATATTACTGATCATCATATCACTGTGAATTAAATTCACTAGAAGTTATGAGTTGTTCAACTGTGGAAGTGAAGAAGAAAAAATATGAGTTCTTGGTAAAGAAATTGCAATGAACACCGCACCATAAATCTATATTGTTTTTAAAAATAATACATAAGAATTTACCCCAAAATTGAGGAACACATTGAAGATACTCAGTTCGGAGTCCGTAAGGGCCTAGGTACAAGGGATGCTCTGTTCAGCAGTCACGTTCAAACTCAAAAATAAATGGGAAAATGGGGTTAAGGTATAAAGTTGATTCTGTTCTAGGGGCAGATAATATTAAAGGACTTCAAAAACTCCTAGATCAAGTAGTAGTGTCGTGCAACCGTTACGGTTGTAGAGTCTTATTATGGCTGTAACTAAAGAACCGGATATGCTTACAGAACTGTGGATCGGCCAAAGAAAACAAGAGCATTAAATATCTGGGACAATTATTAAGAGAGGAATGGGACCATTCACTGGAAATAAAATTCAGAATTGAACAAGCAAGAGCAAGGTTCATACGGATGAGGAAAGTGATTCGTGGACACGAACTTAAAATTGAGCTCAGAATGAGCATGGTCCGATGTTATGTGTTCTTAATCCTGTTGTATGAACCCTCACAGAGACTACCTTAAAAAAGCTGGAATCTTTTGAAGATAAGAAGGATGGAAGTCACGAACAGAATTAGCATTAATATTCTGGAACATCCTGGAACATACACCATCTAGCATTTGATCATTCAGAGCAACATTGAAGGAGGACGAGGCCCAGCAAGAAGAAGAAGAATATCTTGGCTGAAACACCTACCACAGTGGTTCGGACAATCAACTAATACGCTGTTTAGGGCAGCGGTAAATAAAGTATTGATAGCCAACATGATTCCTAACATTCGGTAAAAAACGGTTATGGCACATCAAGAAGAAGAAGATAATGTGGTTCATCGAAGAGTAGACCTTTTGTAATCAATCAATTGGTTGGATGGATATAGAGATATGTAGTAATAAAGTAGTGATTTTACAAAAAAAATAATATGAATCTCTATTGAGAGAGATGGAGATAGATTAACAAATATTGTTGAGACTCTGTAATAAAATATGGAGTGTTCCATTTTAAGCTCCATAGTGGCCGTATAATATAGAATAGTTCCTTAAAAGATTTAATAGAAACGACATCCATTTATCAATCCTGCCATATTATCGATATCCAATATGTTCTGCCATATATATCGGTGCCGCCCATGGAGTTTTCTCATCCCCCCGTTTGGAGTTGAACATCGACGTACGGATTCGTATAAAACACGGGGCGGCATCAAGTGAAAAGCTTTTCTTGTGCTATTTGTCGACATGAGCGGTTCTGGGAAACCCCTCCTGGGTTTGTGGTTGTATCGCAGCGGTGAGGAGTGGAGTTACAAGGAGGAGAGTCCGATCGCTTTAAAAAACCTGGTGAGTTTAGAGCCGCAAAATTTTTATACGGGATTGCCGAAAATTAATGCACATTTTACATCCAAACTGAACTTCTGAAGGGGGGAGGGGGAATGAATATATTTTTTGTAATTAATACTCGAAAGAAGTTTTGAAATTTTTGTATTCTGCTCACTTTTGTGTGCTAATTGTGATTTATTTTGGAGACTGGATAAATTTTATTTATGTTGTTAATCGGCTATTTGTGAGAAATATTTACTTGTCGATTCACATAGCGTTACCGCCTTGAAGGAAAACTAAAAACTGAATCTCATAGATCTGTACTTACTTCTCAAATGTGTTTATTAATTTATGAAACAAACATAACATGTCACAATGAAAACGAAAATACACACATAATTTTTTAGAAACAAAAACACCCATAAACATCCATATGTGTATTAATTAAATTATTTGGTTGGGTTTATTAATTATTTAATTAAAAGAGTTATTCTTAAATTTCCATTCTAGATTTTATGAATTTGGAAATTGCGCTCATCTGATACAAAACCATATGCTCAAAGCAATTTTTTTTCGATTGTTTTTTTTATTTTATGCAATACATAATTTAAAGAATAAAATAATATATAATAAATAAAACAGTTTTTAAATTTAAATAAAACGCACATGAAGTGATGTCAGTCAGTGGTGGGAAGCATTTCCTTCGTCGATGCGTTAGTGACGTCTTTTAAAAAGAAATCAGCGGCGTGCAAAATGGTGCAAAGTTTATGAAATCGGCCTAGAGGTTACAGGGAGGTAAAGGCTTTACTAATAAAATAAGACTGTTTAATATCTCCATCTTTTAGTAAAAATAATAAAGATTAGTATTATTCAATGCCTCTGAATGTCCATTCCTAGTGACAATTATCAGTAACGCTCAAAAAAACTTTTAAACATGAAAAATGGAAAGAACTTCCAAAATCTTTGCCAAAAAATGAAACTTTTTCACTATGTTATTATCACATCCAGCATAACGATGTAATGATTTAGTGATTTTTTTAGAAATGCGACATCACTAACACATAGACCAAAGATGACAGTTTGCAGCACTATATTCACATATAATATGGTCGCCTATCTAGGAAAATCACACTTCTACTTTGGAAAGCATATAAAGAAATCTGTAAAATATTGTTATGGAGGCCTTACGCAACGCTGTCCCGTTGTATAACGTTCTGGGCCACGCCAATGTGATAATCAGATATTACATGTGCCTAAACTTTAGTTAAAATGCTGACTTTTGTGGATTTAATTTTTACTCACTCCGCACTTCCCTTTTGTTGTTTTTTATTAGTACTACTGATACTACATTTTTCGTTTGTGTGTAGGTAATTAGTATTACGACGACATTCATTTGTTCTCTGTAGTCTCTGTAGATTTCGATATATCCAGCGTGCCTTTGATCAAATTGTTGGTTTTGGGGTGACGATCTCAATCAGCAAGGTTCTTTTAAACTATTGTGTGTTGCTGTGGTGTGGTGTGGTTGTTTGGTCATTTAAAATGGTGCAATCCCAGCACACGGGTTGTGGTTGCGGTATTGGGTAAATGTCGTCGCTTCATGGCACCTACAGCGGGATTTCCTTATACTAGGCAAATGCAAATGCCTGTGATATGTTGGATAATCTCCTATGTTTGATTGGTTGCAGTCTAAACCGACATCGACGGATCAGAATTCGGCGACGGAAGTGGAAAAAATTTCCATTATCTTCACCTTGAAAAACCAGGTGGGAGGTTTGGTACGGGCCCTTCAAGCTTTCCAGGATTTGGGCATCAGCGTCCAACACATCGAGTCCCGCCCTTCCCAAACTGGCGACAACCAGGTGGACTTCCTGGTGGACATCGAATGTGATCCCAAAAAACTGGAACAGCTTGGTCGCATGCTTAAGGTAGGTGAAATAAAATGTTTCACCAAAATGCGGTAAATTAAAAAAGGTTTCCTATTAATAACATAGGCCTTTTTCTAGCGATGCTCCCTAATCACAGAGCGATTTTCTTCCCTAATGAACGAATAACGAAAACTGAATTTAACTATATTAAACTTAAAACAAGTCAAGCGTTCAAAAGCTATACGAGTTATGGCATATATTTATCTAGTAGGTTTAAAAGTTTCTTGTCAGCTTGTAAAGATTTGTCACTACTTTAATAAATTTTACGTTTTTTGGGTTAGAATTATTTCAAATACATCATAATCAAATATCTGTACCAAAGAATGTCCTGCCTATTTATTAATTAATATTAAGCATATTTTAATTTAATTTATTTTTTTAAGCGCCAATGTTTTTTATAGGCATCCGCCAGTTTGCCAACATAACAAAAGGTTTAAGATATTCAAAATTTTCATGGGAGTGTGAATATTGAATGCGAAAACGACAAACAAATAATCAGAAGTAGGCAATTTGTTTAACTAGAGCGGAAAGTAAGGCTTTGTGTCTGGTATACGAGCAAATGCCGTCAGTGGGGCGTGAGAATAACAAACTCGATCAAAAAATTGAATAGTTATTTTATAACGAACATATTTTTTTATTTACTTGGATATCGGTAGCGCGATAAAATGCATAATTAAAAAAAAAACTACATCTCTGTGTAACATACGCGAAATTTTTGTATTCCAAACCGTATATAATAGTGCAAAAAATCACACATTGCATTATATTTTTAATATTTTAGGAAATCACAAACTAACTTGTTTGTCGTAGCGATGTTACAAACACAACTTTAAAATTTGCTTTTTAGAAAACTGCTGGATTCCTCCAGGGTCGGTTTTTGCTGAGTTGAACTTGCTAACGTTTCGCCAATCATCACGTTGGCTTCTTCAGAAGTTCGACGCCGCAAAAACCGACGCAGGCAGAATACAGAAGTTTTAAAAAAAGTATTACAGTAGCCTGAAATTTGGTAACTATTCGTGAGGATGTTTCAAATAGTTTAAATAGATAGATAGATAGATAGATTATTTATTCACAAAACCAGGTGATACAATGGATGTTTCGTCAATAAATACAAATAATAAATTACAAGTTTCATTGTAAAAACAATGTATATCATAATCTTAAGTAATGTGTAGAACGAATACGAGTATATATTTATATAACAAACATGACAAACAAGTTAATGTAATTTAAAATAAAAGAGAGTATACATTAGAAAAATCTCGGTAAACTTTTGACGTTATTTACGATGCTCTCAGGTACGCTTCAAATTCTTTCAGGCTGTAGAAAGCATTGGCCGTCAGGAGCCTCTTGATGTGTTTTTTAAATTGATTTATAGATAAATTGTTTAAGCTTGGAGATAGCAAATTATAATAATATGGTCCCGCGTAACTTAGTGATTTTTTATAAAACATATGGTTGAGTTTTGGCTTCAGCAGATGTTCTCTGTTGCGAGTATTGTAACTGTGGACATCAGTATGCTTCCTATGTGAATATTTATTTTTATGTGTGATCAAAAGTATTTTAAATAGGTATATACAAGGCATTGTTAATATTTTGAGCCGTTGAAATGTCTCTTTGCATGATTGCCTCGGAGGAAGTTTAAGAATCAGCCTAAGTATTCTTTTTTGCTGTATAAACACTCTCTCAGCATCATTCGCTTGTCCCCAGTTGACAATATTGTGTGAAATGGAAGAGTAAGCTGACGCGTAGTAAAAAGCTATTAGTGCCTTCTCAAGAAATGAATCTTTAATTGTTAATATTGCGAAAAAGGTTTTATTTAGTTTATTGCAGACATTGTCAATGTCCCGGTCCCATCTCAAGGAGCTATCAATATAAGAACCAAGAAACTTCGTGGTCTGATTCATTTCCAATGGCGAACCAGCAAAACTGATCGATAAGCCAGCTAAAGGTTTAATGTACTGACCAGTAAACTCAACCACGACTGTCTTTTCTACATTCACGATCAAATGATTTTGCCTACAGAAGTTATTAAATTGTGAGACAACAAGAGATGCATCATCCATCAGCACTTCTGTATCTCTTCCAGAGACAAAGACGGACGTATCGTCCGCGTACATAAAGACACGACAGTCACTGTTGAGAAATTCCGGCAAATCGTTCACATATAAAAGAAATAATAATGGACCCTAAGTTCCCCCCTGAGGCGTGCCCAGGCTGACGCTATAAAGGTCTGAGTACGTTCCATTTATTTTGACACTTATTTTCCTATGATTCATATACGATATGATCCAATCATTGATAGGCCCCCTGATTCCCAAGCACTCCAGCTTCTTTGCCATTATACTGAAGGTTAAGGAGTCAAAGGCGCGCGATAAATCGAAAAAAACTCCGATTACTGTCTCTCCGATATCTAGTTTATCATAAATATGCTGAACAAGTTCATTTGACCCCGTTTCCGTAGAGTGACCAGCGCGGAAACCATGTTGCACATTTGTTATTATATCTTCTTGCTCTAAGAAATGTGTCATTCGATTGTACATGGCTTTCTCTAGGACTTTGGAAAAACAACTTGCGATTGTTATTGGTCTGTAATTCTTTATGTTTGTTGAATCCCCTTTCTTAAACACAGGAACCATTTTAGAATTTTTTAGCGCCGAGGGGAATTGCCCTAATAAAACAGAGGAATTAATAATCATAGTTAAATATGGGGCCAGGACATCGCTACATGCTTTAAGAAGTCGTATAGGTATTTCGTCAATTCCCAAAGATTGTTTGTTTTTTAATGAGTGAATTAAGGACACTACTTCTCCCACAAACAAACATACTCTTTTCCCTGATGGGTGGAAAAGTACCGGTATCGTTTTTAAAAAAAATAATAATAAAAGAAAGTGTTGAGTCCATGGTTTATCGCAATTGTTAATAAATTAATTGACTCATTCTACATAAGAATTATCTCTTCGGTTTTTCCGCTGAGACGAACCGTTTTCGAGAAAAAAAAATGCACGTTAATTTTATTTTTTATTATTTTATTATTAAATAAATTCAAACGGTAACAAGAATGTTACCGGTTAAACAAATTTATCGATACTATACATTTGTTTTTAAGTAGCAATAACTACCAAGTTTGAAATCAAAATCTAGAGCAGATTTTTTTAAAATAGAAAAAAAATATTTTCTTTCGCAATATTTCATCAACCTGAAATGCAGTCGGCAGGTTTTAAAGCTTGTATCGATAAGATGTGGTATGGGTACATAATCTCATCCGACCTACGTTAAGTCTATTAGCTATTCTTCCGACACTAGTAGAAGGTTGAGCATTAATCGTGTTAAGAATTGCCTCCTCTAGAGTAAGTTCCTGTTGAACGAGATGTTCAGAAGTAGCTGTAGGAAACTTACGTGGAAACAAGGATGGACATTGCTAAAAACAGTTCTACATCCATCTACGGCTGCTGCTCGTCCGGTTTAATTACACAATGCATAAACAAAGTGAATGTCGGCGTATTTTTCATTCAAAAACGTAAACACGGTACCTTGAAGATTATTTTAATGTAACACACGAAAATAAACACGTAACAGTATATTATGTAACAAGTGCCGTAAACGACCTTTGACTCACGAATTTATTTGGCTCCAGCGGAGCGAGTGTAAAATACCAAATTGTCCAGCGATCTAGCATGCGGGATGCGTTACTTTATACGTCAGTTTCGTTTCCCACGAATCCGAGCCATTTCGGACATTTCCGGGATTTTACCGCACGGATGTGTTCGGAGATATTTCCCACGCTTTGAATTTTGACGTTTGTCAATTCTGACGTTCATGTCAGTGAATGTATTTGTGTTGTTTTGCGAAATTGTATCCAAAAACTAACGGTCGTAGAAAAAGTATAGTATGCAACACGTTCGGTAAACTTTTTAACTCTCTCGTTTATTGAAAACTCGCTTCGTTGCGCTCCGCTCGTGTCAAATAAACTCGTGAGTCAAATGCCGTTTACCGCACTTGTTGCATAATTTACTATTACCAAACTTGTTGCATTCTGTTCTTCTTCTACGACCGTTAGTATTTCAGAATTGACAAACGTCAAGATTCAAGGCGTAGGAAATATATCCGAAAACATCCGATTTCTCCCAGCTAACCAAAACTCGCGTGGTAAAGTGACGCTTTCCGCACGCTAAATGGGTGTATAATTACGTATTTTACAGAAGAGAGTAGAAAAAATTAATTTCATTGACGTTTACTATCACAATACATAAGATTCACAGTCATCTGTAATAATAAAGTAACTAATTCAATAAAGTGGTATTCTCTGTAAAGGGGTAATGCAAATTTCGCGTTCCAGAGAGAGGTGCTGACGATGGTTATTGGAAGTTACGGAACGGGGACAGAGGAGTTTCCACCTCCCACTCCATTATCCGCTACAACAAGCTTTGGTGAGTTCGAGATAAATATCAACGGTCCGGTGTTTGGTATTCATTCATTCGCAACGGAAGAAAGGTTTTAATACGAATTGCACGGTTGGGTTCGATATGTGTAACGTGTCCAGGGGCGTAGTGATCTGCAAAATTGCCAAAATTTTCACTTAGATGCTCCTACAAAGTGTGCACAAGTTGTAGTGCGAAATTCTAACCATTCAATCTATTTTTAAGTGGATTTCAGATAAATTGAAAAAGTGGCAACGCGTCAAATATTCTAGAGCTATAACTGTACCGACAGTTTTGGTGCAGTTAAATTGAAAAAAATCCCAATACAATTTAGGTTAGTTTACTTTTACATAATTTTCAAGCATATTTCCAGTGACGCATGCCAGTAATTCTGTAGAAAAGGAACTTCTATATAGGATTTGATCTTTCTGTCTTCGATTTATTGCTCTAGAGTCATAAAACTTGATAATGTAATAAAAACCCATTAACGGTTGACGTCATACGAAATTTCGACAAACAAATAATAATCGGTGGCATGTATACCGTAAACTTTTATTGCTGATTGCGTTTTTAATGGCAATTGCCAATATCTGTGAATCTGAATTCTTTGTTAATGGGATATTAAAACAAAGCGCATAAAATTCGAAAAATAATTCGAAAAGTTCGGGACCCTAAACTGCTCCGGTTTTAGAAATATTTTAAAAATACAGAAGAAAAAAGAACTTTTAATTTTTTCTGATCTGTGAGATTGGTGTTATGTTTGGACGATGGAAAGGAAGATATGGTTTTATAACTATATCAATAAAAATATTTTTTTTTCATATTTGACAGCTTTAGTTGGCATTGAAAAATATTTGGACCTGGTCTACTTAAATATAAACAAAAAGTGCCTTATATGACTAATGCGAACAGCTAACTCACCGATGGCATTATTGAAAGATGATAGCCAACCAGAATTTCCACATAATGGTATATTATACAATAAGTGCGGTAATAGTACATTATACAACAAGTGCGGTAAACGGCATTTGACTCACGGGTTTATTTGACACGAGTGGAGCGCAGCGGAGCGAGTTTTTAATAAACGAGTGAGTTAAAAAGTTTACCGAACGTGTTGCATACTATACTTTTTCTATGACCGTTAGTTTTTGGGTACATTTTCGCAAAACAACACGAATATATTCACTGACATGACCGTCAGAATTGACAAACGTCAAAATTCAAAGCGTGGGAAATATCTCCGAAAACATCCGATTGCTCCCAAATACGTGCGGTAAAATCCCGGAAATGTCCGGATTCATAGGAAACGAAACTGACGTGATAAAGTGACGCTTCCCGCACACTAGATTGATTTGTAATTATGCATTTTATAGACGTGAGTAGAAAAAATAAGTAATAAGTATTCATTTGTTGGAAAATGGACAATTAGAGAAAAAATCTGACTGCGATAACTAAAAAAATTGCCCTGATAATGTTTTTTAAAAAAGCAGAAATTTTTGTAAATAAAATAGTGAAAAATGTCTCGCTTGGTAGTGAAGTTATCTTCGTGCGGTTTTGCTAAATATTCCTCAAAAATTCAGCCCATGGCATGTAAGTCGGTTTCGATCTATCGATAAATTTCAGATTTCGACGAAATGCCGTGGTTTCCCAAAAAAATATCAGAACTGGATAACGCGCAGAACGTTCTGATGTACGGCAGCGAGTTGGACGCCGACCACCCCGGTTTCAAGGACCCCGTCTATAGAAAGAGGAGGGAGCAGTTTTTCAGAATCGCCATGAACTACAAACAGTAAATATTGTTTCTACTGATTAAAACCTACTAAAGGAGACTCTCGCCTAAGATGTATGTAGCATCTATCCAGATATATTCTTATTTCTTTAAGCATAAGAACCCAATTGGCTTATAAATGAAACATGTCAGGGACTTTATTAACCAAGGTTTACAGGAGAAGGTTAATCAATGACCATTTATTAAACTTCGAACAACTGAGAATTTAATTATTATTATGGCACGCTCAACATGTTGCAAAGACTACTATTTTCAAGCACCAAAGTGCTAACTAAAATACCAGAATAGTCCGAAATGGACTTACCACCGTGGATAACGAGTTTTGATGTTATCACTATGGTGGCTTCTAGTGACATCCATATGTGGTTGCTTTGAAGATGAAGATGAAGATGCGACCTCACCATAGCAATCAATTTACAGGTTAATTATAGTGGTCAGTCTAAAGCTTTTATTATTTCTAATTACGAAGCAAATAAATTACAGGTATTGTAAGAATTCAACCACGATTTTCTCCAAAATTGATATTATATTCACGATATAATGATTTATTTAATATGGGATATAAATTAATACTATACTGTTGCGCGTTTAAAACCAAAAATGTGATTGAGGTTCGGAGGGCGTAATAGGTACCGGAAAAGTCAGTACATTCGTAAAAAATATTTCTTTCTATGGAACAAAATCACCAAATTCCCGCAATATGTTAACATAATTTTACTACACTGTGGGGTATATGACATATAACAAACATTGCTAATACGTTACAACTTTATAAGGATGCACTATTCTGAGAAATTTGGCATTATAAAACCAAGAAAAACAAATATATTTTTCTAATAGCCAAAATAAAACCATTTTATGGCTCATCGGGTATTGATCAGAGTCTGAATCAACATATTTGCCCACTGAGCACATTGTTCCCCTGATTTTATCTAAGTAAAAATGCTCACGCAGATAAAGCAAATAACTACTCTCCAGAAGAAGAATATACACATTTATAAATGTGAGTTTTTTTTCTTTTGCCTTGTTCTTTCAAATGCGATCTGAGTTCCGAATAATTTAAAAATTACTTGTTGATACATGATTCAACTCACATATGGTATACATCACACTCAGCAAAATTGCCTACCCAGATAATAGCTTCCTCCTCTCTTCAAGAAGAAGAATCTGCACACCCACACGTAGCAGTGTTTTGTAGTTGGCCATGTCCATACCATTTTAGCATGCCCTAAGACTAGGGTTAAGCCATAAACTTACTTTTTTTGAAAAATAATAGTGCTATAACTCTGCCTGGCACAGTATCAGATTTATCTACCATCACATTTAATGAACTTTGTATTGCACAATGCTACCAAAATAAGGGGTGTTTTTTTTATGTATAGAACTTTAAGTTGCAATAAAACAACGATCGATTATTCGATTGACATGAATTTTATTTATCCGAAAGATAATCTTGTGGCAATACATTATAAATATGATTTCTGGCATGACAGCCACGGCTGGCGCGGATGTAGTCCTATCTGGACGTTCAATTTTCGATGACTTTTTCCAACATTTGTGGCCGTATATCGGCAGTAACACAGCGAATGTTGTCTTCCAAATGGTCAAGCGTTTGTGGCTTATCCGCATAGACCAATGACTTTACATAGCTCCACAGAAAGTAGTCTAGCGGTGTCAAATCACAAGATCTTGGAGGAAAATTCACAGGCCAAAACGTGAAATTAGGCGGTCACCAAAAGTGTCTTTCAATAAATCGATTGTGGCACGAGCTGTATGACATGTTGCGCCGTCTTCTTCAAACCACATCTCCTGGACATCATGGTTATTCAATTCAGGAATGAAAGAGTTAGTAATCATAGCTCTATACCGATCACCATTGACTGTAACGTTCTGGCCATCATCGTTTTTGAAGAAGATTCCACCAGCCCATAAAGCGCACCAAATAGTAAGTTTTTCTGGATGTAACGGTGTTTCGACATACACTTGAGGATTAGCTTCGCTTCGCTTCGCTTCGCTAATCCTCAAGTGTCGCTAATCCTCAAGTGTATGCCGCTAAGTGCGGCAGTTTTGTTTCTTAACGTAGCCATTCAACTAGAAGTGCGCTTCATCGCTAAACAAAATTCGCTTATGAAAATCAGGAACAACGGCAATCTCGTTTTGGGCCCATTCGACGAATCTACGCGTTACTTGATGATCGTTTGGCGTCAATTCTTGCACGAGTTGGATTTTGTAAGCACTTAAACCAAGATCCTTCCGCAAAATCTTCCAATTCCTGTGCTCGATGGCGGATGGACTCATTCGGGTCTTTCTCAATGCTACGCACTACAGCAGCAATAACTTCTTCTATACGCACCGTACGGCGTCTCTGGGGATGCGAGTTATCAATGAGAGTAAACGTGGTGCGAAAACGTTCTATGGTTAATCGAATTAACTGCTCTGATGGACGATTTTGTCGACGATAAAATGGACGTAGTGCGCGATACCTGTTCCGCACAGAACCATTATTTTTGAAATAAAATTGCACTATTTGCAAGCGTTGTTCAGGCGTGAGTCTATTCATGATGAATTGCCAAACCGAACTGAGAATAAATCACTTGACAGCTGTTAAATCGGTCTCCATCTTGAACAGTAATGCCAGCTTAAAGTTCTATACATCGAAAAAAAACACCCATTACAAACACCGGTTTAGTTACGAAATGACTTCCATTGTTAGTTATTATTCGTGTCGATGGTATTTAGAGCATTGCCGATAAAGTCTCCGTAATATTTTGCAGCGGACAGCCCATTCCGAAGGTCAAATACACGGACGAAGAAGTGAAAACCTGGTAAGTGTTTCGCGCGCTTGCGCAAAACCGTCACGGCGACACTCCATACTTTTTCAGGGGCGTGGTCTTACGCGAGCTGCACCGTCTTTATCAGAGACACGCGTGTAAAGAATACCTCGAGAACTGGCCGCAGCTCGTCAAATACTGCGGCTACAGGGAGGACAACATCCCGCAACTGCAAGACGTCAGCGCCTTCCTCAAACGCAAGACCGGCTTCCAGCTGAGACCGGTTGCCGGGTATCTAAGTCCCAGAGATTTCCTATCAGGCCTCGCGTTTAGGGTTTTTCACTGCACCCAGTACATAAGACACTCCTCAGATCCGTTCTATACGCCCGAACCGTGAGTGCCTTTTGCCATTTACATTGCCTTATGCAAGGTGTTTCGAATGCGAGATGTAATCTCGTTCCATGAAGCGTGGAATACCAGTACCTATTTTTCCTCTTTAATTATTTATTGCAGTTAATAATGCCTAGTGTAATAGCTATCGCCGAGCGGCACACCAATTAGGGCAGAAATAATCTGGCACACAGACGCTCAAAACTCAGCAGCTCGAATATATGAACCCAGGAGGAAAACAAAAACACTGTGCAAGAGAAAATAAAACATTCATAATAAAACAATTGAAGAGTACAGGGGACAAAAGATGAGGGTCCAAAAAACTTTATTCTGAGTAATTGTGATTTTTACTGATTTTGACTACTCTATAACATGGCAAACAAAAACAGAATTGTTAAATAAGAACAAACGTTGTTCAGATTTTCACAGAAATATATTTTAATGACAGCTGTTTCGGCAACACCGTGCCTTTATCAAATGCGGTGTTGCCGAAACAGCTGTCATTTAAATATATTTATGTGAAAATCTGAACAAGGTTTGTTCTTATTTAACTGTTTTAAATGGATTTTCATCAAGTAAAAGCCACTTCATTAAAAAGCAGAATTTTGGAATGTAATTATTGCTAACTTGAATTAAAATACTTTTTCACAAAATATACAAAAAATATATAAATTGTCAATGCAAAAGTATAAAAAAGAAACTTTGATTCCAATCCAAAAAAAAAAAACACTTGGCAATAAAGTTGAAAGGTCCATAATCTATTATTGTAATCTTATCAATGTGGTATTGTTGTAAACAAATCCTGAGCTTTTTGAGAACAGAATCTTTTTAGATGCTGTAGTTCTTGTAATTTAGCTTTAGATGCAGGTACTGGCACATCATAAACTAAAGTTGGAAGCAAAAAAACACTTTTCAGGTAGCGAAAGTCTTTTTTTTTTGTTTTTCAAGTTCTCTATCATTGTAATTTTCCCTATGTATCATTAAACGAGGGTGATTTTCGGTTACACTTAATTCTTTGACCGGTATTGAAGGAAAAGGACACTTGGGCATATAGATATCCGTTAGAAATTTCGTCCAACTCTTAAAAATGGACTGATCTTCACAAGAAATAACTTTAAAAGTGCTTGGTTTTGTCCGGGAATCCCTTAAAACTGCATTCCATTCTTGAGGCAGTTGAACGTACGTCTTCTGTTTCACTAAACCCATATTTCTATCGCATTTTAGACACAACTGAAAAGTATGGGGAAAAAGATGAGGGCCCATTTTTTGCCCAAATAAGACTAACAGTTATTTCGTATAATATATCGGCTATAGCATACCATCCACCTATAAGAAATGGCTAGAAACATAACGGTACAAAGATAAACAGAATTTAAAATGTATATTAGTGTACAAAAAAGATAAAGCTGCCAGAGATTGTGCGCAAGAAAGATGATAGTACATAGAAAATGGCAAAGTAGTGCTTCGCCGGCTTATCATAGTAAACAATGCACGTATTTCAATCCCTAGTTACACACATACAACACATACACATAAAACAAATTGACGTTGAAGTTTATTGGTGTAATTATTGAGTAATCTGTTTTTAAAGTTTTTTGGTGTATTTCTTGTTGTTGAATAATGACTGAGCAACAAAAAAAGAGGAGAAGAAAATCCTTTGGACGAATGCAGGATGTAACTAAAAAGTTACGCAAATGTTCAAAATTTAAATGTTTCCAAAATCTCACTGGAGCCGATTTAAGCTCGATCGTGTCTAAGTTTAATCAACTACAAAGTTATGATGGACAATCCCTTTATCTGAGTGGTTTAATAACGTGCAATCTTGTAACACGCCATCTTCCCGGGAAATCCCGGGAAAAAGGCTACAAATCAAAGGGTTCGGTCATGGAAGACATTAGAAAGTCTCACAACAATGGTTTTTTTACCTGCTGAGCTCAATATTAAGAAAATGTATTCTATGTACAAAGAAAAATATCCCGATAAATTAGTTTCTTATGAAAAATATAGGGAAATATTCAACACCAAGTTTAACATTGCTTTTGGGTACCCACCTGTAGTACATGCGATGAGTTGAAAGTAAAAATTGACATCGGAAAAAAAATTAATCAAAGTGCAGATGATCACAATGGACTGCAGTTACACACAGAACTGCGAAGCTTGCAAGTTGAAAAAAGAGTACATTTTAAAAGAGCAGACACATTTATAAACGTAAAAAAGCTAGACTTGAGGCTCAACAGTCAAAACCAATGAAGCTATTGTAATGGATTTTCAAAAAAATCTTCATCTGCCGAATATTACAACTAATGACACGTATTATCGTAGACAACTTTCGTTCTACATGTTCAACATACATGTCCTTACGACCTCTGAACTTCTTTTCTATACGTATACTAAGTTTCAGAAAAAAAGGGCGCCGATGATTCTGATTCTTCACTGTTATGGGATTACATTTTTAATCATGTGGAATTTAATATCAAGAAGCTTACGATATTTTGTAATTTATGCTGTGGACAAAATAAAAATTTCACGGTGTTACATTATATTGTTTATTTTGTTAAAAGACTTAACCCAATCAAAATGGTTTTTCCTGTTAGTGGACAATCGTATCTACACCGACAGCCAATTGGGGTACCTACACGCATTGCAAAATCCGTCATCAAGAAGAAAAACGGAAATAGAATCACGGAAACGGTGGAAAGACATGCCAGAATGAAAAAAATTTTCAGAAGTCCATGGCATGTGTTCTAACGGATCACTGCCCGGCTGAAAAGGCATCTAAGGTGAATAGCAGTTAAAAAAAACACTGCCAGGGGGAGATGGCGTTTTCATCTGCTGGATGTAAACAAATCAACGGCAATGAGCTACACCAATAAGTCCCTATCGAAGCTGTAGCGTCTAATCGGAGAGACGAACATCAATAAAGCTTTACAGCTATCGAGAGGGTCATAGTAGATCCTTTGCTGGAATTTCTAATCTTGAATCTAGCAATCGCCAGCTGTCAAGTGGCTTCCCTATGCCTTATGGTTGGACTCATTCTTCCTACATGACCTCTCCAATATCAACGCCTTGACCTTATCATCTCCCATCGTACAGTCAAAAATATATAAGTGGAAATTTTTTTAGCTAATCGACCATGAGACATTCTTCATTCAACAAAACAACGACGCACAAAAAAGAGACATTTTAATGACCACACCTAAAAAAACCTGGCCTAACACAAACAATAACAACAAGCAAGATGACGATGGATTTAAATTAGTCCAGCCGAAACGGCGAAGAAACAGAACTTTTATAGAAGGCACAAAAATAACAAGTAGAATACGTGGAGTTGAGAAGAAAGCTTCAATATGTATAACAAGGTTGGATAAATCCACAACATCAGCACAGGTTGAAGAAAACTTATCTGATATCTGTAGAGTAAATTGTGAAAAACTTAATTTTAACCGCAATGAAATTAAAATGTGTGCCCCTTTTACGCACAAGGATGCAATTTTAAACGGAAACCTATGGCCGCACGGTGGGCAAATATTTCTTTCCTAAAAAAAATGTAAGAAACAACGCCAGTGAATACGACTCAGAAAATGAGACACTACACTAGAAGGTGAGACACCTAACAAATCCGTAGTTATGAACCTTAATATTCAAGGGGGTCTCACAAACAAAAAAGAAGCCCTCGAAGCCACGGCGTCAATGTGCTGTGTACCTCAGAGCATCATGAATCCTCAGAAATTTTTTTTTACCTTTCAGATTATAAGGTTCTTAGTTATTTCGCGAGAAATAGTTGCAGGGGAGGGGAAGTCTGTATCTTGGGTAGAGGAAGTTTCGAAGCATTTGTAGAGAAACTCTCAATAATGTTAGAAGCTGTATAAGAACCAAAAAATGAGCACATTTTGTGCGACGACATTAACGTCAACTTGCTTGTAAACAACAATCAAACTAAAATACTAAAAAATATAATTCTTGAGTATAATTTGGTTGCTTCTATAGTAAAAAAAAACTAAAACAAATATTTATATCAAGTTTTCCATTTGTAAAAAAAGGAAAAGTCTCGTACAGGAACAAAACCAATTGGTTTAATAGAGAATAAGAGAGCTGAGTCGTGCGGTACACGAGATGCATTAAATAAATAAAAGAATAAAAAATGATCTACACAGAACTTAAATCCTATTACAACAAAAAACTTAAACCCGCAAAGAAAACTCATCACAATGTAAGGTTAATGAAATCTGATAACATAAGTAGGCAAAGTTGGGCAATAGTCAGGGAAAATAGCAACCGTAAAAGTATGGTGGTGAAACACTTCAAGACGGATCCAAAACCTGTGAAATTTTGAACAAATATATTGCTGATCTTGCTAACGATGTCAAGCAGCCTCAAAATCGAACGCCCGATATCCAAATACACTCAAACTCTATGTTTCTCTATCCTACTACAACAGTAGAGATAAAACAAGTAATTGAAAAAGTATGCCGTAAGAAATCATCTCGAATCGATAAAATACCGGGCACTTTGTTAATTTCTATTAAAGATATTATACCTCCTATTCTATCATACTTAGTCAATTTAAGCTTCCTCCAGGGCAAGTATCCACAGGCCTTAAAAAACTCAAAAATTGTACCTATTTTTAAAAATAAAGGCAATAAAACCAAAACAGAGAGCTGCCGCCCGGTAGCTCTTCAATGTCAAGTGGCAAAAATTTTTGAGTCCTGTTATAATGACAGACTGCAGAGGTTCCTTGAAAAATACTCTTTGATTTCTAATGCTTAAGATTCAGAGCCAACCGCTCCACAAGTACAGCTCTGGACTATGCCCTGGAGATCACTGCACTAGAACCCTGTGCAAGAGAAATAGAAGCAAGGAAGATCCGTAACAAATCAATTGCAATTTACACCGATAGTCAAGCGGCTATAAAGGCCCTGCAACCTAATAAAACAACATCCAAGTTAGTTCTGGACTGCCATAAGGCATTAAACGAGATAGCAAGCCAGAACAAAGTTACTCTACCATTGGCACCGGGGCACGGAGGGCATAAAGGTAATGAAGGCGCAGAAGACGCAGCCCGCGAAGGGTCGTTAATGTCCCTGATTGACAGGCCAATCGGCCAATTTTACTAAGCTACAATAGGAAAACCGTAAGAATAATGGTAGGTCTGCTGATGGGCTACTGCAGGCTTTAGAGACATCTAAGCCTGATGGAAGTGGAAGAAAACACAGAATGTAGATTCTGTGAAGAAGAGGAAGAAACAGCCGCACACGTACTGTGCCACTGCAAAGGCCTAGCGAGAGTGCGTTTCCATCTGCTGGGCGATTCCAAACCAGAGGCAGAGAGCTATACGAGGGAGCCATTATCGAAGTTGTGGAGTCTGGTTAGAGAGACGAACCTGGATAAAGCTCTATAGCTATGGAGAGAGTCACAACAGATCCTCTGAGTCGCAGTGACGGACAGGCTGACTGCTAGCTCTCTCAACTGTTAATCTTAATCTTCATGGTCTGGAGCCAGCCTTAATAATAAAACAGCCACACTAGGCTTTTTTTTTAAATTGAAAAATATGGGAGTTAGAGGACCAGCAAACTCATGGGTTAAATCTTACCTCTTTGAGAGAGTACAGCAGGTTGTGATCGACGGTTCAAAAACGAACCCTCAATATGTAGGCAGAGGCACCCCCGCAAGGATCTTGCCTATCACCGCTCCTCTTTAATTGTTTTATTAACGATCTACCTCAAGATAATACAGCTGCATTATTTGTACTGTATGCAGATGACACAAGCATTTTAGTTATAGATAAAAGCAGAGCTAATCTAAAAGAGGCCGCAGAACCAAGGGTCACGAGGGTGAATGAATGGTGTCGCGATAACGGACTACAATTAAATAAATCTAAGTCAATGGCTATGGAAATAGTCACAAAAAATACTCGCGTTGATTCCAATATTCTTCTCCAATTAGAGCGACGTTCTATAGAAAACGTGGAGGCTACTAAGTTTCTCGGTCTGCACATTGACAACAATCTTACACGGAAATATTACTTAATCCAAAATATTAGAGATACGGTATATATTGATGTTTTAAAGCTGGTGTACTATGGTCTGTTCCAATCAGTGATAGGTTACGGTGTAATGGGGTCTAATCACTGGTGCGCACCGGGGCTTCTTAGCACAAAAACGTACTATTGGTTACGTGATACGTGTAACTAGTAAACATTCATGTAGGGAACTTCAGATCATGACACTTCCGTCGTTATATATTTATTGCGTTTTGATTTACGACAAAAGTAAAATGGCAAGATGGAATAGGAGAAGTGACTTGCGCGAACATGACACACGGCAAAGAGATTACTTGGATATTCCATTCTCTAGACTGCATATCGGGCAACAAAACCCAAGGTATTTTGCCTTGAAAGTATATAACAGAGCTTTAAATTTCTACAAATGCTTCGAAGAAATTGATAGTTTATATATGTTTAAGAAAAGAATTAAGATCTTTTTAACTAATACTACTACTAATACTAACTACTCAATAGATGATTTTTTTAAATGTGTTCTTTAAATGTATTGTTTAAACACTGTATTTTAATGTGATGTAAGGTGCTTGAAAAGTATTTTGACGGCGAGTGTTTTAACCAATTACTTTTTACTTCTATAAATTTTTCAGCGACTGTTGCCACGAACTTTTGGGGCACATGCCCCTCTTGGCGAACCCCAGCTTTGCGCAGTTCTCGCAAGAACTGGGACTCGCGTCTTTGGGTGCATCCGATGAAGACGTCAACAAATTAGCAACGGTACGCACATCACGATATATTTTAATCTGTTCCGTTATCTTTTATAGCAATGAAAATTCTTCTATTATTTCTACCACGAGACAGAAAAAGAATAAAAATGCACCTTGACGTTAGTCAAAAATGGAAATGTTATATAACGATATAAGAACCTTATTATTTAGGCAAAAAATGCTCAGCTTCCATTATATGAACTTCAAAAAAAAAATTTATGTCCAGCCAAGCAAAAATTGTGGCCATTGTTAATTTTATGCCGGGCGTCCTGAAAAATATATACAACGTGGATAGGTAATAACGAAAAACGGGCTATAATCGTTTTTAAAACAATCCTGTTTACTGATCTCTGAAATTTTATCCCACTTTATTTGCTTCAACTAACCAATCAATTTTTATTATGCAATTTTAATAATTTCTGAATTAATGAGTCAGGAAATTTTATCATGCACGTTGGTTGTCCTTTTTTTCAACGTTAAGAGAAAGAGAAACCCAGCAAGCAAATAAACTTAAAATAAAACAGATATTATAATAATATCAGTAAAATATGCAACTAGAAACTGGAAATAATGGAAGATAAAAACTAATTATGATTAATTAATTAACCAATTAACGATCTGGTAAACTTCCAATGAACAGTTATTAAATATTTGGTCTTTATAATACTACCTGCTCAGAAAATGATATATGCATTGTGTAGAGTGGCCTAAAATGAGTATACTCAACGCGCGTGAAAAAAGTCGGAGTTAGTTTTAACCTCTCTGTATAATTCAATAACATAACGAACCTATTGCAGCTTTACTTCTTCACGGTAGAGTTCGGACTTTGCAAGCAGGACGGAGAACTCAAAGTCTACGGGGCGGGTTTGTTGAGCTCCGTCGCAGAATTGGGCCACGCCATCGAGAACGCAGAAACAAAAGTACGACGTTTCGACCCCGATGAAACTTGGAAACAAGAGTGCATCATTACCGACTATCAGCTTGGTTACTGGTACACCGACTCGTTCGAGGAAGCCAAAGAAAAAATGAGGTAATCTTCAAAATAACTGAAAGCTTTCGAGAAACTAACAGCTTCCAATTCGTATTTTCTCACAAAAATATAACTTTTATTGGATAATATACTGCCACTACTACGGTAAATGTAAAACTAACCTGCACATTGCGTTATTTTGTTTTTCAGTAACAATATCTAAACACTTAATTCCTTTTTACCTGAACGTTTGGTGAAACCTGGACTTAATTTGCGAAAATAGTGCCATAAAAATGCCGCATTTAAACTTATTGACGATCTGTCAGCCGCCATGTTGGTTGTTGAATGCCTCAAGGTCGTTGGTTTAAAACGAGAATTTAAATGCCACGCATGCGTACGTTGTCTGGACCTTCTCAACACTTTTTTCATAATTACTCCATAAGTTCCTGTATTATCAGAACAGACAAGGCCGTAATAGGTTTAGTACCTTGAAATAATTGTTAACCAAAATCGAATCTGAACCTGCGTTTCTTTACGTCAACAATGGCAAGTGTTGCCAACAAGAGTTTTTATGCCACAAAATTATAATTATTTTTATTCTGTGCAACTGCAAAAATCACAATTTGAATTTTCAACTGTAGAAAGTTCGCTGAAGAAATTCAAAGGCCGTTCGGAATCCGTTACAATCCGTACACCCAGAGCGTCGAAGTGCTTAGTAACGCCCAGAAAATCACTGCTGTGGTTTCCGAACTCAGGGGCGATTTGTGCATCGTCAACAGTGCTCTGAAGAAAATCAGCGCCCGAGATTCCACTTTGGACGTCAACAAAATCGCCAATCTTCTTCAGACCGGATTGGTTACACGAGACGACAGCGAAAACGGATCCGATTTACCGAACGAAACCACTGACAAACCTAAAATCTAACTGCGTGCACTTATAAAGTTAATGGATTGCTTTGATGTAAATAAAATCGATTATAATCAGTTGTCCAATTTATTAAGTTCATGGAATTTAATTAGAATTAATTAATTTAATTAGAATCGAATACTACCCCCAAATAGGTGGTATAATTTTTCCACAGGATATTTTTCGCATTAACGTTCTACCATGCCCCAATTAAATGCTATGAATGTTTACCCAATGAACCGTTTATTCCGAGGATATAGGCTTTCCATGTTAAAGGAAGAAGATTTCTGACCTTTACCTAACATTTACTCGTTTGATTTTATTGATTTCATATCTCTTACTCACAAAATATGGGTAAAGCGAGTGGGTTTTCGATAAAATTCGATGAAGATTACCTACAATCTCTTGTTGAAACTGACAATTCAGGAGTCTTTTTGGATAATTGCCAGTACCACATTGCCTTACATCCAGCTCAACTAGGTAGTTTTAAAAGTTCCATAGCTGACGAACTGGGTAGGAAAATAGCTAAATATGATAAAAGGTAAATTGACTTACAACTGTTTACAAATGACATAAAAAATAGATCGCTTCTCTGTTTTAGTTTCGATGGAATTTTGCTGGGTTTTAAGAATGTCAAATCTGCGTCCAGATTGGGAGTGATCGGACTGGACAATTGTTTTGTACATATTGACGTAAACGCTGATTGTTATATATTTCGACCCGAAGTAGGGATGATTTTAAAGGGTATTGTGACGAGGAGCACCAAACATCATGTCGGCTGTCTGGTATACAATACATTTAATGTTTCATTAACAAATATGAACTCGGACCAAAACTGGCAAGGTTCAGATGCAAATCCGGGTGATCAAGTATGTTTTGAAATAACCTTTGTCGACCAGGAAACTAGAATGCTGTATATCAAGGGAAAATTATTGTTAGTATAGTAGTTTTATAAAATCGCCATTAAAGAGTAGCAAGATTCTATGAAAAATTTAACAGATTTGCTATATTGACTAATATTTACATGATGTTGCTGTCACTTAAAAGATGAGTTCTCACATTATTTGCAGTGAGTCAAAATGATTATAAATAAGTTTATGAAGTATGTAGAACAAAAATTTATTTTAATATATTATTTGGCATAAGAAGGAAAGATGAAAGATACTCATGCCCATAAATGAATAAAATTACAAAATTGTTGATAAAAAAGGTATGCACAGTTATTTTGCCTGGTTATTGTAATTTAAATACATAAAAAAGTAGTTTGAAAATGTGGTGATGTGGTGACAAAGCTAAAATGAGTTTTTTATATTAAATTGCCTTTTCACTAGGATTTTCGAAAAATTTGTATAATTTAAACAAAATGGTTTTGAAAGAAGCCAGTAGAAGAGAAGAATAGAAGAGATAATTTCAGATCCTTTTATACCGTTTTCGTCATAGACGAGGGTTTTTTCTAAGAGTCCAAGTAAATTAAAAATGGGTCAAGTACACTTCCCTTCATGCACAGTAATGACTATTCTCAAATGTCACTAAGCAGTCTAAAATTTATGTACACCAAGTTTGTTTACAAGCATATAAGCGCATGCAGTAAGAAAGTTACATATTTCCTTAAGAATGGGTTCCAAATTATTCATAGAAAATATGACAGGTACCAAAGAAGTAGGAGGGGGAACATGAGAATTATTCAGGTCCTTAAAAAGGGATTGAGAGTGTGATTAAGGTCTCCTGCTTCTCCGCATTTACACAGGTTAGATGCTTTCACATTAATCCTGTATAGATAGGCCGGGTAACCACAGTAGTTGCTTCTTAATCTACCCAAAGTATTTTCTTTTCTTGTGAGATGCAACCCATGTAACCTAAGTTTAGCCGGAGGGTCCTTATGGAAACTGATATAAATCCTACCTCTCTAAGATCCCATTCTTCTTCATCTTAGAGACCAAGAACTCCATAGATCATTTTTAACAACTCTAAAAAAATCTAAAAATAGGGGTCGATTTCATAAACCCAAGGGCAATTCTAAGTCTCTGATATTGGACTCTATTTAGTTTAGCAATAACCGAATATGAACAGTTGCTCATAATCATAGATCCATGATCTAGATGAGATAACAAAGGCTTTATAGAAAGTTAGAAGAGTAGACGAATGCGCCCCCCACCAAGTCCTTGCTAAATACCTCATAATATTCATCCCAGCTGAAGCTCTAGATATCAGCTACCTCCAAATAGGTGGTATAATTTTTCCACTGGATATTTTTCGCATTAACAGATATATATGGAGGTATAACCCTAATTATCCTTTTAGGAATAATTACCTCGGCCGACTTAGAAGGACTAATGGATAAATCCAGACCGTGCAGGAATTTTGCCACATTTTCTAATGTTTGCTTGAGAACTAAACTCAAATGAGGCAAGGCTCGATCTGCCTCAACAAGAGCAATATCATCGGCAAACAGAAGTAATGTAACTTCTGCAGGAATACACTCAGAGATACAATAAACATAAATATTAAAAAGACGAGGCGCGAGAGGAGAGCTTTCTGGTACTCCCTTGGAGGACCAACTTAAAAAGAAGTGCAAGCATCCCTAACCACAAGCTTCCTCTCCGATGGTAACCTTTTTATTGTATCCACAACATCTTGTGGAATTCCCATACTATTCATAGCTACATAGAGATAGTCATTGTTAAAATTATCATAACTAGAAGCTATATTCAAAATCACCAATTTACAGGGAATATTACTACTAAGATTGCTCAGAATTTTGGTGCTCAACATGGCAGGATTATTATAAGTCCGTTTACCCTGGCGGAATCCGGTTTTAGAATTAGAAAATAACATAAAGTGTTCCAACTCCCATTCCATTCTCCTATTGAACACAGAATTTTACAAATACAGGAGGAAAGGTTAATCAGGCGGTAGGAAGATAGCATCTCTGGATTTCTACCTGGTTTAATGAAAGGAACTACTAATTGAGTCCTCCAATTCTCTGGGACTGGTCTAATATTCTTAAGAACCGAGTTAAAAAGGTTGGCAAGGTAGACGACAGCCTCAAAATGAAGATGGTTGGGTCTAAAATTTCTAGTTTCAAATTCAGCAATGCAAGTGTCATGAGGATAGCAATGCCGAAGGAGTTGCTGTGGGGAAGTTAATAAAAGCATTTTTATATTCCCTTTACTACACGCATGAGTTATTTTAGTTGGAGGTACTATATAACTCTCAATTGCCGTTTCAATTTTGTTATTTTGTCGTGTAAATTATTTTCTATGATAAAATGCCCTTAAGATTGAAGATGGCCTTTCAGATTCAAAACAGTTATTTGTTGTTGTTAAATATTTTATTTTTACTTAATTTTTTTTTTCCATCGTGTAAGTGGTTAGTTATTTTACCCATTATGTCGTGGAATTTATTATACTGACATTCGCAATTCAGTTAGGTTTGGTTTTGGAGGTGGGGGTTCCGTGCTGGTATGAGAGTGTATGTTGCATTTTAATGAGGGAATTATGAACAAGGAAATGTACCTGTATGTAAAAGTGCCGCAAAGTTAGAAATTCCAAAAACTTTGCTTTTTACCACCTTAATTGACTGATATCAATGTTATTTAAAATCTTTGCGACCATCTGGAACAAGTCATTAGCAATATTTCTAACATCGGCGATCTAAAGAATGGGCTAATATCGACCCCAGTTTTTGCGAAAAACAAGTCAGTTCCATCCTAAGGAGTAAAGAACTTATTATGAAGTATTAAAAAATCATTTAAATAAAAAATATGGTATATGACTCGGTGTATGAATTTCATTTTGAAGTCCGATGTTTCGGGTATGATTTATTTTTTTATTAAATTGTTTTTTTTTGTTCATGCACATCTGTATCTGCCTTTATTATGCCAAATGAAATAATAATATTAATTTTGGTACTATCTACTCAATGAAATTGAAATTATTAGTGTAGAAGTTTCATTTTGACTGCTTCTTAGTGCTTTTAATAAAAGAGTCTTAAATTCATTAATCAAATTTTACCTATCTTTTTTTATATATTTATAGCAATTGTCTTCTTTTACAGGTCCCTGAAGAAGAAGCAAAATCAAATATCCTCTAATAATGTTGATGCAGAAAAACCAAGCTGGGGTCAAGAAAGCATACCTGATAATAGCTTCAAAGAAGACGTAGCTGGAGAGATATCATCACTTTCCCAGAGAGAAGGAAAAAAGAAGAAAAAGAAAAAATCCGAGGCTTTGCTGAACAACTCCGATGAATTGGAACAGTCATTAAACATGTTTAACGCAGCTAACGAGCTTAATGTGAAGGAAATTAATTCAGAAACAGCAACAACAGAGGGTCGGAAAAAGAAAAAGCTGAGAAAATTAGCTGACGATGGTGTGACCGCCGGAGCTTCCCTACAAAATATGATTACAGATGATGCAGGAGAGATAACGCAGCGTGAGGGGAAAAAGAAAAAGGAAAAACATGTCGACGAACTCGATAAATTAAACTCGGATATAATCAGCAGAATATTTAACTACAATATTCCACAAAAGGAAGAATTCACAAGTTCTAAGAAAATAAGCGATGATAATTCGGAGATCGATTTCAATGAAAATAAACCAAAAAAGAAAAAAGTATCAAAATTACTGTATGATAGCGTTCAGATTGCTGCGGGTAAAACGTCAGCCGATGATAGTGAAAGAGAAGTCAATTCACGAAAACAGAGTAAAATACAAAATCAAAATATTGCAATGACAGGTTTTGTTACAGACGCCGTAGAAGAGAACATGGGTGAGGTATCTATGGAGAAGATGGTCTTGGAAACGCCGACGAAGAGGCCTAAGAGGAGGCAGAACAAATCACTCGAGCATTGTGTTTTAAATAACTTTGCAGATGATACCAGTGGGACAACAAAAAAGTTGGATGTTAACATACAGAGCGAGTTAATAAGAGCCGGAGAAAAATCGCCAAAACAAAAGCGAAGAAAATCAACGACCGACGTGTCATATAGTGAAGACAAAATTAATGATCCAAATGCGTCTAATGGTGGACCCCAGCTAGAAGATCCCAGTAAAAGTAGAACTAACCGAAGTCCCAAAGAATCAAAACTCTCTTCCATCAGCGTTCCAGATAGTGTAAGTGAAGTAATAGAAGAGGTTGTGAAGAATTCATTGAAACAATCCGAAGAGAAGGAAGCCACGGTGAGTGATATTTTGGAAACGTTGAAAATGAGTATGATAATAGGCGCTAAAAGGAAGCGAAGGAATTCTGTGGCGGGTGACGTTTTAACACTCAAAACGTCAGATGAAGATGGAACAAGCACAACAGGCGAGGGGAAGTTGCAAAGGAAAGAAGAGGTACCCTTTGAAGAGTTAGATTTGAACGTGTTGTTTGAAAATTCTCCCGTGGGGAATGTAAAGCTGGAACGGGATTCAGACTTGGAGAGGACGACCAAGAAGAAAGAGTCGAGTCTCCGGTGAATATTTTAATAATTTGTTTTATTATTTGGGACAACAGGGAAACGGAGCAAGAGATTCTAACACACTTTTACCTCAATTAAAATGTTTTTTTTAATCTTTTCCTCCCTATTTAGAAAATCCTTGATCACTTGTTTGTTGTCCTTATGTATAGATAGGAGTGAGCATTTCTTCTCTTGTATCTTCTTTATTCTCTTTTTCTAAAACAATTTTATAACCATTGTCTTCTTTTAAAGGTCTCCCAAGAAGAAAGTAGATCGAATATCCGCGAATAATATTGAGGCAGAATTACCTAGTTGGAGTCAAGAAAGGAAACCTGATGAGAACTTCGAAGAGAGCGTAGGTGGAAAAATATCGTCTGTGGCCCAGAGAGAAGAGAAAAGCAACAAAAAGAACAAATCTGGGACTAGGCTGAACAAATCGGATGAGTTGACAGATTTGAAAAAAATGAAGAGCAGTACACAGGCATGTAAAATCACGAACGACGAATTTAATGAAATCAACGCGCTTAAAGTAAAGGAAATTGATTTGGAAACATCAACAACGGAGATGGGTTTGGAAACACCGACAAAAAGTCATAAAAAGAAGCAGAAGAGCAAATCTCTCGAGGATGGTGTCTTAAATAACAACTTTCCCGATGGCACAACACTGACAGCTACGCAGGCGCACGATACGACGAAAAGAAAAAGAAATAGTAGCGAAAAGTGGGAAAATTATATAAAGAAAGAGTCAATGACAGCTGGAGAAACTTCTGCAGAGGAATGGGAAGCGGTCGAAAAAACGCCAAAAGAAAAGCGACGAAGGGGTGAGACCCAGCAACTGGGAGATCCCGATAAAAATAGATCTGACCAAAGCCCAGAAAAATCGAAACGTTCTTCAATAAAGGTTCCAGATAGCATAAGTGAAGCAATTGAAGAGGTACTAAAAAATTCATTAAAAGAATCTGAAGACAAGGAGTCTGCGGTAAATGAAATTTTGGAGACGTTGAGAATGAGTATGATAAAAGGCGGTAAAAGAAAGCGTAGGCATTCTGTGGCTGGTGACGTTTTAGCGCCAAAAACGTCAGACGAAGATCGGGAAAGCGAAAGGGGCAGCGCCAAAACGAAAATTAAAAAGGTAAAAGGGGAACCAGCCAGCTCGGAATTAGAAGGAAAGAAATTACAGTCGAAAGATCAGGATTCCCTCGAAGAGTTAGATTTGAACGCGTTGTTTCAAAATTCTTCGGTGGGTTTGAAAATGGGCGAACTGGAACATGGGGCGGAACCGATTAAGAAAAGGAGGAAGAGTTTTTCGCAGAGCTTATCCGTGGAAAATATAAAGTTGGAGCCAGATTCAGACTTCGAAAGAGCAACAATACGGCATAGTTAAGTTTCGGCTGAATATTTTTGTGTGCAGTCTATTATGTAATTTTGTTTTAAATAAATGACGTATTTTAGAGCGACAGATTACACGTTTTTACTCGCTTCTTTAAAGTACCTAATTTACGACTTTGGCTTCATTTTCTATGGCGGCAAGTCACTTCAGTAATTTCCTGGATATTACACACGGGTTTGGACGTAATCGGATGTTTTCGGAGATATTACCTACGATCAAAACCGAAACTAACCGCCTAATTTTTTTAAACAAACTTCCACAGGCTACTGTAATACTTGTTTATAAATCCAACCTGCCAAACATCCTATTGGCTTCTTCAGAGGTTAACTGAAACTGTTGACTTTTAGTTAAGCTCAATCAATTACCGACGCATGAAGAATCAGAAGAGTTGTAAATAGTAAAAATTCTAAAATCCCGGCTTAGAATATAAAGTTTATGTAGTGAATAATACGTTTTCTCGGAATTAGGAATCTCTGATCGCTCTTAAGGGTTTTTCGTTTCGTATTTCTTCCTGTTCAGGGTGACATATATATGTAGGAAGTTGTAACAGCGCTTTAGTTTGACGTGCTTTGTAACTCTAATGTATACATTTTTGGTTGAGAAATGGACATCCCAAAATTGTTGCTTCTGGTTTTAAACACTCTCGTGATGTTTTTTAATTAAATACTTTTTTCATTTTTCTATAAATCTTTTTAAGCGTGTCAGTGTGAAGTTTTGAATTTTCTGCTTCATAAACCCATAAGTACATTTCCATATCTTTTTTATAATGGAATTTAGGATTTTACAAGCTGTGTATTTGCAAGTTAGGCTGACTTGTTCTAACTGATTTCTGCGATCCAATACCTGTTTTCCAAATGACCCTTTTCCCAATTAGGATATTTTAACATTTATAAAGGTCGCTAATAAAATATAGAAAGAAAGATAGTGAATATATACTTAACATAAAATATACTTACCCGTTAATTGGCGATTTCGAAGATCCATCCATGCGGCTCTAGCGTCACGTGTGGTTTTGGTATAGTGCGTTGTTTTGCTTATATGTTTAGCATAGAATGATTTCACCAAACTGTGTTGTTTATAGGTATCATTTCAAGGGAATTGAAGTTTCTCACTTTGTCTGATCAAAGTAGTGCAACTAACGTAAAAATTAATAATAAAGCGGAGGAAGCCTGACACATGAAAGCAATGAGATAAAACTTAATGGAAACCCAGTCGCCAGCGACTTTAACATCAGTTAAATGAAAAATTTTGAAGGTAAAATTCCACTCAATTGACTGCACTTTTTTCAAGTGATTTCTAACATACCCTGTTAAAAATCTACTCCATCGTCGTCCACAAATAAAGGATCTCAAACCGGCAGTATATCCGCTAATTCTCAGATAGGAAGGTCGAGAATAAAAACCACACCATTGAGGAAATAAATACCTGAATACTTTACTCTCACTGGAATATATAAATAATACATCGTCACAATGACAATGTGTCATCGTCCACTCTAGCGCGCCTAAAACTAACCTTAGAAGCTAAAAACGCCATATACAAAATTCCTCCGCGTTGAAACTAATATTTCGCATACCCCCGTCGGTAATCCGAAAAAAAAAAACAACGTGTCATTCAATAACTTTGCTCCAATCAAAATAATCCGATAAAATGGCGACGGGCCTATCGGCTTTAGAACCGCAACTTTGACAGAAATCGTCAAGATTCTGCCGCGGCTGCAAATATAAACGTCAAATAGTTAATTGCTTTTTGCGTTCTAAAGTCGACGCCCGTCGTCCCTCGCTATCACGGTAATATGGTTATATTCAAATTTACATATCCTCACGGCCATTTCTGGACCGTCGTGTCCGTTATGTGGTCGGGCTTCAGTCCGTTCTGGAACCTGTCCCACATTTTCATGTAGAGCAACTCCAACCCTTGAGCGTACTCTCTGCAATCGAACAAGGGTGACGTCGACCTCGCTGTCCACACTTTGTGCCGCATCGCCTTCAAACTGCAACAATTATCGAGTGTTTACGATGGATAAGGCCGCATTTTACCAAAAATTTTTTTTGGATTTGTAGATAACATGCATAAAACATACATTGGAAATACTATATTGATTATGCTTCATTTTTTGAAAATATATATAACTGGTGCGTGAACACAACACCGGTTTTTTCTGTGAAACAAAACTTTACAAAAAATAAACATCCAACAATTAGCGTGTTCTTTAGTCTTAGTTTGTGCCTCGTGCAGTGAACATTACAGTATTTTACTCAAAAGGAATTAGAGGCGGCTATGGAGGAGATCGTGAGGACAATAACAATGAAAGCCGTAAGTATTATTTGGATTTACGTAAATTTATGCTAAAAATAATGTGAAAAAATATTTACAGAACATATTGACGCGGTCTATATTCCACCCGACGTGAATACCTTGACTGACGAAGAAGATACGAATGATAACATAAATCTACAAGAGTTTGGGGAACCAACTGATATAGTTGGCACTTTCGAGTTACATACACCGAATGATACAGCTGTCCTTCAACAGTATTGTAATTCATCAACTACTGAACCTGAATGGGACTCATTAGATGATAAAACCTGGAATTCAAAAGAAGACGTATGCTTTCTGCAAACGACATGCTTGCTTCTACTGTCAAATGGAAGAAAGGTCAGATTGAGTACACTCACACACCTATATCCGATTAATTTAGATCATGTGGGGAACTAAAAAATAGGCTTTCTGGAAAAACTCCGCTTGAAATATTTTGTATGTTTTTTGATGATGAAGTGATTGATTTGATTTTAAATCTTACATTGCTTTGCGACTTATAAAAACTGATAAAACAATTAAAAATTACAAAAAAATCTTGCACCTGCCATAGATTAAGTGCATTATGATAATCAAGGTCACCTCATGATTGTTCATGCTAATAAAGCCCGAAGGAGATGTAGAATCTGCCAGAGCCACACAATTTACGTTTGTAATAAGTGTAATGTGCATTTACATACTTCATACTTTGTAAAATATCAACAAAAATGAAACCGGGTGTTACCAGTGGTGAGCTCACGCACCATAAAACATTATGCGTTTTTTTTTTGTATCAAATCGGGTTCTATTTGGAAAACAATCTACCTTTAGTTGTTTTCTGTCGAATTTGAACTTTCTTTTGTATATTTATGTATAAATTATATGTTACATCTTATGTGCCCCAAAACATTATTTAATGTTTTTTCCCCGTGGTTCGTTTACGCCCCAGTATTTTTTTGTATGTTTCGAGTTTTTATTTATTTTTTTTGACACATGTAATGTATTCTTAAGTGCAACAAAATAATTTCAGAGCAAAAAAGCATTTTTTTTTATTTTTTTTTATAATGTGGGTTAACGTTTTATTATAAGGTAACCACAATTGATTGTGAATACTTCAAAGACTTCTTGTTTCTTGTTATGGATTCGTTACATCACAGATTTTTATTGATATTCTATTAAAATATTGTTTGCTATCGTAGATACTTGCAAACTTCTCTAAATTGGTGCATTCTCTATCAACCTCCTTTCTTCATTTCTCTCGTTTCTTGGCGTTTTTTTGGTTGCGATTAATTTTTTTTTTTTTTAATTTTAATTGATCAATATTAATAATTGTAATTATTTCAACTGTAGATTCGCGAGCGTAGAATAATACAATTTACCCCAAATCAAAATGTGGACTGATGAACAGAATGTCCCAAATTCGAACGGAACTGGCAAACCGGAAGAGATACATAGCCGGTGAAATAGAGGGATAGTTGCGCATTTTGATTCGTAATTTAAATACCCTGAAAAACCGAAAATCAGCAATTTCTTTTGAATTTTTTCCTGACCTTAATATAAAACATTTTTGAAAAGACAGCACACTTTCTCATTACAACTTTTTGTCTGCTATAAGATGACATTTCGATTTTATGTGCCCATCAACAACTTATTTTTTTTAACACAACCGAATTCGCATCTCTTACGGTTTCCGAGATCCCAATAGTCTCCCTTGAATTTGGAATAACCTGTACAGGGTGTGTGTGTTTTTTTTTTAAAAAGGTGGTTAGTACTTTAAAAATTATTCGACTTAGTATTGTCACAATTGTCCGTAAGTGTAAGTACTGCACATCCTATAAATTTATGTTAAATAAAGATTTCTTCTGGCTACTACCACCAGAGACGTACGACAGGGTTAAGTGGCAGTTTGACCTTCCCCAAATTCTACACCAGTGGCAAAATTGCGATTTTAACACAATTTTCTGATTCTCTAATATTTTTTTATATAAATTATAAAATCCAATGAAAAGGTATTAAACAAAAAAGATTTGATTTTTCTAAGCTTTAAAACAGTACTTTACCTATGGTTAACATTTGAAATTTTTGTTTTGTAGAAACCGAGTTTGCAGGATTTTGGCGCCCCGATGTAGAACATTAATTGACGGCCCTCAAATTTAAGTTTACAAATAAATTCAACATGATTAGTATTACAAACAACAAAATGAAATAAATATTTATCTATATCTTACTTACTTCAACAGATTTCAGAATTATTGCACTGAAAACTACATTTATGACCTTTTTTTTTCTTGCTTTTATGAATTACCCACAATCTCGAAAAATGGAATTAATGAATATATCTAAAATTGTTAATTAGAATGAAAATCTCTTGAGAATCAAACATTTTTTTCGTGTTCGAATTTATTTTTCATTCTATTTTAAAAATTATTTCGACAAAAAAATTTGACAGGTCAATTCCACAACGCCTAATGCCTAACGATTTGGTTAAATCTTTTGCTATCATTAAAATATGTTTAAAATTGTTTAAATATTGTGTAAATTACGACTTCCTCATATGGAAGCGAAGATAACAATTACGCCCTCTGGTTGCCATTTAAGATACTCGAAAATAATCTCCAGCATTTTCGGTTGGGCGATCAATTTTTAATCAAAAAATAAGTAGTTCCGGTCATCCGGATTTGTGAAATTGTACTGTAATTAGGGTTGTGGAATTGACCGGTCAATTTTTTTTGTGTCAATTGACCGAAATAGTTTTAAAAATGCAATGAAATTCATATTTATTTATTTATATTGTGCATTACTCCGCCATCGCGTCGTTCTGAGAACTAAATGGAGTGGATATTTTTATTTTATCGTATTCGGGTATTCCTTGAAGAGGGTTATAGATAAATTCTACATCACAAACGCATAATAATTTATTATAAAATTCATATTATTATTAAAGTATGATAGATAACTCTACAACAGTTATTTAAAATATTTTGATCGAATTTGACCAGTCAATTAAGAAGTGGTCAATTGACCGGTTAATTAAGAAGTAGTCAATTGTTGGTCAATTAAGAAGTGGTCAATCGACGGTCAATCAAGAGGTGGTCTGTTGCCGGTCAATTTAGAAGGGGTCAATTAAGAAGTGGTCAATTGACCAGCCCCAACACTAACTGTAATACAACGAGAACTTACTACTCCTTGTCCGTTCCGAGCTGGATGGCGATCTCTTGGTACTCCTGTCGCGATCTCGCGATTAACTCGGGACAGCCGAGGGTGTTCAGCTGACTAGCGGCCACCCTGGAGGCCAGCGTCTCGCTGGGCAATGTGACGACCGGCGTGCCCGTCCACAATACGTCCATGCTGGTCGTGTGACCGTTGCACAGGGGCGTATCGAGGCACACGTCAGCCAGCTGACCGCGTCTGACGTGCTCTTCTTTAGCGGCAACGTTGCTGAAGAGAATACGGCCCGGCGGCAGCCCCAACTGTTGGGCCGTGTTCAAGAGGTTCGGCTCGCCGACTGCAGGGAAACGCAGCAGCCACAGTACCGAGTTGGGAACCGCTTTCAAAATATTAACCTGGAACAAAACGAGACAGAAGGTTTGAGGAGAATGGTATAAATGAAAATTTAATATCTTATCAGAAGCTCAATGCGGTTTTAGGGGAAGAAAAATCTTAGAAAATACGATATTTGACAAGAGTCGTGCATTTTTGTTGCCCTCTCTAGCGTTTCATACCAAATTCTCTTGCCAAAACTGAAAAGTATGGATTGAGACGAAAAGTTGTGGAACTTCTTAAAAGTAGTTTGACAAACAGAAATCGACATGAGATTAATGGTTTCAGATGGTGGAGTGGAATAGAAACCAAAGTTTTAGGCTATCTGCAATTTTGATGCCGTTTTAGTTACAATATGATTAGGAAAAGCAGACTTTGATTACAATCTGGAATCGAGAAGAAGATCCTACTATCAGGCCAAGAGAGAAAGTTGTTAAGTTGATATCTACGGTTTTAAGATTGATTGCGCTACAATAACTGGCGAAAAAGCCGATTTTGACTGTAATCCAATTGAAATCAATTGAAAACAAAGGAAACTATTTGACTCGACAAATTATTTTTTATGGATGCCGTCCAGATTGTTTTTAGTGTAGATATAAATGACTTGTTGGAACTAATACCCATTGTTGAAATGAGTTTCTCAGATGGCACTATACTCTTCTATATGACAGATATTCGGAAAGAATTATAAACTGCAAATGAAAAAGATTTTACAATAATAAATGCCTGATTTCATATCATTAAATAAACTCTAAATTATAAATTAACCCCTTGCAATGTATGAAAAATATTGGCCAAATTTTGGTATTTTAAAAATAAACAATACATAAGAAATTTCTCGAACAGAATCAATTCAATACTTACCGAGTCACCAAAGAGGGGCATATAAAATTGAATTTAGAAATAAAAAGTGTATTAAACAAAATACGAGGGTTTTGCCCAATATTAGATGATATTTTAAGGAACTCTTAGCACCGTCCCATCCATCATATGGGAATATAGTTAAAAAAGAAACAAAAATATTGGATGGATATTAGCCAAATTTGTTTCGAAATATTAAAACAAAATTATAAAGGAAAATACCGCTGAAATACAGAATAAAAAATATACTTTCATAAGCAATATTTTTCAAATTAAAATTTTGTTCAAGTTCATTATACTTGTTTTGTGACATATGTTTTTTTTTTAATTTCATTGTGTTTTTTTGTTGGGATTTACTTTTCAAGCGTTGTCAGCAAGAAATAAGAAATTTTCTTTTCGCTTTCAGTATAGACGCGTGTCGTGTGAGGTGCCTCAAGGCTCAGTACCGGGTCCTATTTCGTTCATTTTGAAATAATAATACTTTATTTCCAACAGGTAACATGACCCAATTAAAGGAAATACTAAATATAAATCATCCTATACATGTACCAGGGGATGTAAAAACTAATCTTAAATCTACTAATCTTATAACTAAAAAAAAAGGAAAGAAGGAAAAAGCAAAGCATAAGACTTATCGGTACGGATAACCCGACGCCAATCGAGACTGGAGACCTGGAGACCATCACAATATAAATCGCAGTGCAATGATAGTTTGTTGAAGGTGGCACACATATTGTAAATACGGTTTTGAAAATGCCTGGGTAACTGCGGTAAGAAAGTTGATTGATGTCTCCCTTCCAGCAGCGGCACATGAAAGCGTAATTGTTCCAGAAGAAACGGACAATCGACTCCATAATGAACTAACTTATAGAGAAATGAAACAGACTGCAAGTCTCTGCGCAAGCTCAGAGGCAGTATAGCGAACCTTCTTAGCAGAAGATCAAGATCAACTTCCCTCTCAGGATAGGAACCGTCCTTCCTGAACATCAGATACTTTTGTAACCTTCTCTGCACACTCTCAATAGACTGAGTGTGGCAGTTATAAATTGGTAACCATATCAGCGAGCCATAGTCAAGCTTGGAACTAACGTAACAGTTAAATAACAATTTAACACTAGCTGAACTTCAACAATGCCTACAATTTCTTATTACGAATCCTAAAATTTGCATTGCACTGGAACCAATTTCAGTAATGTGAGGTACAAAAGAGAACGACTGGTCAATTAAAATCCCCAGATTCTTCACAGTGGCAAGCCTAGTCAGGACAGTATCATCCATATTGTAAACAATTTAGGTGTTTTTTACACTTGCTGATGTCAGTAACCTTCTCTGCACACTCTCAATGGACTGAGTGCGGCAGTTATATGGTGACCATAGCAGCGAGCCATAGTCAAGCTTGGACCTAACATACCAGTTAAAAACAATTTAACAGTAGCTGAGTCACAAAAATACCTGCAATTTCTTATTATGAATCCTAAAATTTGCATTGAACTGGAAACCGTTTTAGTAATGCAAGGTACAAAAGAGAACGTCTGGTCAAATAATATTCCCAGATCCTTCACAGTGGCAAGTATAGTCAGGATAGTACTATCCATATTGTAATTAAAGATTATATATAAGAAACCACATTACACTTGCTGTTGTTAACTGACTGACTGACAATATTGATGTTGTCCTGGAGAGTCATGCAGTCCGTGTCCATTTCAATGCATTCATATAGTTTTAGGTCATCCGCATAGCCAAGCTTGTAGCAGATGATAAAGGATATTTGATCCTCTATTGAACAGAAGTGGTCCAAGATTGGAACCTTGAGGCACAGCAGATAGGTCCTCGATACTGTAATCAGCGAATCGGAGAAACAAAATTTTTGAGATGCTTTTTCAATCAGTAAGTCATAATCCATCTGGTCAAACTGTTTGTGGAAGTCAGTATATATAACGTACACTTGACCTTGCCTGTTCAAGAAGTCACAGAGATACAAAAACAGGGAGCATAAGTTGGTGATAAATGATCTTTTCGCATAAAAACCATGTTTTTGCATTTATTCCTAATTAGAGCAAAAATAAATTTATGTAATATAATCTCGAATATTTAAGAAAAATTGCACAAGATCGCAAGAGTTCTCAACTACAGAAAGGTCACCATTTTTGAGAATAGGATAAACTTTGACAATTTTACAAGGTTCTGGATCAGCACCTGTTTCAAGTATCGGGTTAAAAATGTGACAAAGGAGCACACAGTATTGGTATTAAAGGGGGGCGCCCCCCGCGGGCATCCAAGCACTTAGGTCACCAGCCATGGAGCACACAGTGCGTGGGAACAGTCTCTCACGATAAAACTTTGTACGCCATCAGGACCGGCGGTAATTATGTTTTTGAGTGCTTTGCTTGCTGATAAGACACCCTGCATGGTAAGCTTAGGTATGTTGGGGTTAAAAGACACGCTTGAAGATGAACATGGTACATAGCAAAAGCTGCAACAACCATATTATGCTCGTGGCATGGCTTGGCAAATAATAAATAAAACGCCTTCCTCTATGGCGTAACGGTAATCATTTCCATGACGAAATGTAACTTACCCACATTTGCAGGGTAGTCGGATCAATCTTGTACAGCTGATTGAAGTTGCAGTACACCACCGCATCGTCAGGCAAACCGTACTGCTGCCTCGTGGTAATGACGATATTTTGGGGCACTTCTTCGCCGGTCGCGGCCTTGTTGTTGGTCTGCGTGGTAGCCAGCCCGTTCTGGACCAGAACGCCGTTCAACGAGGTCTGTACTTGCCCAGAGGCGATCATGTTTTCGATCGGCGTAGTGGTCGGCAGTTCGGCCACCTTCAAACTGATCTCGACCGGCTTCGCCGCCTTCACCACCTCTTTGATTTCTTTGACGTCGGTGTTTTCCACGAGCGGCGACAGATCGGTCGCGTTTATGATGGCGACGTTATCCGCCAAACCGTTACCGCTACGGTCGGACACGATGAGACGTTCCTTCAAGTGCGGGAACATCTGCTTGTGGTCGCCGACGAAATAAGTATACGGCATGTAAGCCAGTTTTTCGCTGTACTGGCTGGCCAGTTCTACTGGGGAGGTGACCGCGTCCGTGATCAAGTAGTCCATGAAGCTCGCGCCGCTCGTGCCTAAGAATTGGAAAAAGCAAATTAAATCCATCGCAGGCGAAGGAGTTCACCAAAATTTTTGCTGGCAACGGAATTCCACAAAAGGGCTGAAAGGCTACCCAAAATAAAATATAGGTTTTAGTTTAATAAGGCAATTTTTTTAGGAATAGTCAGAAAAAGTAGTTAGAACTTCTGGAAGAGAAGAATTTCCGACATATCTCCCGCACGAGGCAGTGCCAATGGAAAAATCAGATATACAGGGTGATTCATAAAGAATTCGTAATCTTTAAACTGGAGCTACTAAACACCAAAATATTATACAATTTTCAAGTTTTTTTATTACTATGACTGAAATTGTTATTGTTAAACATTCATTTATTATTGCTCCCCGTACCTTTATAAAAAAAAATCAGAAAAAATACCTTGAACTTTTTAAATGCAAATAAGTCAAAAACCGAAAGAACTAGACAGCCTAAATAGGGTACCTTTTCTATGAAAAATTGAACATTTTTTCAGATTTTCAACCAAAACTCGAATCGATTTTGCAAAATAATATGAAGAAGGCAGCGGCCCTTATAGGCGCAGCCTAACTGCCAAATTTTATCATTATACTATAAAAACTTTCTGAACTAATGAGAAAATTCAGAACAAAATTAAAACTTTGCACGATCTGTATCTCTGAATAATTGGTTAAGGCATGTTGAGTCAGTTTCGAGTCTAGTAAATTCGGTTTAGAGACTGACCATACTTTATGACTCATCCTGTATATCTGATATTTCAGTTAGCGTTTTCCTTTTACGAGAGACTATGTCAGGAATTCTGAGTTATTCTCCAGAACCTTTGACTTGACTGAATTATTCCTAAACAATTTCTCCTATTAAACCAAAATATATTTTATTTTTGGTGGCCTTTCAGCGCTTACGTAAAATACAAAAATAACCTGTATGTTATATTATATGCAAGGTTAATTTATAACGACCACACGACGGAAAATTCGATTTTCGAATTATTTGATAATAATATGTATTTTATAATAAATTATTATGCGTTTGCGATATGCAATCCCAATCATAATATCGACTCCATTTCATTCGTGACGGCCAGGTAACGCACAATATAAATTTCAATGTATTTTTTAAATTATTTCGCTCAATAACTGGTCAATTGACACAAAAACAAATTTGACCGGTCAATTGCACAATCGTAGGAACTCCGCTGAAAAAACTACCAATGTATTTGACAAAAAATTCTAAAAATATCTTTAGCTTGATTAGTTTAACAGGGGTGGATTAAAGTTGCTAGCGGGCGCCACAATTGAAAAAAAAAAGGTTTCTACTTTCGAGAAAAAAGATGGAAGGTTTAATATTAATTAATTATAGAAAAAAAAAGAAATTTCTTGAATCTGTGCTAGTGCGACCCAGCAACTATTGTTTTAATGCGAGTACATAAATAATAGTTAAATATACCTAAAAAAGAACAAAATTTGGGATATTGAGTTAAACTTTTAGAATCAGTGTTTGGATGCTTATAAAATTATTTTGTTTACGAAGTATACCTGTCAGTGAAACCGAGTGATAACACTTACCGGGGTAACCGAGCCACATCACTTGCACGGGGGCCGGCCTGAGGGCGAATATCTCGTTGCGGGCGCCCTTGGTGTAGCCGTTCATGTTCACCAAAATGTGGATGTTGTCCGAATAGATCCTGTCGGCCGCCTTGCCGTTGCAGGACTCGGAAGACAAATCGATAAAGTGCTCGCATTCGCGCGATATTTTGCTCCTAAATGTCGTGCCGTCGTCTTGACTCAACGCGTAACAAAAAACCTCAACCTAGGGGAGAATATGAGATAATGGTATGCTTTTATTCGGTTTATGTATATGTCCAATTACAAAAACAATTAATAAGAGTGGCGGAATTAAACATAGATGTTCATACAACTTCCCAATGAATCTGAATATTGTAAATTACTAAATTCTATCGAAAGAAAATGATTTGATTATTGAAAGATAATAGTCACATGAAAACGTTTATCCGATAGCTGGCGGGAAAATCTCGATACGAGCAATGACGTCATGACCAAGGAATTTGAACCGATAAGCACATTTTTTTCATTTATTTCGCTAGAAACTTTAACGTTATTATTATCAGTTGTTTTAATTGTCTTACTATTATTTTATAATACATAAGTGTTTTTTTTTGTAAACACCTATATTAATTTAATAAAAATCGGACTTTTTTTACCTTTACCCGGGAATGGTAGTGAATATTGAAAGAGAAAATTAAAATACATCAAGAAAGGTCCCGAAACATTTCATCCAAAAGAAGAAAATGAAAAAAAGCAGCTGAGCAACAAGCATCCCATGTCAGAGGGTTTTCACGAAAGCTCCAAAGAATCACCCGCTAAAAGAAAAAACAAAACCGTGTGATTAGAAAGACACCAAAAACTGCATATTTAATAGACTGTAGACCTATGGAAACTCGCATTAAAGATCACATGAATAAAGTACAATGCTATGGTCAGAGAGCAATTAAAGAGGCCTTCATCAATCTATCAATTCAGACAAACAGGCAATATATACTGTTAGTTACAGGTAACAAGAACCACCAATAAAGATGTTAAACACCATCGACCAAGAGTCACCATCCAGCGAATTTTATCGTCATTCTCTTCATAATCGTTGGATATGCATACTAACCAAAAAGTTCATGATAGATATAATTTGAAATGAAGGCAATGGCTTACCTTAAGCCTGTCGTGCAGACCGGGTACCGACTGCATCAAATGCGAAGTCGGATGGTTGCCGAAGTCGCTGCTCACGTAGCCGATCCGCAATCGTCCCTTCAGCTCGGCGGAGAACCGGTATGGAGGCTTGTGGAGCACGTTCACCTTCTCCAAGCAAAGGTTCGCGTGTCTGGCGGCGATCGCCTACGAAAACGCAATCCATACAGTAATCGAGAACGCGTCGACACGCCCGCCACCGTCAAACTCACCTTCCTAAACTCGTGAGACAAAGGGTACAGCATAGAGTGGTGGGGGTGCACCGACGGCAACCGGTTCTTCTCCAGCTGATCGGCGACGATGTTGACCAGCTTCTTCATGCGCGCGTCGTAGTCGGTCCAATCGCACACGATTTGCAGACAATGCGCCAGGTTGCAGTAGGCGTCCGGAAAGTCCGGTTTCAATTTCAATGCGGTCCGGTACGATTGGATCGCTTCTGGGATGTTGCCTGAATCCTTGTGGATGCTGGCGAGGTTGCTGTGCGCGTCGGCGAACGCCGGATTGATTTGAATGGCGCGTGTATAACACTGCAACGCGCCGGAGACGTCCTGCATCTCCTTTAACGTGTTACCTGCCGAAAGGGTACCCTTATTTGCAGGCGGAATAGTACTAGTTAACTAGACAAGTAACACAACATTCCATAGTGTTACGAAACATGGAAAAGTGAAAAAATAGATATGGTTAAGTGAAGAACACGATTTCTGCCTGACATGCACGGAATAACTGAGGACTGTAAATGGACTTAAAACCACAAGCAGAGCCGGTGCTCCAAAGTTTATAAGTACTCGCTCACAATGCATTAATTTGTTATCCAGGTCAGGTCCATGTAGACTGATTAAATTTTACGATGTCAATTCAATAACACCCTGCATTCACTTAGTTTAGAGGTTTGATGATTATACTCACCCATATTCGAGTAAGCGTCGGCGAACGTCGGCTGGATCCTGATCGCCTCTTTGTAATGCATCAGGGCTTCGTTCAATTTGCCCTGTTGCTGCAATACAGACGCCAGATTGCTGTGGGCGGCCGCGAATTCCGGGAACACCTCCAGAGCTTTCAGATACAGCCTGGTCGCTTCCTCGATAAAGCCCTGCTCCCGTTTGATGTTCGCCAAGTTGTTGAGGGAATCCGCGTGGCTCGGGCATAGTCGCAACGCCGTGTTGTAGCAATCCTCAGCTTCCGAAACCTAAACCGAGGGTAGAATTATCGATATTGTGTCGCGCATACGCAGAAGAATAGAAGGGCCACTCTCAGTTTTCTCATTGCTGCGGTTAGAAAAAAAAGGAATTCGAGACAGTTAGTTGTAAATCTCAATTCCAATTTTTTGCAATGTTGTGGCCTCTCTAAGAGGGATCACCTAAACGTTCTCACCTGGTGTAGAATGAATGCGGGCCACTTGGACGTATAAATTAAGCAAGGGCGAATGTCAGAAGAACCTTTCATTATGTGACTTTCAAAATGTTAGAGACTAATAATGGGGTTAAAGAAAAGAAAAAATGCGAATATTCCTTAGGCTGTACAAGATCCAAACAACTATTATAGTTAGCTAAACACCTATTTCGTGCATTGGAATAATAATAACAGTCTTTATTATATATACATTTAGTAAAATAAATATAAAACAGTACTATTATATGTTAAAAAAAACATCAAGTGTTCACCTATCTTCCTTTTTCACCCAGATGTTTTTTTTTTGATTTTCAGATTTCTGTAATTTCTCAAAATGTGTCCTAAAGGAACTCCTACTTTTTGTCATTAATTTTCTTTTTTACTATTTTTATTTTACTCTCCAAAGTAGCCCGCAATCGTTCTATTTTTACTCAAGTCGTTTTCTGCTTCCATTCTATTTGAACTCACCAAACAGTTTAGTACAAAGTAAAAAACCTGTTTCAAACCACTACTATAGAGGAATCTAGTGAAAAATTACTACCATCCAGAAATGTTTCCTCGTAATGAATTAATAAATCGGGTCTTTCCCGGTTCTGGGTTTGGCCATAGATGGCGCTGTCCATGTTTGCGATATCGACAGGTAAATATTATCGGCAAGAAAGTGACATCATTCTATCACTAAACAAAACCGTGTTATGAAATAAGACAGATAATTTCTAAATAGAAAGATAATAAGTAGAAGGGAAATGTGTTACCTAAGCTTTTGTTTACATATTGTTGTTAAGTTGTAGTTAAAGCAGAGTTTAAATTGTGCTAAATATGTGTGGTGACAGAGAGCATCAACTGAATGAATATCTGAGCAACGAGTAACTTTCTCAAGTAAGTATATTGGCCTTAGAAAAGTAAGGCAAGCCAGTTCACTGCCGAGTTCATGTTCACTGTTTGCAACCATCTACACAACTTATAGCTTTAACACTGATCCAACGATTAATAATAATGTAATTTAATTTAATTTTAATATTCACATTTAAATGTTAATACGAACTTACCCATAACGAGAAAGTTAAGTTGCATTAGACTGAACAAATGCACGCAGAAAATTCTTAAATTCATTGTGCATTTGACATCTTTCTGAATGTATTATCTAATTGCTGAAATAAATGTTACGTTACTTTACATTTTTTTAACAATTATACCACCGACTGATATACTTGATTGTCGCGTCGATACTGAGTGCCAATAAGTGTGCCAGTGAAGAGTGCGGGCAGCGAGACGGGCTGAGAGTGACCCTTCTTACAGTGTTAACATTGAGCGATGCGACCTTCAAAGATTGCAAAAATTGTTCCGAGTCCATTCGTGCTTGTTCGGTCACTAATTTCCTGTCATTCATCAAACTACGCCGGGGTAAAATATTAATGACACGATTCGGGAAGGTTTTATATCGCGTCCTACAAGCTGCCGCGCGCCTATTGACTGCCAACGTCGAAACGTTAATGTAACGAGATGGAGATGGATGTGATCAATCAGGCGCGGGCAAAACGTTGCCCGCCGGCGTTTTTTGGCCAAAGCGGCCGAAAAACAACGCGACGGCACCTATTTACCGATGATCAAAAATAGATTTCGGGTAGTTAAGTGTTGTTTGGAATTAAATGTTCAATTAACCGATCCGGGCCGTGTTTGTCGGATATCGAAAATCTATTAGCGGTTTTGCCTGCCAAAACAAACCCGGCCTTTCGATTGCTTATTAAACTGACAAACGTATTGCCAGTTGCATAAAATGCTAGAAGCGCTACCGGCTTATCTCAAACAAGCAGTGAAGCTAAAGTAATTTAAATTAGGTAATTATTTAAATATGGTGGTGACGTGTCAACTCGAATGCAATATTATAAATTGCAACTAGGATGGAACTTGTATTCGGTTGCCTATGAATGAGAGCTAAGAAACATAAAAAAACTTTCTACAAAACTTCTGGATTCCTGATGCGTCGGTTTTTGCTGAGTTGAAATTGCTGACGTTTCGCAATCATCCTGTTGGCTTCTTCAGACTGACTGAAACTGGCTATTTTAATCTGTATGGTCTGTTCATAGATATAAGAAAGTGACCAATTGCTTTGCAGGTAAAATTGTGGTCGGTAATAGAAACTAATTTTATACTTACCTGTGTTTAATATTCTTTGGTTTGGTATACTACTTACTTTAAGTTTATTAGTAATCATTCTTCTTTCGTGTGTAATACAGCGTGTGTTGAATCCTGTGCGAATTATGCAAAATATGTAAGAGTCTAGTGTATCTCAGGAGATGCTCCCACCCAAATATAGAAAACACTATTTTATTGAGACTAAGGAAGTTATAAATAACGTTTACTTGACTCTCATTGAACGTGGTGCCGGCAAGCAAGCATATTTAAGAGAAACGTCCACATTGACGAAAATTCTAACATCAACTGTATGGAAAATTGTGAATAATCCCATTTCAGAGAGGAAAAAAAAAGCGATGCTGACATTTTCTCGAACGTAGATGAAAGTGATCAAGATCTAATACGGCGTAAAATTTACCAGTTATACGAGTTATACCAGTTATACAAAGAACAAAGCGTGCCTACATTAGATATCTTAATTAGGAGACTTGAAAAAGATGAAACTGGTGTTAAATGTGGCAGAACTGTAGAAGTGTATTCGACATATGGGTTTTAGATTTTAAAAAATTGACAAAAGGCAAGTTTTAATGGAATCTTTTAGAATTCGGAAATGGCGACTGGAATATCTAGAAAAAATTAGGATTTACAGAGAACAACAAAGGCAAATTATTTACTTGGATGAAACCTGATTCGACACTTATGATACCCTGGAAATGGGTTGGCTGACTCAAACGCGCCATCAAAAAGAGGTAAAAGAATAAATATTTTGCATGCTGGCTCTAAAGTTGGCTGGATTCCAAATGGACTTTCTCTGTCTGCGAAAAATATTAAAGATTCTTCTCTGGATTACCATGAAGATACCACCGCTGATTTATTTGAAAGTTGGTTTAAAAACAAACTAGTTTCAAACATTCCCCCTAATAGCGCAATTGTAATGGACAATGGACAAGTTATCACAGTAGACAGTTGACTAAAACCCCTTTCTCATGTGACACAAAAGCAACAATCCAAAACTACATGTATAATAACGACATTTACTTTCACGAAGATACCACTGTATTGAACATGTTTGGTATCAACTGAAATCTGCCATTCGTCGTAACAATGTTTTCCCTATGTTAATTTCAATGTCCTCAAACTTATAGAAACCGAAGTTTTTAACATCCCTCCACAATGTTGGGCAAACTCTGTTAAACATATAGAAAAACCTGAACAATCGTATATCCATATTGCAAATAATATAGAACAAATAATAATTAGAACAGACGATGATAGCGATAGTGATACTGATATATTATGTGAATAATTCTAAATAATTTAAGTAGGTAATAAAAAATAATTTGTAATTTTATTTTAGATTTAAACATAAATACATACATAAATAAATAAATATTGTTTAGTATCTTTCCTAACAAAACCCCAAATAATTAAATTCTAAGCAAAGTACGGACCTGTTCGGCCATATTTTATTCTTACAACTTGCCCGGGTCTTTCCTTAATTCGTACAGTTAGTCACTTTCTTATATCTATGAACAGAATTTATCTGGTTATATATTGTTTGAGGGGGGCGCTAATAAGGGGTATAAACACCGTCTCGGATTGTTAGGTTGTTTATAGATTTCTATAGACTCTCGGATTTTTCGTTGGTAGAAGAATTGATTACATGCAAGAATTTTAGTTTTATCGAATAAAATTTGATGCCGGGTTTCATGAGTGTGTTCGGCTGATGAGTTCATTTGTTTTAGTCGTAAGGCTCTTTCATATTCTTTAAGCCTACTTGATATTTTTCGTCCAATGTATTCTTTGCCGCATATGCATGGAATGCTGCAAACTCTTGGCATCTCAAATGGAATTTTGTCTTTGACATTTTGGTTTTGACGTTATACTTCTTTAGAACTTTTGATATGTGGTCAGTGATGTTTTGAATGTAAGGAAAGACCACAGTGGCAAGTGTAGGATTGCTTTCGGCCTCATTGCTATTGGAAGGTTGTGGAGAAGTGTATTTTTTGATGGAACACTTAATATCTTTAATGTGGAAATTATTAGAGAGAAGAGCAGAGGTAAGGTGTTTTAATTCTGTTTTCAGTGACTCGGGCTGAGATAGTTTTACGGCTCTGTAAACAAGAGAGTTCATAACCGATGATTTTTGGGCAGGATAGTGATGTTACCATGCATTAAGGTATCGGTCTGTGTGCGTACGTTTTCTGTAAACAAGCAAGAAACCGACGCAAGAGTAATCCAGAAGTTTTGTAAAAAGTATTACTGCAGCCTGTGGAAGTTCCTTTGAAAAACATATAAAAACTGTTAAAGACAACAAAAAATACGACAAAACAATAACAAAAATGTAATTGTAATGAGAAAAAAGTAACCCTAGGAATTAGAACGATCCCACGAGGAACATAAAAACAACTAACTCGGCTAAATTATCCACTTGGAAATTATCTTCAGTTAGTATAGTCTACCAAGACTTCATGATCAGTCACACAGTTTAAATAGAGTGTCATAGCGTTCTAGCATAAACCTGTACCAATACAATATAAACAATATTAACCAGGTTCAAAAACTATTGAAGAAAATGATAAATAAAAATCGAAATTAAAAAATGTATACTTTCTAAAAGCCACAAAAAATTATATATACATTACGAAATGTTAGCTCGTTGATATTTTAGGTTAATTCCATAAATTAAAATAATGAAAAACACAAATTGGAAAAAGCTGTTTTAGTAAAACAAATATTTATTAATCGAACTATAACAGAAAAAACTAATTAAAAAATACTAACTGGCAAAGCCTAGTGAATTGATTTTTTTAGAAGCTACAAATCGTCAATTTTTTGTCTAATTTGTTCTATTAGTTTTTTGAAAATAGTATTTTATTATTCTCTTATTTAAAACAATACGTTTACTTCACCCTATCCGAAAATTGGCATTTTCCCTGACATGCAGTTGACATAGACTTCGTTAACCAAAACACTAACTAATAAAAACAAAAAATTTAAAGGATTTTATGTCCATTCAGATGCCGTGGGCATGTATCTATCTAGTACATAGGTACAAATCCAATGGTCCAGAGCTAATATTGGTTTTCATGTTTCGTCTTTTCTTTCATTACCGACTTCTAACTTCAATTTTTTTTGTTTGGATTAAAAGTTTAAGGACTATTTTAATTTAACTCTGCATTAAAATATACTATATTATTGTTTTATAATTGCGGGGCCTCGTTATGGAAAATGTTTTTTTTTCTATGATGAATATAAATCGAAACTGAAGCTCGGCAACCGAAAAGCCTTTGGATTTTACTGTGACATTTCAGTAATGTCCTAACTTTTCTGGGCATTCCACTAGTTGCAGGTTGCTGGGAATATTCATTTTTTAAATTTGGTAAATTAGTTTTCTGCATTTATGCCTACACTTGCCTGTCCTTTTTCCTTGAGCGCGTTGGCCAAGTTGCAATATGCGTCCGGGAAGTTGGGCTGTAGCTCGATAGCTCTTCTGTAGGTGTCGATCGCCAGATCGATGAGTCCCTGCTCGTAGTAGACGCAGGCGAGGTTACCGTGGACGACCGCATTATTTGGCGATAAATTCAGCGCCCTGAGGTACGCTGCTACCGCTCTGAAACAAACAAATAGATTATAAATAAGGACGTGTTTGCAAAAAAAGAATTAAAGCTTTAAACTCTGCAGAGTTGAGACTGAAGAATAGACGAACAAGAAATCACACTCTAAAATAATAAAAATATTGAAATTGTCAAATTTAAAAGGTTTAAAACGGTCTGTAAACTTGCGCGCTTATGATATTAGGCAGAGGATCATTATAATTGTAATTCTAAAACCTAACACACATACTCCTAACAAATAAGTGATACCGATGACAAGGATAGGATACAAGCAACAACAAATTCCTGACATAGTTCATGACAGCATCAACATATTAAAAGTAACGTAAAACTTGTAATAATTTTAACTTAATAACTCAATCTCAATTCTTCACTCTTATGCACTAAACAGACGCAAGTCTAAAGCGTCTAGCCAAGTCAGGGTCAGCTCAACGATTGAGCCGAATGTTGAACCATGAGGAACGCCGCCTCGACAGAGCTATTTTGATAAAACTTTGATTGGGTTTTTGGAAGTAAATGATTCTCTTTTATTCGGATAGACATGAAACGAGCGAGAAATAGGACCTTATGTGCCGTTTCGTCACAAATATAAGGAACTAAAATTTTAACGTGAAAATGCTCCTCTGCTCTCAAATATTCTACGATTATATTATTTTCTTATTGTTTTCGATTTTTTGATGAATTTTTTTTGGTATTTATATTTGTATGACTTCAAATATACATTTGTAGGTAAATGTGGCCAATAAAAATCGAGTGAAGCATAAACTGTGGATCACTAACTAATAACTCGCATAATAACTTAAAAATTCCTTCATACTACGCTTTACTTATCGATTAATGGCTTTTCCACTTCAAGTGAAGTGTAAAACGTGTGTTACTAGTAAGACTTTTATTTGCATTTTCTATTGCGATAAGCACAACGTATTTTTTAAACACAAGAAAAACAAGGGTAACCTAACATTTTAACGTGCCGAAAGGATGAAATTTTGAATTATATTGACTCACCGCAAAAGATGCAGTAGAATAGCATCGATAATCATACCCCGGTGAACAATTTTCCAACCAAAACAACTAAGCAATCATGATTTTTATCTAAACGTCTCGATTGTTGTCGTAGTTCTTACCGAGGTGCTTAGTATACTCTGGAAATTTTCAGTCAATGTCGTTGAAATACTAGGCGAATCAAAAAAAAATAAGCCGACTTAACAACAGTGCGTTGCGGCTAAATTTAAAAATTAATGGCTTTGTTTTTTAAAAATACATTTATTTATATATTTATTAAATTTTTATTATAATGTTTAGTTAATTAATCAATAATTAGTAATTTTGGTTTAATAATTTCTTTAAAATCGAATGTTTTGGATAAATTTAAAAAAAACTATGTTAAAGTATTTAAATTAAAATGTTTCGAAAAACATCATACAATAAAAAAATAAACAACTTTTTCCAATAATATGTTGCCATACTTTCAAAAATTACATAATTTTTTAATATTCTTTTTTAAAACTGCGACAGGTGAAGCCAAATGTGAGTGTGTGTGAGTAATGGTGGAACTGCATATAATTTTTTTTTTCCCGTAAAATAAAAACATCTACTATTTTGTCACATCAGCATAAAATTATATCCAACGCTTATCTCAATTAGTAATTTTTGCATGAAAAAATTACCAATCGTACTTTCAAAATCAGAGACTGGCTAACTGAAAAATAAAAAATTTTCAACATAAAATAATAAAATTGTAAAACGCCGGATTTTTATACACACCATATATTATTACAAATGAAACACAATATTTTCAATTTCCGAATGAGCGAAAACTTTATAAAATTGTTTTTTGGATTATTTAAAAATGTAAAAATTGCATGTATGGCAATCACTGATATATTACTGCTTTTTTGCTTTAGTCTTTTTTATGCACACCCCTGTATAGCACACATTTTAGAGCAGTTCATTTCTAATTCACCAAAACTAACCAGTGATAACAAGTTAGGTAGACACCCTGGAAGAATAATAAATTACACGCCGTATATAAAAATCGATACCACCTTATTTTTGTTGTTTGTTCATCATATTTGTTTTGCCGAGTATGACACACTTTTATTTCTATGTGTGTGCATGATGTGGAAACGATAAATTCACCAAGGTCGATTCGAAATCGTCAAGGTTCTACATGCTGAAACGGAAAGAAAACAAACCCGGTGTCCCAATAAATCCCAGTGCTTGAGCTAAACATATAGTTCGCACCAATGTCAAAAGTTCAGGTTTTAACGGGGCAAGACGATAGGGTTTTGACTATTTTCTATTGATTTTGTATCACAAATATTAGTATTTATAAATACATGTACATGATCATGTCTGAAAAGACTTTAAAAATATATAACATGTTTTTATTTTTATTGACATTATAAAGAAAAACAACATATATATTCCATTATTTTCATAAAAGAACAGAAATAATTAAAGACTTTCTATGCTTCAATGTCGGCATCAGTGGCATAATATAGTTATACGGGAGGGCAACGTTGCATTATTTAAAAGTCCACTTTATGTAAACGTAGCAGAATTTATTATATACGTCACAATGATCCTTATTCCAAAGTCCGAGCAGAAAGTCGCACGATTTGAACACCCCTCGTATAAGCTGGTAACACATCTACCGATTGGGACGAACCAATTGCCTTCCATTAGGTTTTACTTAACATTCAGCCAAAGTATCGTAGAGTTGGTTTGTTTGTGTGACTTCCCTTGTCATCATTATATATTCATTAATTCCGGCGAACAAATGCCATTGTGCCGTTGTTTTCTCAGTCGTCCGGTGATATTTCCCGATAAAAGCTCGCGTGACACCATCAAATTAAAGCAAAAAAAAAAAAATAGAAAAAACATGATAAAAGCGCGTTCGTGTGTCCTTATTTCGCCACGTTTTGACTAAACTTAATTTTAAAACCCGATCGGTTTTCTATCTTTAATGCGAGTCCGCGACTTTCCGACACAAAAATGGAGCAGAAAAGGTCAATTACGACAAAGCTGGGAGAGGGATCTTCAAACAATCGGTTTTTGCAGCGTAAACTTTTAAAGCAGTTGGACGAAAACTTTGGAAATGTTCTTTTAATGAAACCCCGTGACTCGAAGAAGAGTTTCTATACGTTTTACCCTGTACCTACTAACCGGCATTTTATCTTCAATTACTTCAACTTCCCGCCCTCTGTTAAGACGAGAACTCTTCAATTAAAATTATCGTTAAAATCGAAAATTTTTGTCGTATTCATTTTTCATTTAGTGTATATGGGTAGGTTTAAATCTACTGCAACAAAATGAATTGAAAAAGTGAACCAAATAAACTTGTTAAAAGGAAATTACGGACTGGCCTTCTTATCTTTATCTAACTCACCCAAAGCAATATGAGAGATAAAGCGAAAAGTTAACTGTAAAGTTGTAATTAACTTACACATTTTAAAAAGTTTTAGACATTTTAAATTTCATGCGAAACACACAAGCTCTAAAATAACCAAAACTTTTAAATATATTTTTTAAGTTGGTTCAAATTTCTTGTTATATTTCCAATAATATTTTGGGAAAACTACCGACAAAATTTTAAATGGAACCTTCAATCCTTTACAATTTTATCTGATACTAAATACTGCTATTGAAATTTGAATAACCGTTCCGGCATTCAAGAAAGGGTCCGAATAATTATATAAGAATTATAGAGGAATAACTCTATTGTGGTCTCAATTTCAGCTATTTACAAAGACCTTAACGCAATGACTTCTGAGGAGAAACAAGGTTATAGAAAAAAACGACCCCCAATGGACGCCATATTCATTCTTAGGCAGCCAATTGAGAAGTCAACAGAATTTAATAAACCCAGTGAAGTGATCTGGATATGTCAGCTGAAAGTAAAGTCAGTATATATAGAAAGCGGAAATGAAAATAAGAGCAGTGACTCTAAGAGATCGGATGCGCAGCGAATTCATTAGAACAGAACTAGATATAGAAGATATCGTACGGATTAGGTCAAGGAGACGCTATTGGAGAGACAGCGTGGATAGGATGAGGCCAGTAATAATAGCAAAATGGGCAAGGACACAAAATCCCGGCACCAGACGACCACCAAGCAGGCCCTTACAACGATGGTGAGATAGCTGGACGTCTCTTTCACAAGAGGCGCTATTAGCTAGATTAAACAGGGCATAGCTCTAGTCAAAGAAGAAGACATTTTTTACTTTTTATGAGATGCGGGTAAGATCACTCGGTGTTAGGTCAATTTATTTAGTCTGCCCTTCCTATAAAGACAAGTAGTTAATTAATAATAATTATTACAGAATAATTTACAGGGCTCCATATTTTGATACAAACCTAAGGTTACATCAAGAAATAGTCAACACGAAAGGGTTACTCGGAAACGTTTGGATCTTCTGTCTTTGCATGTTTTCATGTAATCCTGTAGGTGGGCGTCAAAATATAGCCGGATGTATAATTTGTCATAATATATATAATATACAATTTATTTCAGATTAAGAAAGGTGATACGATAAAGGGGTCGACTTCATCAAGAACCCGAATACTTCTCCTTTGGACAGCTTTTCGCTAGTTCACTTTCATCAACTTCAACTTCTATGACTTCCACAACATGTTTCTACTAAAAATTTCTTCTCTAAATTATCAAAAGAATGAGGAAAACTGCGATTTCAATCAATCTTGCGTTAAGATCGCCTCGTCAGTAACTACTTTTTCAAAGGAAAATCTTCAAAAAACGGCGTACCGCGCGTGGCGGCCAGCATCCAAAATTTTCGACCTTGACCGTATAAATTTTGCGAATACGCTCGCGGTTGACGTCAACTCTTTGGCGACGGGAAAAAATTGGCCGACGAATCCAACAGAAAACGAATTATGCGTTATGGTTGATAATTGCTTTGAAGACGTGCCAGATAATATAAAATGTGCGAGCCACATGAAAAATTTTATACGCATTTTAGCGGTCGCGTCCATTCATCTCAGAATAGTGCTGACGAAAGAGGAGCTGGATATTGATGCGCATGTTTCTGCTAAACGTTGAATTTTGATATAAAATTTAAGACACAAATGCAACAATAGCATAGAAAAAGAGGTCAAGACCGCGATTAACGTAATAATATAAAGGATATTCTACACATCATAAGCCCTGATTTCCTATATAAATATATATTGACAAATGATTCGTTATCCGGGTTGTTATAAGTTGTAAGAAAATCCTATTTTATTGTATCTTTTATAAAATATCTAGATTTATCAGTGGCGTCGGTACAGTATGTGAACAGAATAATTAAAAAACAGATATGCAATTGCAATGTGTATTAAATTATTGTAGATATGTCTCCATTTTTACTTCTTATTTCATTTCTCTATGAATATGACGGAAAAATGCCCAGCTCAAAAGTCAAAGTACAACCTGTATGAAGAAGCCTTGAACTTTGATATGATATTTAGAAATTATATATATATATATATATATATATATATATATATATATATATATATATATATATATATATATATATATATATATATATATATATATATATATATATATATATATATATATATATATATATATATATATATATATATACATATATATATGTAAAGTAAGTAACAAAAGTAGTTAACTCAATGTGTTGGGTAATATTGCAATTTTTAAATATTTTTCCACCATTTGTGGAAACGATTTTTCAAAACCCCAAAACTAATAACGCTTGTAATTTAAATGGATGGCAGGTCTCAAGACTCGAGCAAGACCCAAGAGGATTAATGACGTCCAAGGGGCGGGCCGACTGTGAGGACAAAACGTTTTATTATTAGAATGACTTATGAGTGTACCGTTTGCGTCACCGGTTATTTTCCAGCTGTGCGGAGGAATAACACATCCAATGATATTTCTACACAGTAGACGCTGATGATGTACGATGGGCGCGATTGCAATATTAATGTAACCCAGTTTACGTCCATTTCCCGATGTCCTAGAGTGACGCGTGCATTTGTCACTCCTAAATTACGACCGATCGATATGGAAAGATGCACCATTTCAGTTCGAAGTCGACAGATCCGCAAAAAATATCGCTTGATCGATATAAAATCTATTTTTTTCATATTAATGCTACACAGTGATCGCGTAAAAAGTCTATATTCATCCATTTAAATCCGCTGCCGTATTTTTTGGACCGAGTCGCGTATTTATCGATGCTTTAATCCCTAATGTTTCGAAATATAAACCACCGCAAAATTTTTGATAGTTACCTTAGATTTAAGAGCAAAATCTCCAAAATACTTCAAAGAAAATTAATGTCCACAGCTATGTCAATCTTTGGTTCTCTTGCATTGTAATTACGCTGATATTGCTTATGGCCCAGGTTTTGATGTTCAGTCCAAAAGTTATTCCAAAGAATATAAAAATCAGGCATACTTATTTTTAATCTAATAAGTGTGGAAAAGTAATGTATATTTTACTTGATCGGTTAAAAGTTATTCCAAAGAATATAAAAATCAGGCATACTTATTTTTAATCTAATAAGTGTGGAAAAGTAATGTATATTTTACTTGATCGGTTTGCCAAGTTTAAAATAAAAGTCGTTTTTATGCTATTCTATTTACCGGCTGACACAGGAATTTCCAAATCAGACTTGTCACTTGTTCAAAATTTGAAAATATTTATTAAAAATATAACTTGTGTTATAATTATTATTTTTCCACTTCCTAACTCTAAAATACTTAACTATGCACTGATTAGGCGGGAGCAAAGTGTGGCCTTTAAATTTCAGTTTTACTTAACAATGCATTATGTCATTTTGGAAGTTGCTGGTACTTTCGCCGCAGGCTGGGAGTGATGGGATGGATGTTTTCGGTATATTTGAAACGCTGATGGTGATGTTTTTTGACATTTGTGGGCTTGCGTTAAAACACTCTCGTGACGAAAATGGCGTTTATCAAACTTGTTGCATAATACAATATTTCACTTTATAACAGTTGTTGGCCGTATCAGTTCTCAATCACTGTTAAAAATTAAAAAGAAACTGTAAATAATTAATTAATTGCTTATTGGAAAAGTGAAATTCCTGCCTTTTCGACAGTGCCTACATGCTCCGATTTTGGCCTTAAGTCGCAGAGGATCCGACTTCTTTCTGGTAGTTTAGTAGATCTAAGTGCTCATATACGGAATTGCCACAGATTTTCACTTACAGGGAAGAGAGTTACACCAGCTTTGAAGAGATTGATAATGCTTTTGTCAAGTTTTTTGGGTGGGTATACTATACTCCTCAACAACAGATACCTGAGTTGAATGGATTTTCTAATGCATTTATTACTATTTTTTTAAAGAAACTTTCCCAGGCTACTGTAATACTTTTTACAAAACTTCTGGATTCCTCCTGCGTCGATTTTTGCTGAGTCGAACTTGCTGACGTTTCGCCAATCATTTGGCTTCTTCAGAGCTTAGCCATTGATATTGATATTTTTGCTTTTCATTAATGATATAGTAGCTTACATTGATAGTCAAATTTTGTTTTTTGCTGATGATGTGAAATTGTTTAGGATGATTGATACTGTGGTCGACTGTATGACTCAGCAGAATGATTTGGAGATTATTGGTTCTTGGTGTGCTTCCAATAACCAACTCCCGAATACAGATAAATGTTTCGCAATGACATCTTCAAACAAAACTGATACTATAACTTTTAATTACCATCTATATCACGCATTATTAAGAAAATGTGACAATTTTAAAGACCTGGGTGTAACGTTTGTCACAAAACTCTCCTTCACAAATCATGTGGATAAAATCTGTGGAAGTGCACTCAAAATGCTGGGATTCATAGGGAGAGATTTTGTAAGAAAACATACTTTAACAGTGTTATAGTATAGTTTAGTTATGTGCGCTCGAAACTAGAATACGGTTCAACGGTGTGGCAACCATGGCAAGTACGTACATCACTCAAATTGAATCACTATTGAATCGTAGGAGGTCGAGGTAGGAGGTACCTTTTATTTCTTTGCAATTCGTTAGTGGATTGCATTGAATTGCTGAGCCAGCTAAACTTTCACCTAGTAACTCCAAGGACCATTTTTTTTATTAAAGATGTCCTCTATCAGTTGAGGAAATTATTTAATGACTTCTGTAATGATGTTGAATTTTTGTCTTAGTCGCTCACAGTTTACAACATTAATTAAATGTAAATTTGAAATATTATAATTGCTGGAGTGAATATAGTTGACTACTTATTATAGTTACAGTTCTTAAAATAAAATTGTCTTCTAAATGGATGGCAATCTGTTAGACAATAAAGATGATAATTATTATTATATCGCACAATCCTTAAAATACGTTGGACTTCTTCATTGGCAAATTCTACATCTGCTGATCGAAGGAAAAATCGAAGGCAGGAGAGAGATGCAATGCAATATCCATTGAAAAAAAAAACGACAAGACGTTAAATAAAAATAATTTGAAAAACATTTCATTGGTTAGATGTTGTCGATATTTTCAGAGTCTTTTCCAATGTTTTTTGTTGGACACATAAACAAAATAGGAAAAATTGGAAAAACAAAATGGAAATATGTACATTGTTAGATTTCCTTAAACCATTTTAAAAAGATGAGAACCAAACCCAGTGGGTGAATGAATGAGATTCTCATCGCATACAACTTTTGGCCGCTTTAAAATCACTTGAGGCTTGTAATGTTCTGGAAAATTCCGGCGACGCTGAAATGACCTCATGTACCATGGCCTCGATCGTATCGATTATCCTTTCTCTTTTGAGTCTTGGCAAATCCCATCGAACTCGCGAAAAGTCTTTGCTTTGATTTAATAGGAAAGGTTTGAGCACACACGTGACACTAGCAACCGCATTTTCAATTCGGTGGTCTGCGACATATCTAATCGGATTATTTCGGTGCTAGTTCTTTCATCCTCGTAGAGAAAACGGATTACCATTTACTAGGGCAAAACCAGAAAAAGTATTCATGTAATAATAGTTTTGTTGAAATTGAAAAACCTATTTGTTTTTCTTACAAAATTCGGAGGTTTTGTGGCATTCAAAGTCAAGAACATTGAAATTATGAAAATTGTCAATTACAAGACATTTTTTACAAATATTCGAACGGTCAATTTTTTTTTAAATTTTTAAAACACGAAAATTAAATTAAGTCCGTGACACACTCAGACAAATGACATCATGGTAGTAGGTAGACGATGGATGTCGATTATTTTAATGCAATTGCCGAAATGCATTCCGTCAAGACAACGTCAAGGAATGCTTGTATTTTATTGCTTGGGTTAGTTTAGGTTAGATATTTACTTTTTAAGTGAGTAAAATAATATAATACAATATAAAAATTTTAAAAATATTGAGACAATGCTTCTCCCCATTCTCCAATACCATCAATTTTTTCCGTTCTAGTATTCAAAAACTTAGCAACAGCTCTAAATTTAAATTATCTTTACAGGTTTGGCAAATATTTAACAAACATCCTCATCAAGTCCTAAACGAAGAAGTATCTACTATCACTGGCTATAGGTTACAAGAAATTTTATCCGTATTTTGGTCCACCCTGTATATACAATGTGCCATAACGGATTTATTTTTACAGAGGCTATTCTCGCTAAAGGACGAACGCTACGTAAATAAGATTTTATAGAAACCATAACGATTCGGAAATAAGAAACCCTCGAAGTTGATGAATCCATAAATTTTACGGCCTCGATACAGAATTTTATATTTAATTAGGTGGAGAAAAAACAGTGACGTGACGATTTATTTTCTGCCATTACTACATTGCAATTACCATTATAGAAAAATGTTGGTAATCGTTTTTAATTAAATTTATTTTTGGCTAAAAAAATATAAATTATATCTAGACACATTTTTAAAAAGAATGTCCCGTTTTTAAATTACATTTCAAAATTAATAATAAAATAACTTTTAAGTAAATAACTATTTTAGTTTAATATTTCGTAATATTAACAGTAAAAGATATAATTATTTTTTGAAATGCAATATGGGTTTACAAATTTTATACAAATTATAGCTGTAAAAGTAGGTATGGTCTGTTCATAGATATAAGAAAGTGACCAATTGCTTTTGAATGGGATTATCCAAGGGTGGTCATTAACATACAATGCAACAAGATTATTACCTAAGGATTCGGTATTTAAATTCGGGTAAAATTGTTTGAAAATAATTTTATACCTACCTGTGTTTAATATCCTTTGGTTTGGTATACTACTTAGTTTAAGTTTATTAGTAATCATTCTTGTTTCGTGTGTAATAGAGCGTGTGTTGAATCGTGTGCGAATTATGCAAAATATGTGCGAGTCTAGTGTATCTCAAAAGATGCTCCCGTCCAAAGGTAGAAAACACTATTCTATTAAGACTAAGGAAGTTATAAACAAGGTTTATTTGACTGTCATTGAACGTGGCGCCAGCAAGCAAGCATCTTTAGAAGAAATGACCACATTGACGAAAATTTCAACATCAACTGTATGGAGAATTGTGAATAAGCCCATTTCAGCGAGGAAAAAAACAAGCGATGCTGACATTTTCTTGAGTGTAGATTAAAGTGATCAAGATATAATACGGCGTAAAATTTAGCAGTTATACGAGGAACAAAGCGTGCCTACATTAGATATCTTAATTAGGAGACTTAAAAAGATGAAACCGGTGTTAAATGTGACAGAAGTACCTTATGGAAGTATTCAACACATGGGTTTAAGAATTAAAAAAACTGACAAAAGGCAAGTTTTAATGAAATCTTTTAGAATTCGGAAATGGCGACTGAAATATCTAGAAAAAATTAGGATTTACAGAGAACAACACAGCTATTTTGCATGCGGGCTCTAAAGATGGTTGGATTCCAAATAGACTTTCTCTGTCTGCCAAAAGATTCTTCTCTGGATTACCATGAAGACACCACCGCTGATTTATTTGAAAGTTGGTTTAAAAATAAAGTAGTTCCAAACATTCCTCCTAATAGCGTCATTGCGATGGACAGTGCCAGTTATCACAGTAGACAGTTGGCTAAAACCCCTTCCATATTGCAATAAATATAGAGCAAATAATAATTAGAACAAGCGATGATAGCGATAGTGATACTGAAATATTATGTGAATAATTTTAAGTAATTTAAGTAGGTTATAAAAATAATTAGTAATTTTATTTTAGATTTAAACAAAAAAACATCCATAAATAAATAAATACAGTTCAGTATCTTTCCTAACAAAACCCCAAATAATTAACTTCTAAGCAAAGTACGGACCTGTTCGGCCATATTTCATTCTTACAGCTAGTTAGTCACTTTCTTATATCTATGAACAGACTTTAGATGGGTTATAATTATTTATACATTATCTACAAGGGTTTATTTTTATAATATAGCAAAGAATTTTTAATAAACAATACATTAATATTTCGTGTTATTACTTATAATTTTAATTAATTCCGTATAACAGTGACTATGCGGAACGAAATGGTCACGGATATAGCAAAGTCGATTTTCAATTATCTGGGTACGTAAAACGGTTTTGTTGTTTTGCCTAACCGACTATCCACGAAATATTTCAAATGGTCGGGCCGGAGGGCAATCGGAAAATCTCCAAATTGAGTGTGTAATACGGCAATTTTATTATGAAATCCAGGCCAAGCAAGGACATTTATTTCATATGCGCATTCTTATAACCGACTACCGCGTATAGGGCTGTCTCTTCTAATCCGGCAACTTTGACAGATTTATCGCATACAGAGTTCGAAGCAATAGAAAAGTCCCTGCCTCGCAGCTCTGTTTTTAAGTCAGGTTTCGACAAGCAAATTACAAAATTTTGTAACGCTATATTTTCAAGTCACGGATTTGAAACCGGAAATGCGAAAAACGGAAAACTCTATTAAGCGGGCATTTCCAGGATTTTCAAGTTTTCCAAGTTGATGAATATTTGCAGACGAAATTTATAAATATATATATTTAAAATGAATATTTTTGCATATGGAGCGGAAAAAAAGGGAGCGGATATTTTCAATATTTTGCACAGAAAATTCATAAGGGCTATACGGGACCGAGCAATTTATTTGGGATTAATTTTCTGGGAAACGCGTTTTCAGGATTCTATATCTAATTTGGGGGGGCGAATATACATGAGTATATAATTTAGAAACGCTGGAGGTAACGACATACGAAAGGTTGAGGTATAATAAAGGTAGATTGAAATTAATAACCTCGACCTCAAAAACTATAAAATGTAGTTTAACGTTTTGTAAGTTGCAAATGAAAAAAATAACTTTCAAAAATTATAGATTGGTTCGTACAATTCCAACTAGATTTACTACTTTTTAATTTCTCAAAAGTGATTGAAAAAGTAATTGAAAATTCTCTAGTTATAATACACATAAAACGATGGTGCAATGGTTTCTGAATATTAAACAAAAAAAAATATTTTTTATTATTTTATATTATTTTTGAAAATGAAATAAATCAATGACCATCATGAAAATGTGATTCTTCTTTCTTTTATTATTTGTTTTTATCATATATAACTTGAAATAAAAATCAGTCAATTTTTGAAGCAAAAAGCACCTCAAATATGCAGTAAACCAACTGAAGCTGAAGTTCAAACTCCAAAGGAAATATTTTCGTAGAGATATTTAACAACTCTAATGCATAATTCTTATTCTAAAAAACTATGTACATTAATGCTTTAAAATCCGTAATTTCTAATATGGCAGCAAATATGTCGGAATGATGTCATGGATAGAGTCTATGGATCCTATATCTGCTGTTCCTAGATATGGATTATATCTGAGGGACAAACTAATAGATGATTGATGATTTTGTTATTAATAAGACAATTTAAGATGCTTTTTACAAAACTTCTGGATTCCTCCTGCTTCGGTTTTCGCTGAGTCGAAATTGCTGACGTTTCGCCAATCATCCTGTTGGCTTCTTCAGGATGATTGGCGAAACGTCAGCAATTTCGACTCAACAAAAACCGACGCAGGAGGACTCCAGAAGTTTTGTAAAAAGCATTACAGTAGCCTGGCGAAGTTTCTTTGAAAAATGTGAATTTACTTCTTTAAAATTATTTTTACCCTTGTATTGATTCGTTATGGAAAAACACTTAGAACATATATTATTTATTAGGAAGAAATGTAGATGTTAAGGCCGAAAAGAATAAAATAAAAAAGTCAACGATGTCGGAAACAAAAATATTTCTCCCCATAATAAGACAAAATGAGTGAAGCGAATGTAGGCATCCGATATTTTGCGGACCTTTTGACTTGTTTTCTGATCCAACCGGCGCAACCTGTGTCCCCCTCGTTCCCCTCGACAGTCCCACGGTCCGAAGGCAACTTGGGTATGCTGATGACCGTGTAGACAACCACGCATTGCAATTCCATACCAGTAACTTGGACGCCGTCTTCATAGGCATCTTCGTCCAAGACCCGGCGGCGGCGGAGGCGGCCAGTCTCGCGATGTTTTTCCGGTCACCTGACGACGTCCGTCCCGCGCATTGATCCGGCCACGACTGGCGGGCCGAGAGCGTCGCGACGCTTCTCGGAACCCCGCGCGTAAGATTAATGTTACATGGGGTAAACGTGGAAACCTTTGGCGACGGTTGCGGAGGCGGCCGACCCCGTCTTTCGATCAAAAACGTGACGCGTCCTTCCGGACGTTGTTCTCCGAGTATCCAGATCAGATATGGGGATTGGTTAGTAAGCGAGGAAGATTCATAAAACCATTAGAGTAACATACCGACATCTTTTTTTTTTCATATTTGTAAATTTTGATAAACGCGCAATACACTGTGGCATACCATTTCTGAACGCTAAACTAATCAAAATGGTACTAGTACAGGGTGAGGCAACGATAGAATCAAGTTCATTATCTCATTGGTTTCAAAAGTTATGATTCAAAAAGGACTGTACCTGTTTTTTTAATTTTCCGACAGGCTACTGTAAAACTTTTTATAAAACTAGCTAACATTTGGTCAATGTTTTCTATCACATCAATAACTCCTTTCTACTTTATAACTAATCAAAATATAACATTTTTGGTAGGTTTGGAAATATTTTGGTATTGATTTTTTTACAAATTATCATTTTCATTATCATCAAGTTTCTTTTTTCCTACATTTAAAGTATTGCGCATTTGTTTTAAACGGAATTATGTTCAAAACAATTACTTGTTTATTACAGATTAGATTTCTTCAACATTTTCAAAACAAAACAGGGTCTGCTGTCATGTTACTTTTACCAGTTAATAGAACAAAGGAATAAAGCCGCCATTAGTATAGCATCCGCGCGCTCCTTCACGATAGTCTACTTGTCCACAAATCCTTTCGTTTTATTTTAAGTAACTAATTCAAAGTCGGGGAACATTTAAATCCAATAAAAATATCATATTTTATAAGAACACCTGTTATTTTAAACATTTAAAACAATATTTTGTGATGCTTATTTAATTATCTTTTAATATGCACATGTTCGTTTCAAGAAGACATTATAGAATCACACAGTGTTAATGATTTATTAAAATGCACCAATGAAGCAAAATCATACTTAATTTTGAGCAAATCGTTAGCTTTTTTTATATGTGAAGGCCCTCCTTAGCAACGGAATTTGGATTAGATGCTACAGAGCGTTCAAAATAAACGAATATATTTGAATTATATTAAAAAGAAAAATCTCGATTTTTTTAAATGGCACATTATTATGTTTTCCGAAAGATCTTGCAAAAACCTACAACTTTTCTTAGTATGTTATATACTTATTTTTAATACTTTGCGATTTATTTTAACTTTTCCAATAATTACACTTTTTTCTGTCTATAAAATTAGTTGGTTATGACAAAATGACATTGTTAAATTTTTACCCGAACGCTGAGTAAATAAATTCATACAATTTATTGTGGTGTTAGTAAATTAAAAAAAAAACTAAGGTTTTCTAAAGCTGAATTAATTAATATTATTTATATACTAGGTGAGGCAGAAAACAAATACTTAGTTGGCCGTAACTTTAACTTTAACTTCAGTGTTTAATGGAATGGATTGATAATAGTGATAGTAATGAATATAAAAAATGGAAAAGGGCAAACCGGAATGCTACCTACCAATAAGGAAAAAGAATTAGAAATTTTACTTCAAATTCAAGATAATCCCCACGTCAAGCAGCTAGTGTGATACTTTCAAATAATTTTAAGTTGTGCATCCTAACAATCTTTTGTAACTTTTGTGTGTTTCTCATAGCTTTTGAGTCATCCTATAAAACCTATCCTTGAGTTACCATATCGTTAACAAATTGTTGTTAGATGACCTTCCCTAAATAAATATTAAAAAAATATATAGAAATGCTATTCTTAAAGAAATGAAAAATAAAAGCAAACCAAAAATATTAAAAAAAAAACAATTAGAGCATAAGGTAAAAATGACGAATAGTAGAAAAATTGGAGGTTGATTCATTAAATTCCCTTCCTCTTATAGAACTTAATGCCGTTCCGATTCACTTCTCGCACGATAAATAAATAAGTTTTGCTGCTAAATTGCGTTCTGGACATTCTACGCCAGTGCATCCCAGTAAAAAACCTTACCCAGATCAGTTTACGATACGTTAACGCATAACCGAGCCACAAAAAGCATTTAAAAATGAAAAATTTAAGAAAAATCGACCTGTACCTCAAAATCCAAGATAGCTATGACGTTTCTGTTGGTGTCCCCTTGAAACGTTAACTCTCTTTTCAATGCTGAGGTGCTGAAGGAGTTTACACTGGAAGGAATTTGTTTAGAACTATCCAGTTTAATTGCCATTGGGGTAAGGGTTAGTGCCCTTCCGTACAACTAGCACAATCGCACACAAGATTGTAGACATGATAGATACAGACAGTTACCGTCTGCCATGGTGTTAAGAACAGACTCGAATCAGGAATGGAATAGGGTGGTGTTTGTGAGAACTCGATGGTCGTATAAAAGTCGGCCGCAGACATAGAGAGAGGCGCTAACTTCAATTTGGCATGGAATATGGGACTGCGCTTACTAGGGACCTTATGGTTTTAGGTGTCATAACGTTGCAATCTCTGGATTATCTGAACAGCAACGTAAATGCTCAATGCGACATTAATAAGCTAATACAGCCGTTCTAAAAGTTACTAAATGCAAAAAATTATGTTTAAATGCTTGTCGAACATTTTCGACACTTTACACTATGTCTGAGATAATTTTTTGAATTGTTATGCTATTACTGCGTGTTGATGAGACATTGTTATACTGCTGCGATGAGGAGATATTATGGGCTGTAGCTCAGCTTATTCAAGAATATTTATTACAAAATGATGTTTATTGCGGGTCCAGTCACAAAAAAGGGCAACTTTTGGAAGAGTTAATTTCATATGCAATTAAAAAACAAGAAGTATGTGATAATTTAGCTAAATAGATAGAGCATACTGATTTTCGTCTCGCTCCCCATAGAGCATTTGTAACACCTAGTGAAATCAAATACGAAAGCCGAAAATATACTACTTTAGCTAAGTATTACAAATTTTAATATTTAATCTTTATATTTTTAAAACACCGAAGAACTCCGTCCGTGCTGCTCTGTTCCACAATACCGATTGATTGCCGATACGATATACTTTGAGACACACCATACCTACCCTACACGGAATTTCGAATCAGCTTTTATATTTCCCAGTTAAAAGGAGCTTCGCGAGACTCAATCAAACGGCAAAGTGAATAGCGACCGTGGAGAGGAAAAAAAAAACCAGCGGCCAATCGAGCGCTCAATTTAAATCGGAGCGTCGCAAATTATTCCGGAAGGGGTTCGTCGCGACGAGCGGGAGGGACGTGCTCGAGGTTGTTTTCGGCATGACGACGCGGGGCAGAGGGAACATTTCTGTTCTAAATATAGAACCGCGAGGAAAATAAGACGCCGGTTGCATAAATCTCGGGCAAGTAATGGCGGAGAAAGTGGAGACCTAGTTACATATTATATTACACCTCCAAATTCGTTAAAACTAAAAAATTTCAGCCATTTTTAAAAATCGAAAAAAATACATATATTCCCGGTAACGTACAATTTTTCTATAAAAATGTTGTTCCGATTTTAAATCATCTAAAATGTCAAACGCGACTGTGAAATTAAAACATGTCACTCGCCGTGGAATTTCACGCAACAGAAAATTTATTTCTTCCAAAAATAAAAAATAAGGAGCGGTGTTGCACATAGCACAAGATAATAAGCATTCTTCCAAACCATCCAAAGTGCAAAGTGAAATAAATTTGGTGCCAAGTTGGTTGTTAAATAAAAAAAAGGGCTGTTACTCAGCTATGAAACATTTTTAATAAAAATGTCATCTTTCGCCACGCGATCAAAACCGAGGATTTAATAAGTCTAATTAAAAATCGTTCGCACATTGAACAAAGTGTTCTTATATTTATTTATAAATAAGTGTTTCCTACAGACAGACGCAGCTGTCCAAAAGGAAATCACAAAATGTCACAAAAAAGAGATACTTTGTCAGTGGACTAGTTTAAATTATTTTTTACCAACTAAATCTAATTAAGAACTAATTGCAGCTTTTTATTACAGTATGTTAAGTGGTATACCGTCTTAAGTGTCGTTTTAACGCTTTAAGGCTCAGAGCAAATAGGTCAAGATCGGGTACATCTGATAATTGGAAAGTTAGAAGAGTAGTTTGAATAAATAAAGAAATAATAAATCAAAATTTGTTCTACGATTTTCCAAAGGCTGCATACAATAGAAATGAAGGTTTTCACTATAACTAAAAAAGCCGTTCGATATATTTAAAATACATTGGATTCCAGACTCTCTCTCTCTCTCCCTCCCTCCCTCTCTCACCCCCCCTCTCTCTCATCCCTCTCCCACCCTCCATCACCCTCTCTCTCTCTCCCCCTCCCTCTCCCTCCGTCTCTCCCTCCCTCACCCCCTCTCCCTCCCTTCCTCACCCTCTCTCTCCCTCACCCTCTCCCTCCCTCACCCTCTCTCACTCCATCACCCTCTCTCAATCGAATTAGGCTAGACAATCTTTGTTTGACTTTTAGTTGTTTCAATCTGGAGTCATTAGTCAGGTGTTGTGTCCATGAAATATTTAGTAATTTCCTCCAACTGTACATTTCCGTAGCATCAATCATTCTAACAGTCCGGGCTTCGCAACCATACATACGCATCCGAAAGACTAAGCGGTTCATAATTCTGATTTTTGTTTATGTTGTTATTTCTCTGTCTTTCCAGATTTTATCAAGTTTTTTGGTTGTCATTTTTACCATTTCGCATCTAATTTTGATCTCTTGTTCTAGTGTACCCGTATTTGTGATTAGTAATCCCAAATACAAGTATTGATCAACAACCTCGAACCTGTCAATTATTATTAGCTCGGTCAATTATTATTTTTGTTTTGGAACTGTTGAGTTCCAGACTAGATACACGCTCTCTTTTTCAATCCTATGAATGAGATCCAACAATTCATCTGCAGTGTTTGCCAGTAAGACCGTGTCATCAGCAAATCGAAGATTGTTAATTTTTCTGCCATTAATTGCGACTCTTCCCGTCCAACTATCGACCGATTTCCTGATAATGTATTCGCTGTATATGTTAAATAGTATATATATAACGGATTTCTACGGTACGTGCCGCCTCTCCGTCCCCAGTTTCCATTTCTTTCTATCCAGACACATGTCTTCCTCTAGCCCTCTGGATGTCATAGCTTCATCTACCTCATTCCTCCAGCTTCTTCGAGGTCTTCCACGTTTTCTTTTCTCTACTGGTACCCACTCGAGTAGGCGTTTGGGCCATCTTGTATCGTCCATTCTTTTCGTATGTCCAAACCATATCAGCTGTTTTTTCTCTATTTGTTCTATTATATTTGTGTTCATGTTCATGCTTTCCCTTATGGTGTCATTTCTTACTCTTTCCATTTTTGATTTTCTGCAGCTACGTCGTAAGAAGTCCATTTCCGTCGTCATCAATTTGTTTCTGTTCTTTTTTGTCATATCCCACGTTTCGGATCCGTATGTGATTATACTCTGGACGATGCTAGTGTATATCCGTTTTTTCGTTTCTTTTGTAATTGTTTTATCCCACATTCTGCAATTCTCATTGTCCATTTTCGTTGCCGTGTTCGTTTTCCGTTAAATCTATCGGTTTTCCGAGGTCTACTACTGGGTTGTTTAGCGTTTTTAATGTTTTTTTCCAGATATAAGGGTGCTGGCCTTATGATCTAACCCTCTATTCTTCGAAGGACCAATTCTCCCGCTCTCGTCAGCCCTGACTCTGGTTTCCACTGAGGTTGGTTACTCAATCTTCCCCAGAGTTGCTCAGGTTCCCGGGTTTTGCCAACTTGGAGGTGAGAGTCGGAATTGAGTAGGAGAGGCTAAGTGACCCTAACTTGCAATAGGATCATATATTGCGCATCACTACCCCCTTAAATTAAATAGTTGCGGTGATAATACACATCCCTGTCTCACTCCACATCTTGGTTGAAATTCTCGAGAATATCTGTTATTAATCTTGACATTACCAGTTGTGTTTTGGTATAATGTAATTATTAGGAAGATAAGATGTTGTGGCACTCCCATTTCATTGAGGACAGTCCATAGCTCGCTCCATTTGACTCTATCAAAGGTTTTTTTGTAGTCCATGAAACAGATATACATAGGGACGTTGAATTCTCGAGCTTTTTCTATAATTTGTCATAAGTTGAGCAGATGTTCTCTAGTGCCTCTTCCTTTGACAAACCACGCTTGTTCCTCTGGTATTTGGGGTTGTGAGTAGTTTTTAAGTTTAAGTCTCTCGTTGATTACATGTACGAGGATTTTACTAGCATGCGAAATAAGGGTAATTGTTCTATAATTTTCGCATTTAGTTTTACCTTTTTTTGTGAATCGTTATTATTTTATTTTTTTCCAGTCTTTTGGCCAATGTCCACTTTTCCATATTTGATTGCATAGGTGAAGAAATAGGTTTATTCCCATTTCGCCCGTTGCTCTGAGAATCTCTGCTGTCTGTCGGGCCAGGAGGGAGCTTTTTTATTAATTGGAGATTTTTTATTATTAAACCCGTAAAATAAAGCCAAGACTGTTTAGGGCCTTTGTTTGTTAGTTTGTAGTTACCTAGGTAGAGATGACTTTTAATTTGCAATTGCAATTTTGCAATTTTATCAGCTTTAAACGAAGGGAGTTAGTTAATTTCGAACAGTTAAGTGTAAGTGTATAGACAATACACTTGCAGCATTTTTGTTTATCACTTATGCTGGTTCATAAAAGGCCTTACCAGAAAGTAGATCAACCCATCAACCAAAATATTCTTTTGGATAAAACAATGAGACTCTTTTTCTGTCACGTTCCAATGTGGAACGCCTTGTTTTGGATACACTTAACTTCAAATGTGAATTAAGTAATACCAGTGGTGTATTTTGTGACGTCGTTATGGATATAAAAGCTTCCAAATGTAAACTGAGTTATGCAAAGTCTTATCATCAATATATTAGTCCACTTTCTGTCCCACTCTACAAATAATGAAATTATCTAATCCGCCTCTATTTGAGATGAAGGCGCGTGTCTTTCGACTAACTTGGAAACAATAAAATAAGCCTCCAAAATAACCCCGGGAAACTACGGCACAGTAATTAAACCTTATGCGAGTAAGCAAAACAAAAACTCGTTGGGGGGGGAGGGGAGAAAGTTCTATCAGCCCTCACACACCAACGCGTCTATTTTGTCGCATAAGAAACCGTATTTCCGCGATCCGTACACGCCCTATTTGCTCAAATTCCCGTGGCGTATATAGTGGAACAATTTTCAATTAACCAAGTCTCGTGGAAAACTAGCGACAGGGCGTTGGCGCTCTCGCGGGGTTAATTATTATTGCTATTAGCGAGACGAAAGTTTCACGTGCCGCATATGCTCACTAAATTATAATCTAACTATAATGGCCTATTCGAGGGTGGGAAACAGGACATTTGTTATACAGTGTGGCCGCTTAAGTGTACAGAATGTCACACACAAGAGTAAAGTAGCGTTCTTCCCAAACCAAATCCTAATTTCATTTGTTTTTTATTCAATAAATTAATCAAAATCAAATAAATCTTTCACGATTTTGTTCAAATTTCGACATATTTGACAAATTTAACTTAGATTTTTAATATTTTTGGCAGACGTAAACTTCGGCGATATGAATCACAAAATTTCGAGACATTTCTAAAAGTTCAAAACCTTTATTCATCACCATCTTTCCCATATATTGCGCGATATCTCAGTTACTATGGTCGATTTTCGCGAAACAAAAAGTGCTTCAAATGTTTTCAAAACAGTCTTGGTTGACTACCCTTGTATTTTTAACACCCTGTATCGTAATGAGAGCTAGCTATTGTATATTTCTATACATTTGGCTAGTAACTTAAAACTTGAAATTGTGCAAGGATCAGTTAACCTCATAAATGCTCAAAACAGTAATTGTAAATTAAACCATATACATTTTTCAAAGAAACTTCCACAGGTTACTGTAATGCTTTTTACAAAACTTCTGGATTCCTCCCGCGTCGGTTTTTGCTTAGTCGAAATTGCTGACGTTTCGCCAATTATCCTGTTGGCTTCTTCAGAGCTTGACTGAAACTGGCTCGTATTTTACTCTGTACCTGCTTATATATAGTTTGAGGGGGAGGGGGGGGGCTAATGAAAGTGATGAACACCGTCTCGGATGACTGATTCCCAAGTTGGTGACAGGTAGAGACCTGAGTCGCGATTAAGATTGTTAGGTTGTTTATAGACTTCTAGATAGAGAGATAGATTTCTAAAGACTCTCTACTTTTGTTATTTGGTCTCATGGTCAAGAACCCATAGTAGATTTTCTTAAGACATTTAAACTCGATGCACCCTAACATGCGTTTTACCATTGAGTTGGAAGCTAATAATAACCTGCCATTCTTAGATATACTTATGAATAGAAAATCAGACCTAACATTGGGTCATTGTGTTTACAGAAAACCTACGCACATAGACGGATACCTTAATGCATGGTCACATCACCATCCGGCCCAAAAATCTTCGCTTATCAACTCTCTTGTTTACAGGGTCGTAAAACTATCTCAACCCGAATCATTGAAAACAGAATTAAACGTTCCATCAAAAAATACACTTCACCACAACCTTCTAATAGCAATGAGGCCGAAAGCAATACTACACTTGCCACTGTGGTCCTTCCTTACATTCAAAACATCACTGGCCACATATCAAAAGTTCTAAAGAAGTATAACGTCAAAACAAGACTTACCACTTGTCCAAAAATCTCTCAACATCTGCGGTCCGTCAAAGCATAAATTCCATTTGAGACGCCAGGAGTTGACAGCATTCCATGCTTATGCGGCAAAGAATACATTGGAGAGACCGGACGGAAAATATCAACTAGGCTCAAAGAACATGAAACAGCCTTACGACTAAGACAAATAAACTCATCAACAGTTGTCGAACATACACGAAACCGGACATAAAATGTTATTCGATAAAACTAACATTCTTGCATGTAATCAGTTCTTCTACCAACGAAAAATCCGAGAGTCTATTGAAATCTATAAACAACCTAACAATCTTAATCGCGACTCAGGTCTTTACCTGTCACCAATTTTAGTCAGTCACCTGAGACGGTGTTTATCACTCTCATTAGCCCCCCCCCCCACACCCTCCAAACTATATATAAGCAGGTAAAGAGTAAAATACGAGCCAGTTTCAGTCAAGCTCTGAAGAAGCCAGCAGGATGGTTGGCGAAACGTCGGCAAGTTCGACTCAGCAAAAACCGACGCAGGAGGAATTCAGAAGTTTTGTAAAGAGTGTCACATTTAACATTACTGAAACTTGCCTTAGCACAGTCCTAATAGTGCTGGATTATTTATGAGTTTATCACGGTGTATAGTAGTAGTATCTATTCCTAAGTTCTGCATCCCCCGGGGGAGATTTTTTTTACGACCATAAACTTTTCGGTATTTTTCAAAGGCACTTCCACAGGCTACTGTAATACTTTTTTTACAAAACTTCTGGATTCCTCCTACGTCGGTTTTTGCTGAGTCGAACTTGCTGACGTTTCAGTTAAGCTCTGAAGAAGCCAACAGAATGATTGGCGAAACGTTAGCAATTTCGACTAAGCAAAAACCGACGCAGGGGGAATACAGAAGTTTTGTAAAAAGCAGTAATTGTATTATTTTTGTATTTTATTTGTATTTCATATAATAGAATAATATAATAATTATTATTATGACTGGAAAACAAGTATATGTTTTGGCAATTTATGATCAACCATGTACATCGTAACCATTTAAGTGCAACTAAAATGGCAACAATAATTATCTATATGTATCTTATATCGTATGTTTCAGATAAAAACAACATTTTTTCGCTTTAAGAAAATCAACAAATAACAATTAAAACATTATTTTGGTCAAAGAAATGAAAACAAATTAATAACTAAGTCGAACTTGTCTCTTCTTAATTTGCGCTGTTTTAGCAGTCAACAGATTTTATTCATGAAAGGTTTAAAAAATATTAAATAAATAAATATTAAATAAAATGTATTAGAATTAATGGATTGCTGCTGCCTCGGTTGTTAATGAATAGGCCTAATAAATTTATGATTGGCGAAACGGTAGCAAGTTTGATTTCCTAGTTTTCTCGTCATGTCGCCCTCCATTTTGTATTCCCAGGACGGTAAAAGATCGAATAGCCTGGATAAAACACTTTCCATGGCATCATGGAAAATCAACGACCATACCGGGTGTTTTTTTTTGGCGCTGGCACGAATCCAATTCAACGCGATTTCCACTTAATTTCGCTAATTAAAATGTTATTTTCGAAGCGGCCGTGAATCGGGGACAAAAATAACGGTCCGCCGACGACATTCGAGAGCGAATTAAAATTTACGTTCCCATTTCCTAAATAAACCAAAATATCCGACTAAATTCCAAAAGACTATTTGATCTGGACGTGATCTCAGATTATTGTTCAGTGTATTTACTTATAGCCAAAGAATTTTCAATGCATTCTCGTATAAAGAACATAATAAACAAATTAGATACAGCTGTTGAAATCATTTAATAATTATCTTCAATATAAATGTGACAAATAAATGAATTTCATCAATTAAGATGGATGTCACTGCTCTTTCCAAATTTCCAACTTAATTATAAATAATTTTCTAGTAATAATATAACTTCCTTAAGCTTCTTCGATTTAACACTAACGATCGTTCAGAAGTCGCTACAAGTATCTTTTTGAATTTCAGTGGCTATTTGCATCCTCCTCATCTGGTGTAGTTCGTAAGATGACTTCATTGCATGCAAATGCTGCCAGATGATTATTTTTTTGATTAGGCAAAATTGATGCAATAATAAATACATTTATAAAATCATTGTTATTTGTAAATAGAGTGAAATACGCCCAACTGAGATAAAAATTTGGATTTTTGTTACTTTGTTATTTATTAATTACTTTATACTTTTTAATAAGTTCGGATCTAACCCAAGGGCTAAAAAAATCCGATTTCGGTGCAACATATCGAATTCTGAACAGGCAAACAGGGAGGATAGCTGGCGTTTTCGAAGCCGAGCACAAACGTCCAAGAATCAACGAAACTTTTCGCGAAATTAATAATCGAAAAGTTTTGGCGAACCTCCAAACACTCTACGACTTCAACCCGATACATCGGGCGATCGCACACCGCCAACTTTTCAGAAACTTCCACGAACACCGGCAGTCACCGGGTCCACGAAACGGAAACAGTTTGAACAATTTCCATTTCCTATGTACACGACGGACGCAGGGAAATTTCAGATTTATCGATTTAAATTTAACCCAAATTTGCCGTAATATATACATTTTAATTGGCTGTACCTTTTTTGTTTTTAAAGATATCAAGGTAAACAAAAAAAAAAACACAATGTAGGGTTAGTAGCCAAAAATTTTTTTCAAGTGACGCATAAAACAAAACCCTAACAATTTTCTAACACATAAGCCTACATCATATTTTTTAACACCCTGTATATTATATATGTGTTTAATAGAATATCTTATTCCGATTACAATGATGTAACACACTTCATATTTTAGTCCACTCGTTTTTGAAAAATCGACAAAAATAGGAAATTTTTATATGACTTCAAAGAATACCATGACAGACTCCAACAACAATAATTATTTACAAATTAAAGTAGGAAAAAACACCAAAAATGACAAGACACAAATTATTTAACTATTCTAAATACGGCTGTATGTGATCATAATTTTCCTGAACACATTTCTCATATACTTTAATTGTATGATGTCTTGCATTTAATAACCTCTCTGGATTGTCTCTTAACTGACTGAAATCATTTGCCGAAGTTCACGAGTCCTGTGCACGTGATTTTTGGTGTCCCCAAAAGAAAAAATCCATTAAAGTTAAGTCGGGGCCAATCCATAGTTCCGTCGTTCCTTATCCAACCCATGGAATATTCCATGTTATGAAAATTTTGAACACATTGTAATAAACGAACGTTCATCAGTCCATAAAAGTTTTTCAAAAAATTATTATTCTGATTACATCCATTTAAAAAATCCAAACAAAACTGCACCTCCTTTGACATTATTCGGCACTTAATTATTGAGTTTTACGAAATTTAAATGCATTATATTTATATTGTTTCAAAACTTAGCGGATTGATCCCCGAGAAATACCTGTCTCTTCATATACTTTAGTAATAGAGGAACCTAGAAGTGCTTCATAGAATCCTAATATATTATTTTCTTCATTTAAAACATTATGCGTCCGGCTTACCTTTTTAGCATTTAATACGTTACCCCGTTTTCTGCGAATTTCTTCGCCAGCCTTGGAAATATGTTTTGAAGGAGCTCGGCGCTCTGGATAAAATGTAATATACTGACGACGAGCTGTGGTTGCACTGTTATTATTCAGAAAGTATACTTGAAGCATATCACTCCTGTCACGGATGGTAAATTCGGCGAAAAACCATTTTAAAAATAATGACTTGGACAATAATTCAACCATCAACGTTGTTTACTCTATCTGTATACGAATATATTCATCTACAAGAAGTGGTTGGATGAAAATTTGGTAACCCTAAATGCTAAAAGAAACTAAATTTGTTGACAGAAGAACGTGACTGTCAAAAATAAAAAAATGAGGTTGTGTAGAAAAAAAGAGTTCTACTCGACCAATGCTTAAAATATGGAAACCACATTGACTAATTTACAGCTATTATAGAAATTCATACAATTAACGCAAATTATGTATTAAAAAAAAAACGATTAAAATAGTGCTCCGGGATATGGACTGATGGTATGGAGCTAGCATCTAAAAAAGCGCTCTTTATCGAAGTTAGACTGTTTTCTTTACCATTGCTACCTGTTTCCAGCTAGATATCATGATCAAATATGAAACCTTTAAAATACCAAAAATACACGAAAAGTGAGGGCGGCTTCATATAGTACTTCATGAGAAAACTCAAAAGCATGTTGCAATGAATATAAAATTGAAAATTATAATAAATCCAAGAATTAAATCGGGATATATGAAAAAAGTTTAATGACCATTCCTCTGGTGGATTATTTTATTGCTTTTAAGATTTTAGTTTTGAAAAACATTTTTTTTTCTGGTACGGGTTACGCTAATGTTATAATTTTATTTTCTTTTTAACGCGCTCACATAAATCTTTTTGCTCATTTCTATGTTTGCGAGATATTCATGAATTGTATTTATTTTTGTTTGTTTGAATAAATAAATAAACAAAAGAAGTCAAAAAACAGGAAAAGTTAACTTCACTTTTTATTTCGAATATACAATTTTAGGCATAGTTAAGCGTAATTTTTAATTCTAAATAAGATTAGAGTGTAAAAATATTTATGGCATTTTCTGATATTTATTTTTCTTCTTAATAACAATAATCGAAACTACAACTGAATTTTTTAATGTTGTGTACGAAAAATTTAGTCTTTCCTCTGCAAATGTAATGGAAACTACTAAGTATCTAAATAGTACATCAGGTTTTCGAAAAAGCATGGGCCAATATAAATAAATAAATAAATATATATATATATATATATATATATATATATATATATATATATATATATATATATATATATATATATATATTCTGAAGAACTGAAGAAAATTAGTACCTGTCTTCAACAAAACGGATACCAAAGGCGCACCATCAACAAGGCAATCAATAAACAACAACAGCCGCAGCAGAGAGTGCAGGACGAGACCCAACGAAGATCGATCGCTGTCCTGCCATACATCAAGGGGGTTACTGACAAAATCGGCCGAATATTACGGAAACACGACATATCAACGGCATACAAACCTGACCATACCATCGGAGCAATACTAAGAAACCCAAAACAAAAAATTACTCTGGAAAACCAAGGAGTATACAGTGTAGCATGCGGATCGTGCAGCCTGACGTATGTGGGACAGACCAACAGAAGGATTTCAGCCAGGCTCGAGGAACATCGTTTAGCCATAAGAAACAAACAAACAACATCTGCTTTGTTTCAGCACCAACATCAGACAGGCCATAAAATTGATTTCGGCACTTGCAAACAAATAGCTAATATTCCTGATTTTAGGACTAGGATTATACGAGAGGCCATCGAAATAGAAAAGTCCGGACACCTCAATACGAGAGACGACGCTCTGCATTTATCCAACACGTGGAGAACGATAATCAAACAGCAGAGCGATGCGCAGCAGCCAACGGGGACATCGCAACTACGATCGGGCGAAATTAACAACGCGACAATTCAGGGGGCGGAGCCACCTCCCCCCACGCACAAGCAGCACCGTTACCATCTCCGGCGCAGAGTATAAATACCACACGCACCGCCGATAACCTCCCAGTGTTCGAAGTGTTTTCGGAGCGCGAGCATTGAAGATGCCAAGTGAGATTTTGGCGAAACGTCTGCAGGATTCCAGTCGGAGTTCAACGAGCGAACGGATGATATCCCGGAATATAGTGTCATCACATTTTTCCATCCGTGAATCAATACGTGAGAATATATATATATATATATATATATATATATATATATATATATATATATATATATATATATATATATATATATATATATATATTCTCACGTATTGATTCACGGATATATATATATATATATATATATATATATATATATATATATATATATATATATATATATATATATTCTCACGTATTGATTCACGGATGGAAAAATGTGATGACACATGTCATCATATATATATATATATATATATATATATATATATATATATATATATATATATATTCTCACGTATTGATTCACGGATATATATATATATATATATATATATATATATATATATATATATATATATATATATATATATATATATATATATTTTAATTGTAAATTCCTATTCGACTCACAGTTTTGATAAGCCGAAATTTTAAAACAACAGCTTTTAAATGTTACGCCCGTAAAATAAGCACCGCAGAGTATACATTTTCGTCGGTTTACTGGAATCTTTTTTCAACGCGTATCGACATCAACCGGCAATTAAGCGTTAAAATGTTTAACATCGATCCACGAAGATTAATTGACTATTTATAATAATGGCGGGCCGATTTGGATATTTTACAACCTATTTATTGATACGACGTCCGACTAGAGTGCCGATATTTATCACGCGGGGATCATTCGAGAATAATTAATAAAGTATGGGAAATTTGTATTTAAGTCAGTTTGTCCATCGAAATCGTTCCTCCACTCCTCCCCAAAGTCTTTGGAAGCAACAGGTTGTCTAGGAGACTACAGATTAGTGTCGTTAAATAAAGAAAAACTTCACCGACGCACAGGATGACCTTTATTCTGAGATAATGGCAAATCTGTAGTTTTTGTAGGAACCGTTTGAAAAAAAAAAATTCTGATTCCCTCAGAATTTCAGTATTATTTTGAAAGGCTTTACCAAATTTAAAGCGTCGGATTTTGTTTTTATTTACATTTTTGATTTTGGGTAAATTTGTGCTTTTTGGATCAGACGAAAGTAACAAATTATGAAATACATCCAAATTTGTTGCAGCCTGATGCATTTTCTCGCATCATGGTCCCTGTATCTTAGGTACTCTGTATTGCGGGTCTCTTGGGCCTCTTCGGAAAGTTGTTCGATTGACACAGGACTTCACGATCTCTTTTCCGTATATTAATATTTTACGGATAGTTACTGACATTCTGTACCTAGGATACAGGAAAAAAAATAATCGAGCAGTTTCTGTCAAATAGATTTTAAAATCATCATATCTAATACTAAGTCCCATCGATAACTAATTCTTAGAAAACATCAAAATAAATAAGAACTAAAAGTTCAGATTTTCACGAAATTACATATATTTTTACATGACAATTGTTTCGACAACACCGTGTCTGGTCAAAATATATAATTTCGTGAAAATCTGAACTTTTAGTTCTTATTTATTTTGATAAATGGATTTTCATCAAGTAAAAGCAACCTCAGTTTATTATTGATGGCGGCCAGAGAGGTGCTTCGGCTCAACTACGGAAGCAGGAGAGTTTTCTTCTGCTCGGATAGTAGGGCTGCACTCATGGCGCTGAAGTCAGTGCGTACGCGCTCCTTGTTGATAAAGGAGTGCAAAGGGGTACTGAGGAGGGTGGCTGAGGAGAGAAAGGTCACGTTGGTCTGGGTCTCGGGTCACACCGGTATCCGGGGCAATGAGGCAGCGGACGCGTTAGCCAGGGAGGGCTCCTCGCATAGGCATATAGGGCCAGAGCCCCGCTTGGGGATCGCCCCGTGTGTGAGGCGGGGAGCTCTCGAAGCCTGGGCGAGAGACCGAGCCGCGGGGGGCTGGAGAGGTGCTCCGGGAATGAGGCAGGCGAGGCTTATGATGGATGGGCCCGCCCTTCCTCGGACCAGGGAGCTGCTTAGACTGACCAGAAGGGAGTGTAGAGCACTAACAGGGGCCTACACAGGACATTGCAGGCTTAGGAGGCATCTTTGCTTGCTAGGCATTGGAGACGACCCGGAGTGTAGGTGGTGCATGGAAGGGGAGGAGACCCCGTATCATCTGCTCACCGAGTGCCCTGCCTTGACATGGGCAAGATTGGGAGTCTTTGGAACGGCCCTGATCGATCCGGGCTCAGTGCACGGTATTGGGCTAAAGGAGTTGCTGACCTTCTACAGGAGAGGCGGCATTCTGGACGCCCTCAAGAGCGGCCTAGGGGCACAACGGGCCCATCTGGTGGCCTAAGTGCTTGGACGCCCGCGAGGGCGCTCCCCTTTAATACCAATACCAATACCAATACCTCAGTTCAATTTTACAAAACATTCTAAGCACCTAATCCACGCATGAAGTGAAGAAATTTATCGGCCTCATCAAAATATTTTCTATTTGGTTCATAATTGTATTTTCAAATTCCGCCTGAGGAACAAGGCCTACAGATATTTTTTTTGAACATATCATTTTTATAAATTTTGACAATATGGTGAAATCTGTAAATCAGAAGCTCGCCATGAAACCGAGAGACGACGAGTAAAAACACCTATAATGATACTATGATTATAGGAACCTTAATATATTTTTATAAAATAGGGAGGCAGAGATGGGCAGAATTTTTTAAGAAGGTTTATGAGACAATGAATATTCGTATAAAAAAAAAGTGATACCGTTTTGCTCGATTCTTGGGATATCTCTAAGCGAAATTAAAGATTTTACTTTAGGTAATAGAAGAACACATATTCCATTAAATAACGGTCACGTGGAATCCAAAACACAAAATGAATATGTCCTTATTGATATGAGTAGCCTAAACTTACCTCTATTAAGTTCATCCATTGAAAAATGGTATTTACTTATCGTGGGCCCAAAACAGGAAGCGAACTTGGACAGTTTTTTAAATATTTCTGCAAAAAAGCGGAGGAGTAACACGATTGCAAATATTCGGACGCTGTTTACGGTTAGCATGGAGATGTTTACTAAATTTATAGTGATATTGCGACAAGAAATTTCGTACAAACAAAATTTACCAGTAAATCCCGTTTCAGCACACCTTTCCGAAATTGCTGAGTAAGCAATGAATGATGTCATTTCTTTTCCAACAAATTGAGAAACGTTCGCCTTTTTTACGTACGAACTGCGGGAAAGTATAACTGTAATTGAAAATACTACTCTCGAGACCCTTGACAATCGTCATCGGGATAATAGTCTATGGAATTTATGACTATCTCGCATAAAGAAAAAGAGGACAAAGATATTGCAGAAAAAGTCTACATAATCAAAAGATGAGTAACATACTGAAGGATCTCAAGCCCCTAGTATGCAGGTTGTTGTTGTCCTATTAGGACTCCATACAAAGCTATGTATTAATCCACTCTGTATAACGAATTTCTCACTCTATATACCGAAAGAAAAAATGGCACCTCAGGTAACAAAGTAAGGAATGTAGGCCGTCTTGTAATTAATAGAGTCTCATAACTTCTCAAAATTCCTTACCCTAATAATCTAATTACTGAGATCCTGGTCGTCCTAAGTTTTTTTTCTCGTAATAAGCGATTATGTTAATGCCTTTATGTGTATGTTTAAAAGCGCACCATTGTCTTAATCAGTTCTAATTTGACTTAGTGAATACGGCGAGCATGACAAGTAAGCGAAAAATTTTATCTCTAGGTGATAAAGTTGCTTTAATTCGGGAGAAAAGAAAAGTGATGTGGGCTGTGGATACGGACTTACACCATCGACTGTATCCACGATTTGGAAGTGCAAAGAAAAAATCATTCAGGATGAAGCGTCAGGCAATTCTACTAGAAAACTAAGAAAGCCAAAATTTTAAGATTTGGATAGGGCAATGGTTTGTTCCAACAGCAACGTATTAAAAATGTACCACTCTCTGGACCTATCGTAAAACTAAAACCAGAAAAGTATGCTGAACAGCTTGGCATTATCGATTTCAAGGATTCGGAGAGGACAGGTAAGTGGCGGAGCCCGTGATGTCGACAGAAACGTCACTAGCGATTGGTTGGAGAAGACGTAGCCAAAACTAGCAAAAAAATACCTTGCTGACGACATTTTTAATGCTGACGACACTGGTATTTTTTACAAAACGACGCCAGATAAAACTCTTAAATTTTGAAGCACAAACTGTATGGGTGGAAAACTTTCTGAAGAACGTATAACAGTGTTAGTAGCTGAAAATATGAGTGGGAGAGAAAAAGAAAGCTAGTCGTGATTGGAAAATCAACTAACCCACGATGTTTTAAGAACATGAAACATTTGCCGGTCAGTTACAAGGCAAACGAGTCTGATGGATGACATGGCAAATTTTTGAAGAGGAGATACGGAAATGGGATGCCGAATTAAAGGGGTGGAAAATATTACTTCTCTTAGATAACTGCCCTGCACATCTCCATATTCCAAATCTACGGAATATTGAATTGACATTCCTTCCAGCCAAAACAAGAAGTGTATTAGAGCCGATGGACCAGAGCGTAATAAAAAGTCTTAAGAGTTGATACAGGAAAAACGTAATTTTACTGGAAATGCTCGAGTCCGAAGACAAATTTTCCATTAATATAGATGCAGTCAACTTTATTAGTAAAGCTTGGAAAAAGATGACAGCAGAAACAATTCAACACTCCTATGGTCATGCAGGACTTATTACAGAATGCGAATAGGACTAGGAGAGTGGATAGAGCAGTTTTAAACAACAATTACGTTTACAAGTGAGGAGTTGCAAGATTTTATGGTGATAGATTAGGATTTGGAACAGAGGAAGCCATATTACAACAAGCAAGAGAGGGCGGGGAAGACCACCAAGAGGAAGAAGATGAAGAAGTTGATCTGGGACCACCACCAACCGTTCAACAAGCCCTATATTCAGTTAAGCTGCTAGATAAATTTTTTATGTATCATGGGGAAGATGCCCCTCTCGAAGAAATGGTGAAAGTACAAGCCAAAAAATTCAAAAGAAAATAATCCGATTATTTGAAACATTAAATGTAGTTCTGAAATATTTATATAAAATGTTGCTACGTAGATGTTAAAATATGTATATAAAATAATTAAATTTTACATTGTTATTGTTATTGTGTTATTTTTCAAGTGACTATAACTCGTTTATAACGAAAAAAAAACAGTCCCTTCAATTTCAATAATTCAATTCAATAATTAGGTGACATGTATATGTATATGTTTATTTATGAGTTAAGATAAGATTTTTCCATTAAATATATGTTCTAACCGTTCTTCTTATCAATTTTATAATTTCGGTCATTATTTCGACTTCTCAAAATGCAACTTCCACAAAATGTATTTATGCGCTTGCGAGATCGTTGGCCCGGTGACAAAAACAAAACTTTTCGGGCCCAACGGAGCAGAAACAAAAGGACAAAACTGGCGTCCGGAATCGCCGAAAGACACGTCTGTCGCATCGGTTGTCATAGAAACGCGGGGAATTAAAGGGCGGGGGCAAACACGTCACGAAGTAGTCGTCCCGTTTCCGCCCAAGAATCCAAAGCAAACGGAGCGTACAAGACGGTAACGATAACGTTTCAGTTCTTTTGGGGCACGCCGGACATCTCTCGCAACGGCTTAACCTCAAACAATGGGCTGTTTGACAGCCGGAAAAGCGGTTTGGTCCTTTCCCAGAATCAAATTAAGGACAACTGAGACCCATTAAAAACAGTCTGAACTCCTTATACGTTGGCGCTTAGTTTTTAAACATCGATCCACTCTATACAAAATAAAGGAGCTGTGACTAAACAATTGTAGGGTTGTTGATTCGCATTTAGATAGGCTAGCTAGCTGTCGAACTTTTGATACATATGTATATACTCAATTGCAGAAAAAAGTAGAAATTATTAAGCTTATTGTACTTAAAAAATATATATATAATGAATAGAGAAATCGCGTTTCGGGAAAACAAAGTAAAGTAAAATTTGGTATATTTAAAGTTCGGATAGGCTTGACAATTTCCTACTTCCCAATGCACGCATACAAATTCCCTAAAGGTATGGGCAGGCAGTTTTGGAAATTCCATTGTACGTGCTTCTTTTCCATCGTGGAAATGTAACTGGCAATATGCACCTGAATTTACTAAAAAATTACATCGAAATAATAACTATCATACGGAACCAGAAACAATTATATTCAGGTATGCATTACCAATTTTCTAACCAGACGATTTTCAAAACAACGTAACTTTTTAGGTTTTAGGTGACTCTCACGGCTATTAAAAAAAAAAAACAAAAACAGATGACACCCACAACGTGAGGGGGTTTTGCTATTCTTTTTGCGTCAAATAAACAAATGTGTATTAGTTTTTAGTCGAAACCTTCTTTCCCAGTCGGAAATGCCTTTCGGTAGATTTTCGATCGCCCACCATATTGCACATTCTTTTGATATTCCGAGTAATTCTGAAAAGTGCTCTTCAAGACCAATGCTACAAAACCCATACTGTCCAATATAAGAAGTGGCAACAATTCCGGTTGTTATAAATTTTTTTCTTTTTCTTTCATAAAGCGTTTATATAGGTCGAATTTACAAAAAAACGAGAAGATGTACGGTACATGTTTTCAAAGTAAAATAAATAAACGCCACTGTTATCAGATTCGTGCGATAGGCAAGTTCTGTACTACCTACACGACGAAAGTCCTTAGTTAATAAAACTAGACGAACAAAATGGAACTAGAAATTATCAATTTATGGAGATTTCTTTAGATTACTTTTAGATCTAAATATAATGATTATTTTAAGTAGGAATTTTTAACGCTAATGTGAGTTGTTGGGCAACTAAAAGTTTACACTCAGAAGGTAAACGTTTTGCGCGAAAACTGATTTTAAAAAATTAATTCCTTAAAAAAGCACATAGAAAAAATCTGCAAAGTACCACCATACGCCGTGTTATTGTCAATGTCAACGTGAAAAAAATGACTGCAGAGAACAACGTCGTCAAATATGTAATTCTAAAATGAGATTGTTAAACTTTGCTATACAACTATACAGCATAAAATGCTGGAGAAATGTGATCTGGCCAATACATTTAATTTTAAAAAGATAGACAGAACAATAACTAAAAAACGCCATTTTCATTTCGGTTAAATTGAATTTGATAAATAAAACTAGAAATATGTGGACGTTATCTTTCTCGAAAAATCAATTTCCACGTGTTTTTTGAAATAATATTTTATCTTCTGAGCGAAATATAATAACAAATAATAATAACAAATTAATGGAAGAATTTTTTCAAACAGTATACATGGATTATTGTAGTTTATTGTTGATTATAAACGCCCTACAATTTTTTTTTCAAATTCTGTTGTAATAACCGAAACGGGTATACGGGACGAAATTCAAGCCGAGAAAAGGTGCAAAGAATAATTCTCAAGCCTAGCTGAACTCGAGATTAACGAAAAACTTTAATTACATATCAAAACATACAAAGTGGCATACGGGTATTTACGGTTTGAGTTTAAAGTTTAAAAATAACATTGTTTGTTGCAATTACCTGCCATCCTGCTGGGTTAACGGCAGCAAATTATAAAACTTTTGCTGCCCCAATTTATCAAGTCAAACACTATTCCTATTCAGTTTTCCAAAAACATGTTTGATTAATACTTTTAAAATGACCAAGCGAAAATTATAACCTTTATCTGTCACAGATTGATTTCTTAGTGTTAGTTTCTTTCCAAATACTGCATCTTTAAATTTTTATTCAAACGTAGTTTTGCATTAGTAACGTGTCCTAAAATTCCACCGGAAAACTCTATTTCGGCCGTATTCCCAAAGTTATCGAACTAGGCAAAGAATTTACCCTTATATATGTATATATATGGTTTTATTGCCTATGGGCTCCGAGACTTCGCGTAATAACAGTAAAAGACGGCAATCTCCGATAAAATACCGCCGACGTGGAGCCTCCTATCAACAACAAAAAATTTGGACCGACATGTTAACATCAGATTTGAAAACATTGGAGTTCCGCTAAATCTGCTTTGGCGAATTTCTTCAGGTCGAACTTTATTTTAAAGGGGTTCGAAAAAGCTGAAATTGTACATTGTGCAACAAGTTTGATAAACGCCACTTTAATCACGAGCTGAGCGATTGTTTAAGAAACGAAAAACTGAAGTTTATCAATGTATTGTACATAAAATTTAGTGAGAAAGTGGGCAGCTGAATCAAAACATTTCAAATATCAATAAATGTCTTAGTAAACCAGTTTTGAAAAATATGTAACAAAAGGTAACTTTGGCAACATGTCATATTTAGTGATGGAAATAAATTCAATCTTGATGGTCCCGATGGATGTAAGTAATGGGTGTTTTTTTTTCGATGTATAGAACTTTAAGTTGGCATTACTGTTCAAGATGGCAATCGATTTAACAGCTGTCAAGTGATTTATTCTCAGTTTGGTTTGGCAATTCATCATGAATAGACTCACGCCTGAACAATGCTTGCAAATGGGCCCAAAACGAGATTGCCGTTGTTCCCAATTTTCATTGGTCCGTACTTCGTCAAAAACGATGATGGCCAGAACGTTAGTCAATGGTGATCGGTGTAGAGCTATGATTACTAACTCTTTCATTCCAGAATTGAATAACCATGATGGCCAGGAGATGTGGTTTCAACAAGACGGCGCAAAATGTCACACAGCTCGTGATTTAACACCGCTAGACTACTTTCGGTGGGGCTATGTAAGCTATGTAGGCCGTATATGGCTTTACTATAAGCATCATTTGAGAATTAATAGAAAAAATATGTTTCCAAGAATTAAAGGAGGAGGTTCAGTTATGGTCTAGACCAGACCAGATGTACCTCTTTAAAAATCGATTCATTACGCTGACTGAAGGTACAACTCACCTAACCATGTAGCTGCAACTACAAAACAAGACTTTGGTATCCAGTTATTAGAATTGTCAGCAGTTAGTCCAGACCTACGTCTGGGGGATATTAACAAGTAAATCATATGATCGGGAAAAGACAAAAATAAATAATGTCAATGAACTCAAAAACTGTGACCAACATGGGCCAAAATTTCATCTAATACGCTTAAAGAGTTAATCGATAGCATGGAGTTATAAAAAATAAAGGTGGTTAGACGAAATAATAAGACAATGATAAATATAAGCAGTGAGGTTATAATTTTGTCACAGTAAAAATTAATGTATGTAATATATTAAGACCTTTATTTCAGTGTACTATTTATGCACCTAAACTATTTTCAGAAATCTTCAATTGATTTTAAACGAAATCTTTAAATATGTATGCGTTTATACTTTTTCACAGGCCTGTATGTTACGGGTAACTGTTAATTTTGATGAAAAATCACATTTCTACGAAAATAACCACGAATATTGGTGTGTTATGCAAAATTTACAGCAAAAGTATAAAACACAAAATAAGTATAAAAATTAACCGGTGTTTTTGACTACTTTACAAACTATCCACAGCAAGTGAATAACATATGAACTTAATATTCCCAATGATACATAATAATTAACTCATATAATGTCCATTAAAATAATCAGATATTTGGATAGTTTGAATTCTATTCAGCTAATCTCTAAACACTTTCGCCGCAACACATATACTATACTTTTTAAAAGACCATTAGTTTTGGTTAGTTGGGTATCATTTTGCAAAATAGCATGTGACGACAAGTGATTAAAATCTTTCGAAAACATCCAATCGCTTCCAAACCCGTGACTAAAGTTCCGGAAACGTCAAAAGTGAAGAGACAGTGGTTAACGAAGCTAATCTTAAAGAGACACTTTGCAAGCGCTTGAAAGGGTACTTTAGAACAGAGATAGTGCAAGAAAATATTTTTCATGGAAATTAGTGAAATAAAAATACAAAAAAAAAACAAAAAACAATCCCTCGGTACGGTAATAAAAAAAAGTTTTGAAAAAACACTTTGGAAATAAATAAAATTGATTGTTCTCTGCCGCCATCAGCGTAAAAATGGCTGATATAATTACGTTAGGTACACTTAACACTACCATAAACCTCATGGGAATAATTACGATCGAAATTTTTGATAACGTTAATGATCGTTAAATATTTGCGTTCTTTATAATGGTGTAGATAAAATAAAAATGTACATAATCTCTCTAAACTAGACACGCAGGATAGAGAAGCACACACATTTTTTATTTGAGAAGTTATGGTCCTCCTATTCAATATAAAATTTATAACAATAATAATGTCGGTGAATAACAGAGGTAGCCGAGCTACATTTCATTCTATCAACAACGAGCCCGTCTCTGCCTTCTTTCCGCCAACCGTTGGGTTCTTTCGTAATATTAATAGAGTTTGATAGACCCATGGTCATACTATAACTGTGGTCTCATTCTGATATTCGGGCAAGGCATATTACAGCGGGCGATGCAAGTTATTTATTTATTAAAAAATAACTTATGAATACAAAAAAATGCAAAATCCGAGAAGACGCCACGACACATTTTTAAAAGCAACAATACGCGACCAATGAGAAATGACAAAATCGCAGATAATGGATCACGGATTTGTGAAAAAAATCACGAAAATCTCATAAATAACGAAAAGGTTATTTGCGACCCACTTGGCTCGTGAGCCGCTATCGATTCCCTTCCTCGAGGGATGTATATTATTAATATTCCTTACAATCTGACTTGACTGGTAAATAACATATCTATCAAATGTTATATTTAGATCACACAAATTTGCTATTCTCGATATTAGTACGTCGGCGATTTACTTATAAATCATGCAAAATTTTTGTGATACTATAAACCAGAACGCAATGAATGAATCAACGAATAAATAAATGATCTTATTAATGAATGAAAAGTTCGGACAAAACAATTCAAATCAACTGTTTTTTTGGAGAGTCAGTTTTCATTCATGAAGATTTCATTATGTTGGTTGCAGGAGTCCACTCAATTAATGAATAAATCTCCCATCCTTTGGTTATAACGTATCTATATAGAGAGAGAATGAGCCAAAATGTCTATAAAACGGGCTGAACTCTTAGCCCAAGAAATCCGCTAGAAAAATACTAGCTTGACTAGAAACGACTTGTGGAAGTGAGTAAAAAGAGGCATCAGTGTTGGAACTTATCAATTGACCACTTCTTAATTACCCAGTTAAAATCGATAAAAATAACATCTTGCAATGGCAGAGTATTATTTAATAATAACATGTACTTTAAAATAAATTATTACGCCTCTGTGCGTTTGCAATTTACCTGTTCAACGAATACCCACAACATAAATAAATAAATATCAATTTTGTTGTATCTTTAAAATTATTTCGGGCAACTGACTCAAGGAAAAATGACCCGGTCAATTCCACAACCATAATTTCAAGTATATCTTAAAAATTTAGAAAAATTTATAAATTCTATATTATATTTATTAATCCTATATTAATATTAAGAACATTGATATCTGCCAACGCAAAAAAAAATATTTATCAACGATTAAGCTGGTTCATTGGGGTAGAGTAGTAGATATTCGAAACTTCTGTATCCCCCGAGATAACCAAAGTTCCGCCCCTTATCACAAATTGTTCTTCCACTCAGCTTAAAATTAGATTCACGTAACGTTATACTTTCCGTATTACTCTACATACCATCTTCCAATTTGATTTTTCACATTTAGTGAAGACATAAATCCCAAAGGGAAATTTATAAAACATGTTTTCTACACTTACGGTGTTTGTTTTTGCTGTACACATTTTAGGATTGGATACTAGACATAAATAATAAAGGACACAATCAAAAGAGTCACTCACCGGTCAAATATTCGGGCCTCTTTGAGCACGTTGCCCAAATTGATGTAGGCGTCCAAGAAGTTCGGGTCCAGGGCCACGGCTTTCTCGAAATGGTGAATGGCGAGCCATATCTCGCCCTGGGCGTTGAACACGCACCCCAGATTGCTCCAGGCGACCGCGAAGTCGGGCCTGGTCTCGATCGCTTTCAAATAACAAGCCTACGGGATTGGATCGGACAACGGGGGGACATGGATGGGTAACGGAGCGAGCCAGATCCGGTTGGGACAGAGCAAAAAAGAAAGAGAGAAAAAAAAGAGCAAACGTTAGTCGAAATTTCTACAGAAATATTCGCAAGTTCGGGTGTTTCGCAGTGCGCTGATTATCAGTCTGATCGCCAAGTTTTCGCCATTAACGCCTGGTGATTGACGCATTAACGCGATCTGCTACACGAAGTGATAATTTGGATTTGAAGTGTGGTTTATACCATTTATCCGACGCTCCGTAGTAAAAAAAAGCATTTTTTGGAGATCCGGCTCGAAGGATCAAAGAGTATATTACGCACCATAGGCGAGAACTTAAGGTTACCGACTCGAACGACTTCCTTCCTATAGGCGTTTGTCACCTTAATAAGTAAAGAGTGACCCCAAATGGAAACAAGACCAAAATTTTATATCAAGAGAAAGAAGTCCCCGTGACAAGCAATCTACTGGAAATTTCCGTTCCAATAAATGTAATTAGCGCTAATGGAACGGCGGTTCTGCTGATTAACGGAAATTCTAAAGGTGATGTCATAACTGGCTCCTTATGAATGTAATAAATGTGTCATCTGGTGTGATATTTAATTTTAAAAGATAAATAATTTTAATGTTAATAAGGTCAAACTTTTGAGATATACATGGAAAAAAGCTAAATCAGGAATGTGGTATACGAGATGTATACAGAAAGTGACTAATAACTAACATTTCAGCCTCGATTGCATCGAATTGGAGGAGAGATAATCGGGGCGTACAAGTGAGGTTATGTTCGCTTATATTTTATTAATTTGTAAAAAAATGTTTACATATAAACACTACTTGGTGAAAATGAAAATGGATACACGGTTACACACCATATAGACTTTTTTACAATACATTCGCCACGCAAACAATTACGGAAATAGGTGCTGTACTGAGCATAAGCTCCGAAGCAAAAGCTTCTTGCAACAAAAAATTCTTTCAAAACTCAATCGTTAGTTTAATTTACACGTACGGTATTGTTCTAACGGCGTGGAAAGAAACGTTCTTCAAAACTCTATTAAAGATTTCTTAAAATACATCTTCTGCAATGGTGACCCTTGATTTTTTGATTGATTTCTTTTTATGGAAAATCCCAGATTAAAGAAAATATATAATAATTTAACAAATTATACAGTGTTCCCTGCGGTCTAAATTATTGGACATCTGGACTGTCTCAAACTGCTTCCAATTCGATAGTACTTTAGCCAACAGCGCCGCCTACACTATGTTATGGCTTAGTAACCTTGTAATTCGGTCATAAAATGTATGCGCTTTCCTCCGAAATGACTAGAATTTTTCTCTTGTTTATATATTTTTTTATTAATATTTTTGTTCATAATTCCAAATTTTTGGTGCGAATTGGTTGTAATAAATAATAATCTCGTTAGTAATTATTGATTTACTTACACCTTTGTTTATGGATCAATTTTGATCATCTTTGTTTTGTTGAATAGATCTCTGAAAAATGATCTAAAACCTTGTTTTGCCTACTGCATCAACTTAAAGTCATGACCACCTGGGACTATTCAACAAAAGAGAGAGAAGAGAGAAGTAATATTAGGGATTTGAAAAAAAAAATTAATTGGCAACGAATTCTTATTCAGGGGTACTTGTAATCTAACTATACCAACTTTTATAATATTTCAACACGGGGAGTTTGAAATATCGTTTGCGCCCTGCTTAAGGCTGTACATCGTTTGTAGAATTTTTGATTACGGTTTGATTTTGATACCTTTTTTTTGCTGGATAGATGCCTAAAAAATGCACTCGAAGCTTATGTTTTTTTTCATCAACCTAAAGTCATGGCCGACCGGGACAAATTTTTAATGTTAAATATCGAGAATGGCAATTAGGGATTTCTTTAAAAACAAAGTGTCAATGAATTCTTAATTAGGATTACATAAAACCTGACTATACTATTTTCCATGTAGTTCGCTTAAGCATTATTCCTGTAGAATGGTTGTTTATGGCCCAATTTTGATAATTCTTTTTTACTGGATAGATCTTACTAAACAGAAATTTCTAACTGACACAGGTTTTTAAATCGGAAAAGCTTTAAAAAAAATTCAAATTGAAAATGACAAGAGATTGGTATTCAGGACTGACTAAAAGTAACTACTCCAATGACCATCGCTTTTAATTAAAAAATAAATAAATATTGTAAACCTTGTAAATAATACACAATAACGCGTTTTACCACAAACCGAAACGCGCGTTTCGCCAGCCAAGTTGGCATCTTCAGGAGAAGATTAAGATTCAGTTTTGAATCTTAATCTTCTCCTGAAGATGCCAACTTGGTTGGCGAAACGCGCGTCGAGTACGTAGAATTGAGTTTCGGTTTGTGGTAAAACGCGTTATTGTGTGTTAGTGCAGTGCCGAAGGTTCCAGTCAAGAGTTTGATACTTGTAAATTGTACAAATTTCAAAAATAATGTTAAAAAAGACTTTTTAAGAGACATTTATTTTTTAGTATCATCTTAAAACAGCGGCATTCGCTTCTCTATGGCAAACTAGGTTTTACAAAGGAAACAGTATTTTTGTTATATTCATTTATTAGATGAGAATAAAAATCCTCTTTAATAGGGAAATACATCATCATCATAAATCATCAAATTTTACTTTAAGAAAATCGTTAGTGTCTTTTATCAAAATTGAGCCATAAACAAACATTCTGCATTCTGTATTCGAACTTAGTAAATTAGTATAGTTAGGTTTTATGCAGTCTTCTTCTCTCTCTGTTGGCCATGATTTTAAGTTGAAGCAATAAGCAAAACAAGTTTCATTGTACATTTCTTAAGTGGGACCCAGTGTATATATTTCTTATAGCCGCTTTACGATTAAGCAGTTCTTCGTTGTTAACTCGTAGAACAATAAAATTGAAGTTGACTTGAACTGACAAGATTCTACTAAAGTTATTGTGTTTAAACTAACAAGGGCTGTTTATTACGTATTCGTTGGGTTAGCTGTTTTCTACAAGATATTAAAAACAAGAAATAATACAGACAAATAAATTTTTAAAAAAGAAGAATACAATTTATTGAATTATTGTAAAAACGGGAGATGTGTCCTACAGGGTTCTTTAGACCATTTGTATTAGTTTAGTGACCAAGTAATAGATGGCGCTTCCCATGAAGTGACGTTGCCCCCCAAAGACTTCACATCCGACAAAAAAACATAGCAACACGATTGTGGAGTACGCCAGAAATGAGTAGTAACGTTTTAGTTGTTGTACACTATAATTAATAAATAATACTTTCATAATATGTGTACTTTACTGCCACGAATATAAAATAAAACAATCCGGGACTAATTTTATTATTATTAACGAAGACAAATCCAAATTAACACCCCACCGGACGACGCCAACACGCCAAAACGCTATGCCTAAGCGCTCGCGACGTTTCGACCGTGTAATTTACGCCGATATGATATGACGTTGCGTTACGCCGAGCGCCCAAAACGATACCAAAACTCTACGCGGCAAAGCGCCAATAATGTACAAAAAATCCGGGACGTCCGAAATCTATATGCGAACATTTTCCGTCCTATATAATAATAATAATAATAATATGCGAAATGTAAATAAAGTCTAAATAAAAGGACACGACACACAGTCCACTTGCTTGTCGTCCGTTAATTTTGTTTGTACTTTACCTCTCTCCCATTAATATACTGGGCGCGCCGTTTACGTTAGACACACAACAGAGACAGAACTTTGGCAACTGCGGCTGGAATCGCTGGAATTTCGTTTTAACCTGTCGTTGTATAGGCAAACAACCAAACGATAAGCATGAGTATAGTAAAATACAAATTCTCACAGTCGTATTGATTTCAAATTAAACGAAACAAAAACATCGGCTTTTTAATATATATATGTACTTGCATATGGTGGGGAACGTGGCAACGCGGTGGCGGTAGCATGAAAAGGGCCTTTGCCGTCGGTTAACACCAAAACGAAAACCGCCCGAAGTGGAAAGTTTAAAATAGTTCTCAACCATTATTTTCCTTCAGCTTTGTACACCCACCCTTTTAATACGCTAGTTCTTGTGCGTTTTTTTAATCAAGGATCAAAATTAGAAATGAAAAGAGGTTAGGATTAAGGTCAGACACCACCCCCACTAACGCACCCTTAAATAATCAATTTTTTAAAATTAATCAAATTGTACGTTGCATTTTGATTTTCATTAAAATACACTTTACTAGTCGCGTCATTAAATAATTGCACAGCACACTATGATAAATGGTCACGAACTCTATTAAATAATTCCCAATAATTAAAAATGAATTGTTTTGGGCGCTTAGAAAAGGAAACAAATCGCTTCCATGTCATCTACGAAAACTAAAAGAAATGCAAAAGGGTGGTCATATGTTAATTTTGTATTTATTTTAGTGACACTTTTTTTAGGGGCACTAGAACACAAAACATAATAAGTAATATTTATTCAAACAAAACGACACCGAATATACAGGGTAATTCATAATTTCTAACTACTTTAGATATTTTGTTGATTGTACGGTAGAAGCTTCCGGAATGCAGTTACTTTTTCTCGAGTGAAAATTATTTTTCTACATTCGTGGAGGTCAAAATTGCGATTCATTTCTTAAGCAAAATGCCCTCTGGACTTTCCATTGTCCGACAAAAGCTTTCAGCCCAAAAATCTCAAATGGGCAGTATGAACTTGAGAACAACCATTTTCTTTCACGCTGCCAAAAGAATCTTTTTTTTATTCTATTGTTTGATGCTACAGCAGTGGCATATTTTTTTCATTAAAAATATTCATTGTAATGCCACTGGCGAAACGAGATAAACCATTTTCAACAAAACATATAAAGCAGTGAAAATAAAAAAAAACATTTTTTTTTTGCATTTTCACACCGTATATATCAACAATAAACGGGCTGTGAACCTACATTGATATAAACTTTTTTTGTTTAAAATCGTCACAGGAATTCATCCTACAGAATCTTATTACGAAACACCCTGTACAATATAGACCAAAATTAAGTGAACTTGGTACCAACTTTGAGAAAAATGTTAAATGGTTAAGCAATTATCCACAAAGGACACAAAAAGCTTGAATTGCAATTCTGGGGACAAATCTAGTGACTTTTGTGTTACCAACCCAACACCCCTACGTCAACGTTATTATCGTCTCATTACTATTTTGATTTGGCAATTAAAGTCCTGATACAAAGGGAAAAGTTATTTCACTGGCGGAGTGGCGAGTATTGAAATTAACAATTCTGTTTACATTCGGGTTGTCTGTTTAATTTTGGTAGTCACGTTTTCATTACTAGAGGCTTGCAACATGTCAAACAACATGCACATTTATTGCTAGCAGTTTTTTTTTAATCTTGCAATTTGTTGCTGCAATTTGTCGCACGCTTAATTGGCCCACATAAAATTGACTTTAGTTATTATTTTAAGAAAAATGTATTGCGAAATTATTTCACTACACATTTTAAAGTGATCAAGAATTTTTTTTGTTAAAATCGTTTTTTTTTTAATAAAAAACAAACACAATTCTCAAACTGAGTTTGGTGAAACATCGGCAAAAGACATTTCCAGACTGCCATGCGCGGGGGGACGGGGGTTAAATTGATAGGAAATGAGCACAAAATTTTCAAACAACGCCGAACATTTCGATTTGTTCAATTTCGATATCAAACTCGAACGCATAATGGAAAACCGATCGACGCGTCACCGAGAAAATTTCCGCCATTAAAGCGCGCGGCAAATGCAAAAGCTTTTCTCAAATTCGTATTTGGTTTGTATTTCGACTCGATCCCGACCGGGTGTAACCTACGCCAACGAGCACCTGAAACTTAAACGCCGTAGCGAAAAACAATTGCGTCCGATTTTTCGAAAATTTTGTTTGCCACTACGTTCGCACCTGAAAGAGACTGTTAACCGTGTTAAAATTTACGCCAAGGCGCCGTCGAAGTCTCTGCCGAGAAGCCCAAAAATTACGCACTACGAACCAAACTAATAAACGATTACGCCAAGGTTTTACGCCAAGCGCCAAAATTTGTTTTTACTGCGCGAAATACCAACCAAATACTAACCAATACGATTAATTCGGAAACCCTTGCATTTATCGGATCGGAAACATGTTTTTTAAAACCCGTTCAAAAAAAATGTTTCTATTGCGAGGATGCGGGTGATTGCGGGGGGTAACTGGTGTCGGGTGACGAGCGCCTACGAGCGACACTTACCTTGGCTTCGTCTAAACGCCCTAAAGCTTTGAGTAGGTTACCCAAATCGCTACGAACACAGTAGAGATCCTGCAAAAAAAGCACTGTGTAGGAAGTTAAATAGAGGGGCAAGGGATGAGAGTTATCCATAGATACGAATTCGTCTATATTGTCAAATATAATATTATAACAATGTGTAAGATATTGTAAATAAATAAATAAAAATAAATTTTTTGTCATTGTATTGATGATATAATAATTTTCGATGTGCATACAAAATTTTTTCAAGTTCAATCGCAAAGAACTTCAGTTTTTTGTTTTTAAAAAACAACATTGTTGTTTTGTGTGTGATACAACCCCCTTCCCTTTCTAAATGATGTTATCGATGTATTTTTAACACAACAAAATTGAGTCTGATCTCCAAAGATAATAGAAGAAGAACGAATGTATTGTAGTGTGTGCTACAGCCGCTTCTCGCTAGCGTCGCAACAAATGACAGTAACAACATTTTGAAGTGTTACTTTAAGACGTCAGTTACGTTATTCAAGATGCAATCGATTGTTTTCGATTTTAGTGAATGTATTCGTCCTACTTTGCAAAAATGTACCCAAGAACTAATAGTAGCAGAAAAAGTAGTTCCATCTATGATAAAATAATCGTTGCTTAAAACAAAAGGTCTTTTAATAAGTGGAACGACGAATTTCTAACCTCAAAGAGATAGGCAACCGAACTTGTTCCTGCGTTTGTAATTTAGCCTTTCTATTTACTTTCTTTAACATCATCACCAAAAAAATATCTAAGATTCATTTTTGTTTGTTGTTTTACTCCGAAATAGGAAAAATTGCAAGTAACGGCTTTAGGTAATCTGAGATGATCCAAACACTTGTCAAAAAAAATCCATCCCCAGAACTGTTGGCGAGTAGAAACCAATAAAAACAATGTTCGAAACAAAATCTAACCAAAAATAAAAACAATAAAGAAATGCCGCGCAAATGACTGTAACATTTTGAAATGTCACTTTAATACGTCAGTCCGGCTACTTCAGACGCCCTCGGTATTTTTGTCACGGGTTAGAGAGCGATAGATTGATTGTTTTCGATTTTAGTGAGTATATTCGTGCTACTTTGCAAAAATGTATCCAAAAACTAATTGCAGCAGCAAAAGTTTAGTATGCATTAAAACATTGGCAATATGCTTTGGACCGTTTGCTGAAACTATGTTATTTAATTACATTAATACATGAATCTAGACGATAAATTTCTTTTGCTGACCGCTATATACAAGAAAACGACCACATTAGAATCCAAAATAACTTAAATCATAACTGTTGAAAATAATGGTAATTTTATTACATACATTACATAGAAGTATATCAACAAAATGCGTTTTCATAAGTATGTGCAAAGTTTTAAGATATATAAACAAAATAAGTAAACCTGTGACGACTCCCGCAAATTCATATTTTGGCGGTTAAGTTTAGTTTTCACTCCAGTCACGTGAGCAGCACAGTAGAAGCAGTTTGTTTAAATTGCGCAAGAAAAACTATTCATATCTTTTATCTATGAGAATCCCGAAAAGTCTATTGATCTGTCGATTTTGTTTATGTTGACTGTGACGTTTTTGAGATGCAAGGTAATTTTGAAATTTGTTAATTCCCATTTTTTCCGAAAAATGCAATATCGTTATAAACCAAACTTGCCTTTTTTTAAACTCACACTGAATATTGGATATGATTCAAGAAATTTTATATCTGATGGTTCTATTTCAAGTTTTAGACCATGCATAACTCCTTACAAAGAATAAATATTTTAATGAAACTAAGAATAAGATGGCTACTTTTAAATTGGTCTGCGGTATATTTTGGCTAATCTATTGAAAACACTAATGGGAATACAAAAATCGTTGAATTTTCTTTACTAGTTATTTGGGGACCTAAAAAACAGACGTGGCTAAACTCTAGTCTCGTAAATACAATTTTTGCGTTAAGCAATGTGAAAATATTCCATCTGTGATAAAATAATTGTCACTTAAAACAAAAATACAAGAGCAGGTCTTTTAATAAGTAGAATAACGTAAATTTCTAACCCCAAAAAGTAGGCAACCAAACTTGTTCCTTTGTTTGGAACTTGGCCTTTCTATTTACTTTCTTATGACATCATCCAAAAAAAATATCTAAGACATATTTCTGTTTGTTGTTTTTCTCCGAAATAGAAAAAATTAAGGCACCTGTCAAATGTCAAAAAAAACATTCCCAGAACTGTTGGCGGGTAAAAACCAAACCAAGAATTAATTCAACAATAAGGAAATGTCGCGGAAAAATGAAAGCATTAGATGTTACTGCGCAAAAATAGTGAACAATTGTTTTTCAACAACCATTAACAATTGATTACAGCAAAACGGAAGGCTTTCCAAACTTTCCGCCACAACATTTCACCTTGACAATAAAACCAACACTGCGTTGACTTGCTAATTTAGTGTTATTTATAACCAACCTAATTTTTTATGGGTTTAAAAATTTATCCAACAAACCAATAAAGGAAAAACAAAAGTAGATACATGTAATATATTTTTCAAAAAGCTGTACATATATATATCCAGAAAAATTGGTACGGTTTTTGGTATATTTTTTAGCTACTTTTGGATATATTACTATCAGTATGAAAGTTATTAAGTTTTGTTTTTTTTTACTTTGCGTTGATATAACTAAAACCCTTGCACTGACATTATTAATGATTTTCATGTGCCAAAATTAACATATTTTTAAAGAATGAGCTATTAATAAGTAAATTTTTATTTTGCCATTACTGGTGCCATGATTGCGATTCAAGATTTATCATTATATTACATTATGATTTTCTATTCGATGACAATTGTAGTATTGTGAAGTCCTAGTTTCAAATTCATCAATTAAATATAGTAATAAGGTAATAAGGAATTTCTGGAAGGAAGGAAGGACGGAATACTGGCAGAGGAATTATGTAATAAAAAATAATACCACTTACTGGGTTGTATTGTAAAGCTGTGATGTAGGCTTGAACAGCTTGCTCCATATCACCAGCCGCTACCAGGGCAGCGGCCAAATTGATGTACCCATCAATAAAATCTGGCTTTAACCTAACAGCATGTCTATAATTGTCCAACGCTTCCTGCAACTGGTTGCGTTCTTTGAACACATTACCAAGATTGCTGCAAAGAACCAGCATCCTCTAAATATAATTAACAAACTAAAAAAATTTTTGCTTTACCTGTAAGCTTCAGCCAACAAGGGATTTTGTTTAATGGCCAATGTGCTGAAATGTGCTGACTTCTCCAACCTTCGACACTGGAAATGAATACTGGATAGCAGCAACAGCACCCCGGTATTTGTCTGATCTTGTCTCCATAGTTGCATGCAATGTCTCTCGGCGTTCTCATAATCTCCTGCTTGATATTCGCGATGTGCCAGCTCCAACAAGCCTAAGTTTAGAATAGCAATTTGTAGGGAATACCAAATAGATGTTAAAGCTTTCACTCTACTGTCTTAGCAAGTAAAAATTGAAATGTCTTGCATTTGACATAGCGGTGAACACATAGTAGATAACCTTAGTGTTGCCTGGGTCAAAGGAAAAGTATGGTGGCTAACAATATTATGGGATCGCCATGTCAAGGAGCAAAATGGTGTATCGAAATATTACCGGATATCCAAGACCATTCCGATACAACTAAGGGGCGAAAAAATGCAACAACAGCCAAACGATTTGTCTAAAAATAAGCCATTTTACCGACAACTTACCGACCGAATTCATGGGAATCGCGTCGTTCATTTTCAGGATGACTTGTGTGCCGAGAGGTAGGGTTCCGTTGATTTGATTTTGACTATTTACAGAGACCGATTGGCCCTGCATATTAAAATAAACCGTCAATGGTTGAAAACGCAAAATTTACAACAAAGGATGAACACAATTCACCTCTACGTTACCGACACGGATCGATGTAGAAGAGTGGAAGTGATAATAAATGGCGAAACAGAAGGGGGGATTAGAAAGAGACGGACTGTCGGAAACTGCATCTGTCAAAATAACCCGTTTTCATTGGTCAAACTGTGGGAATTTTCCGCTGGATTGATTTGGAAATTTTTCGTTTTGCGATTTTATAGCAAGCCATATAATCTGCGATAGCTTAAAAAATTTATTTATATGGAAATTTTTACAAACTAGAAAAAGACTAACACGCAATTTTTCATATTTCAAATCATAAAAATAGCAATCCCACGAAGGCATCGATTATCACGTTAAAAAATTTGTTATCTGTAGAAATATTAGCCACCACATTAATATTATCTTTGTTTTTAAGTCGGACATTTGTATATGTTTATAAATTTAAAATTTGAATTAATCGTGTTTATTGGGTACGAAGTTATAAATAAAGCGATATGACCGCAAATTGGTTTACATCGCCTGTTCTTTGACTTTGTTGTGGTAAATTCCAAAGTTCGCGGCTATTCGCTTTCAATTGAACACTTTTTATTCAACAATGTTTAGATCGGTGCAGCTTTTAGTGAACTTAAATTTCATCTTGGCTAATAAACAACGTTTTTATTGTGTTTCAGGTAACAAAATCTATAAATTTATTAAATTTAGTCATGACTTTGATTCTGTAATATATATGTATATGTATTAATAGGTTATTTGGTGAGTATAAATAAATACGTAAGAATTTAGAACTCATCGTTTGATTTAAAATAAATTATGACCAGTATGAAACTAAAGTACAATTCAAACGCAGCAGCCGCTGTGATAAAAGTTAATAAACTAATACTCAGACTTTTTTGGAGTTAACATATCTGCTTCATACGTATTTATAAAAAAAATGAGCTGCCGCTGCCACTAAAAAATTAACAGCGCCGTAATCTTTAATAATAAGCTCACTTTTGAAAATATATTTCTTCACAAAAGTGCTAATAGATAAACCGAATGATTTTTTTAGAAAAAATTTTAAAATCGTTAACAAAATTGATTAAAACACACCTCAAAATATGAACAAAGTTTGCACCTGAACAAAATATTTTTTTTTGTTAGAAGTGAGACTAGGCTAGCGTATAATTGGTTGTATACTTCGAGTACAATTTTTTCACTGGATTGTGAAGTCCAATCGTTTTCTGATATCGTTTTACAAAAGAATAACTTATTTTGGAGAAAATTATATTTTCTCATTGGGCAAAAAATTGTGATTGGCGTTCTTTGTCCTACTTGTCCCGTAGGAACATGTGCTGGCAGCATGTTCGTTAACAGGCCAATTTCTTTTCTTTGCAGTGCACGCGATTAGCTTGATCGAATGGTTCTATAACATTTCCTTTTCTTTTTGAACTTCGATCTCGTGGTTGCTGACGTCGGCGGGGTTCTATTTTTACAGTGCAGTTCTGTTTTTAATCGATCCTTTCATTTGCGTGGGGTTTGGTGTATGATTTGTACCCTTTTGGCATTTTTTTCTTTATTTTCGAGAGCGATGGCTGAAGCACGCGAAAGGACATTCATTATGGTCAAACCTGACGGAGTGCAAAGGGGCCTGGTTGGCAAAATCATCAAGAAATTCGAACAGAAAGGATTCAAGCTGGTCGCTCTCAAATTCGTTTGGGTATGTCAAGAATTACGAAAATTTTATATTCAAAAAAACATGGCTGCATAACCTATAAATATCATATCCTAGCCGGCTGCGACATGGCATCTTGATTGGGTGAAAATATTTATTTTTTTTAACGTTTCGTAGCCTTCTGAAGAGCTGCTGAAGCAACACTATGCAGATTTAGCTGGAAGGCCTTTTTTCCCTGGTTTAGTGAAATACATGAGCTCCGGACCAGTTGTGCCTATGGTTTGGGAAGGTTTGGATGTTGTAAAGACTGGCAGGGTTTTGCTAGGTGCTACCAACCCAGCCGACAGCGCGCCCGGCACTATTCGTGGCGATCTTTGTGTTCAAGTATGTTTTAGAGGATGTAGTAATTAGTTTATTGAATTTTCACATGATGCTTAAGACATTTGAAACCTGAAGTTTCTTGTTGACGATTTTTCACTGATAAAGGTCTAAGACATTTTATGGCAACAGTGTGTATAAGGAGAGTGTAAACAATAAGGTTTTATCATATTGCAGGTTGGGCGTAACATCATCCATGGTTCTGACGCAGTGGAGTCAGCTAAAAAAGAGATCGCTCTGTGGTTCAATGAAAAGGAACTGGTAAACTGGAGACCAGCAACAGAACCGTGGGTGTACGAAGATTAATGTGCTCTTTATAGCAAAAGCCTTCAACTTTGTCATTTTTGTAAAGTGTAGGTCAAAAACAACTATTAGGCTAGGTTGCAAAATATTTTGTAAATTGGTTTAATTTTGTTCACCCTTTTGTGACCCTGGTAATATCAGCTGCATTATTTTTACACTGCAAGATTATTAAATTTCCTTTTTTTTGGTTTCTGTTTTTTTTTGTTTGTAATTATTATTTTTGAAAACACCAAATGACTACATGTAGTTCGATTAGAAATTAAATGGACGGCTTTGCAGAACAATACAATACAATATATGGAAAAACAGCAAAAAGAATAAATTTATGCAACCCGCAATTACATAAACTGGTAAAAGATAATTTGAATTTCGTTTTGTAGAATTAAGGTAGCTGAACAATTTACATAGACATAATTGTTATAAATATAAGGAATAATTCCCAAAAATATCAGTTTATGCAACTCCTAATTACTTCTGAGTAACATTGAAAAATCTATGGAATTGTTTTTTAGTAAACCAAAATTAATAACGTGACGGATAGTGAATGTGTGGTTGCATAACATGCGAGAGGTAATTTAAGCTTCCTTTCGTAGAATTCAGGGAGCGGAACAATTTACTCTCTTGGACTGATGTACACAAACACAAGTGTTATAAATATGTGGAAAAATTTGAAAAAATATTTTAATGCAAACCACAATTGCATCTGAGTAATGTTGAAAAATCCGTGGAATTGTTTTTTAATAAAGCCAAATTTATAATCGAAGCGATAGTGAATGTGTGGTTGCCTGACACACAAGAGGTAATTTGCAACTCATAATTGCATCTCAATAACGTAAAAAAATCAGTAGAATTGTTTTTTAATAAAGCCAAATTAATAACCAGATGAATCGTAAATGTTTGGTTGCATAACACGCGAGAGGTAATTTGAACTTCCTTTCTTAGAATTACGTAGCGGAACAATTTCTTGGTCTAATGCACACATACACAAGTATAAAAGTCATAATAAACAGTATTAAACATTGGCATGCCATTCTGGCTTTTTTTTTGGAATAAATAATATGTATATTAATTTGTTGGCTATTATAATAGGTTTGCAAATTCCAACTTTATACCATTTGGTACCTATGCGTAGTTATAAGTTTAATATTCAACATTTAAAAATGCTTGCCAAAGGTTCCAGCTGAGCGCGATTATCAGAGGCGCGTCAGCAATTTCGGCTCTGTGTAAACCAGTCTTTAGCCGGAAGAACTCGTTCTAAGGATCCAAACAGTAGCTCAACAAAACAAAAACCAACGGCACCAAGTAAAAGTGCATCAACATTAAAGTGTACGGCGACAGCCGGCAAAAGATTTTTTAATAGACATTTTATTTTGCCTTCTAATTATTTTTTTTAAATAAGGAAATAAAAGTAAATTTTACGAAAATAATGACGTCGGAGTGTCCTCCGGTGTTTAACATGTGATTTGTCATATGTACCAATTCCGCTTACCTTTGCGAATTGGAAAGTTGTGCTCAAATCAGCGAAATCGGACAGGTAAGCCAGTATTTATAATTTCTTTGGCGATTTTAAATTCCCCCACCAGTGAAAAATTTTGTTTACTCGAAATCAACAGGTGTTCCAATGTTTTTTGGTGTTTTATATGGGTAATGACAATGTTATTATGTCGGTTTAGGTTATATATCTTGTTTACGTTTGCCGTTTCGTAATTTTATAACTATTCTTTGGTATACATGCATCAGTTGACATAATAATGTTTTTATTTCGGATTGATTTCTTTTCTGTTTACAAAATCAATAGATCTGAATTGAGAACACTACAGTTGCCGATTTATATTAAAGCACCAGTTAAGATACAGTTAGGAAACAATTTGTTTAAATATTTAGATTAATTGCCCAACCAGGCCCGCAGGGTTGAAAACTTTCCCTTGTTTTTATTTTCCATAGATATGGATTTTTATTAACATTTTGATTTAAAAAAGTTATGTATCTCGTTATAACAGGTTTAGTGCACGCCAAGAATATTGATAAACAAAACACTTACTATAATGGACTATCACCGACTAAGCCCTAATGTTTGCTCACAATGTAGATCGTATTTTATTCTACCAGATAAGGCATAGACTATGACGAACTTTTCCGGAATATCAGGCCATAGAATATATTGCAAATAGGAACCTATCGATACAGATTGTAATGGTTGTTCTTACGAGGTCACGGACTGTTCTGATATGACGTAATTTTTTTAATATTTTGTAGTTCTCGAAGAATTTTGTAGTGTTTCACCCACAAGAACAAATTAGTCCTGAAATTTTGTGGACATTTTCCTATTAATAAGAACCATATTTTAGTTTTTCGGTTTTCATTAAGTTAATAAATATTCGAATTCGGTAAAACAATACAAGCTGGAATTTTATTACCAGTTGAAACTAATCTACATGAGGTTGGGGGACCTGCGGGGAACCTGCGTAGGTATCTCAAACTGGCATGATTGAAGTTGCATAAATAATAATAATAATCCCCGGACTAAAATCTAGATCGCGATAAGGACAATAAGTGGCTTAAAAGCGTTTCAAAATCATAACTAAAACAGACGCGTCTATTTTCGGATATTTTTCGGTTCGTTGGGCGCTCCGGCACATTTTGAATTTGTGAAAGCCGTTGGCTAAACACGCGTTGTTATTTTTTGTCCCAAACGCGGTTTGTTAGTGTCAATAGGTTGTGATTTAGGTCATGTTTTCGTAAAAATTCGCGACGTTGCAAAGGAAACATCCATCTAGTTTACAACGTACATACAAGTAGGTACAATACACGTTGTCAGGGGTACTTACGATATATCTCTTATCTTTAGAATTAATATCTGTTGTACGAGAATTTTAAGTCGATTGCAGCGATTTAGAAATTTATTGAAACGTTCGACAAAATTTAGGAAACAAGAAGTCAGATCAAAAATTATACTTAAATTTACCTGTATATATAAATCCGAATGTTTTTATTTGTTCATTTCTTGCTTTGATCAACTTTGACTTTTCATATGGGTGTTTGCAAAGGGGCTCATTAAACCGGGGTATTAGGCTCTTCATTATTTTTAATACACCAATATGCGCCCTGTATGTTTGAGAAAACAACAACAAAAGTTTAACAGCACTAAAAAGATCGAGAGAATTTTTAAATTGTCTATCCCTCATCTATCAGACTTAACTTTTATAGGGACCGGCTTATCAAATATTGTTACAAGTGTCGCGTGTTTTACAAATCTTGTTATAAACATATAAATAAAAATAAAAAGATAATCCTCGTTTTGTTTTTAACTTAACTTAATCGAATGGAAACATTGGAATTGTAGTCAATATTTTTTTTTATTATTTATCTAAATTGGAAATTAAATTTGAAAATGTCATTAACTTGTTTTCTGCTTGTTTAACATTTATAGATATCAATAAAACTAAAGCTTCACTCGGTTATAAATTTTTTTGAGAATTCTAACCTCAAACTGATATTAGGCAAAATTTGCCATTCACTTTCTGAGTTTTATGTATTAACAATACGTAATAATAAAATATAAACGCCTATCTTGAAAGGAGAAAAAAAAACTCATGAATTATTTATTGGGTATACATAATCTGGATTTATAAGAGGGAGTTGTAACCATTTTCATTGAATTTATTACTTTTCGGGGACATGTATTTTTGAATAAATTAAACAGCTCATCTCCTTTATTTGACACATCAAAGGTCTTTTGTACTAATTTAAGTACTCATCCATTTTTCTTTACGACCTATCTTAATTTATATATATTTATATTTAATATTAATAGAAAAAAATGAAATTTATCTTTAGTTCTATTACAAGTTATTATGGTACTTTTCTTTCTCTTTTTCTTCAACTTGATCTGTTGCAGATTTATTTAGTTCCAGAATTTTAGTTATCTAGAATATCCAAAAATTTTTCAACTAGTCAGCAGATGTCTAGTACTTTTTAACAATACGCAACGTTATTACTGAAACGGACCACCACCATCATTTTTAGAAAACATTTTTACTATTTTTTTAATGCTATTTGCTAATTTCAGATGTATATATATTTTTTTTGCAGACCCCAATTCCGTATGTGTATTTCGATGTAACCCATCCCGCGTTACCCTTAATGTGACCGTTTAGTGCCAGAACTATGCCCGACACGAACGGTACCCAGAACGGCGCCCTCGAAAGTGGTACCGAGCTAAAGTCCAATAATCGTGTCCCGGACGCCACTGAATCGGACCCGTGCCTGGATAATCCGGTAACGAAAACCAGGAAATCGGAGACTTTCGAACGATACGTGAGTCAGATACAAGACAGGACCGGACTATCGCGACGGGGTGTCTTCGTGGCCGGGGGTGTAGTGCTATTGAGCATACTTTTGGTGATCGTGGTGATCGCGTTGGCTGCCGCCTGGCCCAGGGTACCCCACAGCTTTCAGTATCCAATATGCAGGGAGCCGGCATGTTTGAGGGCCTCGGTTCAGGTAATTTTTTCACCCTATTCGTTTTTTATTACAATTTACAAAGCTGTTAGACATGAAAGGGAATATAGAGAACTTGTAATATACAGGGTGGTGCACTAGTATGTCCTTGTTTATCATTGTTTTAAAAAATGTTTTCTTAGATGTTACATAGAATCAAAAGATAAACATTAACGTAAAAGCTTGGCAATTAAAAGATATTAACATGCTACATATTTTAGAATTTTTGCAAACCAACCAAAACTATTATCTCTTATCATCCAAGAAAACGTGTTAACTTTTGAGATACAGAGTCGTAAAGTTTTCAAAAATACACACAGCCTACTACATTTATAAGAAATAATTATAAAGATTTCAAAAATGCACCTCAGAGTTTGCGTACTTTCTATGCATACTTCGATTTTTGGAAGTATTTTAATAAAACAGGTAGGCAATTACTTCAGTAAGAAATAATAATGGCAACTCTCTGCGTGTTGCCATATTATCGATATTATGACCATGCAGAGAAGAGATTTTTATTTTTTTAATCGAAATTTCATACGACCACCACTGGTGTATTTAAAAAAAATTGTGGCATTCTATATATACATACATAGTGGTAAAGTTTTCAAAAATAAAATATATTTTTTTAATATCAGTTATATCCCACCACACATGCACTACATGTGCGATGTATCAAGAGGCATTATTTAGTGTATGGTCTGTTCATAGATATAAGAAAGTGACCAATTGCGTTTGAATGGGATTATCCAAGGGTGGTCATTAACATACAATGCAACAAGATTATTACTTAAAGTTTCAGAATTTAAATTCAGATAAAATTGATGGTCCGCAATAGAAAATAATTTTATACCTACCTGTGTTTAATATTCTTTGCTTTGGTATACAACTTAGTTTAATTTTATTAGTAACCATTCTTATTTCGTGTGTAATACAGCGTGTGTTGAATCCTGTGTGAATTATGCAAAATATGCGCGAGTTTAGTGTATCTCAGGAGACACTCCCGCCCAAATGTAGAAAACACTATTCTATTGAGACTAAGGAAGCTATAAACAGTGTTTATTTGACTCTCATTGAACGTGGTGCCAGCAAGCAAGCATCTTTAGAAGAAACGACCTCATTGACGAAAATTTCAACATAATCTGTATAGAAAATTGTGAATAATCCCATTTCAGCGAGGAAAAAAAGAAACGATGCTGACATTTTCTCAAGTGTAGATGAAAGTGATCTAGATATAATACGGCGTAAAATTTACCAGTTATACGAGGAACAAAGCGTGCCTATAATAGATATCTTAATTAGGAGGTTTGAAAAAGATGAAACCCGTGTTAAATGTGGCAGAACTAACTTATGGAAGTGTATTCAACACATGAGTTTTAGATTTAAAAAAATTGACAAAAGGCAAGTTTTAATGGAATCTTTTAGAATTCGCAAATGGCGACTTTAATATCTAGAAAACATTAGGATTTACAGAGAACAACAAAGGCCAATTATTTACTTGGATGAAACCTGGTTCGACACTTATGATACCCCGGAAAAGGGTTGGGTTGACTCAAATGATAAGTGTAAAACAAACGCGCCATCAAAAAGATGTAAAAGAATAAGTATTTGGCATGCTGGCTCTAAATATGGTTGGATTCCAAATGGACTTTCTCTGTCTGCGAAAAATATTAAAGATTCTTCTCTGGATTACCATGAAGACACCACCGCTGATTTATTTGAAAGTTGGTTTAAAAACAAACTAATTCCAAGCATTCCTCCTAATATCGTCATTGTAATGGACAATGCAAGTTATCACAGTAGACAGTTGACTAAAACCCCTTCCTCATGTGACACAAAAGCAACAATCCAAAACTACATGTATAATAACGACATTTATTTTCACAAAGATTATACCAAAAAGCAATTAATTGAGGTTGTACAAAGTTTGAACCTACAAAAGGAATACCTTACCACTGTATATTTAATCCCATTGAACATGTTTGGCACCAACTGAAATCTGGCATTCGTCGTAACAATGTTTTTCCCCGTGTTAACTCCAATGTCCTCAAGTTTATAGAAACCGAAGTTTTTAACATCCCTCCACAAAGTTGGGCAAATTCTGTTAAACATATAGAAAAAGTAGAACAATCGTATATCCATATTGCAAATAATATAGAACAAATAATAATTAGAACAGGCGATGATAGCGATAATGATACTGATCTATTATGCGAACAATTTTAAGTAATTTAAGTAGGTAATTCAAATAATTTGTAATTTTATTTTATATTTAAACATAAATACATATATAAATAAATAAATATTGTTTAGTATCTTTCCTAACAAAACCCCAAATAATTAAATTCTAAGCAAAGTACGGACCTGTTCGGCCATATTTCATTCTTACAGCTTGCCCGTGTCTTTCCTTAATTCGTATCGGTTAGTCACATTCTTATATCTATGAACAGACTTTACCACAATTTTTTTTAAATACACCAAGGGCGGGTGTGCACCTGTCTATTTTGGCACATATTGATAGTACGCCACTGATTTCTCTTAAAATAAAAATTATTCTTACAGTGTCCAATCATTTCTAAAGAAGTTTAATTTCGTGATTTTTTTTATTTCGGTTTTCGGTTAAAAAATAAAAACCTCTTCTCTGCATGGTCATAAAAATATCTTTAAGTGACACCATGCAGAGAAATTAGTTTTTCTTTTTAAATGAAATCCTTGCGACGGACTAAAAAAATTGAAGAGATCAAATCTGCTCATAAATGAAGGCATTTTTTTAAAAATAAATCAGTGGCGTGCCACTGACTGTCTATGAACAAATAATATTTTGGTTGATTAGGTTGCCACTGCACTGGTTAAGTTGTGAAAAATAAAATATCTACCAAAAAGAAAGTATCTAGCTTTTGATTACCAACTACTGTCCTTCACAATATATAGAATTATTAAAAAAAAAACACTACCTACTTAATAATTTTTAACAAAATTGTCTGTTAACAAATTCATAACAACCTTTTTGAAAAAAAGTAGCTACGATGATAAGAAATAATAGTATAAGTGTAGTAGTTAAGTTAAATTAAATTAAATATTGCCTTAATTTCTATTTACATACAAGCATCGCACGAATTCTGTGTCGCATCTATAAATCAATATGCCCAATGTCGGGCGGTACTACCAAGTACTTGGAAAACAAATTGTCAAAAAAAAACTTCACTATGGAAAAGTAGCAAAGCATCTATATTTCCCTTACCTTGGAAAAAATTAAATAAACAGGATGCTTGATGAAAACGTGGCAATATAGATCGAACATCGAGAAATATTAAAATGACACCGTTTTTGAATTTTAATGGGAGTGTTGCCAACCTAATGGAGAAAATTAAAAAAACTTTTTTTTTATAATCTCCTATACCTGTTAATCCGCTGTATTTGTAATAATAAAAACGGACCTTAATATGACCAAAGTCATTAATAAAATTTTAGTGAAGTGAAATTTAATGAATAACAATCAATACTTCAGAAAAAAATCAATCGGACAAACCAAAACCATAACAAAAATAGTAGTGGGACAATAGCTGAACACGGTAATGTGGTTATATAAGGGTGGTTCATTCAAAAATAAGAGAAAAATTAGTGTAAATTTCGTCAAATTGGCAAGAGTTTAGAGAACCCCTTCTAGGACATCATTACTTTGGCACTAAACTCCTAGGAATGCATTTGACTATACAGGGTGTTTTCTAATCGAATGTCAATAACTAAGAGCTCGATTTTTTGAACCATTTTAAAAAGAAAATGTCATATGAATATACTTAAACGTCTTTAATTTTGAGATACAGGGTGCTAAAGTTTTCAACAATAAAATATACTGTTTTAATACCTTTAATATTTTAATGAAATTTGGCACATATGTATGTTATCAAGAGGCATTATTTAGTGTACCAATTTTTTTTTTAAATACGCCAGTGGGGGGCGTACGGAATTTCACATTTTTATTTTGTCTCTTAAAATAAAAATTATTTTTACAATCTCCATTCATTTCCAAAAAAAAATTATTTCTTGATTTTTTTCAATCCGATATACGGTTTTCGCTTAAAAAAAAGCTCTTCTCAGCATGGTCATAATATCGTTAAAATGACAGCATGCAGAGAATAATTATCTTTTTTTTTTCTTACTTAAGTAATTGTCTATATGTTTTATTAAATCACTTCAAAAAATCGAAATACGAATATGCTGTATGTAAACTCTGAGGTGTTTTTTTGAAATATTTATAATCATAATATAATATAATATTATATTTATAACGTCGCATCGTTATGACCAATCCGGCACCTAGGTATGTACCTGTATGTGCCTAATTGTTCAGATTACTCTCGTGATATTAGTTTTAATAACAATAAGGAATAATCAGGCCGCAATAAAAGGTTTGAAAACATTGAAACCCTATCGAAAAAAAGAGAAGAAAACAATACATTATAATAAAAATATAACAAAAAACAAAGAAAAGTAAGGTACTCCAAATACTAATATCGAGAACTATAAGATAACTTGAAAAGTGTAATTAGTTCACTGACAAGAGTTTAACTTAGCCATAATTCAGAAGACAGACGCCCACCAATGAAAACATTGAAACCCTATCGAAAAAAAAAAAGAAGAAAACAATACATTATATTAAAAATATAACAAAAAACAAAGAAAAGTAAGGTACTCCAAACACTAATATCGAGAACTATAAGATAACTTGAAAAGTGTAATTAGTTCACTGACAAGAGTTTAACTTAGCCATAATTCAGAAGACAGACACCCACACATTAGTTTATTCAATCCGAAATAACTATTAAACAATTTTGTACGTCATTTTTTTTCTTTAATGTTACATAAATTATCCAATTTGGGGCCGATATATGATACAAAATGTTTTCCCTAACTGTTTGCGCAATATGTAGTATTAAACAAATTATTTAAATTTCTTCTAGTGTTGTAATTATGACAAATAAAATTGTTAGTTTTTCATTTGTATGGAGTAAATTACATGCAGTTATTATATACAAACTTCTAAATTCAAATATACAAAAGATTCGTTGGATGTAGCCTTGGATGTTACATTTAAATGGTCTAGATGACAGTGTCGTCCTCATCATACCAGTATACCATAATCTAATAGGGACTCCACACTTAATTTATTAGAAATTACAGATTTACCTGTGGTGTAAAGTTCTTATACCAGTTCTTACCAGTAGTCCATTTTGAAAAAAAAACTTACTAGTATGGATTAGTACGATGCTTGTTAACAAAATGTCCCAACATTTTTGATATTCAATTGCATACAGTTCAACAGTTTCTTAATAGGTGAGATCTCCAAGCTTTTGAGTATGTTCGCGATTTCGTTAAAAATTTACACAAGCAGCAATTGCGTTTTCGTTTCCAACTTTCTGTTGCGTTTTTCGAACCTTATTTGAGACTGCATATGCTATAATAAACAACATTCAGACGATTTTGTTTTAGCCAGTTTTACTTTTAGGATGGCGGCGTAGGAAAATAGTTTTCAATTTTCCGCGCACATATGCCGCATAATATCACATTCGTGTTGGAAAGCAAAACAAACATACAATATACATATATAACCGGGTGGGTTTGAAAATGAACTGGCTCTTCGCCTGTCTAATAGTAGAAACGCCAGAATTAAGTAGTCAAACGAGATTTGTAAATGCGACGCAGAATTTGACTACTTTAAACTTAAACCTACTTGGTATACCGACACGATCTTCCAGGCGACAGTGCATGCTTTCGAGATCTGTGCTAGAATATGCTGATGTGCACATGTTCAGACAGCTAGGCAGTATCAAAGGCACCAAGTGGTCCTCTAAGATTGAAGGCAGCTGCCAAGCGTTGTGACCTATGTTAGGGTGCCTTAGCAATATTAGGTGTCTGGGAACGAAACCTACTCTGTTTTAAGAAACGTAAGGTTGTTGGGTATAAAAAAGAAAAAAACACGAAAGGGATATTACATTATACACTGGAAATTGCTTCTTCAACAGTGAGATTTGTAGTACTTGTGTTTTATATAAATGAAGCACTCGAGTTTAGTTATTTTTGGTCCGAGCTTAAATAAATAATATTCCGTTGAGATTTTAGAGATTTAAAAATTCTACCAGACAACGCAGTCATTCGTTATATTTGCCTAGCCTTTATTATTACCGTAATTTATAGAAAAATTGCATACAAATTTGCGTACCTGCCATTATTTAAACTAATTTTAGGGAAATGCGTGTATGGCAGGTAAATATATATTTGACGTTGCGTGTTTTTTTTTTTTATCTGTGGTTTCATTTTTGTGTCGTGATGTCGTTTTTGGCGTTTTGTTGAAATTCAAGCAACGTCAAACACCAAATGCAAAAAAAATAAGCTTGAAAAATTTCTTCATATTTTTTCGGGTTTGGTATTGGGGCCCAGTACATACGAACGTTTTAGGTATAATTGCACTATAAAGCCAGTGCATTTCGGGTTAACAGTAGAATGTATGTATGTGTTTTATGTTGGATATTGAATTGACCTTCAATACGATAATACTTTTGGATTTATATTTCGGTATATAGGAAAAGTCTTACTTAAGAAACAGAATTTATTTTCGGGGTATCTAAATGCATCCCAAAACTCCAGTTAGCGACTTAATCACCCATTTTATTAGCATCGTTAAAGCAGTTCGCAGTTCTAAATGTTTTAAGAAACGTTAAAACTGGGAAGTCGATTGGGTCCGCATGTTATTTTGCGGATTGGGTAAATTAGTTAATTTTAAACTTTATTTAAGTTCAAAAATAAGTTGCTATTCTTATTAAGTAACCCTTATTTCTCGTAAATTTTATTTTTTTTAGGGCTTATTAGTTTTATCAAGGGCTTAATTAACTGAATACAATTTCACTGTTTTAATGAAAAAGAAAAAGCTTTTAATATGGTAGGTAGCATATTTATATGGCTTATAATTAACGTTAAATGCTTCTAGCTATAAGCGTTGTTATTTCTCGAGCGTTGCTGATTTCTAAATTTTTAAACATCGCAACAATGCAAGTATAAAATTGATAATTTTATATTTTATATATATTTTATGGAATATTCCAGGGCTTTAAACTTCCAAAATCAATCAGACTGGACACGTAATTTTCTTTTTGGGATAATTGGTGACGCAGAATAATGTTTTTTTTTATTCTTAAACTAGTGTGATTTTAAGGACAATGTGTATCGACATAAGTAAAAAAAAAGTTGTTTTTTCAAAAATATCTAAGTTTGACAGCCTCTATTTCGAAAGCAAACCATTCCAGAGGGCATTAGAAGAAAAACTATTATGCGATTGAAGTAAGCGAATTTTGTATAATCACCGCGGATATTTCCTAAACATTTTTCTTCCATAGTTATTCTTTTTTGCAGCTTTCCGAAAATCTTAATAGGTCAGTGTCGCCGTGCGGCGATTTGTGGGGGGCCGTTTGCGGCGGGTGGCTCGAAAATCACAGCAGACCCGCCGACCGCAGCGTCTGGAACCAAAAGCAACAATTAGTCAAAAAAGGTATTTAATATGTCTTTAATTTTTAAAAAAAAAGCTCGAAACAAATAAAATTGAAAATAATATTAAATTAAATTAAATATAGTACTCCAAATGTCAAACAAAGTTAAAAATTCGGCTTATATCTTTCATAATGTGATGATAAATTTGACATACAGGCGCTACTACGAAGCATAATTGAGTAATGAGGCTGTTCAAGTTTGGCAAATGTAGTATTAATAATTACATGCAGTAGATACAGTTGATTCTGTTAATAGGAAAAAACACAAAGTGGGTTTCCAATCATAAATACTGACATACAGTGGCCGCGTAAATGTATTAAACTTTAAGTTGCAATAAAACAACGATGGATTATTCGATTGACATGAATTTTATTTACCCGAAATCTTGTGGCATTACATTTTAAATATGATTTCTGGCATATGACTATATGAAAGTCCAATCTGGACGTTCAATTTTCGATGACTTTTTCCAATATTTGTGGCCGTATATCGGCAATAACACGGCGAATGTTGTCTTCCAAATGGTCAAGCGTTTGTAGCTTATCCGCATGGACCAATGACTACATAGCCCCACAGAAAGCAGTCTAGCGGTGTTAAATCATAAGATCTTGGAGGCCAATTCACAGGTCCAAAACGTAAAATTAGGCGGTCACCAAACGTGTCTTTCAATAAATCGATTGTTGCACGAGCTGTGTGACATGTTGTGCCGCCTTATCATGGTTATTCAATTCAGGAATGAAAGAGTTAGTAATCATAGCTCTATACCGATCACCATTGACTGTGACGTTCTGGCCATCATCGTTTTTGAAGAAGTACGGACCAATGATTCCACCAGCCCATAAAGCGCACCAAACAGTTAGTTTTTCTGGATGTAACGGTGTTTCGACATACACTTGAAGGTTAGCTTCGCTCCAAGTGCGGCAGTTTTGTTTGTTGACCATTCAACCAGAAGTGCGCTTCATCGTTAAACAAAATTCGCTTATGAAAATCGGGAACAACGGCAATCTCGTTTTGGGCCCATTCGACGAATCTACGCCTTACTTGATGATCGTTTGACTTCAATTCTTGCACGAGTTGGATTTTGTAAGCACGTAAACCAAGATCCTTCCGCAAAATCTTCCATAAAGTGGATGGACACAGATCCAATTCCTGTGCTCGATGGCGGATGGACTCATTCGGGTCTTCCTCAATGCTACGCTCTACAGCAGCAATAGCTTCTTCTGTACTCACCGTACGGCGTCTCTGGGGATGCGAGTTATCAATAAGAGTGAAAGTGGTGCCAAAACGTTCCATGGTTAATCGAATTAACTGCTCTGATGGACGATTTTGTCGACGTTAAAATGGACGTTGTGCGCGATACGTATTCCGCACAGAACCATTATTTTAGAAATAAGATTGCACTATTTGCAAGCGTTGTTCAGGGGTGAATCTATTCATGATGAATTGCCAAACCAAACTGAGAATAAATCACTTGACAGCTGTTAAATCGGTCGCCATCTTGAACAGTAATGCCAACTTAAAGTTCTATACATCGAAAAAAAAACACCCATTATATAGCACGGTGAATTTTGGAATGTACGTATATCATTCAAATATCTAATTTTTGACATAAAAACAATATCTCAAAATGTCAAAATATTAACAATATTTTTTTTAATGGTAACAGGGGTCATATGATACCTCTTTTAAAAGGTCTTTTCACGTTCTATTCGCCTACCAATTTTGAAAACATTTGATTCTTTAGTTAATGCAAGACATTTAAATGAATGCTTGTAGATATTTTAATAATTTGCTATTACTTAACCGTGGCTTAAATTTAAAAAATAAATAGTTTGATCATTTTATCAACTATTTTATTGAATGTTCAAACTCAGCATCTTGTGCATTTTGAAATTATAAACCTGCCAATAAACTTGTTCCTAACATTATGCAAAGTTTCTGGGATAATTCCACTGCAAACTGTTAAAAAATGATAAAAACGGAATTCTTCTAACTAAATCTTTATTCCTTAAAACATGTGCACCACCACAGTTCCGTTTTTCTTACGTTCCTCTTAGTTTCTGGTCAAAACAAAAAACACAGACCATAATCAAAAGGCACAGAATACAAAATAGACATTGCTAACTTAACTCTTAAAATATAAAATCATAATTTAATATACCTCCTTGATTTTATATCGTAAAAAAAATGATATTCATTAATTGCCAAACACATTTGTTACTTTTAATTGTTGTTTACTGATATTAGCGATATCTGAGTGCGCAGGTTTTGAAATTTTTCTTTTCCAAGTGATTTTGTAAGTATATCTGCGAGTTGATCATCAGTGTTTACTTTCACGATATCAATTAAACCTTTTTTGTAAAAATCATTAATAAAATGATAACTTACGTCAATGTGTTTTGAATGTTTTGCAAGACTTATTCCTCCTGTGTTGTCTTCATAAATTTTAATTGGAGTTTTAATTTTAAAACCTAATTCCTCCAAAATACCTTTTATTGGCAAAATTTCTTCAACACAATCTGCTAAAGCATAAAATTCTGCGTGAGTTGATGCGCGCGATACAATTTTTTGTTTTTGAGATTTCCACAATATAGGATTTCCAAATACTCGAATCAAAATTCCTGTTGTTGACTTACGGTCAATTAAGTCTGCCGCCCCCAATCTGCGTCAACGTAAGAATCTAATATTTTAGAATTTTTACTGTATGCCAAATTGACAAACCTGGTACAATAAAGGTATTTTAAAACTCTTAGTGCATACTTAAAGTGTGTATAACAGTAACTATTTTGAAAACGACTTAAATAATTAACTGAAAATGAAACATCAGGTCGAGTTGCTCCACTTATATCCTATCAAGTTTCTGTATTTATAATGATTTTCTGGATTTTCTGCTGGTTCTAATTTTAAATTCATTTCCATTGGAGTGTGATAAATTTTTGATTCATGAACATTATATTTCTGCGCTAAAGTTTCTATATAATTTTGCTGGTCTAAAAACATTTTCCTTTCGGGTTGATTGTATGTCTCTTTAATACCTAAGTACTGTGTTATCTTGCCTAAATCTGTCATCTTAAAATGTTTATTTAATTTACTCTTAACCTCGTATATTGCATTTAAATCTTGACTAAAAATTAGTAAGTCATCAACATACATAATTACATATATTGATTTTTGATCAGTTTTTCTCGTATATGAACAATAGTCATAATTTGAGCGAACAAAGTTAAAACTTAACATGAAATTATGAAAGCATCCGTACCAATCTCGTGGACTTTCTCTCAGACCATACAGAGCTTTCTTTAATAAACATACTTTATTTGATTCCACTTTGTAGCCGTTTGGTGGATTAGATTTTTCCATTTTGCACATCTATTTGTTCTACATGCCATCCTTGATTGCATGCTACTGATAATAAAACTTTTAAAGGACACATTTTTTCTACCGTATATATCTTCTTCTTCTTGGTATAATTGTTGAAATCCTTTTGCAACTACTCGTGCTTTATATTGTCCATTTGTTTTAATTCTATATATCCATTTAGTTTCGATAATTTTCTTATTTTCGGGTATATTGTCCATGTTTCACTCTCCTCTAAACTTCTTATTGCGTCTTCATAACTTTCTGGAATTAAAACGTTTGCAAAATTAACATAAACATCGTAATCATCATATCGTTTTGGTAGATTAACTTGTCTCTTTGGCCGACCTGAATCTAATCTTTCTGTGCTTTCTTCATTATCTTTTTTGTTCGGTGAGCTTTCTACCTCCTGAATCTTATCCCTGTCCGTTTCTTTAACTTCTTCATTTTCTTCTGAATTGTCACATTCATAGGAGATACTTTTCCTTAAGATTATATGTTTTGTGTCTTCTTCTTCAGCTGCCTATCCACTACTATTGGATGTTGGCGATCACATTTCCGTATGCTACCCTGTCCATTGCTGTATGTACAAGGTCCCCGATATTTTTCAAGCCAGTCCATTCCCTCAGGTTTCTAAGCCATGACATTTGTTTCCTTCCTACGCCACGCTTGCCCTCTATCTTACCCTCGACGATTAGCTGGAGAAGCCGATATTTTGGGTTCCTCATTATGTGTCCGAAATAGGCCGTTTTTCGTTTTTTTATGTGTAATAGAATTTCTCTGTCTCTGCCCATTTTTCTCAAAATTTCCTCGTTTGTAACCCTTTCGACCCATGATACTCTCAGCATACGGCGGTAAGTCCACATCTCAAACGCTTCTAATCTATTAATTGATGTTGTTTTGAGCGTCCATGTTTCCATACCATATAATAGAACGGACCATATATAGCACTCGACGTATCGTCGTCTTAGGTTCAGGCTTGTGTCTCTGTTGGTAAGTATATGTTTAAATTTTAGAAAATAGCTAAGGGCTATTTCTGTTCTGGCTTTGATTTCTTTGTCGTTGTCCCAATCGTCATACAGCCAACTACCCAAGTATCTATATTTCTTGACTCGTTCCAAAGCCATTCCATCGACGACGAGTTGCGCATTTACATAAGGCACCCTGTCCCTACTGATTATCATATACTTTGTTTTATTACTATTTATGTTTAGTCCATAGTTTTTACTGGCGTCGTTTAGTAGAGTAATCAGTTGTTGTAAGTCTTGGATATTATCCGCAATCAAGACAGAATCATCCGCGTACCTAATGTTATTCACATATACTCCATTTACTTTGATTCCGATGTCCTTATCTTCGAATGCTTCGCCAAAAATGGCTTCTGAGTACACGTTAAACAAAAGTGGGGACATGATGCATCCTTGTCTCACTCCTCTACGTATTTCTATATCTTGTGTTTTCAGTTCGTTTGTTGTTATATGTGCAGTTTGATGCCAATATAGATTTTGAATGCAGCGAACATCTTTACCATCTACATCCATTTTTTGTAATATCTCGATTAGTTTTGTGTGCTGCACTCTATCAAAGGCCTTTTCGTAATCAACAAAACAAAGAAAGACGTCCTACGCGAATACTGCGTCCCGCGTCCCCATTCCACTCCTAAACCCAAATTGTGTGTCTTTAATACTGTCCTCACATTTTCTATATAACCTGTGGTGTAAGACTTTAAGAAATATTTTTAGTGTATGGCTCATCAGACTTATTAATCGATGTTCTTTACAGCTTTTTGCATTTCTTTTTTTAGGTAATGGAACGAAGGTAGACCTTAACCAGTCTGTGGGGTACCTGCCAGTGCTGTATATCTTATTGAAAACAACTTCCAATAAAGACAGGTTATCATCGTCTATTAGCTTAATGATCTCGGCTGGCACTTCATCTTGTCCGACTGCCTTGTTATTTTTTGAAAGTTGTATCGCTTTACGAATTTCCTCTTTTGTTATCGGTGGTCCACTCAACGATTCACCCGCGGGGTTAATTTCGAGGTCCGTTCTCTCACTGTCTTGGAATAGTTTTCTTATGTATTGCTCCCACATTCTTCTGCTTTCATCCTTTTCCAGGATTATCTCGTTTTTGTCGTTGACTAGAACTATTGGTGCCTTGGTTTTATATATTCCAGCTACCTCCTTTAGCTTTTCATGTTCGCTATGAGTATCATGTATCTGTTGGAGTCTCTCTATTTCTTGGCATTCTTGTTCTAGCCACTTTCTTTTAGCTTTTCTGATTTCAGATCTAATTCTAGAATTTAAAAGACTATATTGATCAGGGTTTACATTTTTATGTTTACGTCTCTCGTCCATCAGTCGTAGAATTTCCTCTGTCATCCATTTGTTCTTAGGAACAGACTGATGGTATCCTAGTATGTTCTGAGAAACAGAGTTCATGGTTTTCTTCAAGCTATCCCATATATTGTCGACTTGATATTCTCCAATCGTCTCTTGCAGTCTCGCCAGTCCATCATTTAGTTTTTGTTGCAGAGTCGTCCTTACTTCTTCGTTTTTTAGTTTTTCAATAGCTAACTGAGGTTTCCGTTGCTGTCTCTTAACAAGTGAAAGCTTTACTTTATAGGAAGCCAAAAGAAGAACGTGATCGGATGGCACGTCGGCGCCCGGGTATGTACAGACTCGCTTGAGTGATGTGCCAAATCTCCTGTTTATCAGTATAAAATCGATTTGATTTCTAACGATGTTATCCTTATTATCCTGAGGTGATCTCCATGTATAAAGTCTTCTAGGGGGTAACGAAAACCAAGTGTTTGTTATTTTAAAGTTCTCTTCCTGGCAAAATTGTACCAGTCGATCTCCCCTATGGTTTCTATCACCCAATCCATATGGACCGACAATTTGGTCTGCTTGTAAAGAACCGATCTTCGCATTGAAATCGCCTTGTATTATATTGATTTCGTGTGGCTTGGTTAACCCTAGAAGTTCCTTTATCTCGCCATAAAATTTGTCCACTTCGTCATCGCCTCTATCGAGAGTTGGGGCGTACACTTGGATTATGTTGATATTAAGCGGCTTTGTTCGAATTTTTAATAACATTGTTCTGTCTGAGTAGGGAACAAAGTCAGTAACACTTCCAGCTATTTCTTTGGTGACTATGACCCCTACACCTCTTCTGTGGTCCCTGTCATTGTTACCTGAGTAGTAAAATCTTTTGTTTTCCGTGTTACATTCTCCTGCTCCTGGCCACCAGGTTTCGCTTATTCCTAGGATGGATATCTTCAATCTGTCCATTTCATGTATTGTGTTGGCTAGTTTCCCAGCCTCGTACATACTCTGGACATTCCATGTCCCTATGTTTAAAACATCTTTACAAATATTCTTGACTCCGGGGATTCTTAGCACCCTCGTTTTGCCGGAGACTGAGGGCCGATTTTTTGTGGTTTCTTCCATGTGATTTTCTTGGGATAAATACTTCAGTGGTTTCCCGTTGCCTTCTGAAGGTAATTTTTAATCAAGGTTGTCTTCCTTTAGGCTGACTGTCTTACTGGACTTGCGAGATCAGCCTTCCCTTGAAGATTGTTCTTCCGCCTTCCGGACCATTGGAATATTCATATCTCTTCTGCTCCTTCTGCCGTTGACTATCTTCACCGTACCCTGGCAGGGGCCCTTACAGAGTACTATCATCCGGGCCAGATGAACCCTGGTTTTTTAACGAGGTGTTACTCCTCGATTCCTCCTCCTTCCTCATCTCTTGCGTGATGAGACCCCAGGCTTGGGACTGGCATAGCGGAGTTTTGTGTCACATTCAATGAATTGTACGTTTCTACTAATTATCACTTTGCCGTTAACTAGAATTTTGTAGCCCAAGTCGGTGTGTCCTACTAAGATTCCTTTGACTGCTTTTGGATTTAATTTTGATTCTCTGCATTCTTCTGGAATTCTAACAAATGCGGTGCTTCCATACAAGCGTAAATTAGATACATTGTGTTTTTTATTAAAAAAGATTTCATAAGGTGTTTTTTGAACTTTTGTGTTTGCTAACAAACGATTTCCTATATAGGCAGCCGTTCGAATACATTCTGGCCAATAAGATTTATCAAGTTTTGCTTTAGCTAGTAAACATCTAGTACTATTCATAATTGTTCTGTTGTATCTTTCCGCTACGCCATTTAACTCATGAGTATAACGAGGTCCTGGTCGTAGATATATTCCTTCTTTGTTAGTGAACTGGTAAAAATCTTTATTTATATATTCTCTGCCATTATCACAATGAATTTCTTTAATTTTCTTTCCCGTTTGATTTTGAACTAATTTGACATCTTGCACAAAACGATCAAATACTTATTTTTTGTGTTTAATACAATAAACTACCGAATTTTACTGAAATCGTCAATTACAAAATATTTTTCACCTTCATAACCTTCCTGTTTTATTGGACCATGCAAATCTGTATGAATAATCTCTAGTATATCATTTGCTTTACTTCCTTTGTTTTCCAATTTTAGATTCGACATTTTGTTTTCACATTTTACAAATTCATTTTCTAGTCTATTTGGTTAGTTTTGGTTAGTTTTGGTAATTGCTAATTGTAAATTACACATCAATTTTAAATTTTTAAAATTTTTTTCCTTCTTTATCATTTCTTGCACATTTGTATTTGTATGATAAGATTCTGCATTTTTGTAATCATAAATATTAGTAGTTAGTTCATATAACTTATTTCTTTTTGTGGCTATGGCAATTAATGTACCTTTACAATCAAAAATTTTAGCATTATACTTGGAATACGTAATAAAATTATTCACAAAACTCACTTAACAAATTATGTTTCATATTTGGCACAAAATATACATTTTTAATATTTATTTTTATGGTTCTGCCACAAACTGCAAAGCATGCATTAATATTACCTATCTTTTCCGATGTTAAGGAAAAACCGTCACCTACCTTGACATTTACTGGTTTTGTAAGATTTATGAATTCTGAAAAATACTTATCAGTATTTACTATGTGGTCCGAACATCCACTGTCCAACAGCCATGCAATGTGATCTTCATTTGCTGGGGAATCTTCAGTTTTTGTCATCATTACCTCCACATGGAATGTGTAATTGCTGTCGATATCTTCTACTTTTGATGTACTTCCTTGACTTCTTGATTGCTGACTTGTGTTCTTGCTCCTCTTGAGCTGCCTCTCTGATTTCTTCCACGTGAAACAATGAACACTTGTGACGTTTTGTCTCCACTATTACTCTCTCGTTTTCGAAATTCTATATTTGGTTTTGATTTCACATACTCTACCGATTTTTCTTTTTCAGGTAAAGCATATACAATGTCGACTATACGAGAAAAACTTTCTGGCAACGCAAGCAGTAAATAGTTTAGTTTGTCTTCTCCTGTATTTTTCGTTCCTTCGTTACATAGTCTCTCGAATTCATTGAAATATTCCGTTGGATTATCTCTTTCATTCATTTTTAAATCTAACAGCTTAATAGCACTACTCTTTACCAAATATAGTTCGTCTAATTTTTGTATCATCTGTTTTGCCGTAGGCTGTGATATAACTAGTTTCAGTTGTGTATTGTTGAGACGGCTTACTCTATAATTCTTTGCTCTCAATCCCTTTTTGTTCCATTCCAGTTCGGTGATTGTTTCAGGTCTTTCTTGCTTTTTAATTACATCTTCACAATCCTTCATTTGCAGCAGCAACATAAGTCGAAATTTCCATTTGTCATAACCCGATCCATCAAACACATGCAAGATCAGTTCGTCTTTCTTTTCAGTAGCCATGTTACTTCTCTCTTCTTTTACTTTTTGATTTTTCAACAACCATGCTCTGCTACCATGTTAAAAAATGATAAAAACGGAATTCTTCTAACTAAATCTTTATTCCTTAAAACATGTGCACCACCACCACAGTTCCGTTTTTCTTGCGTTCCTCTTAGTTTCTGGTCAAAACAAAAAAACACAGACCACAACCAAAAAGCACAGAATACAAAATAGACATTGCTAACTTAACTCTTAAAATATAAAATCATAATTTAACACAAACATTTCGAACTCTTTCAGATGAATTTGGTTTTGTAACATAAATTTTACTTTGTAGATATCTCCCATGAAAAAAGTCCCGGGGTATTAGGTCTGGCGGCCGAGCTGGCTATTCAATGGGACCTGGTTTTCCAATCCAAAAGTAGTATTTACCAATCTAACGGGCCTTGAATAATGCGGTGGCGCACCGTCCTACTGAAAAAATATGTCTCTTTGAAATTCATTTCGCTTGTTTGCTACAATTGTTTCAATCTGTGGATTAATTTCATTTCGTAAGATTATAATCGATAAATATTGGAGCAACAATTGACTGACTAATCAAATGTTTTCACAATTGGTATGCGAATAGAACGTGATAAAACCTTTTGACATTTTGAGGTATTGTTTTTATGTCAAAAATTGGACCTTTTAATTATATACGTGCATACCAAATTTCACCATGGCTTATGCAAGGGTACAAAAAATAAAATCATCATTTACGCGGCCCTGTATAATAAGTTAGTATACCCAAGTATACTAGAGTATATGTGCCCCTTCCATTCTCCCTTCCTTCCCTTTAAACATTAAATTATTAATATATAATCCTGTACCTATAATAATAATAATAATAATAAACAACGTCTTTTATTAATTACATTTTTTCCAATATGACATTTCATAAATAATCAAAGTGCTTCAATGTGGCGAAGTCTAGCTTAAAAGCTATTCTGCTCAACCACTAGAAGCGAGAGAAAAAGAAATAGACGGAATCGAAAATAAACAAAAAATAAAAGTTGGTATAAAAGTACACACACACACACACACACACACACACACACACACACACACACACACACACACACACACACACACACACACACACACACACACACACACACACACACACACACACACTCACACTCACACTCACACTCACACTCACACTCACACACACACACACACACACACACACACACACACACACACACACACACACACAGACACAGACACAGACACAGACACAGACACAGACACAGACACAGACACAGACACAGACACAGACACACACACACACAAATCATTAGATATACCTCAATTAATATTTTTACCCAGAAAGTTTGTGTTGTTTAAATTCTTTTTTCAACTTCTTTAAAGAAAGTTTGTTTAATTTTCTGGCAGTGAATTATAGACATAGTTTCACCTAAACAAGGAAGTATTGAAAACACACCATCATTTCTTAAATTACAACGTGAATGGCTCTGATGACGTAACTGAAACTTGATTGATTATTAAAGTTTGCCAAGAGTCCTACGCTTTTATATTTTCAACCAGACCAATTCTTTTATTTTTTGTGACACATAATCAGATTTACGAATATTGCAAGTAAGCCTACAACCGCTATTCTGAATGCGAATCCTAGACTCAAGATCTAGATGAGGGCCATAAATAAGATCGTAATAGTTAAAGTGATAACACTAAGCTTTCGCATAGATTATGTTTTAGGGCTGTATTGAGAAAATGTTTGCTTAAATATAAACGTTTCTTAATATGTTCGTGCTAAGCTCCGTGTCTAAGATGTTTCCAAGATTTCTAACAGAATCAACAATATTTAAGGGAATATTATTTATTTTCAATGAAATTTGTTGTTTAGCAACAGTTAACTCTCTATTTGCACCAAACAATATTGCATAAGACTTTACTTGCATTTAAGATTGTGTGCCACTGATAATTTATACAAACTGTTCAATTCATTGTTATTCATTGTTTGAGTATTCTTAGCATTATTGACATCAAAATGAGCGTAGGGATATTCATTATTAGCGTAAGACGGCGCACTTCAGGCAACTGCAGATTTTAAAACACTAGTTGTCTAATTTTAAAGAAATAAAGGTCCCAAAACTGTACCCTGTGGAACCCTAGACACTACACTCACCCTCGACGACCTTTTGCCATTGTAATTTATACTCTGAGACCTGCCACGTAAATATGATTTAGATAAATTTAGAGCTAAATTGTCAAACCCATAGTATTTAAGTTTTAATTTAAAATTTAAATTAATTAAATTTAAATTTAATTTATTTAAATTTAAGAAGTTACTGGAAGGACACCGATAACATGTAGATCAGAAAATTGCTCCTGGTTAATTAATTGTATTTGTAATGTAGGGATCAATAATAGGGCTACAATTTTTTGGAATTTGGCCAGAAATTTGGTCTACGCCGTAAAAATTAGAACGCAAAATACAACCTACTTCTTCGTATTAAGTTGATCCTCTAGACGATTTTGAATTTACTAGAGTAATAAGTGTAAATTTGATTTGCATCATCATCGACAAATATTGAGTACAAAACTCTAGCGGTGACAATAGAAACATCAGAATTCCCCAGTAATGAAACTAAGATGCTAATGATGAGTTACCACCGATATTATCCAATCCTTTCTAGAACTGGAGAGAGTGAGAGACTTAATATCAACGTTGCCGGTTCCTTTGCACACGGGTACCGTAGAATGGAATTTGAAGCGTCTCTACGAGGCCTGTTTAGACGTGGACACTTTGAATCAAGTGGAAGACAGACCCCTGAAAACCATCATTACAGAGCTGGGTAAGTCTTTTTGCGCGTTTTTCGATGTACTCGATTAGTTGAAAGGACGCCGCTGTCAATCGATTTTTCTTGATCACTTGATATGAGATTTTCTGTCTTCTGAAGAATAATTAAATAACTGGTCCCCAAAAACTAATGGTGTTATAACTTATATTATATATATTTAGCGTTTTAAAAGCCTCGTCCGGACTAAGTGACATTTTAATAATCAGTTAAATTTGACAGTATACATTATGAACTATGTGATCCAAAAGATTAAAATTCGTTTTGAATATAAAATTAGTGATTGTTCGACTATATACGACAAGACACATTGCGCGGAGGCTTACAGGAGCTTTTACATTTTAAATTTGTACGCGTACGCCACTGCATTTAAAAAATAAGAGGATCTGAGTTGAATTGCGGAAATGTCAAAATTAGGCTGGAAAATAATACGGTAATCAATATTGTGATTACGCAGTATACGAAAGGCTTCCGATTTACATAAAGATACGCATCTACAATTTGGATTATTAATAGTGCAAGATGAACGGATAACTTCGGGCCTTGATCACACGTGGGTGATTTCTAATGGAACTTGTATGTATGCCTTCTAGAAGAAGAAGAATTAAATAACTGGTTCACAAAAATTAATGACGTTATAACTTTGTTGTTAAAAGGAGTTCCAATACAATAGTGAAAATAAAATTGGAAAGATATTTAATATCATAAGCTTTCTTTGCCTTTTTTTATCATATAATAGTAATACACAAAGATGTTTACAATTGAAATAATTAGTGAAACAGTAGGTAATAAATGTAATAAATTTAACATAAAAAAGAGCCATATTTTTTTACTTATTCATTTAAGTTACAGTTATTTAGGGCTTGAGTCCTAAAAATGATTATTTATTTCATAAAAGGGAAAACATGATTCACGCAATCAAACGCGACTTTTAAGCGACCGGCAGTTGTTGATATTTCGTTGATAAGAGATTTTTATAATCACAAATCTGAAGAGAAAGAAGAAACCATGAAGGCTCTTACTGAAAAAAAACTTGTATTATTTTTAAGTGTTCATTGCAAAACGAAACCTTTTATAAAATCGTATTATAAATATGTATTCAAATATATCGCGGAATATATTGTTATCACATTTTTCCATCCGCGAATCAATACGTGAAAAGAAAAAGATCAATTGAAAAATAATAAAATCTAAGGTGTTTTTCCTATTTTCCATTTTGAGTACCTAAGTATCGGGCCAATAAGAAAAACGGTATTATGTAGTTCATATTTTTTTTGATTAGTTCTCACTGTACATATAAACACAGAATTATCGTACCTGGCAAAAATATAAGTAATTTTTTTACTGTATTTGGAGTTGATATTGATCAGCCTATACAATTGACATGTATTACGACTAATTACACAATATATTGTGATTTAATTCTATTTGGTAATAGAAGATTATGCGAATTTTAGTTTCAGAAACATCGATACGTAATTATTTCTTTTTACTTTTTTCTCTTTACTTTTTAATAGTATTTAGTCCAAGATTAATTCACACAATTTAACCTTATGTTTTTGCGCGGTGGACTCATAATTAAAAACAGAATCGTTTTTACAGTGCGAATCCGTGTTAACATTACTTAAAATTGTTTGATTCGGTCAATAAAAACAAAAGATACTATTTTTATTGGAATATAATAGAAAGGGGTACGATTTAATACTAGTGTGAAATAAAAACTGCGGGAAATTCAAAATAAGTAAATCCCAATAATGTGGGTTTAATATGCTTGACTCTGATTTCTATTCTTAATATTTTTAATATTTAAATACTCATAAAAGAGTCAACGAGGAATTCTGTAAGTATTTCCATGTTTAAGAAACCATTTGAAATATTTTTTCAACTGCGAACACTTTTTGTATATTGCAATTAGTGAATACTCTTTTCAGTTGGGGCCACATAGTACCTATCCTAAATGTAAATGTAATCAAATGAAGTAGATTTTTGTAAAAACCACACCTCTGCGTATAGTGTATTATAGTGAATAAAATTTCTTATTCATGGTATTAGTTGTGAAGCAATCTGGTACGTTCCTGAAGCAATACACGACAACGAAAGAAGGCCGACATGTTTTCTTAATACAGATACCCGTTTCATCCTTAATAAAGATCGTCGAAAATTGATAAGTGGACAACAATAATGTCATTTATAAAGTTAACAGAGGCAGAATGAGCGCTTCTTATGTTCGACAAAGCCTTATATGTCCGTGGACGATTCTGTTGTATTTATTACGCGATGTCAACGTTTTCCAGTTCAATGTCTATTCGACTTTTATTTCTTGCTGATTTGTCAATTGTGTCAGTCGGTGTATATTTCCCACGCGACGCATCGAATGACCCGCATGCCACCATATTGATTTCGATTATGGTGTGGAATAAACGAAGTCATTAGTAATCGGAGTGAAGTCGTTTCGATTGCTCGAAAATCGTCGCCGTTCAGGGTCGAGAACATATATATTTGTTTAATGCGTTCCGTTGGGTAATTTTCTGGACTGGCCCGTCACGCCTTCGATTTAAATAAGATAAAGAGGGTGGTCGCAGCGACATTGAATCTATTTTAAAATTAGACTACTCCAGCTAAGGCGTTATTCGTTTCCTAAAAATATTTCAAGAAAGGGAAATATAATAAAAGTTATATCATCGCAATCAGAGTTTTTTAAAATTTAAATCCAATATGCCTCCCATAAGAAAATTTCAAAATTTATTCTTCATTTTCCAGATTTCAGATGGTGCTAAATTTCTTCAAGTCATGTAGAACGTTTTTTGGATGCAGATTAAAAGTTAAAAAAAATAGAAGCTGATAGCGTAAAAAATAATAGAACTTTCAGCATTTTTCTTTCTAAAATCGGTCTACTTTTAGATCTTTAACAGTGTGAATTTTGACGATTTTTATAAATTACCTTATATTTTTTAATTTTTAGCAGGATTTAAAATGAACAACTTTTTTCTAATTTAATACTGTTATGATCCGGTATATATAAATCATTAACAAGAATTTTAATAAAACCTATAACTGCAGACTGGTTGCGTGTATTGTTGGCTGCCTACGTAAATATTCGTGTACATTATTTCCATTTTAGTTTCATGTGTGCTCTATCTGAAGATACTATTTTGTATTTCTAATTTCATTATAAGCGATGGGACAACGTATCGATTGATTTTTTCATGCGTGTGTAAAAACGCTTCGTGAATATCTGCGAAAGGCTCAGCATTTACGCGGCTCGTTGGTCTAGGGGTATGATTTCCGCTTAGGGTGCGGGAGGTCCCGGGTTCAAATCCCGGACGAGCCCGATATTTTTTTTTCGGAACTCTGATTACTTATAAGTATACAAGTTTTATGCGATTTTAAATAGGCCCAGTTTAATTTACGGTTTTATTTTACGTACTCCGCGCTTGGTTTGAAAGTGTTCGGCGTTCCTCTCGGTATTATGTTCTAAATCCGTTTAATGGAGTTCAATTTTTTATTTATAGACACCAGTTGGACGTTATCAGGCATATGTTTGAAAACCGACCCGAAACCTCAAAGTGATTCGAAAATAGTTACAAAAGGATATTGTTTGATTTATTTTCATAAGTGGAGTCATTGTGCTGGAAAAATTTTAAACGCCACCTCTAAAATTAGAACCTATTTATTGCTTTTCGTATTCGAATTTGACGGATATTGATTTGAATATTGAGTTAAAACTAATTCTAGAAATACCGGGCGTTTCAAAATACTTTCCACGAATTTCAATGATAAATTAAAGTTTATTGTCACAACACACCACACACATAGGCAAATGTGAACGAAATCTCAGGAAAAAATCCATGCCATTAATTGGAATAAAATTAAAAATGGTAAAATGAAAAGATGAGCTTTCTAAGCATTAAAAAAAATTATTACTTTTATTTCACTTGATAGTGGTAACAAAAGATGTTACAAATATCGTGAAAAATAGCTACAATTTGTTACCTATATTACAATAAATTTAAATATAGGATACATTAACCTCCCGCCCGTCCCCTTTTCATATCGAATTTTCAAAAAAGTGCCTGTGAAATTTAACAATTCAATTCGACTTCGAAACTAAGCACATATAAATAAAAAAATCTTTGTTTTGTGATACCTGAGCTTCTTTATTCAACTGCCCATTTGAAATCATATAATATGATATGATTTCAGAGTTGTGAAAAAGAATTTAGAGTTGTAACTTAACGTACTTTCTAGCGGTTTAAAACATTTTTTTTTTTAAAGCTCTTTCTTAACTTCGAAATTTTCGGAATCTTATTATCATGTTTTCATAATCACTTATCATCTTCTTTTTCCTTTTTTTATTTTGCGCTACATTCTCCCTATTTTCTTTAATTTTATTTTGCGACCAATTTAAGTAATTGTTATTTCATAAATACCTCAAAATGAAATAATTATTGATGAATTATCTAAAATTTCTAAGATTTTGTATATTGGAAATATTAATTATTGTTAAAAAGAAAGAAAAATTCCACAGGCTACTGTAATGTTTTTTACAAAACTTCTGGATTCCTCCTGCGTCGGGTTTTGCTTAATCGAAATTGCTGACGTTTCACCAATCATCCTGTTGGCTTCTTCAGAGCTTGACTGAAACTGGTTTCAGTTTCAGTCAAGCTCTGAAGAAGCCAAGAGGAAAATGGGCGAAACGTCAGCAATTTCGACTAAGCAAAACCCGACGCAGAAGTTTTGTAAAAAGCAAGGAAAAAGTAAGTAAAAATGCGGATTTTGGTTATCGTAACCCAATTTTTTTGAAAAAATGTGTCCAGAAATACCGCAGATTACCTCAGGATTTTTCAATATAATTATAATGATATAATACAATATATTATATATAAATTATAATAATATCAATCATTGATATACTTTATAGCTTGGTTGTTCGAAAGTAATAACCTACAGGAGAGCGTAAATAATTTTTTTTTGAAAAAATCTGTAACTGTGTTAAAGTAAATCTGCTTGTATTACTTCAATAATCACTAGGGAGAGGCCCCATTGCCCCAAGCTTTTTGTAAGAAACTATATAACGCCACTTATAAGAAATGTCAACTTTGAACTGACATATATTCAGAAATATTCGGAATAATGGAAATAAATAACTAACGTTATTTTTGAAATATTGTATTTACATTAGAAATTTAAAAATATTCAGTAGTTCGGTTCGCAAAATGTTTAACAACCCTGACCCATTTGGTTAGTTTCTGCTTTTGCGTTGCGGTATTTTCGTCGACCTATTACAAATATTTTAACGAGTCGTTGCTAAAAGCCCGGCCATTTTTTTCCCTCTTGTAAATTGTTTATCAGAATGCGTTAAATATCACATTTATTTTAAATTTGAAATGCATTATGCGACTTGTAAATTAAACTGAGTGGTACTGTTGACTGAAGCTTTTTTGGGTGGATTCGGCGCGAGCAAACAAACATTATTTCTTGTTTTATTGTTCCAATTTGTCTTTCAATATATACAAAAGTTCGACTACACTTTTTCTAAATATTTATCCACAGAAAATTTTCGACTTAGTTTTGGTTGCTATCTGAAAATAAAATACTTACAATATACAAAAAATTCTAAAATGATTCCTGTGTTTAAGAAAGGGGATTCAACAGACATAAAGAATTACAGACCTATAACAATCGCAAGCTGTTTTTCCAAAGTCCTAGAGAAAGCCATGTACAATCGAATCACCCATTTCTTAGAGCAAGAAGATATAATAACAAATGTTCAACATGGTTTCCGCGCTGGTCACTCTACGGAAACGGGGTCAGATGAACTTATCCAGCACATTTATGATAAACTAGATATCGGAGAGACAGTAATCGGAGTTTTTTTCGATTTATCGCGCGCCTTTGACTCCTTAGACTTCAGTATAATGGCAAAGAAGCTGGAATGCTTGGGCATTAGGGGGCCTATCAATGATTGGATCATATCGTATATGAACCATAGGAAAATAAGTGTCAAAGTAGATGGAACGTACTCAGACCTTTATAGCGTCAGCCTGGGCACGCCTCAGGGGGGAACATTGGGTCCATTATTGTTTCTTTTATATGTGAACGACTTGCCGGAATTTCTCAACAGTGACTGTCGCGTCTTTATGTACGCGGACGATACGTCCGTCTTTGTCTCTGGAAGAGATGCAGAAGTGTTGATGGATGACGTATCTCTTGTTGTCTCACAGTTTAATAACTTCTGTAGGCAAAATCATTTGATCGTGAATGTGGAAAAGACAGTCGTGGTTGAGTTTACTGGTCTGTACATTAAACCTTTAGCTGGCTTATCGATCAGTTTTGCTGGTTCGCCATTGGAAATAAATCAGACCACGAAGTTTCTTGGTTCTTATATTGATAGCTCCTTGAGATGGGACCGGGACATTGACAATGTCTGCAATAAACTAAATAAAACCTTTTTCGCAATATTAACAATTAGAGATTCATTTCTTGAGAAGGCACTAATAGCTTTTTACTACGCGTCAGCTTACTCTTCCATTTCACACAATATTGTCAACTGGGGACAAGCGAATGATGCTGAGAGAGTGTTTATACAGCAAAAAAGAATACTTAGGCTGATTTTTAAACTTCCTCCGAGGCAATCATGCAAAGAGACATTTCAACAGCTCAAAATATTAACAATGTCTTGTATATACCTATTTAAAATACTCTTGATCACACGTAAAAATAAATATTCACACAGGAAGCATACTGATATCCACAATTACAATACTCGCAATAGAGAACATCTGCTGAAGCCAAAACTCAACCATATGTTTTATAAAAAATCACTAAGTTACGCGGGACCATATTATTATAATTTGCTGTCTCCAAGCTTAAAAAATTTATCTATAAATCAATTTAAAAAACACATCAAGAGGCTCCTGTCGGCCAATGCTTTCTACAGCCTGAAAGAATTTGAAGCGTACCTGAGAGCATCGTAAATAACGTTAAAAGTTTACCGAGATTTTTACTAATGTATACTCTCTTTTATTTTAAATTACATTAACTTGTTTGTCATGTTTGTTATATAAATTTATACTCGTATTCGTTCTATACATTACTTAAGATTATGATATACATTGTTTTTACAATGAAACTTGTAATTTATTATTTGTATTTATTGACGAAACATCCATTGTATCACCTGGTTGTGTGAATAAATAATCTATCTATCTATCTATCTATCTATCTATCTATCTATCTATCTATCTGTCTATCTATCTATCTATCTATCTATGGGCAGGACAAATATACGGGTATATATAATATGTTAATAGTATTAACTAAACAACTGTTGAATAAAAAATAATTTATTATTTGTATCATTTTTCAATATAATGCATTTCTTTGTTAGGAGACATGAAAAACGAACATTATAGTAGAAATTGTTATTTTCAAGTCATGCTTTTTCTTCAAAACTAACCAAAACCATCTTCCAAATGGCGCGGAGTAGTAAAAGGGGGGGGGGGATTCGGGTTGATAGCACCAATCTTAATTAATAATAGAATTAATCCATAAAGCCATAAATTTTTGGTAGGTAATGGACATATATAAGTCCTCCTAATGGCTAGTTTGGGTTGTTCTGTTATTTTATTATCCACAAATATTAAATTTAATGTAATACAATTTACGTGTTAAAAAAATTTGGTTTAATTCCTTTTACGTATCAAACGCACGATTTTCCTGTACTTACGGCCATTATTTTAGAACAATGGACAAATTATACCTAAATTAACTTCAAACTGAATATAGCATGTTTTTTTTTTAAATTTTATTAGGTCGTTATGCACAGTAAAATCGTTTTGGTTAGTTAGTTGGTTGGTTGGAAGTTTTTTGCTAATTGAAAATTCTTCATCAATTATTATTGTTTATTAACGGGTCTGTACTATATATTTCGTACCTGTCGTTTCGAATGAATTATAAAGTTAAAATAATAAAAATAATTAAAATCATTGGTATTCCAAAATTAATGTTGTTTTGTAAAATAATCTTTAATTTTACTTCCAATAAGTTCATATTATTGACAAATAATATAAACAGAAAATTATTTGATTAAGGCATTTATAAAAAAATCGATTCCGATAGTGATGAAAGTTTCGACAAAAAGGCCACGAAAAACTCTAGGAAAAGGAGAAGACTTTACGCAGCAGACGTATCGATCTATAGATTTTACAGAATTCTTGTAGAAATATTTCCGTTTCCGTCCGTTTCAAACGCGCCGAAAGCCACGCCCCGATTAAACAAACCAACCCCCTAAATCAATCGAATTCGCCACCCTCTCGTCGTCATGTTCTCTGGATAACCATTCCTTCAAATGTGAGCTTTGTAACCCTTACGCAAGGGACAATAACCTCCGTTACTCTGAAACACTGTCGCAGTTTCGAAACCTCCCTAACTCTAGCCGTCCCTTGGAAGGCTCTATAAAATAGGGCGGCATCACTATATATAAATTTGAATTATTCCGTCCCTTATTCCCGCGCCATCTTCCTATCGGGGTGGGATTTTGCTTCTGCCCAGTTATACTCTACTGTTACTCGCGGTGCGTTCGTTTCTTTGTTGGCAACCCTTAAGTGCCGTATAGTTACTGTATGTACATGTGTGTTTAGGGATGGAGATGTTAATTTTTGCATAAATATATTATATAATCGAGGTAGATAACGTTGTTTCCATCTCAACGTGACTTATGAAGGGATGAGACAATGTTGCCAGTGTGCTTTGCATCTCCGAGATTTCTACCGATTTACACGCAAAAGTATAGATAAAGTAATCGTACTTCTCTTCTTTAAACATTATATTTCATTAAACACCCATAAAATAACAATTAGTTTTTACAACAATGGCGATATGGGTTAGCTTTTTTATTTTGAGGAAAATGTCTTTTTGAATGTGAAATGTTTTGGTCACAGTCAAAATCCGGCAATACCGTGAAGTAAGCAAGGAATTTATATCTATATTTTGTTAAACAATTGGTTGAATTCGAATTTTCGAATACATCGTTTTAAATAACTTAGTTGGGTGTTTATGTTGTGTGACAATAAGAAGTATCTTCATTCATTTCCTAGAATTTCCAAGAAATCCATTTTTATAATAAGTTGATAAATAAATTACTTAAAATGTAACATTTGATGTAGTCTTCTCTACCATTTTCCAAAAATATTTGACTAGTAACTTGGAAATTAGAATTTTCAGTAAAAGCTCCACAACAGTTTAGGATATTTGTGTTACTTAATTTTATACTATTTATATTCTCTTACTTTTAACGGTTACCTAATCAACCATTCATAGTTTTTAGGCAACACCCCTCAACTCACAATTTTTTGAAGGAACCATGAGGTCTCTTGATGTGACCTTTGTCTTATATGCGTGTTTAGGGGTGGCGAGACAGGGTATTAATTTTTTTCTTTGTAGCATTGTCTTTTTTGAACAAAAAAAACACAAACCAGAGTTTAGTAGACTTTCCAATAAAAATCCCCCTTCGGCCGGTTTAATCATCGATCGGAGATTTTAAAGCTTCCGCACCCCGTCGTGCGTATGCTACCCTGTCATCGAATCTTTGTCTTCGCCGTTTACACCCTTAGAAACGGCGGGAATGCGAAAAGGGCGCCGAATTTTGACGTATTCGCGGGAGACCTCTCGAAGCTTCTGCTTCGCTGTTAAGAAAAATGCTCTATGCTCTATGCTCAATAATTGAAGCTCACGGGGCGCGCCCCGTTTTAAGGCGTTGTTTGTCGAGTAGAGTCTCTCCCTCAATGGAGGTTGGGAGTGCACGTTTCTAAGAAATGCAAAAGGTGTTTTCCTGACCTTTGTTATTAGGTTTAGGTCGGAGGTAACCTGTACCTATTTTTAACTTTACTTATTTATTACCGCTCTGAATTTTGAAAACAAAACAAAATTGTGTACATATTTTGTCTTCAAGTCGGGTTAAAATTCGCCCTGTTTATTTTAGAAAAGAACGGTTCGTTAAATATTAAAATTTGCTTTTATTTTTTGGTTGCATATTGTTTATTTAAAAATGTGTGAATGCAAAACAAAAAATACTTATAGCAATTTTTTATTTTTTCATACAAATTTTTACGTATTATTCAATAGCTGAAGAGAGTCCTAATGAGAACTGGTTCCAAAAAGACTTAAAATTATACAACTTTTAAAAATATGAAATTAATACTTACCGATTGTGCAATTTTTGAAAAATGTGATATTAATAACTGACAAATAGATGGTAATAATAATAATAATAAGAATAATAATAATAATAATAACGTACCACCATATTAACTAACCGATTTTTAATATTCACGGAGTTGCACAGACAAATCGATCTATACAGTGCTGAAATCTGTGGCTAGAAAACCCAGAACTGGATGTCATCTGCGTTATTGAAATGCCAACTTAAGCGTCTTAAAACGGATTATATTATAATTCAGGCAACAGCAAAAAAGTTTTCACAAGCAAATTGTCATAATAGAGTTTACCGAAAAACTGTTATTAAAATCTTACAACGTAAGCTTCAATGATTTCTTTGTTATTCGTTCTTAGTTTAATATTTCTAATCATAAGAGGAGCCTTTACTGAGAAAATTTCCATTATTTGGAGTGATGAAGTTAGAAGTCACAATGCTTTGGTGATAGTAGGAGTTGTGTCATAAAAACTGAGTAAGAAGCAGCGTTGTATTGTTTTATAAAAAATCGAAAAATGTACGCCAGCAGACTGCCATTAGTTGAAACTATTGCAAGAGTATCAAACTTTCACGTTTGTTTTTCTTTCATCTTGGTTAATTGCACCCTGCAAATAATGTTCGTAAGATAAATGTATGCAATTTTCACATAAAAAAGTATAGTTTTATAATTTCAAGCGATTTGCAGCTGTCAGTGATGAGATTTTGACAATTTTGATTGACAATATGAATAATGAGAAGCAATTTTCTGTTTTTTTGCACTCCCAGGCAGAAACATTCTTTTAAATTGGTTGAACTATTTTGAAAATGGAAATGGAAATGAGAAATCGCAAATGCATAATCTGGGGAACAGTAGTGAATGCATTGGGAATTAGTTGAAGGACTGTGCAGAAAATTATGCATAAAAAAACACAATAAAATAAAAAAAAACTACAAAGTACCAAAAACTGAAGATTTGACGGAAGATATAAAAATGGAAATCAGGAATCTGATTTATGATTTATATAGACCAAAAATTATTGTAAATCTTCTAGTTTTGCAAGAAACTCTTATCAAAATTGTGTAATGGGAGTGATTCAACATTTGGGTAAGATGGTTCTGAAAACAGTGTCACGAGGAAAACGGAATTAAAGGGAGTTCATTATTTTGCATGCTAGTTGTTTGACAACGTTAAATGTGTGTGTGTGTGTGTGTGTGTGTGTGTGTGTGTGTGTGTGTGTGTGTGTGTGTGTGTGTGTGTGTGTGTGTGTGTGTGTGTGTGTGTGTGTGTGTGTATTATGATAATATGAATTGTGAAGTGTTTGAAAATGGATAAAAGAGAAATCTAAAAAATCTACATCGTCTGCTGAAATCGGAACTAACAAAAATATATGCCGTACATGAAACATGACCTACGACGACCGCCATTTCAGTGCGAGTTTAAAGTCCGTGTAATTAAGTTACCGAAATAATCAATACAATTTAGTTTTTTTGGAATATTAAAACAATAATATGTGGCTAATGTGGTTGTACCGTAGAATACTTAAGGTAAAATGGACCGATAAAGTGACCAACATGGAAATCCTGAAAAGAATAAAAAAGGAAAAAGAAATTATCATTACGGTAAAAAAGCGTAAACTTCAGTACCTTGGACACGTCATGAGAGGAGAAAAGTACCAACTACTCCAACTGATATTACAAGAAAAAATTCAAGGAAAGAGAAGTGTAGGAAGAAGGCGTCACTCATGGATGAGAAACTTACGTGACTGGTTCGGGTGCATCACAAACCAACTATTTCGGTCGGCTGTGTCACAAATACGAATAGCACTGATGATTGCCAACCTTCGCAACGAAGACGGCACTTAAAGAATAATAATAATAATAATAAGTTTATTTCTATACCCTAAATGCAAACCAATGCAAAAGAACACAAATAAATTTTTAAGAATAAACAGAAGCATAAATAAATGCTTGTGAGTGGAGTTTTTCATAAAATACAACCGGTTTATACATAATCAGAGTGTATGTGCCTAAAATTTGAAGCGTAAAAAAAATGAAACAATTTTTTGGAAATCAAAATCAACAAAATACATTTTAATTTAAACGATTTAAATATCCGAAAAATAAAAAGTTCTCAGGATCAATAGATACCCAGATTAACCAGAAGCGCAAAGTTATCTTAAATATTTTAAATTCATCCATCAGATCTTTGAAAGTTTTTCTGCCACTATCGAGTATCCAACTCCCAACAGCTATATTAAATTTTTTAAATGTATTTTTAGCAGCAATATGATCCTGAACCATGTCATATAGTCTCGGTGCAAAATAATTACTGGTACGATGACCAATTGCTTTTGAACATGTGATATACGTCGACATTCCCATATTCTCGTAGTTATATAAGTAATATAAGACAGCAACAAAGCATCAATAAGAGTAACCGAAACTTTTTTTTATATATTATTTTAATAATCCATTTTTGTAGTATTTCTAGATTGCTTAAGTGGCATTGCGCAACTCTTCCCCAAGCAAGAATTCTGTAAGACAGTTGTGACTGGACAAGTGCAATATATAAGCTGTGTTGTGAAGAAGTTGTAATGTCACACCTGTATCTGAAACATGGCAAAACTAGTCCTGATATTTCTAACAATATTCTGTATCTGTAAGTCCCATTTGAGATGACGGTCAATAATTATTCCCAGATATCACAACACTACATAAAATAATAACACTATGTTTCCAACTTTGCTATGCCTGGCCGAGGAACTGTTTGACAACCATTGTAGTAGTGTAGTAGACCAAATGTCAAATTATAGGCCAATTGTACTAGTACATAGAAAGCAATGCCTTATTCAACTAAGCACTGTGGTTTTAGGAAAAAAGTAGACACGGTAGATGCGTTGATCAAGGTAACTGGCGGTATAGTCCGATCTTTTAATGACAGAAAAAGGTGTATTAGGTTTTTTCTCGATTTGGCCAAGGCATTCGACACTGAGACTTGAAGACTTGGGTATTAGAGGGCTAGTAAAAAAACTGATTAAATCATACCTACAAGATAGAGTGCAAAAAGTTAAACTAGGTGACACCCTTCTGTTAGGGTATTGTGTGCCGCAGAACGCGGTGTTGGGGCCAATCTTGTTTACATTATATGTACAGGGTGTTCGGAAATTGAGTTCGGAAACTTGGAGGAAAGATACAGGGAAAATAAAAAGAATATTCTAGGTAAAGTGCCCTCTAGTGACAGATTTCCGAAACACTGCTATTTTGTAACGATGACTTTTACTAAATCAGAGCTGTGTGTAAATATCAGTTCATTCCGTTGAGAATTAAGCTCATTGCTTCAAAAATAAAATTTTAAAAAATCAATTTTCACGGAAAATATCTCGATTTCGAATTTTTCTCACATAACTTCCTACCATTATTTTACCACGTTGAATCTTTCCTCCAAGTTACCGAACACCCTGTATATGAATGGAATATTTTTTATTTTACCGAAGGAAGGCTCTTCAATCGCTAGCAATTAGCCAGAAGAATATTCTAAAGAATTGTTTTCTGAAGCGAAAGTACTAAGTATGAACAAAATCTACATTAAAACAGTAAGACATTAAGTCTTTCAGTAAAAAGCAGATTTGTATCAAATCACGCCACGCCAGTACGGATGGTAAAATTTATTTCAGTTTGTTTGCAGCCCCTGGATTGTATAACTTCCTTATACAATATACAAAAACTAAGAGGCTTGTTGACCCCTGGTTGTTGAGTGTTGACTATGACATTCTGGAAGTGATGTTGTGATTTAATTTAGTTTAATAATTCTAATTTAAGTATTCAATTCAAATATATATTAATATGAACTTAGCTATAACTAGTAAGTTAAGTTGCATTAGACTGAAAAAATGCAGGCACAAATTTCTCAAATTCATTGTGCATTTGATATATTTTTGGAATGTATTATCTAATCGCTGAAATAAATGTTATTATTATTGTAGTTGTTGTTATTATTATTTTTATTATTATTATTTTCCTCTAATCTCAGATTGCTCCGGTCAATATATTCAACCTCGGTCCTTAGACAAGATGGCTGAACTTGGGCAATCACTTTCGGTTTCAGATATCTCCAAGAACCCTGCGCACTATTCTACATGTATCCAGAAGCACTGCCTTTTGCATAGGGATATAAAGTCTTTGGTTAGTTTTGGTTAAACTAACCAAAACTCAGGGTTTGAACTCCTTCGTGTAAGCTTTTTGGGATCTCGCCCGTTATCCCGACAACAATGGGTATTATTCGCACTGACTGTAGCCTCCACATTTTTTTTTATTTCATCCGCTAGTGGCAAGTATTTATTGATTTTCTCAGTATACTTCCATGATATGTTGCTAGGCAATGGTATATCCACGTCTATGATTTTCCTCTACCTTTTTGAAAATACGGCACACCACATTCTCCACATCTTGTTTAAGTATTCGGCTTCTGTATGATCTTGTAGCCATGACCTGATCCTGGATAGCCAAGATAAATCCGTCAGTCCCGGGGAACAAACCGCCCGAACGCAGAAAAGCCGTAGAGGCGACGGTATCCATCCGGTCAGCCTCAATCGTCGCTAGGTACCGATAGGGATATTCCGATACTAGTAAATACGAGTAGGTACTCGATACTTTTGATTCGATACCAGGTATTTATAGCATCGAATCAATCTTGCGATACTTACTCGGTATCGAAATAAAAGTACTTGGTATCAAATCGAATCAGCCTCACCATTAAAAAAAAAACCGAAAGCATCAGACAAACAAATTCTCTATCTGATCTATGGTAACGCGTTGTCTCGCGTCAGCCAATCCGATCTCGTCCGACTTCACTCGACCGAGCCCGAGACAAAAGCGAGAAAGACGTCCGCCCTTCATTTTTTTTTCATTGTCAACCAACATAAATTGTCAAACATACAAGAGAATGCTTACAAATAATTTTATTTATTGTAATCATCGGCTTATTATTCCAATGTTATCATGGAGTTTTTTGTTTAAAGTACGTGCTTAACGTGACGCAAACCTTTATAATAAAAGTTTTCTTTTCCTTCTTAATTTTGTTTTAATTATTGTCCTTCAACGTTCATTAAAATAAATAAAAAATAATAAAGTGTATCAATACTTTAGGAGTATTTATTTGAGTAGTATCGATACTTTAACGGTATCGAAACATCCCTAGGTACCGACCGTGTAGCGCTTTTCCTCTCCAGTTTGCCTTAGACTGGGCTACGGTTGTCATTGTCGAGGACGGGTCGAATACACTATCCGTCGATCAGCACGAACCATCCCACGGTGAATCATGCCGCTATTATTATTATTATTATTATTATTATTATTTATTTTGGCACTTTTCGTGTTTAATTCAATTTATATGATGAGAGACTTTTGGACTTGCATGATTGACTGGATTTGACTTATAAGTTGGTTGAATTGTCTTTTATTAACCGTCATGTTTTGGATTTCTAAGATTTTTTTTTTTTTGGTAGTTTTTGCTAATATGGCAAATTCTATAAAAAAAATACTTTTGATAATTGGGCCGAATTCGCGTCGGGCAAACAGTTTCGTGGCTCAAAGAAACACCGGTTGCGGTATGCTCGATCCCATAACCCTGATTAATTGCCTTCGTTAAGCTCGCAACGTGTTATTACGTTTAAAATATGGAACTACCTTCTGGCATTCGAAGCTATTAATTGCATTCCGCTATATTCGTCTTCGCCGCTTGGCAACACTTGACATTTCGATTAAAGTAATAATATCCGGTTTTTTTCCGATTTGTGGCGTTCCCATCGCGGCGTCCGAGTTAATGTTTTCAAATATTTCACGCGGGTCTTGATCGGCCGGCGGCTTTAGGGCTTTTGCGTAAGCGGTTGAGAAACAGAAGTTGCTTATTAAACTAATCGATTCGTTTAGAACAATAAAGATCGCCGCGTGAATTAGTCCTTATGACGTAAGAATAATAGTTTGTTGCACTTTCCCCCCTCTCGTCCCTAGCAATAGTTTTCTTACCCGATGTAATTTTTTTTTAATAAAATATATTTCATCACTTTGGTTGAATTTTGTTTTTCAAGGTTTAACTTTGGGCATTTAATACAAATATAATTTCTAATGCTCGGACTTTTTAAATGAATAGCGGAATTTTGAAATGCTGAATAAAATTATATATACTAATTATATTCTTTTTTTTTACCTCTAAAACTAATTTCTGTGTCATTCTCGTACATTTAGGGCTAATTTAAGTTACAGTTGAAATACATTTTTTATATGAAAATTGTATATTGGCTTGTTTTATAATAGCTTTTAATTTTGCTGACTAAATTGCAGGCAAAATTTTAGTATACTTTAAATGTTGATATAGAAATAGTGGAAGCCTGTGAAAAATATAACTATTTAGGTATAAAACTATCGAAGGAGGGCTTAACTGCGAGGCCTATTAGCTCGAAACATTACAGAGATAAGTCAGATAAGAGATTTCGGAATGCTTACTTTTTTGGTCATCCAGACCAAGCAAAAAGTGAGTACGTTCGAAGTAGTATTTTTTTGGATGATGAATCAATAAATACAAAGAATGAAGAATGGTAAATATTATGCAACAATTGTCGCAAACCACATTTGAGTCACGAGTTTATTTGCCCGAGCGGAGCGCAGCGGAGCGAGTGTTTAATAAACGAGTGACTTAAAACGTTTAGTTTGGGTACATTTTCGAAAAACAACATGAATACACTCACTGATACAAATGTCAGAATTGACAAATGTCACAATTCAAGGCGTGGAAAATATGTCCGAAAACATCCGATTGCTCCCAAACCCGTACGGTAAAATCCCGGAAATGTCCGAAGTGGCTCAGATCCGTGGGAAACGTGTAAAGTGACGCTTCCCGCACGCTAGATCGGTGTGTAATTAGTCATTTTACAGACGGGAGTAGAAAATAGTATATTATGCAACAAATGCGGTAAACGGCATTTGACTCACGAGGTTATTTGACATGAGCGGAGCGCAGCTGAGCGAGTTTTTAATAAACGAGTAACTTAAAAAGTTTACCGAACACGTTACATATTATAATTTTTCTACTATCGTTAGGTTTTATGTACATTTTTCTCAAAACAACACGAATATATTCACTGACATGACCGTCAGAATTGACAAACGTCAAAATTCAAAGCGTGGAGAAGTATTTCTGAAAACATACGATTGCTCCCAAATCCGTTCGGTAAAATCCCGGAAATGTCCGAAGTGGCTCGGATTCATGGGAAACGAAACTGACATGGTAAAGTGACGCTTTCCGCACGCTAGATCGGTGGGTAATTAGGCATTTTACAGACGGGAGTAGAAAATAATATATTATGCAACAAATGCGGTAAACGGCATTTGACTCACGAGTTTATGTGACACGAGCGGAACGCAGCGGAGCGAGTGTTTAATAAACGAGTTAGTTAAAAAGTTTACCGAACGTGTTGCATACTATACTTTTTCTACTATCGTTAGGTTTTATGTACATTTTTCTCAAAACAACATGAATACATTCACTGACATGACCGTCAGAATTGATAAACGTCAAAATTCAAAGGTGTGGCTAAATATTTCCGAAAACATCCGATTGCTCCCAAACCCGTGTGGTTAAATCTCGCAAATGTCCGAAGTGGCTCGGATTCGTGGGAAACGAAACTGACGTGGTAAAGTGACGCTTCACGCACGCTAGATCGGTGCGTAATTAGGTATTTTACAGACGGGAGTAGAAAAAGTTTATTACAGCATCGTCTTAAGACTCTTTATTGCGGAGTAGATATTGCAAGAAGTTTTTTCTAGCCAGGACATTTTTAAGCCGGTTAAATTACATAATTGTAATTAATTAACAATAACGATAATTAGGAATTTATCGAGGCATATACCTAGAAATTTTATTGAGTGGCTAAAGGAATACAAAAAGTTAATGGTTAAATACGTTTTAAGCTTTACTAAAAGAAAATCGGTGTATTGAAAGAATCTACTGCTTTTGATATACAATTAACTACTCAAGACAATCAAATGAATTGATTTTAGATATTTTTAATGTTTTCATTGATTCTATTTTCGAGATATAAGTTAATTGATGTTAGTAGTATATCATATTCGTCAGGTATACACCTGAAATTGACCCTTCCTACACTAGCTTTACCGGTCCCACTATGTTTTGAAAAAAAAATTAAATATGAAGCCTATCAGTGGGCCATTTGCGTTGATTTCAAACTTCTTGTTTTTTTGTGCCTTTGGAAGATCTAACATAAGAACTGAGTTGACAAAAATTGTACCTTTAAGATACGTTATGAAAAGCAAAGGTCGAGAAACCTTAAATTTAGAGAGAAAAATCTCACTGTCGGTTTTATCTGGGGCCGATGAAGCAAGCTGTGAAAATTTTAAATCGAGATGGAAGTTCTTTTAGGTAGTTGTCGCGTAAAATTTCTAGAATCATAATGAAAAAAACTAAAAGCTGGTATATTTGATGGTCATCAAATAAGCAACTTGTTCAAGATCCACAATTCACCACATCAAAGAACTAGGCTGAATGTTTGCTCAAGTGCTACAAAATTTCTTCGGTAATTATAAAGCAACGATTGAAGTAGAAGTATAGGAAAGTATGCTTCAAATTTTCTCGGTTGTAACCCTTGAGGTTTAATATTCCACAGTCACCTACATCATTTACTAGAAAACTTTTGGTGATTCCATCCATAGTTTTTCTTATAAATACTTAGATTCATGTGTTTTGTGCCCTTTTGTAAATGGCAATTGTAATATAACAGTATAGGCTGTTTTAACAATTATACATAGGGTATACAAACCCTGGAATAAACTTATAACCAGTACCTAAGTACTTGTTATCTAAAGATTGGTTGGGATTATTTGGGAAATTTCGTCCACGATTGTAGCGACATGGGTCCTACCAAAAATAAAAAAAAAACAATTGGACGGTTTCACCTTTATCCTTAAACGCACATAATTTATTTCAGTTTTTTCCCTTTGTGCGACGAGATATTTTACGGGATAATATTCCGGCACTTCGGTGAAAGTGGATTTCTTGTCTTCTGCCGACGCGATACGTTGTTAAATTAACTCGCTTAATGACGTTAATAAACCGGCTTATTATGGTCAGATCGGTCGTTTTCGTTTAAGTTCTGCTCTTGATAACCTTACGCCTTATTGGTACTCTTGTTAATTAATATTTTCTGTCGCCTCTTACGTATTCTCGTTACTTTTTTGAATGTTTTTTGGGCGATTGAACGGAACGGATGAAACATTGATTCCTCTAAATTTTCTTTTTCCTTTTAATCTTTAGTTTGTGGTTTTTGTTTTTCGGTTTCAGTTCAATTTTTAGGTTTAAGCAACAACAAAGGTCAGGGTGGGTAAAAAAAAAAATATTTTATTTTTGGATTTGATACATAAAAACTAGTTGCTAGTTACCCTGGAAAGTACTTACCACGTATGAGCTCTTAATATTAAAGCGAAGATTATCCTCATTATAGTTTTATAATAATCATATCTTATAACCAATGGATTATTAAGCTAATTTTATTGATAATTTGTCACTCTTTGATAACACTGTTCCACTCGATATAGAAAAGAAGGTAGTCGAAGCTCTAAAAACTTGAGATGGTAGAAATTCTAGGGTTCAAAAATTTGAGGTCTATCAATTCGTTTTTGCAAAAGGATTTGAGTGACTTCGTTTCTCAAAAATGATTGAATTGGTTCAAAACCTTTTACCCTACCATATGATTTCCTTGATGTTGGCATTGCATTGTGAGCTTCAGATGAGAGATAAGGAAAATGAAGAGTATTTCAAACAAATGAAAGTTGTAAATGACGCAGCAGAGCGTAGGTTGGTCTCTCAACATAATCAGTGTTTGACGAAAAACGAAGAACAGTTTTAATACTCGCTGCAAGTTGTCAAAGAACATCGAGGACTATTTCCTGATTCTAAAAAAAGTCGACTTGTATAACTCAATCTAAAAAATGTATATTTTTCAATTAATACTATATTAAGGCATAACATTTGGTGGATATGGTGGAACAGAATTCGTTTTCTATTAATGCATTGATTGATATTTCTTGAATAAAAAACTTTTTTTTCTGAAATGAAAAAATTGAAAATATGTATTAAAAACTATGGACATAAGTTGGGGTTTCAATGCAAATGTCTTCAAAATGTTTCGAGTAATCGAGAAACCACAAGAGACCTTTTATATAGATCATTTCCTATAAGAATAATTGAAAACATTTGACAACAAACAAAGTTCAGAACAAAAAGTTACTTTCCTTTAAATTCTTCAGTCTTTGACCTGGAAGGTTCCAATTATCGAAAAAGTATAAGAAACTATTTTTGTAGAACGTTCAATTTTCTATAATTTTTTTTAATAAAATTGGCTTTATGATCTATTGGTGATTAGATATGATTATTTATATATGAGACTAAATCGCAAATGCAAAAGTGTAATGAGGATTATCTTCCCATTAATATTAAGAGCTCGTACGTGGTAAGTACTTTCCAGGGGTAACTGGCAACAAGTTTTTGTGTGTCATTTAAAATAAATCGTTTTTTTTACCCACCCTAGTGTCCCAATGGGATGTAGAAAATAATTCAATGAAACTTTATTGAATTTATCACATTTAATTTGATATTTATCGACAATAAAAATTATGCCTTGTATATATCTCCTAAAGTTACAATAGCGTACCCAACAACTCTTATTTTCTAATTAATAGCGTTCGTTTGAAAGCCACTCGTGTCTGATTTGCGCTTTGATAGTTAAAAGTAATTTTGATTTTGATAAATGGTGGCAAATATTTTTGAGAGATGGGTATTTTTTATTACGTCGGTATTATTGCGTAGGTTCTCTCTCGGGACAGAAGCTTTAGGTTTTAAAATACAATTTTATGAGAAAAGTTTGTGTTTTTTACTCTTAAGTTATACAAATAACTGAGTACAACTTTTCCTTTACTTGTTTTTGATATAATCAATATATAATAAAGCCGGTAGATGGGCGTAAAAATACAGAAAAAGCCGTAGCTATATTAGATTTCTAAATACATGGTAATTTTTAAAATTTGGGTTTTTTGGACACCCTTTGCAGTTCGGTTACGCTTTAACTTATCGAAAACTGGTCTGACTAGGTTATGAACCAATGGCGTAGTTGTCTCCTGAAACCCACAAATTTTGGCATGTAAAGTAAATTTACGTTTTTTGTTTAATGGCACACCCTGTATACCTTTTAAAGTTCTGTCCTGGGTGGGTATTTCTTTTTCAAAGTGGAATGAGTGAACTTTTCGTCAAATCTTATATTTGAGATGTACCGCTTGTCCTGCTGCTTTCTTTCCTGCAAAAATTTGGTCTTTTCTGTTCCAGACCTTCTGCAAGAACTTGTAATGTTTTCTTTCATCGTGAAACTATCATGTCTAATGCAAACATACACATTTAAGTTACTGATAAAGGAGAAATTATAAACAGTTTCTTTTTTTCATCGAGAGTATTTATGTATTACTTGCCAATTTATGTTTTATTTCTTAATTTCTGATCTGAATCCTTATTATTTCGCATTGGAAATAGACTTTAGTCCTCTTTTTTTAAACGGTAAATCTTAACGCATTCGATTTTCATCTTTAAAAATTTAGGGAATATTTGTATACTTGACGTCAATTTAAATGTGCACTCTTTCGATGATAGCGCGCACTTGCGAAATGCGCGACACCTATTGATTTTTGTTGCTCCTCCTCCTGGCAACTCTGGATACCTTCAACCGCATCCAACTTATGCTGCCTTGATACCGAGAATTTCCCGTATCCAGCCTGAATTCCTCCGTCTGGACAAAACGACCCTCAAATTCGGTCTCGAATTCAGAAGGACAAATCGAGAGAAACAATAAAAAATTCGCAAATATTTCTGTTGGTCGCGTTTGGACCCGTATTAATTCGAATCCTTCGTCCTTTGCCGCGGCGTGAACGTTGCTGGAGCAATGAAATCGCTCGTAAAGGGCAACTTAAATCTCTGTAAGCGGTTTTGTCGCATTAAAAGCTTCTAATCAATAGATATTTAGTTTTGAAAACTCTCCAATCAGAGAAAGCTTTCCGATCGGGGGAGTAGAACGTTAGAGGCGGTGTCGGAGAACATCGAGCTCTATCTCGATTTGAGGGTCTAGGGAAAAAGCTCTAGGCCCTTGGAGAGAAGCGACTCAATATCCGCTTTCAGACTCTTGGTGGGAGAGGTTATAAACAGGCGAGTAGCGCTGAGCAAGAGGTTATCGATGGCGTTGTAGGGGTTGGTATCATGTTTTAACGTTTATTAATACCGTCGCCATATTTACGGCTGGTTTTACACGACTTATGTCGTATTATTCGTTATTCGCATGTGAAAAGATTGTTTTGAACCCGACATTTTTAGTTTTTGCAAGCTAATTTGCTCTGTTAGATTGACGTTACGTGTTTATTGCAACATATAGTTTTAAGGTAATCATTTGGCATGGATTTTTAATAGCTAACCGTACAATAAAAGTCAGACGTCCTTTTAATTTATAAAGTAATGATCATGTTACTTTCGAAAATCGATGAAATCGAATTTTCGAAAGTATCTGCGCTCGTATAAAAATTTTATATCTCGGTAACGGTAGGTCCTATTGGATTGCCGTTGGTACAGAAATGATCACCGTCGAAAAAAAAAAAATTTGTCTGTCCGTTCCCCATTGTTGTCTTTTGTTTTTTCCTGAATAACCTTCGAACCGTTGGAGCTACAAAATTTTTTAACCCTCCACGAGGCACATAAGCTTGTAAGAAATGGCCCTGATCCGACGCCGGTATCCATCTTTTTTTTGCGATTTTCGACTGTTTTTTGCCTTGCTATGAAACACGATAAGTGTCCGAAATTTGAAGCAGTCGACTTCATATTTGGCACATATTGGCTTTACCCCGTGACGGAACCTATTGAAAATCGGGGGGCCGGGGGGTCGGGAAGTATTCTAAAAAAATAAAAAATCACGTGTGTAAGGGTCTACAAAAAACATAGATACTTCTCTATAAACTTTTATTCGTGACAATTTTTCAAAAATATACAGGGTGCGCAGCAAATTCAAAAAAAACGAAAAATGGGTCCCTCCATTATTGAAAATTGGTTATAACTGAAAGACTATGATTCAGATCTCACTTTCTTTTATATCGCGATATAGCCCGCATATATAGCAAAAACTTTTGTATTTAAGGTTTTCGCCTATTGTACATGGTGTTCCCGATATTCCGTGCTAAATGAGAAATTTGTTAAGTGTCCTAAATTTGCAGATATCAACTTCAAATTTAGCAGAGAAGTAAAAGTCCGTGTCCACATTTAAACTGTGGAAATTGGGCGCAATCAAATATTAGCAAGTATTTTTTAAATTTATTTGAATTTTTTTTTGTTGGTAATTTTAACTTCCAGAAAAATATGTTTTCCTCCATAATGGTTCATAGGATTGGCAAAATTCTTTACCCGGCAGACGCAGAAGATCCAGTGCAATTACATTTAGCATTTTTTCGATTATATACAGGGTTTTCAAATTATAGGCAAAAATCAAAATTTCCTAGAAAGTTGTTTTTTTGCAGGGTAAATTATTAGCCGCAAATATGGATAATTGGATCAAACGGTGTCATAGACCGCATCAAGAGCTATAATTTTTGTATTTGCGCTGCTCGCAATATTTGAAAAAATCCATAAAGAACTTATTTTCTGGAAAACCATTTACTCTTTTCAAAAAATTCTTGAACCAGGACGCGTGGAAAATCCAGAGCTATAACCTCTACTTCGAACAATGATTGTATCATATACAGGGTGTGTCGTTTATGTGCAAAAAATCTAAAACATCCTAAAAATTTCAATTTTTGTGGGTAAATTATTGGCGATAAATGAAAAACCGTTGAAGATGGGATAATTTTATTTGAACAGTAAGAGACTTTCAGGTTTCGTCAATTATAAGGGCTCGAGATATTTGAAAAAATATCATTCGAAAACGCAAATTTTAATATTTACCGCTGTTTGCTGTACAATGCGTTCCTCTACGACAAGAATAAGCGAAGCGCCTTCTTTTTAAAATAAAAACCTGATTGGCTCTACTTTCGACGAACTTGCCCCGCCCATTGAACCATAATTTAATTATTTAAGTATATTAAGATTATCTAATCTAACTTAATTAGGTATTTTATTATAAGTTTTCTCTCCCGGGACTAGGAGGAGCTAGAAGTCTCTACAATTTTTAAAATTAATTTTCAATTTTTTTTCCTTCTTTCCTGCGAGTTTAACCCGAACCCCGAATTTTTTCAGGATACTTATTATCAGCTATAAGGTTGTTCGGAAAGTCATTTCGTTTTTTCCCGTCAGAGAACTTAATTACGTTTTTTCGAAACCAACTTCACACTTAAGCCGCATAACCATTATATGTCTTGAGAGCTGATATTGCAAGGCTTGTGTGTGAAAAAGTTCTATTAATTCTACGCAGTAGCTTTTGGCTGGTGCCCTTTTAAATATGGAGAGCAATAAGCAGCATTTTCGTCATATTTTACTTTTTTACTTCAGAAAAGGTAAAAATGCTGTCCAAGCGAGAAAAAAATTGACGGATGTGTATGGAGAAGGCGTGTTAACAGTACGCCAGTGCCAGAACTGGTTTGCAAAATTTCGATCCGGCAATTTTGATGTCGAAGATGCACCACGGTCTGGAAGGCCGGTCGAAGCTGACAAAGATGCGATAAAGGCCAATATGCAAAGATGCAAATCGGCGAATAACCACACGAGAGATCGGTGAGAGATTAAATTTGTCGAATTCGACTGTTTATGGCCATTTGAAAGGCATGGGCTTAACCTCGAAGCTCGATGTGTGGGTGCCCCATGTCCTTACGGAGCGAAATTTGTGTCGTCGCGTTGACGTGTGTGATTCGCTCCTCAAACGTCAAGAAAATGATCCATTTTTGAAGCGGATTATTACTGGGGACGAAAAATGGGTTGTATACAACAATGTTAAACGCAAGAGGTCATGGAGCAGAAAAGATGAACCGGCTCAAAGCGTGTCAAAAGCCAACATTCACCAAAAAAAGGTGATGCTCTCCGTTTGGTGGGATGTCAAAGGAATCGTTTTTTTTGAGCTTTTGCCGGACAATACAACGATTAATTCAGAAGTCTATTGTCATCAACTGGACAAATTGAATGATTCACCTAAAGAGAAGAGGCCCGAATTAATCAACAGGAAGGGTGTAGTGTTGCACCAGGATAATGCGAGACCTCACACAAGTTTGGTCACTCGCCAAAAACTTTTACAGCTTGAATGGGACGTACTGCAACATCCACCATATTCTCCAGATCTGGCGCCTTACGACTACTATTTGTTCCGGTCCCCGCAAAATTTTTTGGATGGCAAAACCTTTACCTCAAATGAAGATGTCAAAAACCACCTGAACCAGTTTTTCGCCAGCAAGGACCAAAACTTTTATGAGAGGGGAATTATGTTACTGCCAGAAAGATGGCAAAAGGTGTTGGACCAGAATGGCCAATATATAATTTAATAAAATATTTATTCATTATACGAAAACTGTCTTTCATGTTCCCCAAAAAAACGAAATGACTTTCCGAACAACCCAATATAATATCTACGAGGTGAGCGTTAAGCTTTTGTTTATGTTGGCCACCGTGGTTTTTAGGTATCTATGAGCGACTCGTCTTTGTTGGTCCCTGTTGAACGACTCGAATTATTGATCGATAAAAGATTAAAAGTTAATCGAAGAAACATCAGTTACAGGCGGCGTATTGACAGGCCTCTAGTGATAATTTATTATAACCGATCTCTTTTAGAAAGTACGCGTACCGATCTTATTATATTTCGCGCGTAAATGGGACCAATATAATTATTTTTATTGAGGTACATCTATTATTTTTAAAGCCTTCATTGTGGGATGCAATCGTATATGAAGGACTACTTACTGGCTTTCTTATTTACGCTATTTTCAAAGATACTTACGTCATAACACCTGCACTTGATTAAATGAATAATCACATGGATTGTTTCCGAGAGATAAGGTGATAACGATAGTCGTTTGAATCCATGAAATTTAATAGGATAAAGGATTAAAGTTTATAATATTTATAGGTCGAACCAGCCCATTAGGCCCAAAAAAAAAAATCTGTGTTAAACTGAAACAAATTTGCCTTTAAAAAAATCATCAACATTGTAACTGTGCGGTGTTTTTAGATCAACCTTGACAAAATTATGTGTTAACTCTCATTTCTCATTCATACCATTGTCATTAAGGTCATTTTTTGATATTTTCCATTACATTGCTTTCCATGATTCTCCATTAATTTCCATGATTCTAGATTCCTTTCCTTGATTTTTAATAATTTCATTTATACTGTTAAACTCAGCAAAAGAGGTGGTAAACGGCATTTAAGTCACGAGTTTATTTGGCAACGAGTGAGTTAAAAAGTTTACCGAACGTGTTGCATACTATACTTTTTCTACGACCGTTAGTCTTTGGGTACGTTTTCGCAAAACAACAGGAATATATTCACTGACATGACCGTCAGAATTGACAAACGTCAACATTCAAGCCGTGGGAAATATCTCCGAAAACATCCAATTGTTGCCAAACCCGTGCGGTAATAGCCCAGAGATGCCCGAAGAGGCTCGGATTCTTGGGAAATAAAATTGACGTGGTAAAATGACATTTTCCGAACGCTAGATCGGTGTTTGGATATTTTGGAGAAGGGAGTAGAAAAAAAATTATCTCCGTCCAAAAAATATAGGCTCTAGAGCCCTACTGAGGAAGAATCAAAGAGAGCCAATCAGCTTGAACGTAATAATGGTGCAAAAAGTCTAATAAGCAATTTTTTGTCTCTTATCTTCTATTGGTTCATGTTTTTGGTTTTTATCAATGTATTTCTTTATACTGTTTATATCGTTTACAATGTTCTCCATTTGTTGTTAATCCTACTGTATTCCTAATTCTAAACAACAAATTGTTATGAATATTATTCTTAAAGTATCGGTGTATGATTCGGTTGATTTTCTCATTTTTGATTTCTGGATTTGGCTGCTCTTTGCCTCTATCTGCCTTAAACCATATAAAAGTTAAAGTCTGGTCATAAATATAAGAAAGTATACGTAACTGTACGAATTAAGGAAATACCCGGGCAAGTTGTAAGAATGAAATAAGGCCGAACAGGTCCGTACTTTGCTTAGAATTAAAATTATTTTGGGTTTTGTTAGAAAGGAAAGATACTAAACAATATTTATTTATTTATGTATGTATTAAAACTAGAATAAAATTACAAAATTTTTTTTACCTACTTAAATTACTTAAAATTCTTCACATATCAATCAATATATCAGTATCACTATTGCTATCATCGCCTGTTCTAATTGTTATTTGTTCTATATTATTTGCAACATGGATATACGATTGTTCTGCTTTGTCTATATGTTTAACAGAATTTGCCCAACTTTGTGGAGGGATGTTTAATGGGATTAAATATACAGTGGTAAGGTGGAAGCCTTAAAACTGTATGCCCTAGATTTTTTGCATAATTATCACAGATGTACTCCTTTTGTAGGTTCAAGCTTTTTAGAACCTCAATTAATTGCTTTTTGGTATAATCTTCATGAAAATAAATGTCGTTATTATACATGTAGTTTTGGATTGTTTTCTTTTGTGTCACATGAGGAAGGGGTTTTAGTCAACTGTCTACTATGATAACTTGCATTGTTCATTACAATGACGCTATTAGGAGGAATGTTTGGAACTAGTTTGTTTTTAAACCAACTTTCAAATAAATCAGCGGTGGTGTCTTTAATATTTTTCGCAGACAAAGAAATTCCATTTGGAATTCAATTATCTTTAGAGCCAGCATGCAAAATGATGGCGCGTTTGTTTTACACTTATCAGTTGTATAATAAGTGTCGAACCAGGTTTCATCCAAGTAAATCCTAATTTATTCTAGATATTGCAGTCGCCATTACCGAATTCTAAAAGATTTCATTAAAACTTGCCCTTTGTCAATTTTTTTTACAACTAAAACCCATGTGTTGAATACACTTCCATAAAGTAGTTCTGCCACATTTAACACCGGTTTCAACTTTTTCAAGCCTCCTAATCAAGATATCTAATGTAGGCACGCTTTGTTCCTCGTTTAACTGGTAAATTTTGCGCCGTATTTTATCTCGGTCACTTTCATCTACACTCGCTTCTTTTTTTCCTCGCTGAAATGGTATTATTCACAATTTTCCATACAGCTGATATTGGAATTTTCGTCAATCTTCTAAAGATGTTTGCTTGCTGGCATCACGTTCAATGAGAGTCAAATAAACATTGTTTATAACTTCTCTATTCTCATTTGGGCGGGAGCATCTCCTGAGATACAATAGACTCGTACATATTTTGCATAATTCGCACACGATTCAACACACGCTGTATTACACACGAAATGAGAATGATTACTAATAAATTTAAACTAAGTAGTATACCAAACCAAAGAATAATAAACACAGGTAGGTATAAAATTATTTCCTATTACGGACATAAATTTTACCTGAATTTAAATTTCGAAACTTTAGGTAATAATCTTGTTGCATTGTATGTTAATGACCACCCTTGGATAATCCCATTCAAAAGCAATTGGTCACTTTCTTATATCTATGAACAAACCCTACCACTTTTTTCAGCCGGATTATTTACTTATTTACTAGTGTACGTCGATATCGTGAAACTATTTCACCATTATGATGTTCTTCCAAACAGTGCCGTACTTGAGACATTGACCTTCGGAATTGTAATATGCACCTCTTTTGGAATAGATCAGGCCTCTTGAATTCCTCCGGAATTCCTTTAAATTTTTCTGGAGTTCCATTGCAGAATTTCTTCAGATTTCTCGAGAGCGTTTCGGAATTTCTCTGTAATTATGTGGAGTTCTGTGGAGTCCCTCTGGAATTTCTTAGTAATCTACACCATAATTCTTCTGCGGTTTCCCTAAGCGTGGCCGATAAAAATGGATTCGGCGACGCTGTCTCACGCAAGAGAGGAAAATTTTACCGGAAGAATTGCTGCGGTTCCGACCGATTCTGTTCGCTAATCCGCGCATCGAAATTACAATCACGTTCACTTTTGCTTGTTTGTTTGTGTATGTGTGTGTGTGTGAGTGGCCGTAAAAATTTAATATGTAACATTCTAAGCACGATCTTCGATTAGACGTTACAAAACGTCTGGACTTTTTGCCAAAGATCCTATTCGTACACAAGTCATGTCGTAATCGGAGATAGAACGAAGTAGGCGCGATTAGATTTGGCAATAGATGTGATTGTTCGGTAACAACTCCGGGTAACAAGTAACCCGGGACTTGGTTGCGATGATTGTCGATTGTTTTCGGTGGCTCGCACATGATTAATTTGTAATTTAACGTCTATTGATGTACTAACTCTAAAAAAAAGTGCAAAGTTTCGGAATTTTTTCCCTTCCTTCGTCAGTCTACTACTAAACTAAAACTAAAAATATTTTCGCTGTCGCTATCTAATAATCATAACAACTATGGAATTTTAAATGAAACACCATTTTAGTAAAAAAGTTCTTTAAAACTATAAAGATTCAAACACGCCCAATTGTCTTTATAGTTCTGTGAAACCAGGTCTCTTCGATTATGACCGATTTGTTTTATTTTGATAGTCATGTGTACTTCAAATCTTTCATCCTCACAATTTAAGGGTCTTAGAGAGAATTTTCATTTGTTAATTTTGTAGATGTACAAAATATGCGTACCATAAAAATATACTTACTCTGTAGTGCAGCGTACGACAGCTCATTTTCGAAGAGCTATAGATCGTGGTATCTTTTTTATTATTGTACACGCTGCGTGAGGGCGCCTCTTCGCCTGATGTTTTGACTAAGAAATGATTAGGGAGTTTCAGAGGAATGTTCCAGTAAAAAGTTAAAAATGTATTGACTAGTATGGTACAAGAGTTTGATTTTAGAATAGAACACTTAAAAATTGAATGTGTCTCATATCTCTGTAAATTCGATAAGGTACCTTCATGAATTAAAAAAAATAAATTAATATATCGGATTGCCCAGATATTAAAAGTTTATACCGGCCTTGTCTTGACAAGAGTCCGATGCTGTGAGTAACCCAAACTGAAAGAATCTATCTCGATTACGTCCCTTTATCGAAAGCTGGTTCGGCTGTACTAGCTTATGTAAGAAGTATCTATTGAGTATCCGAGGGTATCGGAGAGTATCGGAGCTAAAAAATCCAAAAATCCAAACAAAAACTAAATTTGCAATACAACTAAAGTTAGGTCTGGGGTCCATAAAAATATGAAATGGAGATCGTAGACGAAGATTATATTGAAAAATAAGAAAAAAATATTCAGCGCGCTCCGGTTAATCCCGGCTAATTGAACTGGCTACGCCACAAAATAATACTGACTATAAATTAAACATCAAAATACGGTTTCTATGTAGATGAGATAAATCGGACATCAAACTAACCAACGCGAATACTATGGAACACTCTAAAATGTTGATCAAAATATGGATTGTTGTGAAAACAATAATGGGGCTTTCAGAATTCCAATGTTTATTTGGGAAGGAAAAGAATTCACGGATGAACGTTTTTACAATATGCTAAGCTGATTACCGTGTTCGAAGATACGTTTAAGTAAAAGTGAATTATATAGTTCACGGCCGTTATGTTTACCATCAGTATGACGTTTTAATATTTGCTGAAGGAAGGCTATATTGCCGAAACATCTATCCCTGTGGAATATTCGTTTTAGTCAAACGATGAGTAAATGAATACCGAGTCAATCTGTGAAAATCTTTGCTGGTAAGTCAGTCAATAATTTCCTTCAGTACAATCTTGGTGTTTTTTCTATGATTCGTGAATGACCAGATACGCCGTGACCAAGTTATCTTCCAAAAAAACATCGGATTTCATGTTCTCGTAATAATATCTCGTTGGAAGAGGCTCAATTCCCAACAAAACCTTTTTTTTATCACACACCTACCACTATTAATGTGCTTCTTTTTTTTATTTAATACCCGACAACCAGCTTGACGAGCAATATTTTTGAAATTATATAAATATTCTTTTGCCCTGTTACGGTACATTTTGCGTTATATTTTGCAAGTATTTGCTAGGTTATGCTTTTCTTAGGCCAAATTCAGTCTTCAAGGTTTTGCGTGGCAGTTTTCTACATATTAATGGACTACTGTAACCATCAAAATTCTGTCGATAATACACTCATTACTGTTAAGAATTTTTGTTATTGTTGGTTATTATTTTGTTACTCCTCACCATTTACCTGTGTAAATTAATATGTCTTAGAATATAAAAAATGCTGTTAACATATTAAATGTGCACTTTCTCGCATTTTGAAAAATTTATTGCAGATTGAGCAACTGATTTTATATTTTATTCCTTCTTTCATCTGTACGGGAAGAACTAAATCCGTCGTTTGAAATACCCAACATGTTGCCTAGTCCGTTAATCGAGGTATCCATCCGATACATAATACTGGGTTTAATCTTAAGTGTGAATAAAAGCACTTAATGCACCTCATAGGTCGGTCTGTCGGTCGGTCGACAATGTCGTTTCCTTTAAAAAAACCATCTAGACTAGAACGTATCCGTTGTTTGAATGAAGTCATACTACTTTTTATACAAAAGCTCTTTGTCGGTGGTGCGTTGGTTTTCACGCAACTGACGTAATACGCGTGGGAACATTGTTTGCTTAATATTTTTATTGTGCGATCTTTAAAGCCAATTAACGATGAAGACGTCCTAATCAATGGTTACCTCACTCGTAATAACTTATGCAAATACGGTTTTAATAAAATTGTTCAAACATTCTTTCGAGTGGGTATACCGTTCGGTTTGTTTTTATTTATTATATTTCGGAAATTTATTTATATAGGGTGATTTTTTTTTATGTATAGAACTTTAAGTTGCAATAAAACAACGATGAATTATTCGATTGACATGAATTTTATTTATCCGAATGATAATCTTGTGGCATTACATTTGAAATATGATTTCTGGCATATGACCGCCACGGCTGGCGCGGATGTAGTCCAATCTGGACGTCCAATTTTCGATGACTTTTTCGAACATTTGTGGCTGTATATCGGCAATAACACGGCGAATGTTGTCTTCCAAATGGTCAAGAGTTTGTGGCTTATCCGCATAGGCCAATGACTTTACATAGCCCCACAGAAAGTAGTCTAGCGATGTTAAATCACAAGATCTTGGAGGCTAATTCACAGGTCCACAACATGAAATTAGGCGGTCACCAAACGTGTCTTTCAATAAATCGATTGTGGCACTATACCGATCACCATTGACTGTAACGTTCTGGCCACCACCGTTTTTGAAGAAGTACGGACCAATGATTCCACCAGCCCATAAAGCGCACCAAGTAGTCAGTTTTTCTGAATGTAACGGTGTTTCGACATACACTTGAGGATTAGCTTCGCTCCAAATGCGGCAGTTTTGTTTGTTGACTTAGCCATTCAACCAGAAGTGCGCGTCATCGCTAAACAAAATTCGCTTATGAAAACCGGGAACAACGGCAATCTCGTTTTGGGCCCATTCGACGAATATACGCCTTGCTTGATGATTGTTTGGCTTCAATTCTGGCACGAGTTGGATTTTGTAAGCACGTAAACCAAGATCCTTCCGCAAAATCTTCCATAAAGGGGATGGACACAGATCCATTTCCTGTGCTCGATGGCGGATGAACTCATTCGGGTCTTCCTCAAGGCTACGTTCTACAGCAGCAATAGCTTCTTCTGTACGGACCGTACGGCATCTCTGGGGATGCGAGTTATCAATAAGAGTAAACGTGGTGCGAAAACATTCCATGGTTAATTGAATTAACTGGTCTGATGGACGATTTTGTCGACGATAAAATTGACGTAGTGCGCGATACGTATTCCGCACAGAACCATTATTTTCGAAATAAAATTGCACCATTTGCAAGCGTTGTTCAGGCATGAGTCTATTCATGATGAATTGACAAACCAAACTGAAAATAAATCACTTGACAGCTGTTAAATCGGTCGCCATCTTGAACAGTAATGCCAACTTAAACTTCTATACATCGAAAAAAAAACACCCATTAGAATCGGTTGACGTTTAAGAAAAAAAGTTTTCTGTATTCATCAGAACCAAACTAACGTAAAATATGAATAATGCAAAAGGCATAAAGTGAAATGATGTCGAAAGTTGGAACATTTTTTAAAACCAGTTAAAAATTTTAAATTTTCATGTTTCAAATGAGTGAGACGAAACAATAAAAGATATGAAGTGCTCTTTGTAGGTGGTTCTTTATTGTTTAATGCTTTCGCTTACCATTATTCATCCTCAAAACGGCCTAATGTTAACGCCATTACAAGAGCTCTCGCTGGCCTAGCGATTAAGGCGCGACTCTTGATACACACATTGGGGGAGATGGCTTCTAATCCCATCGATAGCCACGGACTCGCAAATTTCCTTAATAGAAGTAGCTATCCAACTGCAGAAACTATCTCATATGGTCGAGATGGAAAAAAAAAACATTCAAATGAATACGAACTTTAAAAAACTTTTTAGCTAGCGACAGTATTAAAATCAAATCGGCGAGAAGACCCAGATAAACAGTACTAATCAGGAACAAAACAGGAGAAAACATACGTTATGAACTTCGGCAGTTACAACAATCAAGCAACTCTAAGAACAGGGTAGTTCTTAATTTTTCAAAGAAACTTCACATGCTACTGTAATACTTTTTATAAAACTTCTGAATTCCTCCTGCGTCGGTTTTTGTTGAGTCGAACTAACTAACGTTTTGCCAATTATCCTGTTGGCTTCTTCAGAGCATGACTGAAACCGAGGAATCCAGAAGTTCTATACAAAATAGGGTAACTCTTCTTTTGTAGTTTCATCCGGATATGGGATTTTTTTAGTATTTCGTCGTCAGATATAATACCTACTAGGAACAAAATAAACATTCTTCTTCTGTGAGTCATACTTAACTACATATTGGATGCCGGTAACCCTGTCACCGTCTTTTGAGTATTAATATATGTAACACTTCAGAATTGTTACTTTACTGGAATACGATCCGGTAGTTCCGCGCCTACATTTTAAATTCTAAGCGCCTTTTTTTCCTGCAAACACCTGATTTGTTCTGACGTCCACGCTACCAGGCTAAGAAAGTCGTAATTTAATTCGCTTTATTTAGTTGTTATTACCAATGTTTCAAATACACACTTCTTAATAAATGGTCTCCTTAAAACTATACCCTTCTATCAATGAAGAATTAATTGAACCCGACAGCGGAATAAATGCGTATATATTCTCTTTGAATAAATAATTCGTTCGCGAAATAGATTCGTATCGCTAGTATCATTGGGCGTATGGCCTTATGGACCAAGTTCCGTGATTTCTCTCCGTTCCGGCATCTCTCTCGAATATCTGAGAAAGTGATCTATTTATCTTTCTCACTCCTGGCTCCGAGCGACATGCGTGGTATGATATCGTTTTCCTATTTCGGTAGAAGAACAGTGTGGTAGCTAGCCAAAAAGTGATTAACCTACCGACTTTTTCTTTTGCCATCGATTTGCGGATATAGGGTTAAATTCACTTAGATGTGTGGTCAGCGATTTGGTGATTCCGTTGCTGTTCATATTTTTGGTTCGTTCGGAGAACTGCCCACACTTACTCTGTAAGAGGATTTGACTGCTACCTGCTGCCTACCAAGCTTTCACCCTCAAGAACATTCATCGAGGTAAAGTCTTTAACTATTTAGCTTTTGTTACCTTTACCATTTTATTCACTCTTTAAAGAGTCAGTAAATTTTCCGGCTCGTTTTTGGAATTTAGCCGCTGTCGGCTTATACGCGGAAACTTTATAGGGTCCTTGGAACACCCGTACTCTGGTTGGAGCGCCCGTATCTCCTTGAAGCCCTGTACTCGCCTTAGAGCACCCGTACCCTCTTTAGGAGGGCTCGCGTTTCGGAGGCTTCTGGATTGACGTATTCGGGGAGGATCCAAACTTCGAAGTTCCTGTGTTCTCTGGATATTGGAGCACATTTGAATCATTGCTTGACTACCGGCTCACTTGATAGGTCTGCGCGAGGTCAGACACCCTTTGTAGGCTGCACTGTTCGGAAATAAACGAGGTGACGTCCAGTTCGATGTAAGCGCTACGCGAGATATTGTTAGGCATACCCTTTTTTTTGCTTTCCGTTTTTGTTACGCTCGGTAATTTAATCGATACCTTTTTTGGTATACCGACACGGAAATTCAATAATCATGTAGTTTTACTCTCGAAAATTTGTGAACAAATGCTTTGAAAATTTATGTATAATTATTTGCGGGAAGTTGACGTACCGGTAATACTGAGTATGATCGAGTTTTTTTTTATTTTAATAATTACTTATATTGCCCCTGTAAGCCTGTGGTGATCACCTAAGGGAATTTGAGCTTTTTTTTCCTTTGTGTATTTCTATTATTTTGGGAATTTCGTATTAAACGGGCTGTCAACTTGTTGCGGGGACGGCAATTGAATTTTGCGGAGTTTAGGTCGGTATGTCGCGGATTTGTAGTTTCTCATTATCCAGTTTTCATCTCTCTTTTTTTTGTCCCCTTAACCTTCACGACTATCTTTTATCGATTGTACCAATTTAAATTTAATGGTAGGTTTCATCGTTAATGTTCTCTTTTTTTTGTAAAACATCGGGTTCCTCACACCATCTGAGAGACTGGAAGGTCTGCTACTTCCTGGCGCCCTAAGGATAAATAGTGCTATATTTTCTTTATTATTCGTGGACGCCCCCATCGCTCCAGAACTCTGAGCACTACGGGTAACTAATTTGCAAGCACCCAGCGACCATCTTTTTTTTATCTACATAAAATTATATATTATATTTTACTTTGTATTATATATAGTATATATAAAATCACTTTCCCGATTACCAGTTACCACTTTAAACAAAGCGTATATTTTAGACCAACTGAATAATCATTAATAATAATTTTAATCTATAATTCAATTGGGTGCAAAAAAAAATTATATAATATAATTTTTGCTCTTTTTTAAACTACTTCCATCTCGAAACGTTTCGGGCCAGCGCCGTAACATGAATGGTCTGACATTATCCTTTCAACATGGCGGTTGCGCAAACCGACGCATATTAATTTCGATGTTAATCTCCCGAAGAGCAGCAAATATTTCGTTGCAATATTTTTTACCGCCGTTGGACTTGTTTTGGGACCATTAAAGAAGACCCGTAGAATATGCGTAATCCCATTTACATTTATATGTCCGATAAATTAAAATAATTATAGAAAATAGCTGCGCTTTCTAGTGGGGCAACGGCGGTTTGACTATAAAAAATCGATAGTTTCTCAATTTTTCGTTAAAATTCGTCGGACCCTCTTAAAATCAAGATGAAGACGCTTGCGGTAAGTACTTGCCCGATTGGTTAGGTCGTTTTTAGTGCTTGTTCATGTTCTAGGTGCTTCTCGGTGTACTAGCGACGTCACTCGCCAAACCTGGCAACTTGGGGTATAACTATCAGAGTCCTCAATCGAATTTGGTGATTAGGCAGAACTTGCCACCGCAAATATTGCCCCAAGGTCAGCCCCAAAGTTTGCCGCCCCCGGTCTTACCCCAGACTATTCCGGAACTGCAACCCTCCCAACCTTTGCCACTTTCTCAGTATCTTCCACCGCAACAGCTGTCTATCCAGCAGCCCGCTGTTCAGCTGAGGCAGGAGGCACCGCAGCTTTCATTCCCTTCGCTTCCTCAGGGATTGCCTCAACTGCCGCAGTCGTTGCCCCAGCTGCCTCAGTTCCCCCAGTTCTCGCCACAGTTGCCACAATTTTCTCAGCAACTGCCCCAATTGCCGCAGATTAGTCAACAATTCCCGCAAATCAGTCAGCAGCTGCCGCAAGTTCCGCTACAATTGCCTCAAATTCCCCAGCAGATTCCGCAGCTGCCTCTCGTTCGTCAGCAACTACCCCAACCTCTGCCAGAATTGAAACAACCCTTGCCATTACTTAACGAGCAAATCAACGGTCCATCTTTGATTTCTACACCATTGTCAAGTCAACCCGGTGTATTGGTGACCAAGAACATATACGTACACGTACCACCCTCAGAGCCTCAGCCGTTGCCCCAGGTATTACCTGCCCCAGCGATTAGGAAGAACTACAAGATCATCTTCATTAAAGCCCCTGAGGTGCAAGCTGCGCCTATAGTACGCGCGTCAAGCCCTCTAGCCGGACAATCGGAAGAGAAAACTTTGGTGTACGTGTTGGTGAAGAAACCGGAAGAACCCCAAATAGTCGTTCCAAGTCCCGCGCCCACAGAACCGAGCAAGCCCGAAGTGTATTTTATCAGGTATAAGGCACCAGGCAATGGCGCTAGTGCACCACTAGCGCCCCAGCAGGTGGACAGCGGGTCCAATGCCCTGCCCGTGGTTGAAGACGTTGCTAGGCAAGGGTCACCGGTGAGAAGTGGTGAAAGTAGCAGCGTGTTGTTCTCTGGGGGCGTTCCCGGTAGTAAATACGGCCCACCCGGGTATCAAAAGTAATAGGTGCCACCATTTTTGTGGTTAGTTTTTGCGCTAGTCATAGATAAGAGTCTGTTTTGTGATATCGTTGACCGTTTACGACCTTCATACTTACGTAATTGCGTCCATTTGACTTTAAAATATCTAAATGAAGTGAATTTGTGCCATATTAGTCTGGTATGCAGATTTTCTCGTTATGTATTCAGGAAAATATATTATACGCATCATTGAGCATTTTTATTGTCCTTACACAAGTATCAAGATATCAAATCCAATTTCAAAATCGGAAAGTTTGTTGACCTTTCGCGTTTTACACGAATACATTATGTCACCTTTTTCGAAATATAAGCATCAAAAATTGGAATAAACAATTTCAAAAACGAATGGAAACTTCCTTTCATTTTCGAGTCGTTCCCACCAATATTTTTAGGTTAAGTGAGAATTATGTTTGCCGCACTATTATAGTCATCCCCAGGTCACTCTAGTTGATACCCGAATTTTGGTGTAGATCTCATTAAACGCAACCTGAAAATTATGTCAAAAATTCTTGAGAAAACGGTTTTGTTGTTGCCAGAAGACAAAAGACAAATTATTGAATCAACTATAACAATAGTAATAATAAGAAATACATGAATTAGACAAGTCAAGAAACAAGGTAAAGTATATAAAATACATTACAATTTTGCAAAATGTAAATACTTATAAAGTAATAAAAGACAGATTCATAGTTTTAACCGTATATTGCATTGTTAAATGCTTGTATACTGTACACCGTGTGCCAAATAAACCCGTAGGAGATACGAGAAAGAGTTTTTTGGACCCTGCCGAAGATTTAAAACGTTATAATTTTGTTGATACAGAGTGTCCCAAAAGTGTCCCTCCCCGACATTTTTAAATTTTTTAAATGTATACTTCGACATTTTTGGAAATATCGATTAAAATAAAGATCACTTTCTTAAGAAACTCCTATTTAAATTTTGCATAGTTTGGGCAGAAATCGAGGTTATGTGTTTTTGAGATGATGCCTAATTTGGGCAGCTTTAAATTCAACCAGAATTTATACGGGTGTTGAATATATAAGATAAATTACAAACATACCTTATTTTTTGTCCTAGAATTGATGTCTGAATAAAAATATTGTGTTCCATGTGAAAATCTTGAGATTTTGTAGTTGAATTCTCCAAAACGGCTGATGCGCCTCTGTCAAACTGGTTAAGTAGTGCATGATCATAGTCTGGGATTAAATTTTCGTTGCAATACCTGGACCAGTAGCGTCACAACCCAATTTTATATGGGACAATCAAAATATGAAAAAAAAAACATATCCTCAATTTCTGCCTAAACTATGCAAAATTCGAATAGGAATTTCTTAAGAAAATGACCTTTATTTTAACCAAGGATTTCAAAAATAGCGAAGTATACAGGGTTTTCCATTTAAAATAACAAAGTTGAAGTCGTGGGGGGGGGGCGGGCACTTTTGGGACACCCTGTATCGACAAAATTATAATATTTTAAATCTTCAGAGAGCTCAGGAAACTTTTCTGCAAAACTGTTTCTCTTCAAAAAACCCACGGACCGATAGTCTCTCGCAACTCTAGGGGTAAGCTATTGAAAAGAAAACGCTTATTTTTTTATAACTTGTATGTATAAATTGTACACATTCAGTTTTATTGGATCTCTATTTCTAGCCGGGTATTTATGTGTTTCTCCCACCCTGCAATATAAATATTTACGCTTATTTACATAACACAGTATTTTTGGTAAGTAAATTGTAATAAATGCTGGTTTTATGATCTTTAAACAATGGTCTACAGGATTATAGAAGAATAAAGTTGAATAACATAATACGCACATAAAAGACTTTACAGTCTTTTCGGCTAACAAAATTTTTTTCTATTTATTTTTATTGCTGAATTATTAATTTCTGATCTAGAGGACCTATGAAAATAGTTTCTCGTAGAACTGCTTTAATGAAATGGAAAAAATGGAACTCTTTCATTTTTGTGCGACTCATATATTATGACTCAAAAGTCCTGCAATGTGCGTTATAAAAGTAAGATTAAATATGGTTAATATTAGCGAAGGTGTCAGTCATGCACTTAGTTATAGTTATTAAAAATCGTTGAGGTACAAAAAGGAATCTGCAAAAAACAACATTTTCGTTTGGATATTGATGGATATTAATACCCAAAAAAATCTAAAATCTATGGACATAAAACAAGTCGCCACTTGGGTGAATTAAAACAAAGGTTGGTAGGGTTGTATCTCGTACTTTCTACCCGAGAATGAATAAAGCCCTCAATTACAATTATTCCTTTCTCGGTAATTTATCAATGTGAATTCTTATGTTTGTGTGTTAAACATTTTTTTAATTCAAATATATTTCCTGTCTGCTTGTGGCTTATTCCTATCTAGTTTATAGTAGTGCTCGCAACTAATAAGGAAGTTGATTTTGATACAAGGATTATTTAAGTTATTGCAATCAGATTCTGGAATTGTGTTACGTTTGACTAATAATTAACTAATTCAGCAAACTAATTTTTAGGGCATATTTATTAGCCAGTAATATTTTTTTTTCTAATAAGCAAGCATCTTGCTTCGTTTTCGAGGTACAAGGTGTCAGGATTTATAGAAAAAAATCAATTTTTTTCGCTGATTTTGACAAAACTTGGGACGCTTCTTTGTCATGTTAAGGGTTTTTATTTTTTGGTAATCAGAATAAAATTGTTTCAGTGGCGATATTGGAATTGATATTTATAGGTAACATCGTGTATCGTCATTAAATTAAAATGAAACTGCTGGGAAGCTGAAGCTGGGAGTAGAAAAATATGTTTTCAATTCTGGAATAGTTTTTGCAATTTTTCTAGCAAAATGTGTAACTGAAAAAAAAAATTCGAAAATATGTAAATGTGTTTTATACCCAAAGTTTCGCGCCTTTTAACTAAACAAGTTTTTTTTAGACTAAATTTGGGCGATCGCCATAAAAGAAAGTACCTTCAAAATAAATATGTCTGATGTAATTTCGCATGGAATAGTAAAGTCCGGTTAAATATAGTGAGTTACCCCGAGGATTGAAATTCTGGTTAAAATGCATATACTAGATAGTAAATCCAACAAGAAAACAATTTATTTAATTTATTTAATTATTTAATGTTTTAAATTCAGTTGCATACGTAGTAAAATGGATACGCCAAGCAGTGTTAACATAAATAATAAGACATCGATCGCTAATTTATTATCTTGCACAATTAGTTGAATTTAATTGACTTTGAATTACCACCGGATTAACTCTCGAGGCAAGGGGTAAAATCAGCTACTAAAACCAATCACTAATCACTAAGAAAAATTGGTTCTGAAACGAACGTGGTCAAAAGTAGAATTTTAATTTTTGTGTCATTTGAAAGCACTCATGTTAGAGAATTTCTTAAATTAGTATTGACTACTATCATAAATAGTATTGATTTGAAACTCCATTTTGCTCTTATAGTGGGTGTTTTTTTTCGATGTATAGAACTTTAAATTGGCATTACTGTTTAAGATGGCGACCGACTTAACAGCTGTCAAGGGATTTTTTCTCAGTTTGGTTTGGCAATTCATCATGAATAGACTCACGCCTGAACAACGCTTGCAAATAGTGCAATTTTATTTCGAAAATAATGGTTCTGTGTGGAATACGTATCGCGCACTACGTCCATTTTATCGTCGACAAAATCGTCCATCAGAGCAGTTAATTCGATTAACCATGGAACGTTTTCGCACCACGTTTACTCTTATTGATAACTCGCATCCCCATAGACGCCGTACGGTGCGTACAGAAGAAGCTATTGCTGCTGTAGAGCGTAGCATTGAGGAAGACCCGAATGAGTCCATCCGCCATCGAGCACAGGAATTGGATCTGTGTCCATCCAGTTTATACAAGATTTTGCGGAAGGATCTTGGTTTACGTGCTTACAAAATCCAACTCGTGCAAGAACTGAAGCCATCAAGCCGATCATCAAGTAAGGCGTAGATTCGTCGAATGGGCCCAAAACGAGATTGCCGTTCCCGATTTTTATAAGCGAATTTTGTTTAGCGATGAAGCGCACTTCTGGTTGAATGGCTACGTCAACAAACAAAACTGCCGCATTTGGAGCGAAGCTAATCCTCAAGTGTATGTCGAAACACCGTTACATCCAGAAAAACTGACTGTTTGGTGCGCTTCATGGGCTGGTGGAAACATTGGTCCGTACTTCTTCAAAAACGATGATATTCAGAACGTTACAGTCAATGGTAATCGGTATAGAGCTATGATTACTAACTCTTTCATTCCTGAATTGAATAACCATGATGTCCAGGAGATGTGGTTTCAACAAGACGGCGCAGCATGTCATACAGCTCGTGCCACAATCGATTTATTGAAAGACATGTTTGGTGACCGCCTAATTTCACGTTTTGGACCTGTGAATTGACCTCCAAGATCTTGTGATTTAACACCGCTAGACTACTTTCTGTTCGGCTATGCGGATAAGCCACAAACGCTTGACCATTTGGAAGACAACATTCGCCGTGTTGTTGCCGATGTACTGCCACAAATGTTGGAAAAAGTAATCGAAAATTGGACGCCCAGATTGACCTACATCCAGCCGTGGTGGTCATATGCCAGAAATCATATTTAAAATATAATGGCACGAGATTATCTTTCGGATAAATAAAATTCATGTCAATCGAATAATCCATCGTTGTTTTATTGCAACCTAAAGTTCTATACATCGAAAAAAAAACACCCCTCATAACATCAGTTTTGGAATATGCTTGTCAGGTTTGGTCTTCTTCCTACAGGTACTAGGCCCAACAGACTGAAAGACCGCGAAAGAGATTTGTGAAAATTGTTGGGTTTTAAATAGCTATTCAAAATGGGGATGTTGTATATGACGAATTACTCCACTGCCTTAACCTTACAATTCAAATTGGATTAATAGATTGTCCATAATCGCTGTCTTTGCCTCCTGTTTATGGCTCCTTTACATAGTTTAAATATTATCTCTGACATGCTCTTCAATAATAAGTATATAAATTTCTTACCCAGAGTGATGTAAACTTCTTGTATAATTTATTAAAAATTAAAGAATTCCTGTGGTGTATACTAAGTTTATTCTTGTATCTCATTTGTTTTTTACTACTTTAACTTTTGAAACAGTGTTAGTTGTTATACGACTATTGCATTTGTGTTTTTTCTATTAATCATATCTGGGTAAATGCTGCCGCGTTAAGTAATAAATAAAATATAAATAACTTCATAAATAATAATTAATGGAAAAAAATATTTTGTGGTTAGGTGCTAAGTAAGTTTATGATAAAAATATTATAAGAAAGTATGACCACCGTTTTAAAGTTAGTTGTGAAAGTCTTCTTTCTCCCATTTAAGACTTATTAACGCACAAACATCGTACCTTCAAAACGGCGTTAAATTTTTTTGACGTTTCTAGCGTAGGACGTCACAGACATGGCGGTGAATGTTTACAAGGACCCCATACCGTTGTTAACGCTTACGCTTTTAGAATTAAATTGATAATTTGCTATGCTTAATTTATCGAATAGCCCGTATATAGAGGTGTTGGTTTTCTAAGGTCGCAGGACTTAATTACATTGACAATAGGCGCAGAATCGTGCTTGAACGAAGAAAAGCGAACCTCAAAAGAATTTTTACTATCGAGCGGCTGATGATAGGCATGCAAATAATGTATATGACGGATTATGCTATTAGAAAATTAAATTTTTTGTAGTGTTTTTTTGTTATGGTTCTATGAGCCATCAAGTATTTTAAGGAACGTTGGAGATGTTTTTGTGGTTTTCTCAGATTCGAAAAGAAAGAATTTTTTTTTCGGCAAGAGAAACGAGAGAGTGAGATAGTACAAATATCAAGGAACTGAGACTGAACTGAACTGAACTGAAAATTAGATTCAGAGTAAATCAGGCTAGAACTTCATTTACAAAGATGCTGAAAATATTCTGCTCTGACGATTATAAGCAGCCGACTTAAGGTGCATTTGATCACTTGTTATGTTTTCTTAATCCTTGTTGACGGAATGGAGTCATAGACAACCAACAAAGATGACTTACAAAGACTCCAGGCTTTCGAAATTTGGGTATATAGACGCATGCTTAGCGTTTGTTGGACGGTACAACATAATACAATGGAAAAAGAAGATACAATTAGAGAATGGTATCACTGTACATCAGTGGAAGTATTTCGCCATGCATCGCCATGGTGGTAGTCAACCTTCTAAGAGGAGGCGGCATATAAAGAAGAAGAAGAGAAACTAACCAAGAAATTGGGATTGTGTTGATTAACCTTAGAAAGTTTTCTTAAGACTCTCTAGCAAGAGATAAGTGAATAAGATATTGTTTATAAAATGTAACACAGGTCCCGACGCTTTCTCAAGAGAAATTCTCAGGGATTGTCTATAAATGTTGGTGTACCTTTTTTAGCTAGTTGTTTTCATAGCTGCATAGGTCGACTCCAAAGTTAAATCACTAACAGGCTTGAAACAGTTTACCGACCGCATTCAATCTGCGCATGTTTGTCGAATTGTTTCATATAAAGTTTGATTCTACACTGCTCAACATGCAGCGTGCAGCCAAGAGTTTATGACAGTTTTAAACTAGAAGTTAGTTGCACCACCCAGCTTTTTCTATCCTAAAACTGTTTTTGCGCCTTTGACATAGGGTGATCAGCAAACATGTTTTTAGTTTTGAATAGAATGTAGTTTTTTTACCAATAACATTAAATTATTAGAGGTTTGGTAGCAAATTTTTTGATCTTCGTATTTTGTTCGTTATTCACTTGTTTTGTCTACAGGGTGTCCCAAACTACTACTTTAAACATTGAAATTTTATTACCTTGTTTTTTTTTTGTGTATTATTAGATAATTTATAAAATATAAGCTATTTTTTAAATTAGTTCTTCATGTATATTGTTACTCTTTTCGACAAAAAAAAACAGTGAAGATCGATTTTTTCTCAATTGCAATCGAAATTGAGGAAAAAGAAGTTACTTCCTGTTTGAGAAACTAGCCAACACTACTAACAGTAAAATTAGCTTAGTTTTTTTTTATAAAAAATCTAAAATTCCGCAAGATAAGTGAATTCCAAAGAAATATATAACTTTTAACCCATTCAACTGACCCTGTATCTCTAATGGTTTAAAAGTTATGTATATATGATTATGTATTTTTTTAATCATTTGATGATTTTTTGGCTCTTATTTATTTTAGAAAAAAGTGAACGAGAAGAACTGGACTATACTGTACTGTATACCGTAAATTTTTGGCTCTAGTATATTTTTTTACAAACTATTCATCTGACTCAAAAAATAAACAAGCTATTTGCAAAACAATTTAATATGCTTTAGTAAGAGTTCCAATTTATCGTTTAAACGGTTAAAAAAATAAAACGTGTTAATGCACTAGTTATAGTGATAGTAACAAAGTTGTTATAGACTTAAATTAATTGCCTTTGCAACCGGAATTTTCACATTATTCCTTTTTAACCATTTGGATAGCGTTTAATCGTGTTAGCTTGATGCATACTACACCTCGAAGTTATGGTTTTAATCGAAAGTGGACTCCGCCAGCGAGCTGTTGCTCGACAACTGGATATGACATGCAGCAGTTCGAAGAGTATGAGAAGACTGGATCCTTTGCTAGGCGCCTGTAACAGGCAAAAGGCGAATTACAGCGGCTCGTGGTGACCGCTTTATTGTGTCAACAATAATAAGAAATCGTCACCTTAATGCGGTCCAAGTGCAACAAGTGCTATAGTCGACAGAGAGAAGAAGACTGAAGGAAAATAGCCTGATCTCAAAAACAACTACAAATGGTCCAAAACTTACTCCAGCTCATCGACAAGCACGCCTACGCTTTGCACAGGATCATGCGAATTGGACATTGGACCAATGGGAATCTGTTCTGGTCTCAGATGAGAATATGCCAGAGAGAGCGATTTGCAGACTGCTGCAATGAAGAGCGTAGCCTTTATGGAGGTGGTTCCTGCGTGATATGGGGTGCAATTTCTGGGATGCACGAACCGACCCTGTTTGTATCCGTAGGGGCGGCCGTGGTCAAGGGGCAGGAGGTTTAACACTTACCACGTGGTACCATAACATGACAATGCTAGGCCGCACACCGCAAGTTTTCGGGTTATGGAATGATCACCATGCAGTCCCGACCTCAGTCCGATCGACCAATTATGGGATTAGCTAAAACGGAGAATTCAAGCTAGACTTCGTACCCCAACCTCGATACCACAGCTTATTGTTACAGTAGAGGAAGAGTGGCTTAACATCCCACAAGAAACAATAGCGAACTTCATTAGATCTATGCCTAATCGGGTAAGATATATTATTAGGGCAAGAGGGGGTCATACATATTATTAAAAAATAAGGGTTGAGATGCTAATTGTCAATAACCCTATTTGTTTTTAGTAATAAGAAAAGGATAATTTGACTCGTGCAGTTATTTTACCATGCTAAACCTAAAAAGCCTAAATAAATTTTAATCAATTTAAACTCGTATAAAGTCTTTTAAACAGCAAATTTTTTTGATCTGATGAGTTTCTAAAAAAAATGAAATTGAAGTAAAAAGTTCACAATGGGCCGATTTCTGTGCAATAACCACGAAGCTTAATTTCGTATTTTATATGTACATTTCCTATTAGGGAAGGCAAATACAAGCACATTGTTAAAGATCTGCGTTCGAATTTGCCAAATCTCTAATTAAAATTATACCAGTTTATAATTGCAACATTCCAATGGCACTACAGCAATAAATTAGCGGCGCATGCAGTTAATAATGTTAGATATCGCGGATAAAAAGGTGCAAAATTTTGAAACGGGGTCATAAAATTTATCGCCTTATTAAATTTTATAGACGGGCTTTCGCAATTGACTCATCGAACGGGGAGATCATTTTGCACTCGATGTTCGCATTCGATCATTTAAATAAGTAAACTGATAGCAAGTCGGTTTTGGAAAAAATGTTTAGAGTGCACTACCGCAACGTAAAATTAAAAAGTGGAACTGATTGCAGCTTCGTCACAGACCGTTTAAATGCTCTCGTACTTTTTTAATGAGTCTTGAGCGCGATTGTCCTTTTCACACACTTCGCATAAAAATTAACGCACCACTTACATTTGGGTCAACTTCGAAGTTGTTTTTTTCGCGAACTGATGGTTCGGTAATGTTCAAAACCGGAGTTAGGAGGTGGATGTATTTTTTCTGTTAACACAGCATTTTGTAATAGTATATTTAAGGGGTTCGTTATCTATGGAAAGTACATATGGTCCTTAAAAGAAAAAACAATGCGGGTACTTAAAGCCACAGACTATTGGAGACGCGACGCTGAAAAATCATAAACTTTGTTAAAAAACGATAGAATCGGCGAAATTATGGGATCGAAGTAGAAACTAAGGTTGAACTGATTAGGCTTTTACTTCATGAAAATCCATTTATCAAAATAAATAAGAACTAAAAGTTCATATTTTGACAATTGTTTCGACAACACCGTGTCTTTATCAAATGTAATATGTACAAACTACCTGGTACTATATATACCGAAAAATGACCATAAAACCTTAATTAATGTTGTGAGAATTTAAGTTTAATAATGGAGAGGTTTTTAAATCTAATTGATCGTTAAGCAATACATTTGAATGTCTCATTTTGTTAATCTCCAGGGTTTCCAATAAATTTAATTATTTTGAATTTAATGGACAGATTTATATCTCTAAGGAAGGTTTGATTATGGGAAACCCACTTAGTCCTTTGTTAGCCGAGATTTTTATGGATAATTTGGAAAATGTCATACTAGAACATCCTTTAAGTAAAAGTTTTTTTTATGGTGGTATAGATATGTGGATGATGTCTTTACTTGCTTTGCTGAAACGGCCAGACAATTGAATTCTTTTTTAAATTACATTAACTCAATACATAATCGTATAAAATTCACTATTGAGATTGAACAGGATAACTCTATTAATTTTTTAGACTTAACTATTACGAAAGTGCAAAACAAATTAGATTTTTCAATATATCATAAACCTTCACAACACGGACACAGTCGTACATAGCAGCTCAAATCACCATTATACATACAAAATGACTGCATTTAACTCTTTTATACACAGACTTCTTAATACGCCAGTCTCAATAGAAAATTACAACAAAGAACTTAATATCATTAAACAAATTGCACTGAACAACGACTAGAATCCAATACATTATAGATAAAATTATAAATAAAAAACAAATGCAGACAATAGTAAACTGTATTTATCCGAAACTTAATACAGAACACGAACAATTTAAAACAATTACATACATAGGAGAACCTAGTGAAAAAGTTTCAAAACATTTGTCAAAATGTGGTTTAAAATAGCTTTCAGAACAAACAACACAATAGGAACATATTTAAAAAACAATAAATCGAAATGTCCAAGACCCCAAAAATCAGGTCTCTACAGGTTGAAATGTGGATCTTGTCCTAAAATTTATATTGGACAAACAGGTAAATCCTTCAAGAAACGCATCAACGAACATATAAGAGCGTTTAAGATTCTGATTATGCTACACACTTAAATACAGAAAAACACATTTTTGAAGACAATTTTGATATATTTTATACAGCCAGAAAAAATAGAAAATTAAATTTATTGGAAGCCATGGAAATTAACAAAATGTATTGCTTAACGATCAATTGGATTTAAATACCTTTCCTTTATTGAATTTAAATTCTTGTAACAACATTAATTAAGGTTTTATGGTCATTTTTCGGTATATATAGTAGCAGGTAGTTTGTAAATACTACATTTGATAAGGACACGGTGTTGTCGAAACAATTGTCATGTCAAAATATATAATTTCGTGAAAATCTGAACTTTTAGTTCAGAAACTAAGGGAAAACATTCAAATAAATCAATTTAGATGGTACTAGTATGTCCAAATAAAGAAAACAGATACTGAATTACCAAAACAAATCCTTAAATGGAGACTGACCTGCAGAGAAGGTATAGATAGGAAATCAGAGATAGAGGTATTTATGGAGGGTCGAGACACACGGACACTGGAATTGAGAAGGGGTCGAAGAACATGATAAACGTGCTTTTTTGTAATACTATATACTGTAATACTATTCACAAATCTTTGTGTGCGCAGCATAGTTTATGCTGTGCAGAAGCAGATTTGACAATCCACTACTGAGATCCTATTAATTAGTTAATTAATTTAATAAATTGTTATATTTAGCACTAAAGCTTTGAGTTTGGGAAATTTTTCTCGACACTAACAATGAATTATTGATTTCTGATTGGGTTAATTGATGGGAAATACGGTCCTTTCAGAAAAAATAGCTTTTAGGACAGACGTGAACAACTTAAATTTAATATTTAGAGGAGTCACTTTCAAAAATGGGAAAAAAAATGTCTTTCCATTTTTGGCTATTAGTTTTGTTAGGGAGGTAGTTTTAGAACTTTTTTTCTTTCTATATGTGGGCGGGTACTTAATGAATATGAAATTTTAGTTTAAACCATATGAGGATTTAGTGATACGTCTTCTGTTTTTTATAAAGATAAGCGTAAAAATTAGCGCCCTTGCCTTTTTATATTATTATTACTTTTTGAACGCTTATTTCGTATAATGCTACAGTATTATCTCGAAATTTTGGCAATTTTTTATTTGCTGCATTTGGAATATTTGGTCAGCTTATTTGAACCACAACTAACCCACACTAGTAGTAGTACATTTTTTGTGTTTTTTAGTTTTGTCTTGCAATTTTGAAAATAATGAATCAAAATTTGGTACGGCCTATTCATTATCTACAGGGAAGAATATTGAGAGATATTATGTTTCTGTAGTCCAAAAAATGAAAACTTTTTTTCCCCAATCGCGAGCAAACTTGATTAACATTCAACTCAATACTGCATTCAATTTATCCCTCTCCAAGTTTTTGTCACACACAGTCTTTAAATTTGGAAACTTTTTTTTTGGCATATATATTATTTAGTTGCAACAAAAACCATTATATTTCAAACCCACTTTTTTCATTATATATCATTTAGAAATATGGGATAAGTTTAGTTGTTAGATGTGATATTTGTCTGAAAATTTTAGGGCTGATTTTTAATGGCATGAAGTTAAAAAAAGGCACACAGAAGAGCAACGTTAACTCTACAGCAATAATGATTAATGTTTTTGTTTTTATTATCTTGATGCCATTAATGCCCAGGTTAAAAAAGCAACAACATCCTTCAAACCAAATAATTTTTTTTTCATATTGTGTTCACATTTTGCGAATATATCGTTAAATAATAAAATATACTTTTTAGAAAAATTAAAAAAAAACTGTTCTTTTATAAATCACCTGGAAAATTAATTTTTTTGTGTTGTGGTTTGTGTTACTCTTTTCACGTCAGAAGTTATTTAGATATTCTACTTTTTTGATTTTCGGTCCGAAATAATAGAGTAACTGTACCAAGAATTGTGAAATTTTGAGATCTAAGATGATCGCAGTGCATTTCGAACATCCTTGCAACAGGTGATGATAAAATGAATTTAAAAAGTAATTATCGAACGACATTTTTTATAAACGGAACAGAGGCGTCGCAAAATAAGTAATTACATTCTGAGATGGTATTTTATTACGTAAACCGCAAATTTATGTCCGATTTCATTTCGCGAGAGATACGTTAAAATCGAGGCGGATGATAACAATTAAGAAATTCGTGTTTTGTACCGAGCGTTCGAAAATCGAAAGCCGACCTTCGCATTAATAAGAAAAATTCCGGAGTGCTTATCTCCGGCGGAGTAATTGTGACACCGGAGATATATTTTCGGGTTCATTAATAAAACATTTCAATTAGATAACTAATGAAAAGTAAAAGTAAGCGAAAATGGTTGTAAACAGCGTGCGCGTGACAGCCCCGGCGAATTTCGACGTGATTTTGTTAAAAAAATAATAAATTTTAATTAGCGAGGCGGTTGTTTTTTCCTCGCAAAACTGTCATAATACAGGGCGTTTCAAAAATAATCCGGCTTCGCAACGTAATAGGGTAATTAGGCTTTAACTGTATTAAATAGAGCGAGCATTCTGTATTCGGCTTTTTATTCGTAGTTCCCGAAGAACGTCGTAGCCTTTGAAAAGGCTTTTGATCAAATGCAACATGATTTATTATTCAAATATCTAGGGATGAGACAGCTTTAAACAGCTACGACCTCAAATAGCCACGAAGAAGATTCTCATTAAGCGTGGAGTGCTGTCATCAACGTTTTTCATTTATTTCTATTATATAAACGTTTGCAAGACAAAATGCATTATAGCAGGAAGTATAGATGTTGGACAAATGTAACTTTTACTAGATAGTAGACTTCTTGATAGAGTTAACCATTTTAAATAGTTAGGCATCAGAGCTAAACTCTCATCGCCATGTCTTTGGAGAGCGGATTAAAATAGCATTTACTTTGCCTTCGGGGAAAACTGGAGGGCACGCGATTGGATGTAAAAAGCTGTGAGAGATTCGAAAACATCACCACTAAGATGAAGAAGAAGAAGAAGATAGAAGAAAGTCCAGTGCCGTCAGTGTCAACGAATAGTATTGTCAAAATATGTCCGCCACTGACTTTTTGCAATTTTTATTATTTACTATACTAAAGGTACATCTTTTTCGATTCATGAGTTGTTTTCGTGTCTACCCTCGTTTTCCAGCAAAAATCATGAAACTTGGCAATACTTACTTTATTAATGTTATAGTTAAATTTTATATTACAATTATAATATTGTTATAATGTTATATATAATATGTAATATATAATATATAATATGATAATTTTATAATGTTATAATTACTAAAATATAATTCACGCGCGAAAGTTATTACTAGCTTTAGTGTTCTTTTACACGATAACTCCTCCAGAATGCCAAAAAACTATGACCTTGATCTTACCCGAAGGTACGAAGGTGTTGGAGATGTTGGATGTTTTAATAGTGGCTCCATTCGATGCCGTGCGTGTTTTGACTGGCGATTTTTGTGACGAATCCAGTTACATTCACAGGACCATTTATAATGTGCTTTTGCCCTAGTGTCAACATTTTCATCGCGCATATTTTGATGTAAAATGGTTTCAACGCTCTATCCAAAAGCTACACCTCTCTATACATGTCTTAGAAAACTATTGATATGAACGTGCAGATTCACCCAGCCCTTCTAACATTAATCTTTTGTCGTGAAAAATGGCTCTTGATTCGATTAATGGAATTTGGGTGAATTTTTAGGTATTGAAAGGAGTGTAAAAAGGCAAATATGATGAACTCGGTGAATTCGTTAGTGCTACGAACCACCTTGCTGAATGGTCTGTGTTTGTGCGGAATATGGCAAAGAAATCTGTGATTTTGTGTTAAGTTTGTGATTGCGATGATCATAACGGTGAAGGAAACCTCACAACATACCCTGTATATTTTTCAACAACAGTTTCTCAAAAATAAATGATCTTAGTAAACAATGATACAATATCTCAATTCTCATAACTCGTATGCCATGCTATTTGTAATAAAAGTCACTAATAGTTTTTATGTTAGTTTTAAAGATTTAAGTGGTGATGATATGACAATGACAATTTTGTTTGTTGCACATTTCGGAGTTTTATTTCTTAAATTCTACTAATTAAATTAAATGTGGCGCGACTGCTGAAGACTAGTTTTAAAAAACCAAAACTAACGTACCGATATATTGAAAATTCGAATTCCTAAGAAATTATTGTTATTTTGAAATTAAAGAATTTTTGCGGCGGATAGTTGTAACTTACCGGTGAAAATTCACACCATACGTGCAAAAACAACCTACTCGAACAAAATCTGTTGAAAATCTGGTGGTTCTAAATATAGTCTTTATCTACGGGCGCTAATTCCAACAACCTTTTTTCTCGCCTGATTCCGATCGTTTCAATTATAGGAGTTCTTCACTTCAGCCTCAACCTGCTAATTATCTCATTCACGAGCGAGATAATCGGATAATTACAGAGGTTACATCGGCGGATCATCATTAACGGCATCATTCTCACTTTTTGACGGTCCTTGTACCACAATCGCCGTTCACCTAGCCAACCAAAAAAAAAATGGGCACAACCCTACTATTGCTAATATTAATTTTTTATTAATACGTCTAAAGCGCAATTGTCCGATTTTGTACGGGCCCGTCCATTCTAATTCAGCGCACAGTGGGGATGATCCACCACAAAGTATAAAAACTTCAGTTACAGTTTAAAGTATCGTCAAAACACGACCGATATTGCACCTCCATAAGTATTAAAGATGAGACCGTTCTTGGTAAGTGTAATTCGTAATTAGAAAGGTGGCCTCTCCCACGTCGAAGTGATAGTGACCGCGCAAAAATAAAAATCGACGGGGTTCGAGTGTGGTGAACTTGCAGTGCGTCCAATTCGCGTGTGAACCCACGTCCGTTTTGTCTTAATCGTTTGAAGTTGCTAAAAAAAAAAGCAAAATTCGCTGCACTCACTTTCTTGTTTAAGTTCAATAGACGCTGGTGTTTCGAATTCGAAAATTTAACTAAAAAGTACCAAAAGAGATGTTTAGGTCTTTTAAAAGAACAGAACTGACTGTAACTGTAAATTGATAAAAGCATGAAAATGTTCCTGACTAGTTAATCTATTGAATTTTTCTCAATTTTTTAAAATTGCCAACATACCTTGCCTTACCAAATTTGAACATATCCTTGTGCCGTATGCAGAGGAATTCAGAAAATTGACTTTTTCTCTCCGAATTTTATGAACTTTTTATCTAGAAAGTTTTGTTTAATGGCGTTCTATGCGTCTTTCAAGTTCTATTCCTCCTTTTAATGTGGGAAGATTTAAAAATAGTTTTCTATGCTAAACACCCGGTATTTAAAAAGTGAAAATTTTGCTAGAGATTAAGAAATATAATGAGGCCGTAAACTGCTTGTGATCACCAAGTTCGTAGAACAAATTGTTGGATGCTGGAGAACAAATTTATTATCACTATATTGCGTGCGAGTTTGTTGGAAAAAGTTTGTTCTGAACTGAGGAGTATATATATCGAAAATGGTTTTTATAAAAAACATTCATTTCACTCTAGATATCTCTATAAATAAATACACATTTTCTTATGGAAAAGATTTTTGAAAATTTTACCAGTGGCGTTGGTGGGGCATTTAAATTCAATATTATTGACGCCGCTCTTTCAGAAACCTACTTTTGAAATTTCCATTTATATTTTCTTACACCGTCTTCGCTTAAGAAACTGAAAACTATTTTCAAGCATTTCCAAAATGCTAAAATTTGAGTTAATTTAATTTCTGAGACGCTGCAGGATTAATACTCTACTCGAACTACACTGTCAAAGATTTTGTATTACCAAACCAACCATTTCTAGATATATGTTTGTATAGGAAATTAGGGCCTATTTTGAATGTTTCGACACTGCATTTTTGTAGAGTTGCCCTATTCTCAATGCCATTTTTCCTGGCATTTGAAAAAGTCTAATTAATTCGGCGATATTTTGAATTCTAATAAATTCAGAAAAGGGGGTAAACTATGTCTTTTTGCTGATTAAAATTTGATTAATGTTGGTTGATTAATAAATGAATAAACGGACTCCAGAACATTTTTTTTATCACTTCTTTGTCTTAATTTTTTTTTGGGGGTCATTTTAAATTTTTTTCACCCAAAATGGGATTTTGGAAAAAAATTGCCTTAAAAAAGGTCACAAAAGTAAAAAAATTACAGCTTTTTGAGTTTGACATTTAACCAAGTAGCGAATTATTAAATTGTTTTAAGTACTTTTCATTGTCTTCTTAAACCGTTTCAGCAACAATAAAATACAATTTAATGCTCCTTTTATAGAGCCGATTCGCCCGAAGAGGCCATTTTCTATTCACTCTAGAAATTAACGGAATGATTTTTTGAAAAATCCTTTGTATGTATATAACGCAGGCACCTACAAAATAAGTCGAGAATTTTTAGAAATTTCCCAAAAAATGTTACATTGCGTTAACTACTTCCTCAACATATAAATATGTAAAAAAATATTTTTTAAAATCAGTCCTGGAAGTAGGAAGATCCCCGCCCGTTAATAGTTCGATCCCTTTTCCTGCAGTTCACGTGTTTGGTGGCCTTAGCCACAGCTCGACCTGAACCTCCGGTAGGTTACAGCTACCAAGCGCCATCTGGAGGCGCGTCCATTGGTGGGGGTTACGCGGGTGGTTTCTCCTCCTCCCTAGGAGGCGGATACTCTGGAGGAGCTGCCCTCGGAGGTGGCCATTCCGGTGGTGTCTCTTTAGGCGGCGGCCACGGCGGTAGTCTCGGAGGATTCGGTGGCTCGGCCTCTGGCGGATTCGGCCAAGGCGCCGGCCTTGGTGGTGGTTTCGGACAAGGCTCTGGTATTGGGGGCGGTTACTCCGGTGGATTCGACGGTGGTGCCGGTCACGGGATCGGAGGCGGTCAGACAGTCCACAAACACGTGTACGTCCACGTAGCTCCCGAAGAACCTCAAGAACACCAACCAAGGAAAATCATACCCGTAGCTCCCGCTCAGAAACACTACAAAATCATCTTCATTAAGGCTCCAGCTCCTCCTACCCCGACCGCGCCAATCATCCCCGCTCAGCCTCAGAACGAAGAAAAGACCTTGGTCTACGTGTTGGTCAAGAAACCCGAAGACCAACCAGAGATTTCCATCCCCACTCCGGCCCCGACTCAACCATCCAAACCCGAAGTATACTTTATCAGATACAAAACTCAGAAGGAGGCTCTCGCTGCTGGTGGTCATTCCGGATCCGGAGGCGACATTTCGGGGGCATTGGGCGGTATCGATGGCGGCGCTATTGGGGGCGGCGCTGATTTTGCTTCCGCTCACGGAGCTTCGTTCTCCGGCGCCGGAAGTCTAGGAGGACACGGAGGACAGGATCTTTCCGGGGGATATTCCGGCGGTGCTTCCTCCGGTTCCTCGTCCGGAGCTTCTTCCAAATACGGCCCTCCCGGATACCACAAATAAGTAACATTTTGTAAGATCCAAAAGAAGTACGGGTACATCCTCAGTTGTCGTTGAGAAGCATCGTGAGCTGTGTGAGATTTGTGATACGCCACTTAATTCGAGTTCACGCAATATTTATGTATATATTTCCTTAGTCATTTTTTATTCACGTTAGTTTGTAAGAAACGGTGACAAATAAATTTTTATAATATTTTTTTAATTGGTTTTTTAGTTTTGCTTGCAAACTACCCTTCTTGTTCCTGTCCTTAGTTAATTGCATATTAAGAAATTTTTATGATTTGTAATTGCTTCCTATCGATTCATAGTGTCACGTATTTTTCCAATCAAAGCTTAAAAGTTTGACATAAGACGACGACAATAGAAATAACTTTAGAAAAAAAAAAGTAAGTATAAAATAATTATGTGAAGAATCTTTAAGAATAATGAAGTGCCATGAAAAGTAAGAATATACGAAGCAATGCCAACGCCGTCATTATCTTGTTCTGCGATACTTGGATTACGATAATAAAACGAATGGTGGAAACATGAAATTGGAAGATTTGGAGGAGAATATTCGTCGGGAAGCAAACAGAGCTACAGTTTAATGAAGAACAAATGTTGAACTCTACGAACTACTGGCGTGGCACACCTACCAAAAATGGAAGAATAGTTAAGATAATGGCCTAGAAAGTCCGTGAAGGCTAGAAGAAAAGAGGCAAAGCAAAAGACGGGGGAGGCTGAGTAACAAAAGAAAACCAAATCCCGGCTGAAGACGAGAAGCAAAAAGATTGGGAGCTATGGGCCTAAATGGTCTGCATTACCGCTAACGTTATATAGAAATGTTATTATGTTGGCAGATTAGAGGAAGCAATTACGTGCTTTTTGAAAAGTATTATTCGAGTTACGTAACAACCATTCTTTCGTTCTTCGCTAATTTAATGGGATGTTTTGAAACGCCCCACCATAGCCATCGTTCACGCACCTTAATGTCCAGTTCTTCTTTTTTTATGGGTATATATATATATATCGAGATTATCGTTAGTCCGCGTTGAATAATAAGCATCGTAGATGCGACGGTGTTGCCCAAACGCAAGAAGTGAAAGTGCAAGCAGCGCGCGTCTGTGAATTTGTTTAGACCCCGGTTACAACATTTCTTGGGCAATTTTCACAAAACGCTTATATTTGATTTGTCCTCTTTCGGTCTGACCTCCTTGTACGATCAAATTAGATGACGTTGCGCCACCCGTGAGATTTTTCGTCAATTGTCCCAAAGTACGACCGAATTCCTTGACAATTAATTATTGGCACATTTGACAATAAACAATGAAATATTATACAGACAAAAATTAGGTAGATGTAGATGCAGGGGTATTAGTTTATTTTTGTTTTGAATTATGCGGGGTGTTACAAAAAAGTAGATCAATCTGAGAACCATTTGAGACTTCCGCATTGTTCACTAATCACTAGTTAATTGCTTTCAAATACAACTCGACTTTTTCTAATGAGTTTCAAATACAACTCGACTTTTTCTAATGAGTTTCAAATGGGGTTTTGAGAAAGAGACATTTTATAACTTCTATAGCCTGTTGGAAATAGGTTCAATACTATAATAATGGTTAAAATGCGGTGTAAATTAACTAAGGGTGTAGTAGTAACCCATCTATTAAAAGGAAAGAAGATTAGTGTTAAATTCACCATCATTCTATTTGTTTTAGGCTGATGTTTAGACGTTTTATTACATCCTCTTTAGGCCACTACAATGGATATATAGGAATCATCTTTTTTTTTTAATTTAAATAGGTAATTATATTCAGAGATAAACAACTAAATAAAAACAAAAACGTGCAAAATTCTTAAAAAGAAAACGGTTCATTAAAAGACACAAAGGACAAAGTATATGTTATTTTTGCACCAAAACTAAAACACGGAAGTGTAAAAAATACGTTTTATTTGCTATCATATATTTTGTTCTAGTCTAGCTTTTATATATTACCTAACCATATCACACTCTGAAAGCCTCTCAATAAGGCCCACTTTGTCCTGGAGCTCCGTACCTAGCTCCTGAACCAGAACTCGAACTATCACTGGAACCTCCACTCGTACCTTTACTCGCAACAACCGAATCAGTATCTTCCACTTGCTGCTGAAGCTGCTGCGCTTGAACCCTATCTTCTTTGGCCTTGTATCGTATAAAGTATACTTCAGGACGACTGGGCTGCGTGGGTGCTGCGGTGGATAACTCGATCTCTTGTGCTTCATCCGGTTTCTTCACCAGCACGTAGACTAACGTTTTTTCCTCGTTTTGGGCTTGAAGCTGTAACTTAGGAGCGGCAGGTGCGGCGTAACTAGGCGCTTTGATGAAAATAATTTTGTAATGTTTCTGGTGGTTAGCTGCTGCCTGGATCTTAGCCTGTCGTTCCTCCTCTTCGAATGGAGGCGCTACGTGAAAGTAGATATGCTTCTGAACAAGAGGCCCTGGTGCTGCTTGAGGGGAGTTGCTAAATGAAGGGTAGTCCTCTTGAACATTGGAGCGTAAGTCACTTAAATACCCTCTACTAGGGGTCGAGCTGGCTTCGGCTGTAGTGGACGATAAGATCGGTACTCCGTATGACCGGCTGGGGATTTGGAAGGGCTGAATCGTGGGTTGTTTCCTTAGCAGGGATTGTTCTGATTGACTGCTGTCTCCGGATGAGAAAGGGGTTGGAATAGGGTAGTTGTAGCCCACCGGCGGTTCCGGTCGACATTCGCCGAGGGCTATCAGCCCTACTAGTGCCTGAAATGAACTATATTAGGTTTTACTGTTATCAAAGGTTACTATGGTTAGTTGGGGTGTTGCACTTACAAGAAACCGCTTCATATTGGTCGATTTGACGATTGACCGGACGATTTCGAGATGTCAGTTTTTATATCGGCCTTTGTGTCCTAATAGAAAGCGTCCGTCTTGTACAATACATGGCCAAAACAAACATTGTTAAGGTAACGTCAAATTTCATCTCGTGGTTTCAGAATACTTCGTGTTTGTTTAAGGTTTGTGTGTAGAAACTACGAAGGTGTGTCAAAACGCGCTTGTGTCGTAAAAAGAATTTCCACTGATCAGTATAGGTGCTAAGAAATTACGAAAATTAGTTTTTGATTCGTTGGTAAAGTGAAGTGAGGTGAGGGTGTCGGTTTTCAATGGGGTCGTAATTATGGTTTATACAATATGTCCCGGTAAGTCGGGACCGTATGAGAAACTTTTTTTATTATTAATTTTAGAAAATAAAACTAAATTTTCTAAAATCTAAAATAAAGTAATAAGATATTTTCCTTTTTTAAGTATTCAAGCGTAGAATACCTTTAGATTTGACAATATCGACGAATGCTATTTAAAATAAGTTGCAATCTAGGAAGCAACGGTCGCTTCACAACATGGCCGGTGATGGTCTGACGCAAATCCCAATTTTGTAATAGTCTGATATTCTTTCAAGGCTAACGTGTCGGTTGGCGTAAAAACAGATTAATAGGACCTTCTCACATTTCTGACTTCATAGACGAACTACCCTTAGAAGACGGTGCCTCGCGGCACATTACATTGAATGTTAGGGAATATCTTGAACATATGTTCAATGGAAACGTTATCCATAGATATTCTGATATTTCTTGATCTGCTAGATCCCTGATCTTAATCCCATCTGATTACTTCCTGCAGAAGTTTACCAGGAAGGGCTGTTTCAAGATTTAGAAAGAATAATTTTAGAAAAACGCCAGGAAATTTCTTCCGAAATGATCCCGAATGTATTACGTGAATTTCCAGTAGAACGAATACTTGAACGAGACGGTGGATATGACGAGACCTTAGTTAAATGAGTGAAAATTAAATGTCTATTTATATATAGATAATATTATGTTACTTGTACAATTATATATTTGTTTTATTTGAAAAATAAATGTGCATGTGCATTCACTGCGTGTTTAAATTGCAAAAAAGAAGTTAGATAGTTATCATGACTTTCATAATCACAAAACATAAATGTTCATTCCAAATAGCAATGCAAAAAAAAACATCTTTGCAATGTAAAAGGATGTAATTGTATATTCAACGTAGTTTTTGGTTATCACCACCTTTTTTAACAAAATTTTTCGATATTGCTGTACTCTTGAATTTCATTCATATTTTTTTGACACTAATAAAAAAAAATATCTGATGATAATAAAATCAATCTACGGAGATATCAGTTTACCTTTTTGGTTAGAACCCTTTTAGATTCGGTTATTTGTTCCCAACGTTTTAAAAATATTGCAGACAAAAAAAATTACCGCATAGTAAACCCTTGTTTCGCTTCTGCGAGACATCGTCGTAAACAAAAAGAATTTTTCGGTTTCAAAATTATTGCGAAAAATATCCGTCATGTCTCTCTTTTTAAGAAGTTCAAGAATTCTTAGTGCCTGTCCATAAAAAACTTTTTTTTCTTATTTTGGCCCTCCAAAATGTTTGGATATTATTTCCGTAGACTTGGTATAAGTGATATGTATGTCTGCTTCATCAATTGTTAAACGGCCCATCCTGTGCAATTAACCGCAATATGTATTGTGTGTTGTTGTGTTTCGTGAAAGTGAGTTTTTGGTCTGATTTTTTTTAAAACGTTTTACTTTCTTGTTGGATTGTTCCGCACAATACGCACCCAAATAATTATCCATTGTTAAACCTAATATATATTTACGACAGTGTCCCTAATAAAAGTTACCAGCAATAAATAAATTTTGCATTAAACCGAAGCAATTGTAATTTATTTTTACTTATACCTTGACATCAACGCTAGTAGACATTTTTAATTTGATTATTTTGACCGGCCGTAGTCAATTTTCAATTTTTGTCTTTCGAAATGGAAAAAAAATCCCTCAATAGCTCTTTCAAGATACTTCCTAGGCGGAGATCATTGGCTCTGGTTTGGGTATGTCTAGCAGATAAAAACGCACTTCTGGTAGACCTTTACTTTACTTTAAAATTTTTCTCTTCTTTGCCTATCAATTTTCGTTGGAAGTTATCTTCTGGAGTTATAAAAGGAAGATTCATGCGTTTGTAATATTGAAGCAAATGGTACAATAAACATTGCCTAGCTGGGCGATAATATCAATATTTCACATGGTGTGTCAGCAATCATCATCATCATATATCTAAATAAACATGTCAAAACAGATTATTGTTAGATTTTGAGTAAAAACCATTACAAAAAATATAAGTTAGTTTACGTCTTGACGCAGAATTTCACTTATTCGCAAATATTTAGCAGATAAGAAATGGTACAATAAACATTGCCTAGCTGGGCGGTACTGTCAATATTTCACTTGATGTGGTATCAGTTATCAACATATAACTAAATAAACATGTGAAAACAGGCTATTAATAGATTTTGAGTAAACACCATTACAAAAAATGTAAGGTAGTTTACGCCTTGACGTAGAATTTCACTTATTCGCAAATATTTAGCAGATAAGAAATGGTACAATAAACCTTGCCTAGGTGGGCGGTACTATCATTATTTCACTTGATGTTGTATCAATTATCAACATATAACTAAATAAATTATGTGAAAACAGGCTATTAGTAGATTTTGAGTAAACACCATTACAAAAAATGTAAGGTAGTTTACGCCTTGACGCAGAATTTCACTTATTCGCAAATATTTAGCAGATAAGAAATGGTACAATAAACATTGCCTAGGTGGGCGATCTACCAATATTTCACTTGATAAGGTATCAATCATCAACATATAACTAAATAAACACGTGAAAACAGGCTGTTAATAGAGTTTGAGTAAACACCATTACAAAAAATATAAGGTAGTTTACGTTTTGACGCAGAATTTCATTTATTCACAAATATCTAGCATATAAGAAATGGTGCAATAAACATTGCCTAGGTGTGGGGTACTACCAATATTTCACTTGATGTTTTATTAATCATCAACATATTACTAAATAAATGTGTCAAAACGGGTTTTTACTAGAATTTAAGTAAACGCCATCACAAAACGTATAAGGTAGTTTACGTCTTGACGCAGAATTTCACTTATTCGCAAATATCTGGCATATAAGAAATGCTGCAATAAACATTGCCCAAGTCGGCGGTACTATCAATATTTCACTTGATGTGGTATCACTCATCAGCATATAATTAAATAAACATATCAAAAATGCTATTATTAGATTTTAAGTAAACACCATTACAAAAATGTCAGGTAGTTAGTTTACGCCTTGACGCAGAATTTCACTTATTCGCAAATATCTAGCACATATGAAATGGTGCAATAAACATTGTCAAAACAGGCTAATATTAGATTTTGGGTAAATACCGTTACAAAAAATATAAGGTAGTTAGGAGTTATAAAAGGTAGTTCATGCGTTTGTAATATTGAAGCAAATGGTGCAATAAACATTGCCTAGTTGAGCGATACTATTAATATTTCACTTGATGTGGTATCAATCATTAACATGTATCTAAATAAACGTGTAAAAAAAGGTTATTAGATTTTGAGTGAACACCATCATAAAATGTATAATGTAGTTTACTTCTTGACGCAGAATTTCACTTATTCGAAAATATCTAGCACCTAGGAAATGCAATAAACGCAAAGTGACATGGCAAAGGAGGGACAGGGACCGTGTTTGATGAAAGATTCCCGTTGCGTTTTTTTCAATTTTCATTTTGAGTTTATATCGTTTGATAAGTAAGAAGTGACGTGCTCGCGATCAAAGTTTCTACCCATTTTCGTGAATGAGGAGAAATCGCGTTTTGCAAGTATCTGATTCATACGACGGTAATACAATAATTATTATTGTGCACATGTCAGAAAGGTGCGGCGGTTTGGCCTAGAAAAATTTTTCGCTTTGCTTTTTTACACCTTGCGCATTATTTTCGTCCATCTTGCTAGTCGTGTTATCTCAGTCGCGGTTAATGTATCTAGACGAAGCGTGGGCGTAATAGAACGTTTCGTTTCAATAGTCTGCTTTTGTTTCCAGCGGCGGAGATACAATGGCACCGTCACAGAAATAAATATATTATTTGTCGCCCGCAGAAAATTAACAATTTTGCAAATCGGTTGTATGTTTTTTTTTCTGTGAATTATTCGGATTGTAGATGTCGCAACTGCTATTGTAACTTTATAGTTAATTATTCAAATCTCCCTCGTTCAATTTCTCATTTCTCGAAATAAGAAATGACGTCGGCGATTCTTGTGCTCGGACTGACGTAGGCGTGACACTTTCACTGGAAAAAATGCGTGTGGCCATAAAAAAAATCAAAAAATATGTTAATATGCGGTTTTCAGGTAAAAAAGTTGTATGTTGCCCACTATTAATAATGGAGAGGGAAAGTGGTTATTGTTACATGCTAAAGAAACTGCTTTTTATTTCATGTTTGCAGCTTTGGATAATCAGTTTCGCAAAATTATGGATGTATTTAAACTGCTATAATTGTACTTGGACCTCAAAATGATAGATTAGATAGATAGATTGGTACGAGTTTGTGCAAAACAGCACATTCACTGTGTGAATTGTGATATTGCGAAAAGTTGCGATCCTTCTCAACTAAATAATAAATATAAATAAATTTCTTTTATTACCTCTTAATAGTGCAATTAATTAATTTTCGACATGTTTTGATTACGGAACAATTGTTCAGTTTGTCTTTGTGTCTCAAGGGCGTATTATGAGGAGTATTTCACACAAATTTGTCTTCCAAAATTGAAATCTGTTGATAAGGTTGGTTTACATTTTTTTAATGGTCTGCCATTATAATTGAAAGATAAAAGTTTGAAGTTCTGTTTATTTAAAAGACTTCTGCAAATATTTTTATTGTCCTAAACACTGTATAGTGTGAATGTTTTTTTTAAGAAAAGGCGTTCTTCGTGTACTAAATAATAATAGTGTTAAAGTGGCACTTTTTGCACGCCAGGTCAGTGCATATTTCTCGTAATGTTTGAAAATCACCTATTCTAGTGATCATTACACCTTTTTAAGCTTTTGGTACTTTTGAACTAAAGAAAAAGGTACTTTTCTTAGTTAATCCTTTAATAAATATATGCCCCCTCACATTACAAATTTAGCTTGGTTTTTGTTTCTTCTTAATTTAACTTCGAATCTTAATTAATATTGTCACATTTTATGCGTGCTGATATTTTTTTTTTATAAAAACAAATGTCGCTATGCAGGAAAAAAGTTTTTCTTATTTTTTAGTTATTAAAAATGATTTTCTCGCTGCTAATTTTTTTAAATCAAAATATTGAATATAATATTAGTTGGCCAGGCTGAAATTTTTGACGGACAATGAATTTTAATTTTCTTGCTCGCAAATAATACTTTCCTTAATATTCGCAATTAAATTTTATTATTTTAATTGATTGCATGGCGACACTGCCGATAAAACTTATAAATAATTCATCAACGACAGTCTTTTAACCTTGAAAAGAAAGTGTTTGGAACTTGCCCGCGTCTCCTCTCGGCCATCGAAAATTCCAGAAGAGATTCGATTTTCTTTCGGCATCTGGCCGACACTTTTTATTCCGCAAAATAATGTAACATCGTATAGCAATACTTGTCGCATTGCGACGCTAATTGCATTAACGGTTATCTCGTATCCTTCAATTTAAGACCGAAAGTGCAGTCTAAAATTCGAAGCCTACGATACGACGTAGAGGCCGGAGACGATAACGTTCCTGTTGTCGTAAATTTGTCTGAGTCCGCTGAAATTACGTCATATCCAAAGGAGACCAGGCAAAGTATTGCTAAAGAGATAACAGTTGTTCCTGTTAATCAGTCTAAACATAAATGTAAAACACGAAATCTAACCGATTTTTTGGATTCCATCCATAAACAATTTCATGTGACTGTCGTTTATAATGTAATATTATATTCATAAATGTAAAACTAAATATTCCTATGACATATTACTTTCACGGAATTTTTTGTGTCAAACTTAAATATGTTCCAAAAACATACTAGAACATATGAGTTCAACGCGTATTATAAAAAAAAAGTGCGCGAAAATGAAAAACCACATACATCAAGAAATAGTCTATTATCTATATTATAACATTTTTTTTCGCGTTTGCTATATTTCCTAGGGGTGGATTTGATTAATGATTGGTTATTCAGTTAAGTAGGTTTTAAAAAAATCAATTAAATTTGACTTTTTTTTTATTGTTTATCACATTTTATGAATAATTTTTTATTTATCATTTAATAATTTATATAAGTATATTTTTTATTTTTAATGCACTAGTCTCAAAAAACGTCGTCCACGATATTTTGTTTAGGACAAAAAAAAAAAAACGACTAACAGGATAATTTTTATTTTTTACGTTTTTTATGTGGAGCAGGTCTTCTCTCGTAAAATGAATAACTTAGCGCCATAACAAGTAGCCCACGTCGTGGCCTTAGTTGGAGATGGGCGATCGCAGCAATATGTTGCTGAAGGTACGAGAATCAATCAGTCTCCCGTTTGTAGACTGTTAAGAAAAATTTAGAAAACCTGGAAGTTACAATAGACGACCATTTGCAGAATGTCCCTGGTGCACCAACCCTGTAAACTGTTCTCTCCATGGTCTGGAATTTTCAGATATCTGTCAATTCGGTTGGAAACAGATTATGGAAATTTGGAATAAGATCCAGAGTGCCTGTGACTGCTACCTTGTTTAAAGTTGACAAACGAATTCGAATATTAACGACTGAAGTTTTGATGAGAAGGTGTTCACTTTTCGAATCTCATAGACGTGTTCCAGTTTACAAATGTTCAGGGGAGCGATTTCTTCAGTGAGCCAGAAATTTTGTTGGTGGCTCGTTTTTGATATGGGGAGGCTAATTTTTTTCAAGAGAGTTAGTCGTGTTTCGTAGGGGAACGTTAACAGCTTATCGCTATATAAGAGAGGTTACAATTATTGGCGATAATTTCGTCTGCGCGTGGGTAGAATCATGATGGAACTTCAAGAGGTTGCCATTGAAATTTTAGATTAGCCAGCAGTTAGCGCAGGCCTAAACCCAATCGAAAATGTTCGGACTAAATAGGAAAGCGGATAAGAGCTCGTAATATTGCCCCAGACCATCTAGAGGCCTATTTTGTTACTTTACATTTTTTGTTTTTTCTCGAATAAATATTGTTTGCATTATTTTTGCCCATTATGTTTTGATTTTTTCCTTATTACTTTAATTTTGTTTAATTTAGCATTAAGCATTGAACAATTAATAATTTTTGTTAATTTAAATTTTTCAGGGATTACAATTTTAAAGCAAAAAATAATTTAAATGTTAACTTTTAACCTTTTAGCCCTATCCTTATGACTGTTTTTTCCCTGCTAAAACTTTGAGAGGATTCCCTACATTACTTCAAATAACAATTTAATTAAGAAGATGGAAATTCCTCTAAAATCATGCATACATGTGCGGGTACACCCGTAGTGTACAATAAATGAATGTTTTATTTTCCAAAGAAAAACAATTCTTTTTATATCGTGATCCAGTATCAGTAGCCGTAATTCTATAATTGTGAGGCAGTTAGTGATGAATCCTTGAGTGCAGTAGCAGTAAACTGAGGGACAAGCCATTATTGACCTTGAGAAGAGTGTAGTGTTTTTTGGTCTTGGTAACAGCAGGCAACCGCAGCAGGCCCTCGCGTTTGATATGTATGTGATATTGACTGTCGTAGCTCTTCGCCTTTATGTGCCTTTATATTCATAACGTAGAGAGTTCGAGTATTACATATGTCTCTGTGAATTGGGTATAGTTTCCCTTGAGAGTGTATGATTTTCAAAATTTAGTTCATACCAATACCGTAATGTATAAGACTCTACAAGTAATATGTATATTAAGAGGAGTGCTGTCTTTTTTGATAAAAGATAAATACCCACTTCCTTATTTTCTTAGAGAAATAACGTATATGATTGATTGTCCCACTTAAGTTATGGTTCAATAATTATTCCTAAATATTTGATTTTAGCCTTTATTTTATTATGTCATTAGTCCTGTCAATTTTTATATATTCACAATCTGGTCTATTTGCCGTAGTTAGACAACACGCGATGTAGTGAGCTTTTTCGCTATTTAAGGATAGATGATGTTCATTCAACGAGTCTATGAGCAAACTACCCTATGTCACATGCCTAGTGTCACCAAGAAGAAGAAGAAGAGCGGTATCATCAGCATATGATTAATCCCTATTAAAAACAACTTTAGGCGTATTCCTTTTACGTGATAATTTTTGTGACGAGTGTTATTGTAATAATGGAAACGACAACCGTCGTCGCTCCTCTTAACAGTGATTTCCGGCCTGAACGAGTATAAGAGGTGCCGATATCGCGGCGGTCACTTTCGATTGATACAGATCCGCCGAAGCCACGGCCATCCTTGGCCGCGAGCGAAAAGGTGAAAGATTGACCCAAAATTTCACCACCCAAAAATAAGTGCGTGCGTATTCCGCAAGGTACCGTCCTGGACCGCGTTCGAAAATAGAGGTGACGCGGCCGTAGATCTACGTGACGGAACTGCGGAGAGAAACCGGGGATTTCCGATTTTCGAACGCCCTCCTGCGCGGGCAGTGTCCTTCAAAGTGGGGGACACAAAAAGATGCACTATATAACCGCGAGGGTACTTACGAAACGGTATCAAAAACTTCCGGTACCTATATCGGGTAACGTTGGGTACCCGAACCGCAAAAAACATCATGAAAATTTTCGTGGTAAGTATTCCGGTTTTTTTTGTGTTGTGTTGTTGTTTGGTTTATTTATATTATTATCATTTGTTTCTGGTCGTTTTCCATTTTTTTCCATTGTAAACTAGTCTCCTCAAAACTGTATGTGAATTGCCATTTTAAACATAACGGCAAAACTTAAGTCCAATGATATGGTGCAAGATAGAGATCAAATATACTAGTTCCTTTTTTTTATTTAAAAATTTGGACTTATATGTTACTTTTGTTGGTTATATAAATTTGTTTGGTGTTTTTTGATTTTTCATTGTGGTTGTCTTACAACCTTATAATATTATGTTCCTTCTTTCTTCTGTAAATATACACCTTTATGTACCAAGCAATAAAAAAGTCTCGTTTAAAATTTAAGAGTTTTTGGTGTATTATTTTTCAATACAAATTAAACGGAAACTAAAAATGTCATCTTAAACATAAAGCCAAAACTTAAGTCGAATGAGATGGTGCAAGAGAGAGATCAAATTTACTACCAATTTATTTATTTTTTTAGTAATACTTACTTTTATTCTTTTTTGTATTTGTATTTTGTATTTTCATTGTATTTCTTCTGCAAATGTACATTTTTATGTAGCAAGCAAAAAAAAGTGTCGTTATTAGGGGTCGTTTAAAATTTAACAGTTTTCTAAAATTTCACTAAAATATACATAACGTACTTGTTGTATGTTCATTACAAATTCCAGGGAAACTTTTTGGACTTTTTTTAGCCAGATATTTAAATTATTTGCTAAGGTGTCATGTACACATTATGTAAACATTGTTTTTTCGTTTTAATCGTAGAGTTCATAACGCTAAAAGTTGTTGGATGCTATGCCAGTAAGAGCAAGGTATTATTTTTCATGAAAAAATTGCAGCTTAAAGTTTCAATCAGGTCTTAAATTTATTTGACAGATTTTCCACTCGAACGATAATCAAATCAAATGGAAATGGGTCAATTTCGAAGTTACAAAAATCACTTAAAGTTAAATTTTAGTTTTAGGCATATACAAAGTTTTAAAGAAAAACCGCTTTTATGATCAATGTTCGTCATATATTAGACACATCTTTTCTCTGCATTTTGTTTGTGTATTCACGTCATACTTAATAATTACAGTTTATTACAAAAAGAGTTGAAATAAAATCATAAACATTGAACAAATAAAAAGGCAATATCGAGTATTTCATGGACAATGACATTGACTCCGAACCAGATGTTTAAATATTAGTCCATATTTCTTGACGATATCTAATCCACCCATTTAATCCCATAAATGTTTCATTGGGTTAAGGTCTGGACTGCGTGTAGGCTAGTAAAAGGTCTCAACATTGTTTATTTTTCTTGCAGTATGCCGTCTGGCATTATAAAACTCCTCTTGTAATCTGGCAAACTTATTCTTTTGACATTAATTGAGGTGAAAACATGAATAAAGAAACATGATGCTGGAAATGGTGGCATTGACTTGCACAGAATGTCACAAACATTGAGTAAAAATCTGTTTTTTCTCAATACATTTTGTACCTGCCTAAAAAAAAATCTATGTCCAAATCATAATTTTAAAAAAATATATATCCAAATCGAGTCACTAGTTTGTGAGAATATTAATTTTGTGCCCAAGTTATAATGTTACGGTAATTTTGATGCGAAGTTTACGTGTTTCGATGTTGTCCTAGCTAACCGCAGCTAGCAGTCAGTTAGCACTAGGGCCAGACAGGAAGTCCTAGAAAATCTAAATAACCTTAAAATATCATGGAACAGTGTTAATTAATTTTCAATTTTTTTTTATCTTGGCGTTTGATATAAAGTTTTTTGTTATTCTTGTTAGGCTGTTGTGGTTTTTAAATCAGTTTTTCCTCCTCATACGACTTAGGTTTCATTTAGCATTTGATATAAATATGACTTTAAACTCTATAAACCTATCTAACTAATATTTATCTTTTAACTTTATGCTATACAAAACTGAACTGACAGGACATTTGAGATTGTAATCACTGATCATATTTGCTCATAGATAACTACTGCCTTGGTGGCCATAATCCAAGCTCGTCCGGAACCACCTTCTGGATACAGCTACCCCGTGCCAGCGGGCGGCGGTCTGGACGTCTCTCTGGGCGGCCCCAGCATCGGAGGTAGCCACGGAGTCTCGAGCATTTCGCTCGTATCTTCCGGAGGCTCTGGTGGTTTTAGCGGAGGACACGGCAGTTTAGGTGGTGGCCATGACATCTCTGGTATCAGTTTGACTAGCGGAGGTTCGTCCGGTTTCTCCACCAGTTCGTCATTCTCTTCCGGCTATCACGGTAGCAGCGGAGGATCTTCTTTGCTTTCCGGCGGAGGCTCTTCCATAGGCGGAGGCTCTTCCTTTGGCGGAGGCTCTTCCTTTGGTGGAGGTTCTTCATTTGGCGGAGGTTCTTCCTTTGACGGTTCGGGCTTAGGTCTTGGCGGGGGCGGAACTCTTGTTCAGAAGCACATCTACGTTCATGTCCCTCCACCGGAGCCGGAAGACTTTAGACCACAAAGGATCATTCCAGCCGTTCCCGCCCAGAAACATTACAAAATTATCTTCATTAAGGCTCCGGCTCCGCCCACACCGACCGTTCCCGCCATTCCCTTGCAGCCGCAAAACGAAGAAAAGACCTTGGTGTACGTTTTGGTGAAGAAGCCCGAAGATCAACCCGAATTGGTCATACCCACGCCTGCACCAACGCAGCCCAGCAAGCCCGAAGTTTACTTCATTCGCTACAAGACGCGTAAAGAGGGCGGCGGTGGCGGTTTTGCTCTGGGCGGTGCCTCACTTTCCGGAGGAGGTATTTCCGGAGGATCTATATCTTCAATCAATGGTGGAGGCCTTTCTGGAGGATCGTCGCTGGGCTTGGGATCTTTTGCCAGTTCTCACGGTAGCAGTAGCTCGTTCGCAAGTGCCATTAGCTCGTCGTCTAGTTCTAGTTCTATATCGGGAGGTTCGTCAGGTTTGTCCACTAGTTACGGACCGCCGGGACACGTCAGCGGCGCCCCGGTGGGGCCTTATTAGGACATTAACCGGTCGAGAAAGTGATGTAGGGTTCAAGAAAAAGTGGTGCGCTCTACCCCAGATGAACCGTGATATTAATTCGTTTTGTATTCTCATTTGTACATATGCCATCGCTAGCGTTTAAGTTATTTTACGTATTCGTTTTTTTTTACTGTTATACGGTGACAAATAAAACTAATTTTCACGAACGCTGCCGTTTATTTGATCGCGGGGAAACGAAAGTTTTTGATTTATGGGAGAAATTTTTTTTGGCGATCGGATCGACATACTTTTATCGCGATAGTTTTCGGCGGTTAAAAATTTAGCGAGCTTAAAGCTCATAAATATTAATTCGCCGACTTTTGCGCGGTTAAAAGAAATTTCTCCCGAATTAGACCTACCCGTAATTTACTTTCACGGGATGACTCGTGCATTTTCGTTTTTAATTGGTATGTCGGTCCACCAATTATGCGGTTGATGAAGCAGTCCTCCCTAGTAATGGCGATTCTCAACTCGAGTTTCGAACGTCAATTAGAGTGATCAAAAACTTTTATTTTGATTTCTATAAAGTAGAGGAGTTTGGAGGGGTTCGTTTAGATACGAGTATTCCATGTTCCAAATAACGGAATATACCCTTCAACATTTTTTGATACAACCGTAATGACATTAAGGTATTGTGTGACATGTTGCGTCGTCTTGTTGAAACCACATCTCCTGGACATCATGGTTATTCAATTCAGGAATGAAAGAGTTAATAATCATAGCTCTATACCGATCACCATTGACTTGACGTTCTGGTCATCATCGTTTTTGAAGAAGTACGGACCAATGATTCCACCAGCCCATAAAGCGCACCAAACAGTCAGTTTTTCTGGATGTAACGGTGTTTCGACATACACTTGAGGATTAGCTTCGCTCCAAATGCGGCAGTTTTGTTTGTTGACCTAGCCATTCAACCAGAAGTGCGCTTCATCGCTTAAACAAAATTCGCTTATGAAAATCGGGAACAACAGCAATCTCGTTTTGGGCCCATTCGACGAATCTACGAATTACTTGATGATCGGTTTGGCTTTAATTCTTGCACGAGTTGGATTTTGTAAGCACGTAAACCAAGATCCTTCCGCAAAATCTTCCATAAAGTGGATGGACACAGATCCAATTCCTGGGCTCGATGGCGGATGGACTCATTCGGATCTTCCTCAATGCTACGCTCTACAGCAGCTATAGCTTCTTCTGTACGCACCTTACGGCGTCTCTGGGGATGCGAGTTATCAATAAGAGTAAACGTGGTGTGAAAACGTTCCATGGTTAATCGAATTAACTGCTCTGATGGATGATTTTGTCGACGATAAAGTGGACGTAGTGCGCGATACGTATTCCGCACGGAACCATTATTTTCGAAATAAAATTGCACTATTTGCAAGCGTTGTTGAGGCGTGAGTCTATTCATGATGAATGCCAAATCAAACTGAGAATAAATCACTTGACCGCTGTTAAATCGGTCGCATTCGTGAACAGTAATGCCAACTTAAAGTTCTATACATCGAAAAAAAACACCCATTATTAAGCCATTAGGAGTATTATATGGTTTATGAGTAAATTTTCAGGCTACTCGTATAGAGGTCTCTTAAAATTGTCTTACTCAACAGAATTGTCCGTTTTATCATTCTGCGCTAATTAGGAGCTAACAGGCTTTAGAAAAGAAATTATTTTGCTATAGATATTCCACGGAATTCCTTAACCTTGATCTACTAAACAATAAAAGGAAGACCGTGTTCTTGAGATTAGGTCACTGACGATTACGAGCTGTTCAGGTTGGGAGAAAACATTGAACGAAGATTTGTTCAAGAAGGAAGAGTTCCATCGAAAACCATTTACGAAGCTGACTAGAAGAGTAGAAAAGCTGACAGAAACTTAAAAATAAAAATATGTACAAAAAAAAGTGGTTTTAATCCTCGTTCAAATTTAGAAAATATCTTTTTTTGTTCTCCAAAACCGCTAGGATGTTTTCAAAAGCAGAATGATTAATACCCGCGTTAGTTAATCTCTTTTAACATTCAGGCAAGCTTATAAATAAATAATTTTCCCGATTTTTTGAGTCATAAATTAGCGTGTTTCGTAACACCATTCGAAATGTCATCCTGATATTTCATTAGACTCACTTTGTGTCCGCAAGTAGGCAGACGTTTCGATTTGCAGAAACCGCCGCGAATATGTTTTACCTACTTTCGTCACGTAGTTAATGTTCGTCAATAAATAAACAATAAAAATTAAGCATATACTAGTACAGCGATGACCATCCTAAGAAAAAAGGACAGTGAAAATAGGTGGTAAAAAAAACTTTTTTGTAACATATAGACAAATCCATGACATTAAAATGCTTTAGTCAGTATAGTAGATTAAAACTTTTGGAAAACCGATTTTGGAAATAATAAATCTACCATACACTTGCTGCATTGTGTTGTCTTTCTTGTTGTCAGTGGAATTTGTTTGACTGAATGTGTTCTCTGGCTTATTTGCCACATCTACTAAAATAACTGACCAAAACGATCGGCTATAACCTGAGTGCTTAATTCTAATAATAAAGAGACAACACAACTTTAAACAAATAAAATTGAATCTGCCTGCTCTTCAGAAGTGAGGTCTTCATTATAAAAATGTTACAATGTTTTCTTTCTATTTCTTTTTTTGTGATCGGTATGATTTATTTCTTTTATATTATATTTATTATATTTTGTGTACGTATTTTTTGTTACTTGTTAGGTGTAACTAGTCGTAAGACTAAATTTCTCCATTTGCTATCTTGCAATAAAGACGTCTTATTAATATTATATGGCTTTGTATGGGGGTTCCTATAAAACCTTCAACGTTTACAAAAAAGGCTCATTTAAAATGCAAATTAATTAAACATTGTGTGGATGTGTACCGGGAATTATATGGAAAAGATTTAGGTTATGCCTACTATGTCTATGATATGATATATAATCGTATATATATCTAATTATCAGGGTTAATTAATTAATAAACTTTTTTTTTTTTAATTATTATTTATTAGAATTAATCACTGTTTTTGTAAATAATAGCATTTTAGAATAATCTGCATTTTGTTTAAACTATAACAAATATTTAAACTTTCTGCCAGAAAACTTCTAATTTATTGCGAGCAACAAAATATAATGTGCGGACTTATCATATTATCTCATGTGCACAGACGCAGAGACAAATCCCTACAAAAGTGGCATTCTATATTGACGTTAGAAGCCTTCAATCTGTTAAATTCTTTAGTCATTTTTTGAAAGTAAGATAAGTCATCGCATACATATCAGCCGTTTTCTTAAATATTTGACCCTCAATTGAGTACTTCTTAATTGACCGGTAATTGACCACTTCTTAATTAACCAGTCAAATTCGATCTAAATGTCTTAAATAACAATTGTAGAGTGTTATCTATCATTATTTAATAATAATAATAATAATAATAATAATAATAATAATATGTATTTTATAATAAATCATTATGCGTTTGTGTGTTTGTGTGTGTGTGTGTGCGATCGTATCTTTGAGAAACACCCGAATACCATACTTAGCAATTTGGGAAATCTCAATAAAAATATCCACTCCACTTAGTTCTCAGAACGACGCGATGGCGACGTAACCCACAATAAAAATAAATATATATATATATATATATATATATATATATATATATATATATATATATATATATATATATATATAATAAAATTTTTCCGTGAATTGTCACAGTTACCAAAACTTTTTTATAAAATATGACAGATAAAATATTGTTGTTTTTAGAGCGGATTAGAAAAAAGTGACAAAATAAGTGGAATAGAAGCGCAGTCAATTCTTGGAGATCCTTGAACTAACTTCAGAAATTGTAATTTAATATGACGTATAACATACATCGGGTGGAAGGATATGTAAAAAGTAGAATTTCCTGCTGTCAATTAATATTGACGTCTGTCGTGGGACAATAGTTGTTACCTCACAATCGGATGATAATAATGCGTAACTAAGAAGAAATGAAGACGTGCAGAAGAAAATGTGAAAACGTGCCCGAAGAACGTCACGTCCATAGAGAGTTATAAAATGCCTGCCGTCGGGTTATTACGTAGACCTTTTTTCCTTTTCTGTAATCTATTACGGCGGGTAAACAGAATTGACCTCCAAAGGCATTGCGGCATGAAATTAACCCATACCCGGGTTTTATTAATAAATTACTTTGGTTTAAGCCCCGTTTTCTTGATTGATGAATTTAATTGACGCTTAATACGGAGAAGTTCTAATGGCAGTATTGCAAAACTTTCTTTATCCAGCCTGTTAACTGACCAATGCCGAATTTTGAATTAAATTCGGTAATACTTTACACCTCCTACTAAGCAAATACCAGACTTGAGTGATTGGTTGATACTTGACACACTTTTTAACATCAATTATTACGCACATTCTATAAACAAAATGTAATTATTGTGCCGTCAAATCCTATTTATTTATTTTATGTTGTACAGAGTGTCTTATAAGTTGCGTTCTGTAGTTGTCGACTCCGTTGAGATTAGTTCGAGCAGATGCCTTGCAAGCTAGGCCAGTGACCAACTATAAGAGCCATGGATGCACAAGCAAATACTAAAATACTAAATATCAATTAATAACGAATTGAAAAAGTATGTTGTTAATTTGTGTCAAAGGGTTCTTGGGAATAATTATTTTTGATTGCGACAATAACTTTTGCGGTAATATTGTATTTAAAGTCTCGATAAAGCTGTATACATTGGGCAATATTTCAACAAAGATCCATACTCCTACGTGTTTGATCAATATTTTGTACATGGTGACTGACCATTGAAACGAATTTTATTTAACAAATGATGAAACATTAAGTTGATTATCACAAAATGAAGAGACAAATATGCAATATATATATATATATATATATATATATATATATATATATATATATATATATATATATATATATATATATATATATATATATATATATATATATATATATATATATATATATATATATATATATATATATATAAAACACTTCGAAGACTCACACAGTGTTCTTCTTCTTCGTCTACTTTTCGTCTGAACTCGGCTTGAACAGACGAGAAGCAGAACGACCCGACTTGAAAATGGCAAGTGAGATCTTGCCGAAACGTTGTCTTTTCTATTATAGGTTAATCAGTTTTTGATTTTTGGCTATAGTTTTCGATTTCTATCGTCAGAATTTGTTTTGCTTGATATTGAAATAAGACGTTGCCGTACAGTCTGCCTTGTATTTAATATTCTGTATGGTTTAAAAATATCTTTACTCGGATGGAACACTTTTTTAGGTATTGTTCTTGAAAAATATTTTTGTAGAATATCTACCGGTTTGATATTGGTGACACGACCCCACCTCAACTTACACTGTCCAAATTAAGTATTATTTGGACTAAACCATCTCTAGCACAATAAGAACATTTGTAATTTTCTTTACCTAGTGGATCCTATCCCAAATGAGGATCGAATGTTACTCCCAAATATTTAATATATGTATGCTCCCAGATTTCTTGACCTTAATTAATTAACATTTTACTTGTTTAAATACAAATACGTTTAATTTGTTCTTATATCCCATACGCACGCCTTTTTTGTATTTATCATCAACAGAGAAGCAAAAACAAAACAAAATTCCTGTACAACCTAGTGGTCTACCTACATGTGATAAAAAGGCACAAATTTCAATGCCAAAGTAGGATAAACTATGGATGGGCGCCTCCCTGTTGACTTTTTGCATGTATAGCGAGTGTTCATTACTTTACACCAATTAGAAATGGCAACTTATGCAAAAAAGTGCAACTTGTTAGCCTGAGATATATAAGGTAAAGCTCAAAGAACCCATAAGTGCGAACCGACAGTTAAAAATTATTTTTAGCTACTTTCATATTTTTTACTTAAAAGGTAAATATCAATTGCAATATTAGCGGCGACGAGCGGTGGCATAATTTACCACGAACGGAAAAGTCGTTACGATTCTAGATTTGCATGTAGAGATTCACAAACGATTTGCCGCAGCACCCCCTTTCTGAAACTCTTGAGCGATGAAATGGGCAATCATCAATAATTATTCGTCGATACAGTTGCTGGAATTTCATTTCCCTTATCATCTTATTTCGGGAGAAACTTTAAATATGTGTTGAAAAAAAACAGCAGTATTCTTAAAATCTCCAACGTAATTGGTTATAAATTGGTTATAATAATTGTTTATTTCATGTTATTTGTATTTGTGCATTAAAGAGGTTTTTACATTAGAAATATACCGAGTTTCCCAAAGGACGCGGAAGTGCTAAATCTGGTATATTATTAGAAGTGACTTCATCAGTTGCTTGACCAAAACATTGCTTATCCCTCTTGGGATCTAGGTTCTAGCTTCCACGTGCATACAATAGATCTACATTCCTTTCAACAATAGAGTTGTACGAAAGAAAGAGTGAAAGGAGGTTTCACGATGCTGTAGATGTACAAAGTGCTTCAAAAGGGTAGTGTATTATACACACTTAGTAACAAAGAAGCTACAAATATGGCAGAGATATGAAGTTTTTACTTTTTATCTCAGAAACAAAAAGAGAAAATTAAATGTTATGGGATTGAATTAGACTACCCCTATCATTCGCACTAACTAAATGTAAAGGACAATATTGACATGGAAAAAATACCTCTGTTTAATTTAGAAACTTTATTTAAAACTTTCAAATAAAAAAATAAAACTTAAAACATCGCATTTCGAAGAAATGGAAATTTATTTTGGAAAAATAATTTAGTTGGATGCTCTTATATATTTTATACATACCGCTTTCAAATAATAGAAATAACAATTCTATTTTCTCCCATATTTGTAGCTTAGTGTCGACCTAATTGTTGACCTTGAACCCAACGATTATTATAAAAAAAACTACGCTTTAATTTGAACAAGGATCTCTCACCTATGGGTGTCGTATATAGGGATTATCAGTAGTGCCGGATTTAAAATTAATATTTGCAACATTGCCCTTAAGTTCATTATTTTAAAGATCGATTTTTGTAATTAGGACGAGGTTTTGAAATTTCGTAACAGATATGAAAATAAAAATTTGTTTATTAGACATTCTTCAGCAGATTTATAAGAATACTATTTTCAACCTCTTGCCATGTTTTGCAAATATGGCAACGTGGCAGATCCTGGTGATATGGATGTTCCAGAATTGACAATAAGGACCGATACACTTATTTTTAAATTCTCGGATTTTAATTTGGCTGAAATTTGAGAGAAAAATGCAAGAGCACCCTGTAGATAAAACATTCATCACCCATTAACCTCAAATAATTTTCGCAGTAGGCGTTGCTTTCGCTAAGCCAAATCAACGTTTTTTCGAATAGAAAATCTCCTAATTCATAGTCACCGTTTAAGTAATTCGCAATTACATATAAAACCTATGATAAATTACCAGCGTCCGTCGTTTCTCAATCGCTAAAACAGAACGCGTTATGAATTATAGTGTTAAATGTTTTTGTCACCTGAAATCAATTATGGATTATACAATTTAACACGCGAGAATTGCCCGAAGGGGAGCCCCCGCGCGTACCCCACTCGCCGAAGAATAATTGCTAGAGGTTGTGACCCTATTTTCTCCGTTGTTGTTAAATGTTAAAAACGACAAAGATCTTGAAGATGGGCATGGTGAAGAAGAAGACACGACGTGTAATATGGGAGAGTACCCCCCTTCGCCACTTGAATCATGTATAAAAGACTTTGGGCACCCGTTTTGGTACTTGTAGTACATCAACTTTGGATTTAATCATGAAAATATTCGTGGTGAGTACTAGTGAACAGAATATTGCGGTTCGTTTGTGTTTTTAGTGCCCTTTCGGATATGTGTCGTCGGCATTTTATTTGTTCCTCCCTGTAGTCGGGAAATTGATTTTTTTTGTTTATTAACCTTATTTTAACGTTTTTATTAACAATTTTGTCGAATTTTGATTGAATTTATAAAAATTTGAGGTGGATACGATCAAAAAAGTTCGAATGGAATATAGTTCTGTTTCTAATTACAGACTGAAGATGATTTTTTACATTTTTATCAGGTGTCCCTAATAATTTTAATTTTATTTCACATATTGATCCATTGTGTTCTCATTTTTCAAAGTATAACCAGGATAAGTTAAAAAATTACTATAACGCATTTAATTTTAATATATTTTTTCAATAGATTAGGTGTTAAAAACAATTTGGACTTATGTAGGAAAATCTTTTCGTAACATCCAAAGAACTTTATAACTATATAAATCCGGGCATCGTTATTCATCAGATATATTTGAAAGAGTTTTTGAATATAATGCGAATTGTGTACAATTACTAAAAATTTGTGTAAATTTTGCTCTAGGATTATTTAGTACTCTCGATGAATGTGCTTGAGTTCCCTTTTCATCTTTGTGTTATATATAATACACTCAGCGAGTAAATATAAAAGCCAGAATGAATATTGGAGAAATTCCAAAATATGTTTCAAGACTTCAAGGAGTTTTCTTCCATTTCCAGTATAGTTATGTGTTAAGAAGCCATCTGGATAGTTAAAATGAATGTTGATGAAAGCAGATCTACAATTAAAATATAAATCGATCTCGATTGTAGAAATTTGCATCGACTTATATTTTTATTGTAGAGTTTTATCTTATTTGACCAACATTAGTTCTATTCGAAATGAAACGTTTGCAATCACTAAATTTAAAATTGCCGGCAAAGAAAATATTATCTGACCTCTCAAAGTGTATATTTAATTTTCAAACTAATTTCCAACTTTTTGAAAATGACATTAAAAATAAAACGTTTTGTTGTTTTCCTCGAATTAAAAAAAAAGTCTCAATATGAAATAAAATACACTCAACAGGTACATAAAAAAACCAGAATGAATATTTACGGAATTCCAAAATAGGTTTGAGGACTTCAAGGAGTTTTCTTCCATTTCCAATATTATATTATTGTATTGTATAATTATGAGTCAAAAAACCATCTGGAGAATTTGATTTAATGTCCAAGTCTACCATTAAAATATAAGTCGACACAGATTATAGAATTTTGGAAATTTCTACCAGAATCGAAGTATCCTAAAAAAGCCGCTTGCCAAGTTATTTAAATATTCAGAAGGTATTTTAAAATAAAATTTATGAATTCCAACTGGCGATCAGTATTAACTAATCAACATCTGAAATAATGACCGAGAAATACTTTCAGCAATGATCCAGAAATTTTAATATCTAAATATTGTGTATTTTTATTTATATGTTATCAACAAATTTAATTTCTCTAAAAACTTTGTTTAATATTTATTTAACACTTATTTAAATACGGCTAGCGAAAAATTTCAAATTTTGAAAAATGTTTCCGGACTACCAAGGACCTTGGCCACTCCAGGTGTGAGAGCATTCATTAAAATGTTACTGTTGAGCACATTCTTCTAAAATATTTCCAGAGAGCTGAAATTTTATCCTGTTTGGTTTCCATCTTTACTGTTTAAATGTCAGAAGGCATTCAAGTTTTTACCAGATATCGTTATTATCATTACATCAGAGTGTAGTTTTTTGAGAGACCCAATTCACAATTCCAGTAACAATCAGTAATTTTACTTTTCTGTCTCGAATCATATTACCATTTTCTGTTTTTATCACAATTCCTTTTGACTCTAAAAACAAATCAAAACATCTAACATAATTGGTTTTCGTATAAAATTTTTTTCTTGGGACTAGTGAGACATTCATCTTTTCAGTGCCGAGTAACACCCTATTTATTGCACATAGTTAATAAGATGTTGTTGGAGTGGGCACCAAAATACAACCCAATTATTTTGTAAGGCCAATAGAACAGATGGCTCTTTTTGGGGCAAAATCAAATTCAGTTTCTAGAAAAAAAAAGTTGAAGAAACTTGAATGTTCTAAAGGTCTTTCGTTTCTCAAATTCTCCCTTGTATAAACGAAATTTGATCGTAGCTAATAGCCTCCGTGGCCACACTGTGCCACTGTAAGCCGCAATACAGCTACCCCCAACCTGCTCCCCCTAGCGGCAGCTATGGAGCTCCTGGAGGCGGAATCGGAGGCGGGGGACTGATTGGCGGCGGAGGTTGCGGCGCCGGTGGTCTGGGTGGCGGCTTCGGCTGCGGAGGAGGAGGAGGTGGTGGCGGCGGCGGCGGAGGCGGACTCATTGGCGGAGGAGGCATTGGCGGCGGTGGAGGCGGAGGTGGCGGCGGTGGAATAATCGGTGGTGGTGGCACATTGGTGCAAAAACACATCTACGTTCACGTCGCCCCTCCAGAACCGGAAGAATTGCGTCCCCAGCGTCCGATATCGCTCGGACAAGCCACCAAACATTACAAGATCATTTTCATCAAGGCACCGTCCGCTCCTGCACCAACCGCCCCCTCGTTCGCACTCGGAGGTCAGAACGAAGAGAAAACTTTGGTTTACGTTTTGGTTAAGAAACCAGACGACGCTCCCGAAATCAACGTGCCAACGGCCGCTCCTACGGCCCCCAGCAAACCCGAGGTTTACTTTATCCGCTACAAGGCGAAATCGGAGGTTACCGGAGGCGGCGGAGGTGTCGGAGGCGGAGCTGGAATTGGAGGAGGAGCTGGAATTGGAGGAGGAGCTGGAATTGGAGGAGGAGCTGGAATTGGAGGTGGATCCGGAATTGGAGGCGGTGATGGTTTGGGAGGAGGAGCAATCGGAGGTGGGGGAGGCGGCGGCAGTGGTGGAGGTGTTTCTGGAACCTACGGAGTACCTTCAGGATCTTCTGTGAGCCTTGCCACAAGTGGAGCTTCGTCGTCCGCAAGTGTCAGCCGACCAGCTACTAATTACGGCCCTCCAGGACAAAGCGGACCCTACTAAGTTTTGTTTATGTTTTACTTTTTTAATTTTTAGATATTTTTTTATATCTCAACGCTCGTTATCGTGATGATGTGGTCGTGTGAATAATCCCGTGATATTTGCCGTAGACTTTTTTTTACCCGCAGTTACCAGCAATGTGTATAGACTCGTAGTTTTATGTATATATATATATATATTTTTTCGAATTTTATATATTTTATATCCCCTTAGGTTGTAAGATAGAAAATTCAAACGGTGACAAATAAATTATTTTTTTATAGATATCGAATAACGTTGTTTTTCTCAAAAAACTTTGCTTTTTTCCATGTCAATGTTATGGATGCATTGAAAATGTCCTTGCACTGCAAGCCTTAATACTATGAGTAGATATACAAATTTTAATGCCTTTTGAACATGCAGTCAAATGAATACTGTGTTAATCGTCAGACTGAACCCATAAAATGTAACTTTAGACATATTTGTTGACCTTGTACAGTAGAAAGCATTAGAAACATTTATTAGTGACCTTAGAAGTTAATATACCTAATATACTGTCCTTACCTTTAGGATTGTTGGGGTTTTGGTCGTTATGTCTACGAATGTCTATGTCATCAATCAACTGATACTCTTCTTCCTCCCGGAGGGATACACATAGGCATTTATAATATTAAACAAATTATTGACGACTAGCTAAGATCTGTGGCACTGTTTTCTGATTATTCTTAGCTATTTGCATGATTAAAGGAAAGAATTGTGGTCATTAATGTCGTTCTAGTATACCTAAATCGACAAGGAAACAACTTGTGACGGACCTGAGCCGCAATCTCGAAAACTTGGCCTTGATTTGGGGAATTAATTTAAAATATTCTCACTTTTATTGGCTTCAATTTTAACCCAGACTCTCAAAAGATTTGCGTAAATTAATAATTTTCGGACAAAATGTCAAGATTTCGTTCCTGATGGGTGCTTAAAATTGAATTTATGCTTCGCCTGAGGTCCTCCTGCGAGTGCAAAAAAAACAACAACCACGTAAATCAAAATACCACTCGAACACATTTCGGGCAGTCGAAAGGCATTTTTTTTTCTAAATTGACGATGGTCATTTTATTTAATTTCGTTGATAATTTGAATGTTTAATCGCTTTGGCCCATCTTCAAAGAGCAAGGTTGTTCTATTATAGCGGATGAATTGAATAAAAACTAGATATAAAAAATAGTAGGTAACGGTTTGATAAAATAAAGCAATTATATAAATTATATTATAAAAATATAGAGTCAGTGTCGATTTTTTTTACAAAAACTTAAATAGAAAATTAAATTATATTAAAATTTTCAATTTCCAAATTCAATTCGGTGTGACTAAAAAATTACTTGAACAATTTTCCTAAGATACTGATACTGACATTCTTCAGAGCTCTTTTGTCCCAGCACTTCGATATTATGTAAGGGAGCCGGATGAAAGTACCAAATTATAGGTGCCCAGCAGTCTAGAATGGCGGAGGATGGAATATATTTAAGATTGACTGAAACTGATTGATAAAAATGCTCATCACCCTAAGGCATTTTCAAGACCTACGATTTTTTAGTAAGTGGTTCTTAAGATATCTAGATTACTTTTCTTATACATTAGAGCAAAAAGAAATCAAATGCGGGAATTTGGATATCCTTGTTGGTTATAATAATACTACCCAAAATTTTCCAAATTGGTGAGGCAAATCTAGTTTTATTTTGAAATTGCCATAAAATTTATATATGCCTGTTATTTTTTACGATATTGTGTATGTTTTGTTTTGGTTAATTTTTTGAATTGAGTAAAAACTCTTTCATACTCTGTTAACCAATTATCTTATTCAATATTATTAGAAACATATAGTATTCCGACGGATGCAGCAAACAAGATGTCAAGTGTACTAAAAAATGAAAGATATGGAAAAAGTGAATATTTACTTGCTGTAATAATAAGATTCGCCATGCCAAGAGTATGTTTTGTTGTTCGGGATATCCAAAAATACAAAAATATTAAATTTTACTTTTTCCCAATTTAATACAAAACATTAAATTGAAATATTTATTATCCCATTTTATTTTAATATCTACACAGGGTTGTTTTTTACACCGTCCCCCCTGTAACCAAAAAAAAAAAAAATAATGTCATATAAATAAATTACATTACAGGCGGCATTTGTTTAAATATTAAATTATTTGTTTAAGTTTTATGCGAACACAGACAAATCTTGACTTAACTCTTACGTAATCAAATAAAATAAGCATCGTCGACGTTTCCAATTAATTTCCCTTCTTAATTAATCTTTGTCTTTTAAGAGGATTACTACGAGTTTCCGTACTAATAGTCAAACATTATTTATATAATGCCGTCAAAGGAAACGAACGTTAAATGACGTCGTCTTTCAAATCCAATTAGTTCGGCAAACATTACGAAAATCTTCCCAAATTAATTAAAACCAAACAAGAAATATCGCGACCGTCTGCGTGCGGAGCGTAGTTCGGTCCTGGACACCCAGTAGATCACATTTTTCACGTATTTATGTTTATTCATCAATTTATTCCCTATTACGTAATGTCTTAACCGATCGCCCATTGGTGTAGATCTTGGGACTTACCCTTAATATGCCCCACAACGAAAATGTTAAAAATTCAAAATAAGTTTTCCCGGCTGCCGTGCTGTTGCGGAAAATCGGTTGGATTTCATTTTATCTTTCTCTTTTCTCGCTCTCAATAATCAATCAATAATTGTAGAGATTAATGTTCTCATTAATAAAATTGTTAATTAGTTAATTGGTTAATGATTATGTCGGATTGACTTCAAAATTTACTGTCGCTAATCATATAGAGCTTTTTCGATACTTTAGTAATAGGGTGGGAGCCATTGGATATTTTCAACTTTAATCACTGATTCGATTTGATTTATTTGATTACTTTGATTACTCAGTGTATGTTTTCGTGACTAAAATGTTGTTTATGAAACTTTTTGCATGACAGACTAATTTAACCAAACAATACTTCAGATTTTGTTAATTCCTTTGTTGGATATAGATATCCATATATATATATATATATATATATATATATATATATATATATATATATATATATATATATATATATATATATATATATATATATATATATATATATATATATATATATATGTATATAGGGTGAAGGTGGCAACAAGGGATCAACTTTTGTTTGACACGCTGTAGCAAAAAAGTTATGAAAGTTATAACTTTTCATTTTATTTTCAACAAACTATGGCTACACTACTTTAATTACCCACGATTACTTTTTGACATAATAGGTTGGTTGCATCATGACGACCATTTTTTTTTAAGTTTGCAAATGATCCATTGTGTACTAAGGTTAGGGTACAATGGCTCACCCCTAAGTAAACAATGGATCACTGGAGTACACAATGGATAATTATTTTTATAAGTATTAAAGAATGGACATACTAAAATGGATATAATTTTTTATTTATATTTATAAAAATAAAATAAATTCAGGTATATAAGTAATTGGTTGACAAATCCCTTATTCGCTAGATTATAATTAGCAACTATATTTTGAGACTAGGTACTAATAAGTCAAGTACGAATAGGTAAATGATAACTCATTCTTTTAGTAATAACTAAAGACATATCACTTTGGTAACGACTAAACTTGAACAAAACATAAATGACAGCTTCTTGATTCTCTAGGTCATAACCAGTAACAAAACTATCTGACCTAAGGACTAGAAAAAAAGAACACAACGAAACTTAAATTAAAATTGAAAATATTGTGGATTTCTTACATCTAGGCGCAATAACAATCGACATAAACATAACTTCTGATATTAGAGATCATAGTAATAAACAAACAAACAGAATTAAAAAATGACTTAATTAACGTTGAGGGCAGATAAATCTAATGGGAAACTATAGAAAGACTGCTGTCTTGAGGTACTGTCACTACAAATTGGCTTTGATAATATCAATTTGACGTCATCTTCTTTCACGAAAGATATGTCGGGCACATTGGGAACTCGAAATTTATTTATTTATTTATGTGCCCTGTGCTTTTGACTTAAAATAATACCGTCTTAATGTTGTAAACGGAATTCCAGTTGTTCCAGACACTTTGCGGAGGCTATCACCCATTTCAATTCTTAATAAAGCTGCCTTCATACTAGCTGCGGTAGTGTTCCCTCTTGTTCGCGGCCTTTCTGGACGTGGCATTCTGGAAACAAACACTGCGTGAAAAAAAAAACATCTAAAACTCAAAAATTAATTTACGACCAACTCTCATTCTATTGGGTACACAATGGATCATGATCCATTGTGTACTTACGAAAACTGAGCCATTGTATACTAGGACGCCATTAATATTTAAAAATTGTACCCAGCCGTAAATTAAACATACTAATCAAAAGTTTCTGCAGGAAAATAAGCCTAATTAAGTACATTTTAAGGCACGTATATCAGCACTAAGTTATAGATATGAAAATACATGATAGAAAGGTTCAAGTCTTACCTTCTAATTCGTATTTTTGCAACCAAGAACCAAAAACAACGATCAGCACAAATCAGCCTGGCCAACGACGCACATAAAAACGGTTTTGTTTGACATTTTGACATTTTGCAAAGCAAATTTTGCAATAACAAAAAGCTAACAAACTAATGTATTTCTCGTCTAATAAATTTTACGAATTGAATAAATGTTTTACTTTTTTTTATTGAGTTATGGAAAATTATTATTTGTTGAAAAAATTATATAATTAAATTATTTTCATATGAAAAACTATATCAAAATATATTAAAATTTTGCAAAATCTGTAAATGCCCCATTTTTATGTTATGATATTTATTGCCATTTTACTGTTTTTCCCACTATGATAGTATTTAAACTTATACGTAGGACGAATTTGAACAATTAATTTAGGTTCCGCAAATAGAGTGAATTATAAATAATATGCAGACAAATGTAGCTAATGTAGCAGAATTTCTGAAATATTAATTTACTTTATGTTTAAAATGTAATTTCAATCATATTAAACTAAATTAATAAAAAAGAACAAATATTGTCAAGGATAAAAAAAATGTAACATAAATAAATTGGTCGGCCATAAAGAATTATAAATCTATTAGTGTCACAAAATTAACAATTTTTCTACTTTTAAAATTAGAAGAAAAAATTTAAAAAATCAACCCAATTTTATATACTCTGATTACTTGTAAATATAAAAAACTCTCGCAAATATTTCCGGTAATATTTTTCACTTCCTAGCTTTTGCGAGCTAAGCAGTTTCCGATATAGTTATAGATTAGCTCAAAAAAGGCTTTCGGTAGACTTATCATTAAGTTAATCATTATTGGACCAGATCATTGTCAGCAAATTTTCGTCTCCCGTGTAATATGGTGTTAACCACTTTAGCGCGCGCCGCTGGTCATTCATCAGGCGAGGTGAATGATTTTATTATGATTATTTCCAATCCACATACGAGATTAACGCAAGGTGATGATTTTTAGTGGTTTTTTTATAAAGTCTAAATGTTAACTTGTGTATCGTAACCTTGGCTTAAGGATGTCCACCGTTTAGGTGGGGACCTTATAAATACTTTTAATTATCATATCCCGATCGATAGTTCTTCCTGACCCATTAACCATGAAGATCTTGCTGGTAAGTACTGCGTTTCGGTGATCTGTGACGATTCGGTGCATCGTGTGTTTTCTTGCAGCTGGTCGCTTTTGTGGCTTTAGCCAACGCGGACGTCAGTCACTTACAACATCCGGGCTACGCGTACCAAAAACCCGCGGAAACTTACGGCACCCCGTTGAGTAGTTACGGAGTGCCCCAAGGTTCCGTCCAGGGCCTTCCTTCGTTCGAGGGTTTCGGATCGGCGAAGTCTTTCGACCAGTACAACCAGGACTACTTGAAGGCGTTCGCAAATAGTCCCGCATCGTCGCAGCTGAGTTTTTCCAATATACAACAACCCGGATCATTCCAAGCACCAGTTTCCGCGCAGTTTGGTCTTCCCAGTGCCCAACAGGGTGTATCGTTCCAAAGCGCCGGATTCTCCAACCCGTCTCCAAGCGTCGACGTCTCCAACTTCCAATTTTCGACCCCAGCACCGAGCGTGGACGTGTCTAATTTCCAGTTCTCTACTCCAGCGCCCAGCGCTGATCTATCGGCATTCCAATTCTCTACCCCAGCTCCGGCAGTAGCGTCGGCCGGTGTCTCTGGCGTTTCCGTAGCTGACGGTCAATTTTCTACTCCCAAACCTTCGGTCAATGTGCTTCAGTACTCGCAACCTCAATCCTTTGGTTTCGGATCGGGTTTCAACTCTGCCAGTTTTCCTGGCGCTTCGGCTTCGGGTTTCGCTGGATTCGGACAAAGTGTCGTCGGCAAAACATCTGGAGGATCCATAGACGACGCGTTTGGAGCGTCGAACGATGCCCAAGTCGGTAACGAAGAACAGAAAACCCAAGTGTCCAAGCATTTGTACTTCTTCGCTGCCCCGGAAGAGCCGGAAGAGGAAGTGAAACCTCGCATTAATTTACCGGCCCAAGCCGCCCAGAAATCGTACAAGATTATCTTCATCAAGGCGCCGACTTATAAATCTCAGCTTCCGATCAACATTCCCGCGCCGCCAGCCAACGAAGAAAAGACTTTGGTCTACGTCCTGGTTAAGAAACCCGACGCACAGGCCACCATCAACGTGCAACCGTCGCAACCCGCTAAGCCTACCAAACCGGAAGTATTCTTCATCAAATACAAGTCGCAAAAGGAAGCTGAAGAAGCTGTCGCGAAGCTTCAAAGCCAGTACGGTGTTTCTGTTAGCCCCAACTTCGAAAGCGCCAACGCTTTGGATTCTGCCTCGGTGCCAGCTGGAGTCGGAAGCCAGGCTGAATCTGGTTTTTCCGGTTTCGGTCTAGAAGGAAGGAACGCGATCATCTCCAGCCAACCCGAATTACCGTCAGGTAGTTTTGGGTCTTTGTCGCAATCCGAGGGTCAAGGATTTGTGGGTTTTGGAGGAAACTCTGTATCCGCGCCCGAAATTAAAAGCTTTGGAGGCGTGGTATCGAACCAACCCGAAGTCGTCGGTTTTGGAGGCTTCGGTAGCAGTACCCCAACGCCCGTAACATTCGGTGGGAATTCGGCAGATTCATTGAGGGTGTTCGGAGCCGGAGTTGGAGGTTTGGGTCAAGTCGGATTGTCGGGAGGAAACGCCAATTTGCTGCAAGCCAAATTCGGCTTCAACGTCGGCAGTACCGAATCGCCAGCTGGCGCTGGGGTTAGCGTGGAATCTTCTAGTCCCGCTGCTGTTGTTTCGAGTCCCGCGGAAGAGTCTGCGCCCGAGGAGGAGGCTTCTACGGAAGCTTCCTCGACGGACGATGCGTCTCAGAACGCGGTAGACAACTCTGAAGTTGCAGTCAGTACCTTGGCCAGGAGCGGCGACTCCGGGGTCAACTACCAGTCGGAAGGGTCCAATTTCTATCAGACCGGCTTCCAAACGTACGGGGTACCCAAATAGAGACGGAATCGGCTTTTTATTCTTACAGGGTGATTGATTTCTCGATGCCAAGCGTTAAATACTCGCGTAATTTCGATATACTAGTTTAAAAATAAACAAGAGAGGTGAAACAAGTCTGTAATAAGCGTAAGCATTTTGTAAACACGCATCAACTGTACAGTCGTCATCTTTTGTACATACACATAGCGGTAATAAAAATATCATTAAACACGTCGTCGTTTCACTCCGTCCGATCGTAAAATATCCGTGAATATTTGCTACATACACGCGCTTTGATATTTGATGGTACCAAACGTGATAGGAGAAAGTGCGGAGGGAAAGTATTGTAAAACGCTTAGTCGGAAGTGTTATCTGTGGGCGTTTCCTATGTCGGGCGCAAAATATCCTCGTCAGGCAGGTGGTGTCGTTGCTGAGTCACGATGTTCTGCGGGTGGGCCTTCGGGAATGTTGCGGTTAGACGCGTTGGGGTATTTATGGCCGCCTGCCGATTTTAAAGGTCGCGCGGCGGATGTTCGTTTCCAAATTTATTCCGAATGGCGGAAAAAAAACTTACCCGAAGGTTACCCACAAACGGGACCAGATTCCTCATTTTTATGTTAATAACGGCTGTCCTTTTCTCTATGGTTATTTTATGGCGTCGGTTATATAATGTTTTTTTGTACGTACGCCACTGCAGTTTTGTTTTATTTAACATGAGTTGCGTCCGATGAAGAGGGAAGTGCTTTCAAGTATTTTTCCTGACTTTTAGAAAGTGAGCTATTTGGTACCGATTCACGAGAGTGGTGATAAGAGCGATGTCGCTAATTATAGAGGCGTTTGTATAGAGTCGGTGGTTCCTAAATTGCTAGATAAGTTATTTTGTGAGAGACTTTCGTGGCAGAGGAATTCTGGCTGGTCAACAGTCTGGATTTGTACAGGGTAGATCTACCAAAACAAATTTACTCACCTACCAATTTTTATCGAACGATTTGAGGAGTTTGGTCATGTGGATTATGTCTACACTCAGTTAGTTCGTGTTAATAATTATGTCTCAGGTAAAATTGATATATTTTCGGGTGTCCCCCAAGGTTCTCACACCGGACCCGTCCTTTTTAACTTATAAATGAAATTGTTGGTGTAGTTTTGGAGTCGTAGTATCTTTTGTTGCGGATATAGCATTGATGGAGTCGAGATCAAGGCCGTCACTAACACTAAAGTTCTGTGACACATTTTGCAGAAGTGGTAAACAGGTCTATGCGAGTCGTTGGGTTTGTTGTACGCAATAGTGGCCAAGTTACTCCACATTGCTTTAAACTCCTTTATATCTCTTTGGTTCGCTCTAGACTGGAGTATGCATCTGTGATATGATCTCCATATTATGCGTGCCATACGGATAACATTGAAGCCTTTCAGAAAGTATTTTTAAGATCTTTGGCTTCAAAGGCGGATATCAATATCTATAATGGGTACCAGATCAACTACAGTATTGTAACTAAAGTCTTCAATATTGATTCTCTTCAAACCAGAAGATTTCAGAGTGATTTTGTTTTTCTCTTTAAGATTCTGAATGGTTAGCATACAATTGAACGCATATTACAGAAACTGTGATAACTCAATGTTCCGTATGGCCCAAATTATGAAGTTTATTCACCCCTTACTAGAATGCTGAAAGCGTGCAACTGTCTAGAGCTTGATCCTTTTGTCGGCAGCCTCCGCTCTGATGGGTTCTCTTTGAGTGGTACCCCTTAATTCTGTTTATTGTTATTGTAATATTTTGTTCTTGTTTCTGGCTGTTATACTGCTGTCTTCCTCTCTCTTTGCCTTTAATGTTTGTAACAGTTATGTAAGTTGGTTATATCGTAAGTAAATAAATAAATAAATAATATTGCAAGTTGAAGGTCATGATACAACAAGAGCGTGTTAAAATTTATTTAAGAAAATTTTTCCTATAAGATGGCGACCAAAAACGCCGGATCTGGCCCCTCCTATTTTTTATTTGGAGAAGAATTAAGTCTACAAAACACCCTCAAGACATGGTAAATATTTAAAATAACAAATTCGGTATGCTTGTTCCAATTTGTTGGCGTTGCATTTGGTGAACTAATAGAGATAGAGAATCTTTTTTCTTGCCAATTTCTACCCTACCTATCCTTATGTTTGATTGCGCTGGTTGTGTCGAAACGGTCTTTAATGGCACTAAGCTTGGGAACCGTGTTTCGCTTACACTTATTCTTGTAGCATTCCAGTCAATTTTATTTCCAATTTCTCGAAACGATATCCGTCTCTCTCGTAGGCTCGTATGTAATTCCCTTAATTGACAATCTCCTTCCAGTACACTAAAGGTCATAAAACTGAATGGCTTTAAACAAATGTTAAAAAATAACAATAATAAAACCTGTTTATTTCTTGTAAAATTATATGAAAGTCTGGTGTGGCAAACAGGATGAGATAAGAATCTTGCTTTATTTACTGCATCCAGGAATTCGAGCTATAAAATATTATGAATATTACTGCGCGTCTTCCAATTTCTTTGACACATAGTTACGGTGTAGAACCAAGACAAAAAATTTATCTTTTTAACAAACTATGAAGTTGATTTTGATTCAAATATGTTTGTAATAACTCATTCATTTTTAAAGTAATTTGATACCACATAAACGGTGTCTTAGAGTATTGCAAGCTTTACTAGTAAGTGAGTTACCTGTGTTGTTATTATATTTAACATTAATTTAAAATTGTTTTATGTTCCACAAAGGAGTGAGTATTTTATAGTGAAACACGCTATTTGATTGTTGCTGGTTCCATTTTAATTTTCTAACTATTCGATTATTTTCTAATGTTTGAAACTGATAAATGTGTTCTAATATTTAACAATTTCGTTGTCTGTGATTCAAGCAAGTATGAATTTTGTGATGGTGGATGGTGTATCGCTTCAAAACGAAATATACTTTCTACCTCCGTCTGCCGTATCACTGTGAGTTTTGTCCCGTAGAATATGTTGGCGAATGAATGGGTTTTTAGACAGGCAAGGCAATTTCTATATAGAAACGAGACGCAAAATATAAGATATAAACGTATATATATATATATATATATATATATATATATATATATATATATATATATATATATATATATATATATATATATATATATATATATATATATATATATATATACGTCATCGTATATGGTATTTACACATAATACTGATAGAAGAAGATACCATTTATGTGATATCAAATTAAATCGATGACGTAAAAGTGTTTCTTTACTATTATAACTGTGTTTGGACTTTCAATTTTAACACTTTTAAAATGAAACCTACTTGCAAAAAGCAACAAAGACACTGGATTGTGAAAATTGGAGTAAGCGCGGCGAGCATGTGATTAAAATAGAAGAAACAATCTGGGAAGTTGATAGCATGCCAGAAAACACTGTAGAACCCCTCATTATTTCTCTTGACTCCAATGACTATAGTGCATCGGAGTACTCGGAACATGATAACTAAAACTTACAAATGCAGAAAATAATAATACAATTTATCTATTTTCATATTATTCTCTATTAGTTTTTGTTTAATTACATTATTCTCTCGCATTAACAAGCATAGCATAGATATTCTTTATTCTGTTCTATGCTTCCATTAAATTCGTATATAATGATGGCATCAAAGCCAACCGGGTTTTTCAAAAATCTGAATTACACTTATTTGATGATTGATGATGCGATTCGACTCTAATTTACTATAATGAAATTCTATGAAAATTGAAGATACGTTTTTTGCAGTGCAGATTTTTGAAAAACCCCATTTGGTTTTGATAACTCTAACTCTAATTTGGCGTTAGTGAGCTAATCACAACTTTCCAGAATGGAATATAAATTCGTCATACACCAAATAGTCATATAAGCATTGCGAATAATGGATAGAAATAAACAATTTAAAAAAAATGTAAATTTTAAACATAAAAACGTAATTTTTATTTTATATTTCTGGTTGATTATAGGTCCTATTCTCCAGCGTCCAAATTAGTTAGTTTTTTTCTAATGTCATCCCAATTAACACGGTTTATTTTAAACAATAAACTGACTTCGGCTAACGCAGTAAAATAAACAGTCACCGTATTAAATAAACCATTAAATTTGAAGATTCTCCGAACAATATTTTAGTGTTTCGTTTTTGATAATAAAACGATCAACGCAACGAGGACGCACGAAACGGCTTTCTCTTATTATTTGTTGAAAAAAAAATACCCATATTTTACGCAGGTTCGCATCGCTGGGCTATAATTTTCAGCCGTTTTAAATTTATATGCGTAAAGCATTCGGGTACCGCGCCCTTTGGGCGAATAAGTAAGCGGATTTCTTTTCTTTTATGCCTGCCGCTTTCGAAAATGAAAATCCTTAATGGCCGTTTTTTTTTCTTTTTGCTGTTGCCATTGGCATGGGGGACCGTTCTGACAAATTTTCACTTATACCACAGGTAGGGTTATAGTATTTGAAAAAAGTAAACCGTATTTTATTTTTTAAAACTTTGAAAAACATATTTTTTCGAGTTTTTTTGCACAGTTTAACAATTTATGATTATTTTTTAAAGTGTTCATAAAGCTTCTCCACTCTTCAGGTGAAAACTAAAATGATATAAGGCTATAGCTACAAAGCTTTAGATATGACACCAATTCACAAATATTTTTAAATTGTTGTGAAGTGTTGACTTACAAATGACTCAAAATCTGTCCTGTATCTGAGATTTTAATGACAAATGATCGAATAAAGAAAGCCAGTTACTTTGATTGAAATTAAACCATTATTATTATTAAAGATTTGTTTTGTAACTGAGCACACTTTTTGTTGTTTTGAATGTTATAGACATCTAAAATAGTTTCATTATTTGCTTCTAATGTTTTAATTGTTTAATTGTTTCTTGGAAATATTTAATACGTGACTAGCATACAGAAGATGAAGACAATGAACTATATTATTATCAACTTCTGTATCTAACTTTAATAAATTCTGAGTAACTATTGGACAATCAACATCCAAACTAACAAAGTAATTACAAATTGGTCTCCAGTTAAGCAAAATTATATCTATTGCTGGTAGAAGTGATAACCACTTGTTCATACGTGCCTTTTGATTTCATGGAACTCTCCTTCATAAATTGCTACAAATCTTTTCATCTCTTATGTCCAAAATTTGCACTTGGGTTATCAGCACTTAGACCACATGCTGGGCCGAAAGACAGTCCAAAGACCTTATGAAAGCAGAAATTTCATAAAAATCTTGTAAAAGCGAAATAAAATATAATGTTTTTAACAGTATGGTTGGCAACCCTAAGCACAGGGTAACAAAATGAAAACAAAAATCGCTGCCGGATATCCAACAAGTATTTAATGTGTTGATTCCAAAAATGTTTCCAGATTTTTTCTATGGGCTTTAGTTTTTGAGATACATGTGAATTGATATTAGTTCTGATCACAAGTATCCACCTGTCTAAATCATCTTCCCGTTTTTTTGTTATGCGTGTGGTTAATATATATAATATATATTTTGTTGCACATTTGGAAGGTCCGCGCGAAACTATCACGAGGACTGCTATTTTTGTCTCGTTGATATTAAAGTGATAGATAGAAATGATAAACAAAAAGGGACATATTCTAACCCAGATTCTGTAGAAATTTTCCGAACTCACTCCATGCTACAGAAACTTCAACGCCTAAGGAGGACAACTTCTCAGTGTTTCAATGAAAGAAAACTGAACGATCCTCAACTACTTATAAATATTAAAAGAAAAGAGTCTATTATATCCAGTCAGCATTTTATAGTAAGGCTCTGCTCAGGAAATTTACCTGATATTCTGTATCAATACTTAAAAAAATGAGTTTGCCTGCATATATTCCAGATGGTGGGTGCGTTTTTGTTGACTATTCAAAATGTAGTTTAAAATGTGTAATTTTACTTAATTATTGCTTAATTCCTGTTGGTCTACTACCAGGGAGGAGGAATATGAAACAATGTAACTAATTTTGAAAAAAATTAAATACGAAAAACATCAGTTTCTCCCTGGTCTTCGAGATGGTTATAGAAAATAAATGGCTTATTGTTCGTACCGAAAATCTGTTCAATGAATGATTGCAAAAAATATTTCACTATCTATCTAGATTTAACTATAGTTAATCCTGTAATTTCAACTTTCAAAGCGGTTCAAAATTGTATTATTTGTTTAAAAACAACACGTAAGTGGTTGCGTTATTCTTAGTTATTGCTTTGGTAATTTATTCTCCGAGTGTTAAGCAAAACCCAAATCAGAAATGTCGCAACTTTCGGTTTCATTTAAGGTTCAACCGCAGAAATAGAAACAATAATATGCGGATGTTTACAGACATTTTTAGCAAGTTTACTAGTAACCTTTAAGTATAGTATTAGTTATCTGTTGCTGGAATTACCCGAAAGCAAAAGTTAATCGTGATTCACTTCTGTTTGCTTATGCGATACGAAATTAATCCTGAAATTTTTTTTGGTACTTCCGCTACTACCATTGCATACGTCAGAAGAGTTTGTTCTTAAATATTTGTCTTTAACGTCCGCTTAATACGTTTTTCCCAAAAAACATCGATACACAAATATTATCCCATCAAATATTTGCATTAAAATAGAAGCGGCCTAGCAAAGGCGGCCATGAAATTTAAGTGACGCTATTCACGGATGATGCTCCATAAACTGTTCTTCAGTAGTTCAGAAAAAAATCCAAGATTTGCATTCAATTCTTCTCTGTTTCTTTGCAGCTTTAGGTCTATGAACAGTAGTTGCTGCTATTATTCCCCACATTTAGGGTGTACTAGTAGGAAAGCATAAATAATTATTTCTTTTTAAGTCCTTTTGGTTTTTCTATTTCGGTTGCTGTGTTGGTGGTTTTTGTTGACACTAGCAACTGCTAGTTATTATTAAAGCTATTTGTAAATTATGGTTTATGAAAATAGTAACAGGGAGCTCCGATTTAATCAACTTATTATTTAATTAATTTTAATTAACCTGGAGTTATGTTTAGGTATAGGAGTTATGTATTAGGTATATGAAGGAAAGCCTTTCAGTTTAAACATGAACATAAAATTTTGTTATACGAAAGCTTATTTTAAATTGTTCCGCTATCTGAACTAAATTTACTTCATATCCTTCATACTTAAGACAAGTCAATGGACTTCATTGTAACATGTGTGGTCATTTATGAATTGAGTTGTTTTAGAAGATAAAATGTCCTCAAACAAGTTCGGATACTTGATATTAACTGAATGTGCTATCAATTTATGTTAAGTTATTTTTTATTTAAAGAATTTAAAATTAAGTATTTTTTCTGTTTACTAGAGAAACTAACCGGGAGATGGACTCACCTCTAAAACATATTTTTTCTCAAAAACAATTATTTGTTAATTGTTATCAATATTTGGGTTTACCATCGATAAGCCGGGTTATATCTATTATTTGGTTCCTTATAAACCAGCATCCCATTATAAACTTCTGTATTTTTCTTTATACTTTGGAAAAAGGGTATTTGTAGAATCCTAATTTGATGCAGCACCTTCTTTTTTATTGTTGCAGGCGGATGGTACGTGCTGAGGGACTGGAATGACCAAGATTTCGACGGAATGTCCGTCCTGGCCAAGCTCCAAGTCCACTATGGCACCTCGCCGTACTTCAAAATTCACGTGGAGCCGAATCCTCTCGACCCAGGAGCCTCCAGTATCAGAATTTCCCCATCTGGATTGGGGTTACCGGATCGGGATTATTACTACAGAGATACAGACGATAGAGTAAGACCCTGGTTATGTTTTAACATTTATACAAAACCGAATATGCAATTAGTAGTAGATTTGAACATCCCGCGTTGCTTTATTTCAGATTCAAGCAGCGTACAAGGAATACATCAGGGACGTTATAATTTATTTGAGCAGCACCACAAACGAAGCGAGCAAATTCGGTCAGGACATGTACTCGTACGAAAGGAGGATAGCAGAAATAACGCCCAGCTTGGTGACCCTTCAAAACCCTGTCGTTACTTATAACGCGATTTCTATTTCTGAGCTAAAGGCCACTAATTTGGTGAGCACTGAATTAAGTATTTTTATTCTATGCTATCCCATTCATGACCCCAGTGCATCCTAGTTTCTGGCAGCTCCAGAATTAAATCTCTTAATTATTTGTTCGTTAATAGTGCACAGTTGGTTAAGAGATTAATAAGATTTGACTGTCATCCACTACTTCCATGATATGAAAGTGGCTTCTTGCCTTATCAGCATTCGTAAGAATAGTAAGACCTTCACGGAGCTAAGATTCTTCCTAGACTGTCGCTAGAAATATTCCTTGGACGTCTCCAAATCCTCATTTTCTAGTTTCCAGGGTCCTGAAGTCTTAGGGTTGTTCTCCGAGACTCGAATCCTACTCTCAGATGTAGAAGTTCTAGTCTCAGGAGGACCTCCATCGACGCAGTTGACGAATAAAGTGTTTACAGATACCGTTCTACGACATACTCCAAGCGATGTACCCCAACGCCAACATTTCCGAAAATACCGAAGTCTTAGTGACGTCATTGGAGTACTTGAATCAAGTTGCGCAGATTATTGCCTCGACGGACAGAAGAACGATGAACGGATATCTGATTTGGACTTTGGTCCGGAAGTATGCACCGTACTTGTCGGAGTCTTATACCTCGGCAGTGGATATTTTTCATTCTAAATTATTGGGTTAGTTATTTTCTGATAGTCCTTTCGCGGTTTTCATAACATCGGGAATTATTTAGGGGTGTCGAAGGCTCGGAAACGGTGGGAAATATGCTCCCAGCTGGTTAGAGACCATATGGGTCTGGCGACGGAATATTACTTCGAGAAAAATAGGCCCATAAGCGCGGAGACCTACGATGTTGTCAACGACACGTTTAATGTTATCTTGGACGTCGTCAAAGAGAGGATCCGCCAGTTTGACGGTACGGATTTGCTCTATCAGCAGCTGAAATCTAAAGTGAGTTTTAAATTTGATTAGTTTAATGTACATGATCCTAAATATCCTTATTTTAAAATTAATATGAATTATGAAAATAGAGACAATTTTAAGATTATGTTTAATAATAATTTATAATTTTTTTTTGCTTGGGTATTATTTACAAATGTGAGGGTGATGAGTTGCCCAAACAAACTTTCTCGATTTCACCATTTTCAGTGTATTTTGAAACAGGCTAGCTAACTAGTTTTTGCTCATGGTGGTTATTCATCTTCTTGTCAAATTTTATATATGAATATTTTATTGCAACTTTACTTACTTACTAGATTACTTTTAACTACATTTGGAGTTTATTATTTTGACTCCCATTGGGGCGGTGGGTTGTGAAATTGACCGGTCAAATTTTTTTGAGTCAATTGACCGCATTAATTTTAAAAATGCAATGAAATTTATAATTATTTATTTATGTTATGCGTTACATCGCCATCTTGCCGTTTTAAGAATTAAATGGAGTGGATATTTTTATTGCGATTCCCCGAATTGCTAAGTATCGTATTTTAGTGTTCGGGTTATAGGTAAATTGGACATCACAAACGTATAATAATTTATTATAAAATACATAGTACTATTACATAACGATAGATAACACTCTACAATTGTTATTTAAATCGTTTTTTATTTATTTTGTTTATTTATTTTTTATTGTATTGTCAATCAGACTTTTCTAACAAATGCATGCTCGATTGCTTATTGTTAAGTTTTACTTTAAGATCAGACCTCTTTCGAAAAACATACCAGAAGAATAATTGTTTTTATAGATGTTGATGTGTGAATACAAAAATTTATTTTCGTAATGTAATTTGCATTTTTTTTTTAAATAGACCTTATATACTTTTCCATTTTACACTTCAACCAAAAAATGAAGAAAAAAATTGAAAATAATTAAAAAAACATTTTTGCTTTTGTCCATGTTTGTTTCATGTATGCAAAAAAATAAAAATATATAGATGTAACACCCCGTATCTCTCTTTTCAACGAAGCTTCCTAGGGAGAAACTTTTTGCCAATCACCCTATATCTACATTCGCTGTACATTTATAATTCCAAACAAAATGAAACGGAAAGCTTGTTGCAATTCAGCAACACACGATGCTAATCCTATTTAACACTTCTGCATTTTTCCTGAAATAGGAATTTTATGTGTTTATTAATTGTGTTTTTATGCTTTACGCTTTTCGTTAAACGTAAAACGAGACATTATATCTGAATAATATTTCTGCATTAAGGTGGAATATATAACTACGAGATATTTACCACAGAATAATGCTAGAATATACAAGGTTGATACAGGAACTTTTGATGGCACCATTAAAAGAAAGTTGAGAAGTGCCATTCATGATGCGCATGCGTGATCAATTCTCATATGAGGAATGGAGATGGCATTGTTAACATTGGTATAGATATCTTGACGGACTGAAACAATGTTGCCGGTGCTAAACATCACCGCTGTATTGTAAGGATTAATACATATTTATACACACATATAGTTCGACGTCTGTTGAATTCTCTGACTCATTTTTGGTTTTGTCTTATAATGCCAGACGTAGGAAAGCCTTTAAAAAACTCAAAATGAACATTGTATCCATTTCCTTAATATTTTATTACACGTCCAAATGAAAGATTGAACTTACGAAACGAAAGAAAACGAAACACGAAAAGATTTCTGTATGGTCATGAATATCTAATCGCTAAGGAGCTGAAACATTTGAAAAAGTTCAAAAAACACCTCAAGACGTTTTTGACTCACACACACGCACAAATTTCATTCTTTGTCCAAATTTCTGCATGTCGTTAAATAAAAATCATTTCGCAAACATTAATAGAAAAATTAAAATATATGTGGGTGAATGTCGACTTCATTGTTATTATTATTGCTATTAGTCTTAGTATTTTTTCTCGTTTGTTTGAATGAATTTGTGTAAATTTTTGTTTACATTTTTATATTTTTCTTTTACTTGTTTCTTTCTACTTTTTTGTATTGTTTGGAAGTAAATGAATATCTATATCTATTATTGCAATAGCTATACGCGTCGAGTAATAAACCATTAAATGTCCGTCCAGCTCGACACGTTGCATCTTCAAATAGGCCTTCCCGATTCTGCCAGGGCCGCCCTGTTCCTAAAGGACTACTACGCCCCTCTGAAAATCATCAAGGGTTACTTGTTCGAGAGCGTCAAAAACAGCGTCGAGTTCCAAAAGAAGGTCGAGCAGAAAATGCTGCTCAAGCAACTCCTCGAATCCACCGTTCTGGAGCCACTTTTCCGGGAGGTCCCCCAGGTGACCTACTCAGCACCGAACAATCTGATCATCGTGCCCAGGAGTTTGGTATCGGACCCTTACTTCGAGGCTGGCTTTCCGAAACCCGTAGTTTACGGACGGTTGGGGGTGGAGCTCGCCGAATCAGTGGTCTCGTCGGTGTTGCCGTACGGCAGTTCGTGGACGTCGGAAAAGAAGATCCTGTCGCCCTTCCACATGACCGTCAACGAGTCTTTTAAGGCCGCACTGCCGGCGGTAAATTGCCTGGCCGAGTTCGTGTCAGATTTAAATTTGGACGTTTCCGTTGACAGAGCGAACGAGACGGGACTGACGCTCTTGAAAAAACTGTCCGCGGTCAGCGTGGCCTACGAGGTACGTTGGTAAATTGATATGGGAGTATGGTTATGTTCAAATTATCTCTGCGACGCAGATTGTTCATTTGTACGTAGAAATTACCTAAATTCACCGTCATTGGTCCAATTGAACACTTTTAAAGGGAAACTCCCCTATCCATAGCAGACAGACCAATGAAAACAACTTGAAATGAGTTTCCCACAAATATAGCATTGCTCCAGTCCTATTTAAAATACAGATTTGTTACCACTTCGTGCAAGTGCATACATATTGTCGTAGCTGTCAAATTGTGAAATTGATTGTTAATATTATTAATATCCTGAAAGAAAAAACAACCTTTTAACGATATTGTCCGGCAACTACTAAATTAATTGTAGTAAGTTTAAGAAGAAACGGCCAATAAAATAGTGGTTTTATTCTACAACGTCAACATGAAAGTTAAAGAGTACCAAGAACACACGTTAGATTAACTTAAAAAAAGCATACATGCCACACAGTGCCAGAAAATTGGTTATTAGAAAAAATGTACCATGTTTCATATTAATTCTTTTAAATTTCTTTGAAACGTTATACCCAGCACCTGTATGGTCAAAATCACAATTTGGTCACTACTATTTCGTGAATCTTTCTATGTCATATACAGAATTTCCCTACCCACTTTTATTTTTGAGATACAAGGGCAATCTTAAAATGATACATTTTGAAAGCCCCCGTATCTCAATTATCTCTCAACTGATTGAAAAGAAGAAAACAGTTTCCTTTCTAACTCTTTGCCTAGAATTCAATACCATATTGATTTTACAAAAATATATTATAAATTTGAGTTTATTTATAAACAAGTTTTTTTTTACAAATTATTTCTTACAAGCAAAACCAAATTAAGAACTAAATTACATTATTATTACTATATATTTTTGTATATAAATAATTCGAAAAGACGGTTATAATTTAAAATTTCGGGATTATTGTAATTTTTTGAACAATAAAGCCATGATTTGCAATCTGATATGTCAAGTCAAGCGTCAGTTATCTTGGCATATTTCTTTTCTAATTTTTAGTCTTCCCATGATTGCAAATTATTAATTTGAAAATTAGAACAGAGACACAAATGTTAAATTTTTGGAAATTGAGTCAAATCTATCATTAATCCTTAGATAAATATTTTGCTGAATACAATTTAGAGTAATACATATTTAGCTTACTAATACAATGATTACAAAGTAACAACTATGCATGCAATGTTTTAAGGATAAATACCAAAATTTCATTTTGGTTTTTTGATTGTCCTAAAAAATTATGCTTTTTGCAATTCGGTCACTGTTCTGTCGGAGCAGAGATATAATGATGTGTTTTATAGTATTTCGAAATTGTTTCTAAAATGTTTCTAAATTGATGAGAAATATTTTGAAAGTTGATTTTACAGTAAACGTTAAGCTAGGTCTTTCTAGTAATTTTTTAATCGGAACCGCCAAAATTTATTAAACATATAATACCACCTTCGACAATTTTGGGCAGAAAGTTTGGCTGATATTGTTATTACAAGAAGTGAACTGCTAATTATTTGATTCAGAACAAACTGCGTAATCTCAAATTTAAAAAAAAAAGGTAGTTTAATTCAATCAACCACAGACATTTTTAATTCCCAGTCTCAGCAAATATTATTAATCTAAAAAAATACCTCATTTCTTCCACGTTTCCACTTTCTCTCCGCCCAAAAATCAATAAAATCAATCCAAGCTTCTTCCAGCAAAATAATGTTTTTCATTCGCACTTTCTATATACCTAATCCGGTGAATTTCGACACATTAGTAGTTATTTATATTGCTATTGAATGATGATGTTTTTTAAACATTTTTATTAGGTTAACTGAAGCAACTCAGTCCTGTAATTTAAACTTATTGTTTGTACTTTCAAGGCTCTATTAAAGAAAACTCAAACGCTGAGTCACATACATCAGCCCGGTTTAGAAGAATTCGAGGACGCAGCTTTGTTCTTCTTGTCATACGGACAGGTAACTAACTAACCGAATCTAATCGGCATGTACAATGAATGTTGTTTCAGTCCCAATGTTCGAATTCGACGAGTCAACACCAATTGTATGACAATATGATTCATTTTAATTTGCCTCAGAATTCAGTGTAAGTGTTCTAAAGGTTATACTCCTTCACAAAATCACCAAACCTTTATTCTTTGATTTATTTGCAGCTAAAACATATTTTTAAATTTTTCTAGATTACATTTGGCGTGGGCACAATTACCATATTTTCCGGAATCCTTTCAGTGTTTACCCAACAAGAAATTACGGTGTCCTGGTATTTTTTAAGTCTGCCGAACAACTTTTTTTTATTGACGAAAGCAATTGATTGTGTGATTGCATTGTAGAAATTATTATTTATTTTTCGCGGTTTTTCTAAAGTGTAATTTACTTTTCTTTGTTTTTATTAAATGACTATATTTTCTAATGTTTTTTATTTATTTCAATCCTATAAAAACCTTGTGTTAAAAACGAAGTGTATAGGTAGTAATTTTTAATAGCTCTTTCTGATAAGAACGGAGCGCGTATTATTCTTGAAACTTCTTTAACTAAAATACTCGTTATTTTTAAAGCATATAGTGATGTAAAGGTCCTACCTTGGCGAAACCCCCAACATGCACATACGCGAGACTTCAAATTTCGTTCTTAATCATTGACCTTGCAGCATTCGAAAACTAACATGGCCAATGACAGGTTATCAAGAAGTTTGGATGCGTCATTTTATGCGCCAAATATGTACATCTCCTACCAAATGATTAGGCAAATAAGAGTTAAGCTTGGGGATATAGCTATATGCAAAGAAATTTGTCGCACAGTGTAGGTTACTGGGTGAAATTTGCAAGGATGCGTGGAAAATCATTTCCTTCTCTTTGAAAATATCAGTGCCGTTTGGGACGCAACAATGTTTACCGGCTTCAGGCCACTAATAGTGGTGCACATTTTCCAGAATTTACACCGATGACCAAAATAGTCACCGTTATTCGGCCCTATTCAAAATTTAATTTAATTATTCTTTCTTTTTATTTATGTTAACCGAAACAGCTATGTGGCTTTTTAACACAAGAAAAAAACATTTTCCTCAAAACATTTGCTGAACGGTTATGTAAACCTACCTCATGCGGGCGATCGTTTTTTATCCATATGATCCGTTTGAATATGCCCACCTAATTTCGTTTAAAAGAAGACAGGAGGCTGATAAACGTCAGAATTCCAACCCTACTTATTTGTTGAATAAATAAATCTTGCTATTTATATAATTATTATTATCTACTTGTAATGTTAGATAGTTGTAATGGCTGCGTTGAACCCGGAGATATCAGAAAAATTGAGAAAGGCCGTAAAGTTGCCACGCCGACAAGAAGCCGACGGTCATGAAATTGATGTAAAAATCTGAGGTGCACTGAAAGTTTGACTCTTTACCAAGCTAATAATTGTAGGTAGAAGTTCGAGAAGATGAAGAGCAGTCGGTGAAACTTCAAGAAATCATTGATCTTTTGGTTGCCGCGGGTTATTTCCGCGCACGTATTAAAGGATTGCCTCCTTTTGATAAAGTGGTTGGAGGGATGACTTGGTGTATAGAATCCTTAAATGTCGACGTGGACGTCGACCTTTTATTCCAAGAAAATTCCACCATAGGACAAAAAATGTAAATTTTTGTTGTCTTTAGCGGTGCAGAATTGAAATTGTTTTTTTAGCGCTCTGACGGAAAAAATTGTAGCTGTACTGCCAAAAATCAAGTGCCCTCACAGAATTGAACCTCATCAGATTCAAGGATTGGATTTTATACATATATTTCCAGTGATACAGGTTAGTGTTCAGTGATTTACTGTAAAAAGAATGTTGTTACTTTTCTTTTAGTGGTTGGTGAAAAGATCTGTTGAATTTAGGCAAGAACAAGCTGCTTTTGTTCGCGCCTATGCCGTTAACCAATTTAATAAAGAATTTTTAGTGGGAAATGAGAAAGAGAGTAGCAAAAAAGTTTTGGAAAACCTGAAACTTGTCCAGGAAGCTTACAGGCAAGTATTATTAAAAGGTGTTAAGCTTTTACTAATAGCAATTCAATTCTTAGACCTCAGCGTAGGTATAAAAGAAAAAATGCGCCTCCTCCTGATGTAGCGTCACGAGTCCAAATAACGTTATTGGAATACGGATATAGGTTAGGGGAAAATTCACAAACTTCACTAAAAGATGGGCAGAGTGATTTACCCATACAGCAACAATTGGAAGAGGTAAAAATGCATTTATTTATATTGTATTTTTTCTATGTTCCGTGTATTGCAATGCATGGGTTTTTGTTTTTTCATAATGTTATTTTTATTGCTCTTGTTGTTATTATTTGGAATGTGTGTGTGTGTGTGTTTTAGCAGCAGATTCAGCAGCTTTTGAACAACCTAACTGAGACTAAAGAGGTAGGCAATGCTTTTTCTTGTTCATAATTTTATGGAATTTTATATTTTGCTAATCAAGCCCATTTTTAGGACCTTTCTCAGTATGACATCCTCGATGAGGAGGATCAGAGAAAATTGAAATCCCATTATAAGTTGTTACATTCTGAGCTGAAGGTTAACTCGTTCATATAAATAGGTTCCACTATTTGTGTTGGCAATTTATTACAGGAGGGCGGAGTTCAATCCCCGGAAGAACAGCTGGAAAATCAAAGAGTAAGACTGGCCGAGAACATTAGAACTTTGGAAAGTCGCAAAGCAAAGCTGCAGGAAGAAATAGAAAAAGAAACTGAATCACTAAACGAAATAAGACTGAAACAGACTGAAGTTGACAAAGCACTCAAGGAATTTGAGGAGGTCGAAAATGAAAATCAAGAGTTAGGTGGACAATTTGAAAACCTGGATATGCCTACACATGTTTAATTTTTAGTTTGGCAAGAGAAATCGAAAAGTTGGTCATTACGCACGACAGTTTAAAAGCCGAGGAGGCACAGTTCAAAGACAGCTGCAAACAAGAGAAAGCGCGACTGGAGAAAGAAATTAGGTAAGATTTCATCCCCTTTACTCCCCTTATATTTCACGCCAGGGTTTGTTTTAGGGAACTGAAGCAAGAAGCGGAAGTGCCGACCGAGTCCAGTCCGGAACTCAAAGGGCAAATCGAGAAGGTCAGCGAAAAGGCGCGGCTCTTAAGGTTACAATTGGCGAAGAAAAACCGCATCGTGGCAACGCTGCAAAGACAAGTGGATGATGTCCCCAACAGGGCCGAACTCAGCCAGTACCAGAGGAGGTTTATAGAGTTATACAATCAAGGTATGCAATGCGGATTTTTTCTATAGTTCTCGTTTAATTTGTGAATACTAGTCGCTGCCAAGCACAAGGAAACGAAGCAGTACTTTTCGTTGTACAATACATTGACGGACAAAAAGATGTACATGGAGAAGGAACTCTCTCTGCTAAACTCTATATCGGAGAGCTATCCCGAGTATGCGATCTTAATTTATACAGGGTGTTTTAGAAATAAGTGTCGTAAATTTGAGGGTGAATAGACTTTGATGAAAAGTGAAGGAAACATCAGTAGGTTTTTTCAATTCCAGAGAAGTAAAAGATATTGGTGTTTTTAAGCTAAGGTTATGAGGTTTATGGTACTTATTTCCTAAACGCCATGTGTAAAGCTTAGTTGTTAGCTGTTACATCGTTGATTTTTAGAGCGATGCGGTCTGGCGGAGGCAAAGAGGAGTTCATCAAACAGTTCCAAGGTATTCTCGAGAGCGTGCGGCAATCGAGGTTAAAGGTAGAAAGAAAGGTGGCGGAGGAAAAACAAAAGCGAGACGAGTTGAGTGACACGTTGCAAGGTTTGGTGGAGTTGCAACGAAGATACGCGGAGGCGGTGAAGGAATTGGGGGTAGAAGTTCAAAAGTACGAAACATTGTTAGATCAAAGACAGGGTAAATGACTAAAGACATGGTAAGAGTTATTTTTGCAGTTTCGAACGAAAATGTATTTTTGCGTTTTTTGCAGACCCGTGACGTTAATCAGAAAAAATTAGTAGAATTAAGAATAAATTATGTAAATACTCATTTTATTCTAAAACTATAGCGTAAAATTGCATACAATTTACAGTATGGAATTTATTTAATTTTTCCAGAGGTGAACAAAAATATTTATAGTTTGCCAGATTTGTTTTGTTTGAAATATTTTTTCATCCCTATATTCTTGTCGTTTATCTTATTTGTTAATTGAATATAATTTTTTAAACTGAAAATGTTGATTTAACTGCTTCATGACCCGAAGGTTATTTTAAAAATATTATGAACATGTACTAAACTCCTCTAAAAGCTCTAAAAACTCCTCTGCTCTAGCTCTAAAAGTCGTTGAAAACACTAGTGTGTAGTATGAATAAATTCCTGCAAGAATTCTCAGGAATTTCTATTAATTATAAGCAATTAAAGAAATTACGGTATACATTCATTCGTTTGTGGTTTATCTCTCGCTCTAACTCTTATTATTTAAGTATTCACCCAGTTTTTATTATAGTAGTACAAACGCTAGAAAAATAATATTTTTATGTTTGTAATAGCGCTGTTTGCGCTTTCTGATCAAGCACCATTATGACCATGCGCTAACATAACCCGTATGACCTGCCCCATTAGGACCATGCGGTCATTATGACCAAGGGTCAATCTGAAATGTTACTGTGACCTTGCGCTAGCATAAACTGTTCCATTATGACTCGGAGTAGTTATATTCATTAGGTAATATGACCTGCGCAATTATATGTGTTATGTTATTATGAGCTTGCGCCACTATAACCAAGACCATTTATATGCGTGCGGTAATGTAACATCCGCTATTATGACCCAGCGCCAATATGAACTGCGCCGTTACAATCAAGATCAGCCATATCCATTTGGTAATATGACTTACACCCTTATAAATAGCTGAATCTAACAGGCGCTATTATGACCTCGCTCTAATATGAACTGCAGCTTGCGCCATTTTGTCCAGCGCTGTTATCTGCACTGGCGCCGATATGAGGATGCAACTGCTAAATAAAAAGTCATTTTTTGACTTGAATGATGATTTATTTTGAAGACAAACTATTATACACGTCACCGTTTACAGTTAACTTGGGGGAGAGAGACAGAGTTTTGCGTTTTCTTTCGATTTATTCCTTTGGTACATTGAGTCACTTATCGTTATGCTAGAAGTCTTATACGGAAATAATACGATTTGTATAATTTACAAAATGGCTCCAAAAATTTCTCGGTTTATAAACATATAACAAACATAATATCTATTTTTTTGATTTCGTATAAAATTTTGATTCGAAACAATTTGACTTTTGTTTTTTTTTTATGTAAACGTTGTTGGCAGACCATTTCAAACGGCAATAGAATAGTCCGACTGCGGGTTCGCGCCCTGATTCCCGGCGGGTCGCGACCACAGCGACGACCTCAGTCCGAGTTTCAGCTTTTTCAGCGTATCGATGTCGCACTCCGCCTCGGAGAGTTCGATCCTGTCGGGAGTTCCGCCCTGCTCGGACTGTCGGCCTTCGTTATTGAAACTCGTTTCAGCGACCGACAGGTGACTGAGGATCTGTCGCTGCGAATTGCTGCGACCTCCTTGTGCCAGCCACCTGCGATCAACACAGTCTTTCGTCAAAAAAGAGTGTGCGCGTATTTCGTTCGTGTTCATGTACCTATTGCGGTTTCTCCGAGGCAGAGATTTTTGTTCCGACATTGGCGATATGTCTGACGAGGTGCTCGACTGAGCTCCGTGGTACACAAAATCTGGAACGGAACGCCCGTATGAGGAAAATTGTTAGGCAACAAATACCTCGCAATTGGGGTTCTTTTGTTGGAATTGGAAATTTTACATCAAAAAGTAGAACGGAAACCATGCGGGAGAAAAGAAATGCCTTTCAAATGAGGTATTACACCTCCTCCCCTGGCATGTGTTCATTTGTTAATAAAGGCAATGAGCCATGAGCAATTCGTACGCCAAAAAGTAGATTAGCCAACATAAATGGCGGTTTATACTTTTTTTGATAGGAGTTACATCTTTTTGGTTGTGGCTTCTCACACATTAAACTGGTTAATTGGATAGGTTCGGAGTATACACTTACTAGCTTTGTGTTTGATATCTAACTGATTGGAAGACTCCGTTCGGCTTGACGTCAGTTGATCCTGATCCGACTCACTTTCGTCGCTGTCAATCTCATTTTTACGATTCACTCTTCTCCGACCATGGCCTTTTGTACTTTGAAATTTTTGCTGCAATCAAACAGATCAATATGTCCCAACCTATCGTCAGCACAACACGGATGAAAAATATGGCTAGTTTTAGTTTTGATCGGTTTTCAAGGTTCGTGGTACTCCGAAACAGCGGAATAATACCACCAGCGGTGGACAGTTACCAAACGAGGTTCGTAATCTGCAAAATTGTGGAAAATAAAAAGACATGTCGAAAAGTACTTACAATATTATAGTAAGGTGAGTTTCGTTGTACTGAAGATGTAGCGGGCGGCGGAGACGCGCAGCCTTCGGTTACAGGGTGCTCGTGGTACATAAAACTGTGCAGCATAGTGTTCTGGGGGCAGGGCAGCGTGCTAGGCTCGGAAAGCTGGAACGTCGCGTACGGCGATATGTCTTCCGACGTTTCTGCAAAAACTTTGCATTAGGAAGTGCCAACAAAGTCGACGGGTTGTCGATTATATATCGATCATTTGAATTTTTCAAAACTAAATTAGTTTAGTTGCTTTAACAAGTCATTTGAAGTCCACATTTGGGAACAGCTTGAATATTTGACCTCCTGGATCATTGTTTTCGGTTCCTCAGGTATCGATTTCTTATCGATAATACGGCGATATGTCTTCCGACATTTCTGCAAAAACTTCCCATTAGGGAGAAAGTTCCAACAAATCGACGGTTTGTCGATTATATATCGATCATTTGAATTTTTCAAAACTCAAAACTCAAACAAAAAACAAAAGTCCGAATTTAGACATTGCTCGAATATTTGACCTCCTGGCCTTTGTTTTCGTTTCCTAAGGAATCGATTTTTTATCGATAATTACGACGATATATCTTCCGAAGTTTCTGCAAAAACTTTACAGTAGGAAGTGCCAACAAAGTCGACGGTTATTCGATTATATATCGAACATTTGAATTTTTCAAAACTAAATTAGTTTAGTTGTTTTAATAAGTCATTTGAAGTCCGCATTTGAGAACAGCTTGAATATTTGACTTCCTGCACTTTGTTTTCGGTTCCTCAGGTATCGATTTCTTATCGATAATTACGGCGATATGGCTTCCGACATTTCTGCAAAAACTTCCCATTAGGGAGAAAGTTCCAACAAATCGACGGTTTGTCGATTATATATCGATCATTTGAATTTTTCAAAACTTAATTAATTTAGTTGTTTTAATAAATCATTTGAAGTCCGAATTTAGACATTGCTCGAATATTTGACCTCCTGGCCTTTGTTTTCGTTTCCTAAGGTATCGATTTTTTATCGATAATTACGGATCTTCCGAAGTTTCTGCAAAAACTTTACAGTAGGAAGTGCCAACAAAGTCGACAGTTCGTCAATTATATTTGGACCATGTGAATTTCTCAAAACTAAATTAATTTAGTTGCTTTAATAGGTCATTTGAAGTCCGCATTTGACCTCCTGCCACTTTGTTTTCGGTTCTTAAAGTATCGATTTTTATCTGTAATTACGGAGATATGTTTTCCGACGTTCCTGCTAAAATTTTGCTTTAGAAAGTGTCAACAAAGGCGGCGGTTTGTCAATTATATGTCGATCATTTTAATTTTTTAAAACTAAATTCATTTAGTTGCTTTAATAGGTCATTTGAAGTCCGCATTTGGGCGCTGCTTGAATATTCGACCTCCTGCACTTTGTTTTCGTTTCCTATGGTATCGATTTTTTATCCATAATTCGGCGATATGTTTTCCGACGTTTCTGGACAAATGTTGCACTAGGAAGTGCCAACAAAATCAACGGTTTCTCGATTATATGACGATCATTTGAATTTTTCAAAACTAAATTAATTTAGTTGTTTTAATAGGTCATTTGAAGTCCGTATTTGGGCTTTGCTTCAATCTTTGACCTCCTGTACTTTTTTTTTTGTTTCCTAAAGTATCGATTTTTTAGCGATAATTACGGTGATATGGTTTCCGACGTTTCTGCAAAAATTTTGCGTTAGAAAATGCGGACAAAGTCGATAGTTTGTCTATTATATATCGATCATTTCAATTTTTCAAAACTAAATTAATTTAGTTGCTGTAATAGGTTATTTGAAGTTCGCATTGGGGTACTGCTTGAAAATTTGACTTCCCGTACTTCGTTTTCGTTTTCTAACGTATCGATTTTTTATCGATAATTACAACTGGGATTATTAAAACATTTTATTATTTTTCTATTTTTGTTGTATTGATTTGACCATAGATTTAAGCTCGTTCGCCAGCTTACCGGGTATTTTCTCGCCTGCTTGTAGCGCCACCTTGTGAATGGTGGCGTAGTATCGTTCCCTCTGGGCTTCGGCGTTCTGCTGGTTGTCCAACTGTTCCTTGTCCGCTTCGTTCCGACCTACGGTTCAATATCGATTGATTGCATGGCAATAAGCTTCAAAAATTGTCACTTACGTCGTTTGAAACACACGATGGTGGCGACCAAACAGACTTTAACCAATCCGATCAAAATGATTAGCGGGATCATCACTTTCAGGTCCGCGTAGAACGGTACGCCGTCGGATCCTTGTCTTATCAAATCTGGTGGCGGAACGTCTGTAATATGTCATAGAGGAATATGTGAATTTCATAAAGGAATTTGTTTCTTATTAAGTATTGGCATTAAAAGAACTGTAGGGAAGTCAGAGAGTGACAGGAATCTACACAAATTTGATAGAGGTATCAGTAAATTTCATATTGAAATTAGACGGTTGCACGTACGTGTCATAGGAAAATCTTACCTCCATCTTTGGTTAAGGTGGTAAAGGCGAATTCTTCTGTAGAAAATCCAGCAACATTATGAGCTTCCAGCTTGACCACATATTTGGTGGCTGACGTAAGGCCGGCGATGGACGTTCTTCTTTGCGGCTTCAGGGCATTGGAAACTAGAAAAAAGTTAATTTTAAATGCCAATTTAACTTATCTTTTCCTGGTTTTAAATCGAACGCCATTTTGTCCACATTACCTAACGTCCATTGGGATTCGCTAGCCTTTCTATACTGCAGTATAAAATACAGTATTGGACATCCATTGTCTGGCCAGACGTGGAGCCTCAGCGTTACGGACGTAGAATTGGGATTGATGAACGAGACGGCTGGCGGTACGCCTGGAGGGTGTCCCTGAGTTCGAGCCTGTAGAGGGTGGCTTGCCGGCGAGCTACCGATTTTGTTGTGAGCTGTCAAGTAGAGGTGGTAGGTCGTTCCGCAAGATAGGCCCTAAATCATTTGAAACGGTTTTGTGTGACTAGGTGTTAAATTTTTAATAATATACTTCGTAATAGATGTTATAAAAAGGCGTTCATCTGTAGAATGTTCTACTAGACAGGTACAAAAACCAATAAAAGTAAAAAAAGATATATTAGGACAATCAAAACAGAATGTGGAGCCAGAAGAATCCAGACTGTAACCTTGGATTTTTACCTTGGTAATAACCAAACTGAAAATAGCAAAGGGAAGGATACTTATGTATACAATAGCTGAAGGCTGAAGCTGAAGGAAACTTATAATCACCGAGAGAGAAAGATCAAAATTTTAGTTAAACTAAATACACCGCTGGCCTAGACTGAGGTCGTGAGAATAGCCAGTATCAGACCTGGGAATTCTAATTATTAATCTCGACAGATGACAGTTCGTCAAGACTTTAGAGCTGTAAAGAGTGCTAGGCTTCTCTGTTGAGTAAAATTCACCGGTAAATTTCATAAATTACTTGTTGATCGCTACATATTTTATGTCTAAATTAGGTTTTCGTACGGCTTAAAGAAATGAGCTGCGTTTTGACTTACTTTCAGTTCATAACTCGTAGCATGTCTCGATAAGTGGATTTCATCTAAATTTCCATGTTCTTTCCTAAAAGGAAGGATTCGTATCGTTACACCAGGGTTGGTCACACAAAACAAAAATGAAAAGAAATGATTGGACGTCTAAAGTTATGAATATAGACAGCCCAAAATCTCTAACCTGTAGTTCAGCGTAAATCCGCTGATATGAGCGCCGCCGTTGCTGCCCGGTTTCCAGTGTAGCAGGATGCTGCTGCTCGTGGCCGAAGTGACGTAGAGCAGTGGCGCAGACGGAGGGACCTGGACTATTAGGTGGTAGGTGATCCTGTCTGAACCGTGGCCGTTGTCCACTTGGCACGTGTAATTGCCGACGTCTGATAGTTGCAGGTTTGACAGAATGAGCTCCCCAGTATCGAGCAGCTGCTGATTGTGGCTCGCGCCGCCCTACGTTAGCGTAACACAACACCAAAATCAACAAATTTAATAGAACTTTAATTTAAAGATGAAAAGTCAATAATTTTATTTTAAAGAACACATGATTGCTGCATTCATTAGTGCTGTGACAATTATAATATCATTTATCATTTATAGTATAATTTATCGATTCGATCGGTTTGAAGTAGATTGCTATAAAATTTTCGTAAAGTATCTTTTACTTTTACCTTTAAAATCTGTTCACTGCGCAGCCATTCCCTCCTGGGAGATCCGACGGCCTCGCAACTGAAGGCCACAGACGTCCGCCAGGGGCGTACGATTAATCCCCCGAATGTCGTTATCCTCGCCGGCACTGAAACAAAGGACCGTTTCTAGTTCCTTTGATTCGTTCCCTATCGCAAATTGCGAATAAAAAACAATTCGCAAAGGGAATTTCTAGATAGAATTTATCAAAGGATTCAATTTCCTCTCGTATAGAGGCAGGTGTCTCGAAATTCAAATTTATCGTGTGACCTTTGGCCGATACCGTAATCTCAGTCACGATATTTTGTTCCACATTCTTGAATCCTCGGAATCAAAAATCCTCTTCGAATTTTTGAAAGTTTGCGAGCGCTGTGTTTTGTGAAAAATAGTTGGATGGTGTCTTGCATTTTAAAATACACCTTCAAAATCAAAAATATTGGATTTAGCCTATAGTTCCAAATTAACTGACTAGCTGAGTCGAACTTCAACAACCATACTAAACCAATACGTTGTCAAGGTTGTTAGTGGATGCTTACAAGCTGCAAGATGATATTTTGCCTATGATTTTACCAGCAGCAACGTTGCTTGGGTTATTAAAAAAAAAAGGCTATTAATGACGGAGTTGAAATCGTGCAGACAGTGGAGGAAAAACAATTTTCTTTTTGCAGTTTAATATTCTAAAAGGCATTGGAAAAGAAATTAATCGCTGATTGAATTATTACTTTCGAAAAATCGATGAAATTGAATTGTTCCAAAGTATATGCGCTTGGCAACGAAACTTACATCTCGGCAACGGTTGAAATGGTCAGCCACACGACCTTCAAATTTGGCTATTTCTAAGCAGCCCACGAGATACATGATCCAATGAAAAATGAGTTCGATCAAATCACAGCGTCCATCTTTTTATTAGATTTTCGACTGTTTTTTGGACATTGCCATAAAGCGCGATAAATATCCAAAATTTGAAGCCATCCACTTGAAATTTGACACGCACATAGAGTTTAGCTCCGTAACGAAGCCTATTAAAACTGGGGGTGTCGTGAAGAATTTTTCAAAATTTAAAAACCGCATTTGCGGGGTATCGAGAAAAAAAATCATTTCTCAGAAACGGTATAAAAGATCGAAAAAATTCTCAAAACAGAAGACGCGCGAGATCCGAACCAAAAACCTTTATTCTCAATGATTATTTAAAAATGTACAGGGTGCGTTGGTAATTTACAAGAAACTGAAAATTGGGTTCGCCTAATAACGATAATTGACCATAACTAGGAAGTTGTAATCCAGTTGTCAATTTCGTTTACATGGTCATCTAGCCCAACTGAGCGTCACCAAATGCCGCGAAGTATTTAAAAAAAAAAATGATTTTCTCGAAAACTGTATACCCGATTGGCAAAATTCTTTAACTAGGAAACGGGGAAGATCCGCATTTTTTCGATAATATACAGTGAAAAATATAGAGGACCCTGAAAATTATTATTTTCCAGAATAAATAATTAGCCGTAAATCAAAATTAGTAAAAAATATGGCCGATCGGTTCAAACAGTATTATAGGCCACATCAAGAGCTACAATTTTTGTATTTACGCCTGTCGTCTAACATCCACGCTTCTCAAGATATTTGAAAAAGTCTACGAGGGGGTACCCAAAAAAAACGGAATCATTTTTTATAAACTATATATTGTTTTGAAAATCACAGAACGACCTTATCCCCTTCAAAATACTCTCCATTACAACTAATACATTTGTCCCAGCGGTGCTTCCACTGTTCGAAACATTTTTTATATTCATCTTTGGCTATAGCCGACAGCTCATCCCTCGTTTTTTTCTTGACCTCTTCAATGTTGTCAAATCGCTGTTCTTTCATGTCCCTTTTCATACGTGGAAATAAGAAGAATTCGCACGGAGCGAGATCAGGCGAGTAAGGTGCATGGGGCAGAGGAACCATGCCATTTTTAGCCAAAAACTGCTTAACAGAAATGGCTGTGTGTGCAGGTGAATTATCGTGGTTAAAGAACCAGTCCCCTGTCCGCCACAAATCGGGTCTTTTTTGTCGAATACAATCTTCTTAAAACTTCCACATAAAAAGCTTGATTAACGGTCTCACCTGGTGGAACGAACTCTGCATGAACTACGCCGTTGATGTCGAAAAAGCAAATCAGCATCGTTTTGATGTTTGATTTGAACTGACATTTTTTTGGACGGGGAGACAGTGACGTCTTCCATTGGCTGGACTGTTGCTTCGTTTCTGGATCGTAACCATAGCACCATGACTCGTGATTAGTAATGATCTTTGAAAGAAAATCTGGATCCGTTTCAAGCTGTTGATCCAAAGCACGACATGTTTCAACTCGATGTTCTTTTTGCATGTCAGTCAGAACACGAGGAACAAACTTGGCAGCAACTCTTTTCGTTCCCAAATCTTCGGTTAAAATTCGCTTAACCGTGCTCCAAGACAACCCACTAATCTTTGATAATTATTCAGTTGTCTGTCGACGGTCTGTGAGCACAAACTCTCGAATCTTTTCAATATTTTCGTCGATTCGAGCAGTTGATGGATGTCCAGAACGAGGTCGGTCATCAATTGACTCTTCGCCATTTTTAAAGCGAACAAACCACTGGTACACTTGAATTTTTCCCATCGCATCGTCTTTATAAGCCGTTTTTAACCTTGAAACAGTTTTAACAGCACTTTTACCGAGCAGAAAACAAAATTTCACAGCTGCACGTTGTTCTTTTAAACTTGCCATCGAAAAAAACGAAATAATAAAAAAACAGCGTTAACAAAAAATGGCACTGCAAGTGAACAAAACAAGTTAAATTTAAAACGAAGATGGCGTTGAACTCGCAATAAGTTGTACTATCCACAACCTGGCGGCAGAAAGGTGTACTATAGAAGCTCTGCGCGCGGCAATTCAATTCCGGTTTTTTATGGGTATCCCCTCGTATGTGACAGTAGATATTTCTCGCTAGCAATCTAGATTCGATGACGCCATTTAGCATTACGTGCTGCCTGGTTTCAGACGAAAATTAATTTCTCGAAAACTATTCACTCTATTGAAAAAAATCTTGGATCAGAAAATGTGGGAGGTCCAGGGCTTTAACCTCTACTTCTGGCAGTTTTTCAATTGTGTACAGGGCGTGTCGGTAATGGGAAAAACTCTAAAGAATCCTGAGAATTGCCTTGTTGGTGGGTAAATTATTATTAAGTTGTCTATTAATACTCATAAATAAGCTAAGGATTTCGTTCATAGTGAAATTTTGGAAAAATTGATGAAGGAAATAATTAGTTTATTTAGTAGTTGAAAACTACGTTACTAATGTTGCTTTAAAAATTAATATTTTTCTATAAAGCTAGAACCCGTAAATGGGCAACATTTGTTTTTTCCTAAAATTGAAGAGTTAAAGCTATGTACACAGACAATGACAGCATGTATGATTATGGGCCAGTTTTGTCAAACTTTGTCCAAATTTAATTAATTGACTTAGGCAAAATAAGGTGCACCACAAAATATTAAGAGTCTATGTGTTAATAGAGTAAAATACTGGGTGTTCTGAAATTGAGTGAATCTACTTTTAAGTGATTAAATTCAACCACTAAAATTATCTTCAGTTTGTATAAAGACATATCAAGAACTGCTTCCTCACCCTATAAAGGTCATCATATATATTTCGAGTATAAAACGCCATTTTCGTCAGATTGGGGCGCAGATTGAAAAAACAGCGGTGTATCATTTTAGGTTCAACAATGTTCAGTCCATACCTTTTAATATGAGAAAATGGTTTTCCAGCATTAAAAAAATGACTGTACTGATGTAAAAGCTATGATTAAAAAATCTGAGGTTAGAAGAGTTAAAGCTATGTACACAGATAATGACAGCATGTATGATTATGGGCCAGTTTTGTTAAGCTTAGTCAAAAACTCAACGAACTCAAATTTTACAGTTTTCAAATTTAATTAATTTACTTAGGGAAAATAAGGTGCACCACAAAATACTAAAAAAGTCTATGTGTTAATAGAGTAAAATACTGGGCGTCCTGAAATTGCAAGCATATAGTTCGAGTGAATCTACTTTTGAGTAATTAAATTCCACCACTAAAATTATCTCCAGTTTGTATAAAGACATGTCAAGAACTGCATGTTCACCCTATAAAGTTCATCATATACATTTCAAGTATAAAACGTCATTTTTGTCATATTGGGGCGCAGATTAAAAAAACAGCGGTGTATCATTTTAGAAAATGGTTTTCCAGCATAAAAAAATGACTGTATTTTATTCTATTTTTATAGAAAATAGTTATAATAATACAACACAAATTATAATAATACAACACAAACATTAGGTATCAAAATTGATAACTATGTTACAATGGATTTCCAAATTAAAAGCAACTCATGGCTGGTTTTATACGCTTTAAGAACATTTACAGATTAAAGAACTTTTTAAATACAAAACAAAAGTAATTTCTCTGCAAAACTTTTGTTGTTTCGCTGTTTGATTATTCCGATGTGGAGTAAGGAGATTATCTGTCTGGGCAAACAAGGAGATCAGTTCAACAATTACAAAACTCTGGTATGGGTTTTGCCTTTGAGATACCTCATCGTAGTCATATAAATAATTTCAATATTTTAAACATGAGCAATCGAAGAAAACTGCTAGCGCGTAAGATTTGCTCATAAAATTATGATTATCTAAAAGGGAGTTTCCAACTTCTTGCACATTCCCATAGAACAATTTTGAGTTTAATAGACTTCATTGTAGAACGCCATTATTTTGGCCTAAATTAGTCTATACTTCTAAATCTAAATCTAGCAAAGCCAAAAGCAATAAAATCTAAATTTTGCAGAACAAAATTTGCTATAACAAATTGGGTCATTAATGGCAATATCCTCCTTAAAAATATTTTTTTTCAATTTTTATTTATTTTTTTGGTTTTTATATATCTTATGATAGCAAGTTTTTGCAGATTGGTAGATATATATTTTTTTCCTCTAATTGTCTGGCAATACACTCGTGCTCTTCTACAATTCTAGGTTTCCAGCCTATTGGAGAACTAAAGGGTGTTTTTTTTCGATGTATAGATCTTTAAGTTGCAATAAAACAACGATGGATTATTCGATTGGCATGAATTTTATTTATCCGAAAGATAATCTTGTGGCATTACATTTTAAATATGGTTTCTGGCATATGACCGCCACGGCTGGCGCGGATGTAGTCCAATCTGGACGTCTAATTTTCGATGACTTTTTACAACATTTGTGGCCGTCAATGGTCAAACGTTTGTGGCTTATCGGCATAGACCAATGACTTTACATAGCCCCACAGAAAGTAGTCTAGCGGTATTAAATCACAAGATCTTGGAGGCCAATTCACAGGTCCAAAATGTGAAATTAGGCGGTCACCAAACGTGTCTTTCAATAAATCGATTGTGGCACGAGCTGTGTGACAAGTTGCGCCGTCTTGTTGAAACCACATCTCCTGGACATCATGGTTATTCAATTCAGGAATGAAAGAATTAGTAATTATAGCTCTATACCGATCACCATTGACTGTAACGTTCTGGCCATCATCGTTTTTGAAGAAGTACGGACCAATTATTCCACCAGCGCACCAAACAGTCAGTTTTTCTGGATGTAACGGTGTTTCGACCTACACTTGAGGATTAGCTTCGCTCCAAATGCGGCAGTTTTGTTTGTTGACGTAGCCATTCAACCAGAAGTGCGCTTCATCGCTAAACAAAATTCGCTTATGAAAATCGGGAACAACGGCAATCTCGTTTTGGGTCCATTCGACGAATCTACGCCTTACTTGATGAATTCATCATGAATTCATGAATTCATGATGAATTCATCAAGTAAGGCGTAGATTCGTCGAATGGACCCAAAACGAGATTGCCGTTGTTCCCGATTTTCATAAGCGAATTTTGTTTAGCGATGAAGCGCACTTCTGGTTGAATGGCTACGTCAACAAACAAAACTGCCGCATTTGGAGCGAAGCTAATCCTCAAGTGTAGGTCGAAACACCGTTACATCCAGAAAAACTGACTGTTTGGTGCGCTGGTGGAATAATTGGTCCGTACTTCTTCAAAAACGATGATGGCCAGAACGTTACAGTCAATGGTGATCGGTATAGAGCTATAATTACTAATTCTTTCATTCCTGAATTGAATAACCATGATGTCCAGGAGATGTGGTTTCAACAAGACGGCGCAACTTGTCACACAGCTCGTGCCACAATCGATTTATTGAAAGACACGTTTGGTGACCGCCTAATTTCACATTTTGGACCTGTGAATTGGCCTCCAAGATCTTGTGATTTAATACCGCTAGACTACTTTCTGTGGGGCTATGTAAAGTCATTGGTCTATGCCGATAAGCCACAAACGTTTGACCATTGACGGCCACAAATGTTGTAAAAAGTCATCGAAAATTAGACGTCCAGATTGGACTACATCCGCGCCAGCCGTGGCGGTCATATGCCAGAAACCATATTTAAAATGTAATGCCACAAGATTATCTTTCGGATAAATAAAATTCATGCCAATCGAATAATCCATCGTTGTTTTATTGCAACTTAAAGATCTATACATCGAAAAAAAACACCCTTTAGTTCTCCAATAGGCTGGAAACCTAGAATTGTAGAAGAGCACGAGTGTATTGCCAGACAATTAGAGGAAAAAAATATATATCTACCAATCTGCAAAAACTTGCTATCATAAGATATATAAAAACCAAAAAAATAAATAAAAATTGAAAAAAAAATATTTTTAAGGAGGATATTGCCATTAATGACCCAATTTGTTATAGCAAATTTTGTTCTGCAAAATTTAGATTTTATTGCTTTTGGCTTTGCTAGATTTAGATTTAGAAGTATAGACTAATTTAGGCCAAAATAATGAAGTCTATTAAACTCAAAATTGTTCTATGGGAATGTGCAAGAAGTTGGAAACTCCCTTTTAGATAATCATAATTTTATGAGCAAATCTTACGCGCTAGCAGTTTTCTTCGATTGCTCATGTTTAAAATATTGAAATTATTTATATGACTACGATGAGGTATCTCAAAGGCAAAACCCATACCAGAGTTTTGTAATTGTTGAACTGATCTCCTTGTTTGCCCAGACAGATAATCTCCTTACTCCACATCGGAATAATCAAACAGCGAAACAACAAAAGTTTTGCAGAGAAATTACTTTTGTTTTGTATTTAAAAAGTTCTTTAATCTGTAAATGTTCTTAAAGCGTATAAAACCAGCCATGAGTTGCTTTTAATTTGGAAATCCATTGTAACATAGTTATCAATTTTGATACCTAATGTTTGTGTTGTATTATTATAATTTGTGTTGTATTATTATAACTATTTTCTATAAAAATAGAATAGTTTTTCTGGATGTAACGGTGTTTCGACCTACACTTGAGGATTAGCTTCGCTCCAAATGCGGCAGTTTTGTTTGTTGACGTAGCCATTCAACCAGAAGTGCGCTTCATCGCTAAACAAAATTCGCTTATGAAAATCGGGAACAACGGCAATCTCGTTTTGGGTCCATTCGACGAATCTACGCCTTACTTGATGAATTCATGATGAATTCATCAAGTAAGGCTGAGAATAAATCACTTGACAGCTATTAAATCGGTCGCCATCTTGAACAGTAATGCCAACTTAAAGTTCTATACATCGAAAAAAAACACCCATTATATCTCTTGTTAAGTATGATGCTACAGGGTCTTCTTTTTTCCTTGGTATTCGTGAATTTATATTTTTTCTTTCTAGTTTGACAAATTATTGTTAAATAAATTTATAAAGAAAACCTTGTGTATTTGTTTTCTTTATAAGGTTGCTATAAAAACAGTTTTAGTGTTCAAAAAACCGTTGATGCATCTGTTCCACCAATCGGACTAAACTACGTATTCGTATCCGTTTAAAAAGTGGGTCGCGTCAAAAATATCCACCCTCTTGGTGCCTACAGGCGTCTATTATAGTGGGTCGGGAAAAGTTTTTCTTAGTGAAAAGTAGGGTGGATTGTGGAGAATAAGAAAGTTTGTGGCGAATGCGCTACGGAGACTGACGACGTCTCGTCCCTGATAATAAATTCAGTTAGAGAAGTTTAGATTCTCGCTTTCAATGGTACGCTGATGAAACGTCGGCTTTAATTGCACTTCGAACTTGTTTTGTAGAGGGTGCAATGGCAAGGATAACATTTACGGAGTTTATTTAGTATTCTGACTCATTCGAGATCGTCCGTTTGCCAAAATCAGTAGATTAATAAAAATTAATTTGCAAAGTCCAGCATCCTGAACTCAACAGATTCTTTCGCAGAAGAAGTTTTAGAAGTCATAAAAGCAAATTAGGTTTATTAAATCTTGTTCAGAGCTTTCTGTCAGGAAGAACCCAAAGAGTATTTCGCAATCTAGAGGTGTTATATCCGGAGTTGCCCAAGGATCAATTACAGGACCTCTCCTTTATATTTATTATAGCTATAAAATAAAGTGAGCTGTTAGATATTGCAAACCAGGATGATACTGAATTACATATGACTTTTTCACCCTGAAACTATTTATTGACCATTGATATGATCAATGAAAACGCATTTAGTATTGCTAATTGGTCAAATAACCATTCTCTAGAGATAAATGGCAAAAAAACTAACTTTGGAACAAAGAAAGGTAATAAAAAAATAAAATAAAACAAGACTTTTTCATAAAAGTAGATAACGAAAGTATACGTCCCGTCCCAAAAGCTAGAAGAAACCTTATATTGACATTTGACAACTCTTTGAGATTTAAACCACACATAAACAATTGTGTTAAAACGACATGCATTAATCTGAAGCGAATATGTCAGGTACGCCAAGTTTTTTATAATACACTACAAGTCCTTTATTTAATCTGCGTCGTGAGGTTCAGACATAAGCGCGCGAGATACCTGGCCGAGAGCCCCACATTCTAACCTCTCAAGACCATAGAATAAAAACACCACAGACCACCGAACAAAACTCTGATGCAACAGATGTTGCAATAGCAAAGTTCCAATTTGCTTTCTCAGTGATAGTAAAGTTTACAGAACAATAAATATGTTGTTTCTCTCCGAGCGGAAGGGGCTTTAATGCTTTCGTGTATGTAAGTGGTTAAAAAAAAAGAGTTAGCAAAAACTAAAACAATAGTTCAAAAAGGTTACTTTATAAACTAACAGTAAATAATAAATATAATATAAAGTATAACAAATCAGCTAGGACTGTCCATATTACAACACTTATAATATTTTAAATATTACAAATTGTAATTTAATATAAAAGCTTAAATTGGGGAGTTGTTACTTAATTTTCTCTACGAAAATCCGAAGAAAATTCGTATTTGTGGACAGACTATGAGTGGAATCTTTCTGAGACACTATGTCCGGGATCTTTCTGTTTCTCTGTTGATAGCTAGCTGGTTATATGTGAACTAGTTTTGGGTTGCGAGCAAACTCTCAGTAAAGAAGCAACTCCGACGCCATTAACCCCAAAATCAGCAAGTTTATGTCGTTCGTAAAGTTAGAAGTGAAAATAGGAAAAAAACTATAGAAGGACTATTATAATAGGATGGTAGACCTACTATTCTGGTCTCGAATTATATGTAATACTTTTTAAGAAAATAATGAATCCAAGGATGGATTTTCACTAAGAGATGGAGAAATGATAAAAAAAAATAGGAACGGATGTTTTGTATCAGATTTGGAAAGCTGGTGCGGTAGAAATGGCTTTTACTCTTAAAATCTCGATCGAAACCTCTTACAAATGAAAGGACATTGATTTTCGACATCTTTAAAAATGCCGCTAAGCTAAATGATAAGCTAAATGACATCTGCCGCACAAAACCGTTGGACCTATTCAATCCGTTATATTTCCGTAAATTGTAACATTATCATAACCGTATCATTTACTAAAATAAGTTTTTCGTATTTAAGTGACAATTTTTTTTACTAGGTAATGAAATATTATCTTCTGGCTCGAATTCGAAATTAAAAAAAAAGTGGGACATAGTTTCGGCGTTTTAATTAGTATTTGAACTAAACTGTCTATTCTAATTAATTAACCATACTATATAGTAGTGAGAAATCTTTACATTTTCATATGTATTTCCTCAAATATATGTTGTAGTTCCTGAGTTTTTCTTGGGTTGAGGTTGTTCAATAATAGTTTTTATGTTTCATTCAACTTTCGATGAATAATCTAAAATACGTACAAATATTATATGAATTAAATATTTTATATAAAAATATTTATCCTTTTAGAATAATTTTCAATGAATTATAAAATATATAAATAGGTTCAAATATGAAATAATTGATTTTTCAAAGAAACGTCCACGGGCTACTGTAATACTTTTTACAAAACTTCCGGATTCCTCCTGCGAACTTGCTGACGTTTCGCCAATCATCCTATTGGCTTCTTCAGAGCTTGACTGAAACGTCAGCAAGTTCGACTCAGCAAAAACCGACGAAGGAGAGTAAAGCAGTTGATGCGGTTTTAGTATATTTATGTCCATTTATACGATTTTTTAAAAGTATCATTCTAATATATATTTTTGGAGAGTTTAAGCAAGAATATGTTTGGTTTCTTTAGTAAAATTGTTTATATAATTTAAATAATTTTATTTTTATTTTAAAACCTGCAGATTCGCTGTTATTAATATTACTTTTAGGGAAATGATTTTCAATTAAAATTTGTTTGTTGGATGTTTGATTGTTCAAAAAATTAATTACCATCACGACATTCTTACTTACCTCGGGCCGTTACGACCTGGTTAACGACCTTCGAACTTTGACCCTCGCCTATCCTGGTGGACGCGGTGACCCAAAACTGATATTCGATATGCTGCTGGACTCCTTTGACTTCGAAAACTGTGTTGTGCGCGGAGATAATTTGCTTCCCGTTGTCCACTTCTTGCCTTCCGTCGGTGCTTCGTCTGCAAATTCAGGAAGCGAATGAAAGTAACAACCGAATAAGAAACCTACGTTTCCGCATACCTGTAGAGGTTATATTTGGAAACGATGCCGTTGGGTTCATGGGGCGGTAACCACGACACTTTGATAGATTGCGGCGAACTTACCGCCACTTTAATATCTGCGGGAGCGCCGGGAACTAAACGTGGATATGGCAAGTTAAAATATAGCATAAAAGTCTGGACATTTGAAGCATCTTGTGCAAGCAAATTGTATTTATAAAATGGAACTCAACAACAAAAAACTTGTTGGCAACAGTTGGCAATTGTATGTTTAGTAAAAATATTTCAAAACTCTCAAAAGTCCACAGTGTCACAAACTTGCGCAAATTTCAACTAATGTACTTTTATTTTAAATTGGGATCTCCTATGAATAAAATAAAGGTGGGGGCAGTTTTGAAGCATCTTATTTGACAATAAGCCAGTAAAAGTTCAAAATATTCAATCGCAATAATTATCTGTGACAGTGTGTTTTCTTTTGAAGTTATTACGAAAAAGCCAATTAGTAAAAAAAATTAACAATTTTTTTAATTTATATTATTAGCAAAATAATTATAATAGTAAAATTAATGCCAAAGCCTCAAATTTTTAACTCATTTTAAGAAAATATACCTTTCCTGAAAAGCATACCTAAATATTTTCTTTTAGATGTTAAAAGTTTACTGAATTAATATTCATTCGCGGGAATAAGCAGAACATATTAACAATTGGTTCGTAGTGACATTGTACCACCATACCGACACTGCAACTAAAGACTTGGAAATTTTGAATTCCATAGAACAATCCTGGTGTCAAACTTCAAAAATCAACATTTTGAAAACCGATTCGAAGATGCGGAAACATCCCCGTTGAATTGCTGAAAGCAGGAGGGCCTGGTATGAGGGATAGAATAACTCAACTAATGCAAAACTGCTGCCACCAAATACGGAGTGGAAGAAGGCGCACCTAATATCTAGTTTTAAAAAAGGAAACAGAAGGCGTTCCAAATGCTATCGAGGCCTAAGTGGAAATAGTACAATGAGCCGACTTTTTAGTAAAGTCGTATATGATTAAATAAGGCAGAACATCGGCCACAGAGTCAACGAAGGTCGAAGCGGATTTACACCAAACCTTCTTAGTCGTATTTTCATATCTGAGAAATCGTGATCTCACGGATATTGTATAAATCCATCAACTTTAGCTTTGCATGTTTGTCTATCCATTGCTTCCATTAGTAAGTCTTGCAGTACCATATCCGTGATTTTCTTTACTTGGTCTATCCATCTAATAGGTTACTTGCCTCTTGGTCGTTTTCCTTCCACCTTTCCCTGTACTATCAGTTTTCCCATGTTGTCGCCATCTGGTCTTGTGGTGCGTCGAAAGTAATTTAAGATTCGCCGGCCACATACTGTGGACAGTATGTCTTTGATCTTCAGCTCCATAAAATCCGTAGCATACTTCGCCAACACCACATCTCACATCCCCACATCTTTCGTATGTTTTCATAGTCCAGGATTCCGCTCCGTACAGAAATATTGAGAATACAAAGGATTTTGACCAGCATGATTTTCATGTTTCTTGTGATGTGTCGATCTTTCCATATTCTGGTAAGATTGCTCATGGCTCCTCGTGCCATTGCTATTCGTCTTTTTATTTCCTTTTTGGACCCGCTCTGGTGACTTACTAGGGATCCCAGGTACACAAATTCATCTACATTTTCTCTGTTTGTGAGGTTCGGAAGTGTCAATCATCATGAGCTTAATCTGGCTGAGATTTATTTCCAGACCCATCATAGCACTTTCACTTTCCACTCTGTTCAACATCATTTCGGTCTCATCTCTAGCCAGCGGCGTTGTGTCATCTGCATATCGTAGGTTTGTCAATTTTTTACCACGTATTGACACTCCTTCCTCGAAATCGCTAGGGCGTTTCTGATTATGTGTTAACAAGCCTGGGGGACAATATGCATCCTTGTCGCACCCCCTTTTGTATATTGAAAGTATGTGATGATTCGTTATCTATTCTCAGTATGGTTTAATTTCTTTTGATATAGGTTCTTAATTAGACTTATTAAGTGTTCGCTACTCGCACTTCTCGGAGTATTTGCCACAAGCATTTCCATTCTATGCAGTCGAATGTTTTATAGTCAATAAAGCACAGTAGCATAGGGGAATTAAATTCTCTTGATTGTTCTATTAGTGGTCTAATATTGAAAATTTGGTCTGGTGTTGCTCTTCCTTTCACAAAGGCGGCTAAGTGACGCTGTAAGCGGCGGTCGATTATTCTTAGGAGAATTTTGCTCGCATGCGATGTGAAAAAGATTGGTCTATAGTTTTCAAATTTTTTGGTAGAACCTTTCTTATGTAAAGGGATAAATATGTACTTAATCCTGTCGGTTGCGCATGTTCTAGTGTTCCAGATCTTGTTGCAAATGTCCAATAGTATGTCTATCCACGGTTCCTACAGTATTTTCAGTATTTCGGCATTTATGTGATCTACTCTTGGTGACTATTTGTCTTCAGATGTTGTATGGCTTCTATCACTTCAGGCTTTAACATATTCGGCTCTGTTTCCTCTTCCTCGTATTGTTCTGAATATTCTCCTTCTAGATCTCGATTGTCACCGTAAAGTTCTTCGCAGTACTGATTCCATTAATTCAGATCTTTTTCTGTCTCCCAAAATATATTTTATTTTTATTATATTTTAGGTTTAAATTTTCTGGACAGCAAATTCACTTTCTGGAAAAAATCACTTGTTTGGATGGTATTCTGGTGCTCTTCAATCTCTTCGCATATCTTTTTGATACATTCATTTTTATTTTTTCGACATCTTCTCTGAATTTCTCGACTAAGGTGAGCATGCTTCAATTGATTTCCATTCTTGTTTGGAATATTTCTCCTTTTCTCAATAATCCTCAATGTCTCCTCTGTCATCCAGGGCTTGGTCTGCCCTGTTTTTTCCCTTGTTCTTTTGATGTTCATTGATTGTCCCTTCAATGCTACTTCTAAATGCTAGCCATTCCGCATTCGTTGTTCATGATATCTATTTTATTGCCGGCCAATTTTCTGTTTATTTCTGTTTTGAGTAGTTTTGTTTCATGCATGTTCAAACTGTTTTTCAATTTTATCTGCAGCAAGCAATTGGTGGTCTGATCCGGGGGGTACATTGCGATCCTGTACAGACAACCTATTTATTGTACAACAGCTGGCAGAAAAGGTCATAGCAGTAGATAAAGAATTGCATTTGGCGTTTGTGGATCTAGAAAAGGTCTATGATACTGTTCTGAGAGCAGGGGAGTTTTAAAAGACTTAGACAGATGTTACAGAATATTATAGAAATGTATAGCGACACAGTACAGAATCAAAATGTACAGACACTTTCATAACCGATAAATGTGTTTGCTTAAAAATTAGAAAGCATGATGTAGCACACTATTTATTGCTGATGATCAGGTTGCGATGGCCCAGGACCATGATGATGACCTAGAATTCATGATGAAACGGTTTTACGACGAATATAAAAAGTGGGGGTTACAGATGAGTCTTGACAAAACAGAATACTTGGTAGTAAACAGCGATGCTCGATTTCAAGTTCTTAATGATAATGTAGGTATTAACCAAGTGGAGAAATTTAAATACCTAGGAGCACTAGGAGAAATTGAAATAAAACAAAGAATACATCAAAGTAGGAAAATCGTAGGAAGCCTTAACTCATTCTGGTGGGCTAAAAATATCTCAAATAAAAATGAGTGGAGAAAGTAAAGGCGGAGTCAGTTTTGAGCTATGAATCAGAAGTGTGGAGTTCAAATGCAGATCTAAAAAGAAGGATCTTAGCTGTAGAAATGGATTACATTAGACGAAGCGCGAATAGAAAGAAAAACTAATGAGGCAATAAGAACATGAATGAAAGCAGAAGAAACGGTGAATGCCTGAAGAGAGATGACGGAAAAGAATATTTCAGTGGAGACGAGGCAGACCACGTAGATCGTGGAATAAAACGATCAGAAGATTAATGAATGAGCGAAATTTACAGGAAGAGGATGCTTTAAATACAACTTGTATTGTATTGTAACCAATAATATATATTTAGCAAATACGAGTTTCAAATAGGAAAAAAAACTAACTCGATTTGGTTAGTTAACTTTTGGTCAGTACGTACCGTCTTCCTCAGTCTGACAGTAGGACGGTACCGTAAACACCCCGTCGCCGACTTTGGTGAAGGCGAGCACTTGCAAGCTGTAGTTGGTGAACTTTCGCAGTCCGGTGATGACGGTGGTGAGCGCGGTAGTTTTCCTTGTCTCGATTTCATCGTTACCTGAATAAATGTGGAAACGTTTTGGACCTTCAAGGGCAGTAGACGACGTAGTTTACCTTTCCAGTTCTCATCTATCACCGGTTCGTAGGTGAGTTTGTAACCTTGTAGAAGACCGTTGCAATGTTCGGTCGGCGGCGGCTGCCAACTTACTTGGAGTGACTGAGAGGTCAAAGCGGCGCATCTGACATCTTCGGGTGGCATGCTGGGCACTGCATGGAAATCATGGTTAGTGTTTGCACTCCACACGCGACACCCGATTGGTGATCCATAGGGATTATCAACCAATATATCAAAAGAGACACTTGGATCCAAGAAAAATGTTTGAAAGTTAAACTTTAAAACGGAAACACCTTTAGACAATATTTTAATAAATAATTGTCAATGCAATTCCAAATATTTTTGAAAATTTCGTCAAAGATTAGGTACTGGAAATATGAATTCAAAAATAATTAATAGACAGAATTAAACCTTGTGGTGGTGGTGGTGGTTATTAATACCGAGTTCTGCAATGCGTTTGACAGGCTGAAACATGGAGATCTGGTCGAAAAACTTGAGAGACTACTCATATAGACACTACTTTGTTAAGCTACAAGCCATCTTATCGATAATAACAACTTTACTTCTTCCCAAACCCTAATCTCATTAGGTGCCTAAAGGTCCCACTAGGGCCCCTTACTAATTGGTCTTATCATCAACGCCGTCAATTCTTGCTTATTTATTACATTCGTCAAAGTAATTAAATTCCGCGAGACCGGTGCTAATTAACTAATTAATAGTGGTCCGTAGAAATGTGTATATCAATCCTGAGTACCTTACTTCAATTAGGGTTTTTCGTTCCATATGGATTCCACAATTAACAAATGTTTGGACACTCCTGCCATTCAAGCTCTTCGTCAGCAATTTCATAAAACTATCCATTCCACTCAGGCTTAGGGACTATTATTTGTGAGAGCTGGTCGCTATTTAGCTAGGCTTGAAATAGTCATTTAATTATCCTTAGAGTTATATTACAACTAAATGGAATTTTGTATGGTTTCCCCATAGTTAATGCAGATCTTGTTGTTTTCCCAAGTTTTTCTATGTAATTTTAATATAATCTTGGTTCATAAAAAATAAACAATAAAGACTGTGACATTCACTAACGATTGTGGCTGATTAGAGAATAGAATTCTATCAATTAATAAAAATGGTAAAAGAAAATCAATCGAGAAACATTAATTATCCGACGGGCCGAAGGTCGTTAGCATATAAATTGACGGGTATAAATGGTAGTTTTATTTAGTTAGAAAAATGGATTTCTATAAGGGGCGACGGAAATTATAGATTATTTTAGATCTCGGCAGGGCGCTCCAATTCAAGAGATTGATAACTTTGCCCCATTTTATGATCTAAAGTCTCGCACAATAAAAACTGCGAATGGGTTTTCCCGACGTTAAAGAACTATCATTGTCGAATGGGAATTGAGTTGCGACTGCGATGAAATATTGTTGCAGTGAAAGCATATTCGCGTAAAGTTTGAACTCTGATGGTTTATTGTCAGGAAAATCTCAGGAACGGGATACCTAAGGGAATGAAATACATTAAAAATTTAGATTTCCAGAAAAATTTCTAGCTTAGAGAAAATAGAAAATTAAAATAAGTAGTTACTTTATGTCACTTCTGCATCCCCCATCCTCTGGAGGAGATCTATTAACATCAAAATTTCTAACTCAACTCAAATGACATTTGAAAAAGACACGGCGTTGTCGAAACAATTGTCATGTAAAAATACATAATTTCGTGAAAATCTGATCTTTTAGTTCTAATTTTTTTTGACGAAATCACTTTTGATCATACTTTAAAAGGGGTGTTCTACATATTTTCTTAATTGTGCTTTTGTAAATGTTTTGACAGTTTGTAGGATGCTTATTAGACTTTTTGGAGTACAATCAAGTCTTCTTCCTGCCATTTCTAACCGCTCCACCATAAGGAATGACAATTTTTTATTATAAATATTATAAACAATAAACACAAATAATTAGGAGCCTTTGTGCGATCAATTTTTTTATTATGTTTGTGAGTTATACGGGAATCAAATACGCAATAAAAAAGGGAAAACGATCCTCAGGCAACCATCAACGTCTGCTATTGTATTGAAACTAGTATCTGCATACCGTCCTCCATAGTTTGTGCGGTGACAGTTTCCGACAGTGGTCCGGCGCCGACCTCATTGTAGGCCTGAATCACGATCGTGTATCTCGTGAATTTGGCTAGCGAACTCAGCAACACCTCACCCCCATCCTCACCGTCTCCCGCGACGGAGGTAAAATTGTATGCTCCCATTGTCACCGACTTGTAGCCAACGTTAAATCCCTAGAACGGAACAATCGAAACTGGCTCGAATCTCTGCGACCTCGATCCAGACCTGAATGTCCCCGTGTCTCATTTCGATTAAAGGAGGTTGCCACGTGACCAGAATCTCCGTCGACGATATCGGTCGTGCGGCAGGATTCAGCGGTGGTCCTGCTGGCTTTTCCGACGCTGTACGAATCAGGACCTCGTCGCTGGGAAGACTCCTACCAGCCGGACCCTCAGCTATCACCCTAAACGCGTATTTGGTGGCCGGTTTTAAGTCCTCTACGGTGGCAGAATAAGGCAGTGGTGTTTCGGTGAGCTCGATTTGGCGCCACGCTCCTGAAACTCGAAAATAATACCACCACTACCTCGAGAAGCTGTCGAGTCCACTCACTTTCCATCTCTTTGAACTCTACGATAAATTTGAACACTTCGTTGGAATCTCCCGATTTATGGGACCATTTTAAGTTCACGGACGTGCTCGTTTTGGTTGGCACCTCGACGTTCTGTGGAGGAACCGGAGGTTCTTGTACCAGCAGTTGAACCAACTGCTGATCACGCCCGTACATGTTGCTGGCCTGGCAGAAATACGCGCCACTGTCTGAGGCGTCAGCGTTTAATATTTGAAGTTCGCCAGCAACCTGGACAAACCCATTTGTAAAGGTACAGGCCATGATAATAATAATTTGATGATCTTTCATATTCATTTGAAAATATATATTATGGGGACGATATTGATTTCTTGGAAATGGATCATCGGAAAAAGCTTAAACACATTCATAACCAAAATTAAAGGGATGAGCTGAGGTGTCACATCAATAAAATACATTTCAATAAAAGACATGTAGATATTCCCACGTTGCCGTAGCGTAAGTTACAGAACAGAATAAAGCTTATCCTTAGAAAACATTCATATTAAAAATAAAATATGTCTAAACACAACCTTTATCAAGAACGCAAAAGAGTGAGATTTAATTTTTTCTTAAAGAGGAGGAAGATTAGGATTTATGAATTTGGCTTTTGGATTTAGCAGAAATAAATCGAGAATATAGTTCATGCATGTGCATGTGACGTGACATTAATTTATAACCTTATATTTTAGAAAGATTGTCAATTTTCATATAAGGTGCAAGTGAATACTAAGTACGCAAAAAATACTGAATTATACGTTCTTACGTCGTTTAAAGTTAAATTTATTATTTTCCTCCTAAATGTTTTGTTTTTATTAATATTTTCTATTCTTCTCCTCCTTAAACATTATTATTTTATTTTTGAGACTTTCTTAAATCCACTCACATTGTCATATTGACTGATATGTGTAGTTTGTTCTTAATGGTTTATAACATTTGCAATACGAACCCCATCCGGAGTGACATCCTGTTTCACGTTAACCCTGTAGTTGGTGGAGGGATTCATTTCGGTTTTGCCACCCCTCAACCATATAACGCTAATTGGCTTGTCACCGTTGACATCGCAGTGCAGAATAGCACTATCCCCCTTTTTAACGGTCACCATACGTGAGCGGGCAGAAAAGTACGGCGACGCTGCAAAAATATTAAGAAAAAAATCTGCAATAACTAAATAAATAATTCCTTCATTATACTGAATAGTCTGAAAAAAAAAATGCGTTCTACATATTATGAAAATTCAATATAGGTGTTGTTCCTCCATAGCTTCGCTGAATAGATAATTGAAATTTACCAATAACGTTAAAAAATTTATATTAACTGGTATTACACATAAGGGGTGTTTTTTTCGATGTATAGAACTTTAAGTTGCAATAAAACAACGATCTCAATCTGGACGTCCAATTTTCGATGACTTTTTCCAACATTTGTGGCCGTATATCGGCAATAACACGGCGAATGTTGTCTTCCAAATGGTCAAGCGTTTGTGGCTTATCCGCATAGACCAATGACTTTTCATAGCCTCACAAAAAGTAGTCTAGCCATGTTAAATCACAAGATCTTGGAGGCCAATTCATAGGTCCAAAACGTGAAATTAGGCGGTCATCCAACGTGTCTTTCAATAAATCGATTGTGGCACGAGCTGTGTGACATGTTGCGCCGTCTTGTTGAAACCACATCTCCTGGACGTCATAGTTATTCAATTCAGGAACGGAAGACTTAGCAATCATAGCTCTATACCGATCACTATTGACTGTAACGTTCTGGCCATCATCGTTTTTGAAGACGTACTGACCAATGATTCCACCAGCCCATAAAGCGCACCAAACAGTCAGTTTTTCTGGATGTAACGGTGTTTCGACCTACACTTGAGGATTAGCTTCGCTCCAAATGCGGCAGTTTTGTTTGTTGACGTAGCCATTCAACCAGAAGTGCGCTTCATCGCTAAACAAAATTCGCTTATGAAAATCGGGAACAACGGCAATCTCGTTTTGGGCCCATTCGACGAATCTACTCCTTACTTAATGATCGTTTGGCTTCAATTCTTGCACGAGTTGGATTTTGTAAGCACGTAAACCAAGATCCTTCCGCAAAATTCTCCATAAAGTGGATGGACACAGATCTAATTCCTGTGCTCGATGGTGGATGGACTCATTCGGGTCTTCCTCAATGCTACGCTCTACAGCAGCAATAGCTTTTTCTGTACGCATCGTACGGCGTCTCTGGGGATGCGAGTTATCAATAAGAGTGGTGTGAAAACGTTCCATGGTTAATCGAATTAACTGCTCTGATGGACGATTTTGTCGACGATAAAATGGACGTAGTGCGCGATACGTATTCCACACAGAACCATTATTTTCGAAATAAAATTGCACTATTTGCAAGCGTTGTTCAGGCGTGAGTCTATTCATGATGAATTGCCAAACCAAACTGAGAATAAATCACTTCACAGCTGTTAAATCGGACGCCATATTGACCAGTAATGCCAACTTAAAGTTCTATACATCGAAAAAAAAACACCCATTAGACATGTAGACTTCCCCAATACCGGTAGGTAGCTGGTTAAACAATTATATGCATTTATATGCAACTGGAACAGATGTTCTGTGCTTTGGTATGATATCGTTGTTGGTTACTTGAGGGGAGCTTTCTGCTTTCATTTTTGCGGTAACCAAAAACAAGAATAGTTACGGACCTTGATCGAATCTGATCAACATCCGTTTCGGACCTATTCGAGACCTGTTCGGTAAATGTTCGAGCTTGTTCTTTGATTAGAACAAAATTGAAATCTAAACTTGAGAGTTTGAGATACCAAACCTCCACGGCCGAACTTCTGAGACACTTCTGAGGACAACGCAACATTATTTGTCAGTACTTATTTTAGCAGCAATAAGAAAATGTGGTGGGTAATTGATTTTGGTTTACATAAAAAAATATGAACCTGACTTCATCCTAAGAGATAATGTGTTACAGTTTTTTTTTAAATGATTGTGATCATTTTTACCCAGATGAGATTTTCTGTTTATAATCTGTTACTGAATAAAAACGTAATTAATATTAAGTTTAAGTTATTATTAATTTAGTGTACACAGTCTATTACTATTACTATTGCTGAAAATTTTAGGCCAATTGAGTGGTGATTACAGGTAATTAGTGCTATTCAGTTATCATTAGTGGGATTATAGTGGTAATACTAGGTAATAGGATATCTCGCGGTAACAAGTAGATTAAAATGTCAAAGTCTGAAGATACTTAGGTTCTTCAGAAATAGAAAAATGTGAATGAAATATAAAAAATGTGGCGCCAGTTAGTAACATTTTGGCGGATATTTTCGCTACTGAATTTGTGTCTTATATATAGCTAAGATACTTTTTTTTTAACTTTTTGGGTACTATTAAGACTGAAAACGTTATTGAAATACAACAGTTTTGCCAAATACATGTTTTTAATATCACATTTCTTGAGCAATTAGATTTTCCTATTGGATCGAATTATTATGTTATTTTTTTGTCTTTTTTGACAAAAGGCTGTTTAGATTGCTTTTTTTCATGTTTTTTTCTTTAATCAAATGTTTTAGAATCAGCATTCTATCATATCCTAATTATATTCCAAAATTTATATATGTATATATATTTTAATTTTTCAAAGAAACTTTCACAGGCTACTATAATATTTTTAATTAAACTTCTGGATTCCTCCTGCGTTGGTTTTTGTTAAGTCGAACGAGCTAACGTTTCGTCAATCATCCTGTTGGCTTCTTCAGAGCTCAACTGAAACCGGCTCGTATTTTACTCTGTGCCTGCTTTTATATTGTTTGAGGAGGGCGGAGCTAAATGAGGGGCATAATCACCGTCTCGAACGACTGATTCCCATATTAGTGACTGGTAAAGGCCTGACTCGCGGTTAAGATTGTTAGGTTGCTCATAGATTTCTTTAGACTCGGATTTTTTATTGGTAGAAGAATTGATTACATGCAAGAATTTTAGTTTTATCAAATAAAATTTTATGTCCGGTTTAGTGATTGTGTTCTGCAACTGCTGATGAGTTTATTTGAATTAGTCTTAAGGCTCTTTTATGTTCTTTGAGCCTAGCTGATATTTTTCGTCCTGTCTCTACAATGTAATCTTTGCCGCATATGCATGGAATGCTATAAACTCCTGGTATCTCAAATGAAATGTTGTCTTTGACAGATCGAAGATGTTGAGAGATTTTTGGACAACTTGTAAACCGGGTTACATTTCCTTGGAACTTTTGATATGTGGTCAATGGCGTTTCGTCACAAAATACATTTCACCACAACCTTCCAATAGCAATGAACTTGAAAGCAATCCCACACTTGTCACTATTGTCCTTCCTTATATTCAAAACATCACTTTCCATATATCAAAAGTTATATAACGTCAAAACCAGATTTATCAATTGTTCAAAATTCTCTCAACATCTTCGATCCGTCAAAGACAACATTCCTTTTGAGATGCCAGGGGTTTACAGCATGCCATGCATATGCGGCAAAGAATACATTGGAGAGACCGGACGAAAAATATCAACTAGGCTCAAAGAACATGAAAGAGCCTTAAGACTAAGACAGATAAACTCATCAGCAGTTGCCGAACAGAATCACGAAACCAGACATAAAACTTCATTCAATAAAACTAAAATTCAAAGCTCCGATCAGAATTGTGTATACTAAGGAATGAGTTATCCCTTCTGAAGTCACAGGGAGTAAGTTGTGACCATTTAAATAATCCCGAACATGCACAGTCTTCCCATGAGATCCTCGGGGAGATGCAGGATCGGGAAGATTGATCAAAAAATGTTATTTTTACAATGTGCCTGAGAGCAAGGCCGAAGGTTCAAAACAATGTATTGAACATGATAAAAAGTGTGTATCTGATGTTTTTGCAAAGATTAATGTAAATTCTACAAATTTTAAATGCTTTCGACTAGGAAAGAAGAACAACAATAGTCACTTGCAGTTCTTGCCCTAAAAAACCGTAAATTACTTACTGATGCCAGTATACAGATCAGAGCTGACCTTACTTACATTACTACAACGTAGGGAGATAAAGGAAGCATATGAAGAATTTGCTTTGCGTTCCCAAACAGAACAGAATTTACGCGTACAATATATTAAGGGCATACCTAAGGTTGTTCGTCAAAAAAAGAAACAATAACTCTATCAAAAAACTCAAACTAAATGTATACTATCGCAATGTTGGTGGGATACGCACTAATTTGTCGGATCTGCGTCAGGCTGTCAATAGTAGTGTGTATGATATTATAATTTTGGTTGAATCCTGGCTTAATGAAGACTATTCAGACTCGCAGTTGGGATTTTTGGATTCTAATCTGCATAGACAAGATAGAAGTCAGTTTAACACAGGTAAAACAAGGGGTGGGGGGTACTGTAATCGCCATTAAAAGGAAATACAATCAAGGATGGTACAGATTAGCGATTCTGTTTTAGAACATGTCTTTGTAAATTTTTCGTTTGGGTATAGACAATTTATTTTTGGTGCTGTTTATATTCCCCCGCATCACCAATCACAATATATGAAAAATTTCATTCCACAGTCCTGGATCTCGTTGGTGTCTATACCTGATGTCATGATCTGTGGTGACTTTAATTTACCCAGTGGAATCTGGGTTAATTCTGATGACGGATTGTGTGTTCAGAGTGCGGAATCAATTACATCAGACAATTTGGTGTGTTCATGTTGCAATTATCTCAACCTTAGACATATGAATCCTTTACCTAACGGGTATGGGGTATTTTTGGATCTCGTTTTTTCGAGCATGTGTGCCACTAGAGTTGCTTATGCCTCCGAAAATTTGTCAAATGTTACCGAACGCCATGCGACGTATGAAATTGATGTTCCTATAGACTGTGATAAGGGTCCTAAATATAATATCTTTTACTATGATTTCAAAAATTGTGATTTTGTTGCAATTAACGATTAGGTGTAAAGTTTTGCGCGAAGACTGTCATAATTCATATTTATATAGAGTAAACACTGAAGTCATACAGGATCCTAGTCAATTTTGGAGACATATAAATACGATGCGTAGATCGGGTGCGTATCCCAATTGTATGCATTGGGAGAGTGAGATTGCTGGCAATGGCCAAGAAATTGTTAACTTATTTGCGAAACACTTTTCATCTACATACAAAAAGCATGAAGGGGATGTTCCTGACTATAAATTTGACTATGGTTTGAACTTAAATGTCATTAACTTTACTCTGAATGAAATATTTGCGGGGATAGATGGCCTTCGGACTAAATACTCGCATGGCCCGGACGGTATTCTATCTATTGTAATAAAAAAATGTGTGTGTACCTTGAGTGGACCCCTCCACCACATTTTTAATGCTTCCTTATCGTCCGCTGTTTTCCAGAAGCAATATTAGAAACTATAGAGTATATGCATACAATCTGTCAGAAGTCTAAACAAATGGACAGTGTCTACACGAAGGCGATTGACAGAGTTAGTCATGAGCATCTTGTTCGTAAGTTTCGGGCCATAGGACTGGGTGGTACTCTGGTTGAATTTTGTCACAGCTTTTTAATAGGGTGTACATAGCAAGTCCGAATCAGTAATTATATTTCTAGCGAAATTGTGGCCACAGGGTTCACACATAGGTCCAGTTTTCGTTAATTTGTTTATAAGAGATCTGAGTGATGTGATTCTTCATTCTGAACATCTTGCCTTTGCAGATGATTTTAAATTTTACAAAACAATTGAATCATTTATGGACGCTCAGCTTCTTCAGGGCTACCTTAATAATGTTAGTTCGTGGTGCAGAGAAAATGGTCTGTATCTAAATGTTGGAAAGTGTTTTAGTATTACTTTTTCTCGCTTAACTAACACCCTTCAAAATAGATAAAATAAAAGTTAGGGACCTTGGAGTAATCTATCGACTATTTTAGAACCCTTTTTTGCTCCTTAGTTAGATCTACACTGGAGTATGCATCAGCAGTGTGGTCTCCACATTACAGATGTCACATTGATAGATTGGAGACTGTTCAAAGGGCATTTCTGATGTCCCTAGCATATAGAGCCGGTATAAATATCTACAATAACTTTCACATTAATTATTTTCTGGTATGTGAGCCTTTTGGGATAGATAGTCCGGAAATTAGAAGAACCCACTCCGATATCTTGACGTTTTATAAAATTTTGAACGGTGTATATAACTGTTCGGTTTTCCTCCAGTCCATTGATTTTAACATCTATCAAAGACGTCAGAGCTCCCCAATATTTTGCATTCCATTTCATCACGCCAACTATGGCTACTTTTCTCCTTTAACTCGAACCTTGAGGTTATTTAACAGTTGCTCTCTTGATCCCTTTGCTGGCGGTCTTCTACTATTTAAGACAAAATTAAAACAGGTGGTTTATTGTAGTTGTAACTAGTGTGATACTGTTTGTTTACTGTTTCTTACTGTTTTTGTATTTTTATATGTTTTATTAAAAAGCTAAGTTGTTGTTTTGTCACGTTGCTATTTCTATTTATATTTATATTATATTTATATTGTTACTTTTTCTTTGTAAATTGGCTCAGCCGTTGAAATATAAAATAAATAAATTCTACCAACGAAAAATTCGAGAGTCTATAGAAATTATTTATTTAATATAAGCAAGATTAGTGGCAATTGAAGTCGTATGTAGTGGTAATTCTTGCGATAAATGTGACAGATGTGGTAATTTAGTGTACTGTAATCTCCACAACGGATGTGGATTTGACGACTGTGACCAGTACTTACAATTGACCCTGAGCTGAATGACCTTTCCGATGCCGGTCCCAATACCATTTTCGGCTTGACAGAGATAGTAACCCTCTCGATCTTCTTTCACGTGTTGTAGCAGAAGCGTGCCGTTCCCGAGGAGTTTGGTATACATGTGATCGCGCACTTCGTCGTAGTCGCCGGACTTACTGCCTGAACAAACATGCTGGATAGAAACATTTCGATACGGTCGGTTTAAATGGAAATTATGGTAGTGTTAAGGGCCGATCCGCGCTGTTAATTAGGGCCAGGTCCGTGGGAGAAACGTGTTCTTTTCGAAATGGAAACCGTAAATCCGCATTTTATTTACGATCTGGAAATTCGTCGTAACATATTGTGCGGTTTCGGAGAAAATGCTCCCTTAATAGCGGTCTTTTGTGTCGGTTGCCGTTAAAAGTCATTCAAACAAGGAAGCCTTGTTGATATATCTACGGGTTTTCTTAGTGCGAGGGCAGAAAATATCGTCTGAATGGAGCTATTTACAAAGACCGACGCACAGAGGCGTATTCAGGTGCAAACTAGTTATTTGGCTAGTTTTTTATTTGCAAGTAGCATGAAGTCGTTATGGTTAAGCATATACAGGGAACGGCTAAAATGAATTTCATGTCGATACCAAGTCACATTATTTACTGTTCTCTTACTCTTACTTTTTATGAAAAAAGAATAAAAAACAGAAATTTAATTTTAAAATCAAAAATCTTAAATTGTTACATTTACAATCTATATTCTGTGGTTAACCCTTAAACACTTTTGATTTTAAATGTTCCCAGAGGAAAAAATCCAGTAAATTAATATCCGTAGATTTTGCATGCCATTCTGTTATAGTTTACTTTCTATTTCCTATTAATACACATTAATACACGCAGTAGATGGCGATTATCCTCAACTTTTCTCTGTTGTTTCTCTGTTTGTATATATTGTTAGCCCTGAAGCAATTTTTTAAAGCAAAGTGATATTTCAACGGTAATTTTACGAAAAAATATTCCTGTAACACAAATATCCGGAAATTGATTTTTAGCAAGGCACATAGTGTCAAATGTTGTTTTTAAATAAAACAAAGAGTAATGTCACTGAAGTAGATAAGAATCAACCTATGAACTTCTTAGTTGGATAGAAGAGAGGCTGTTTTCACTTAAATGTGTTGGACTTATTACAAAAATTCTAATGTTCTCAAAGAGTGATTATAAAAACCAAAAAATGTGTTCCCTATTAAAAAAATAATTAAAATATTTTTTCACTGATATTTTTGAAATTTGACAGTGTCGCTTCTAGAAATAAAGCCCTGATTTGATGGTAATTAGATAAAAATTAGTCCAGGGGCGTTAATATGGAAACTTAAATAGATGAAAAGTATAGACAAAAATGCACGCCACTGATTTTAATTTAATTTTGACATGTCTTTGAGACAACATAACGACAAAATTACAACATTTTACGAGATAAAAAATGAAAAATATCACATGTATACAAAAACATTTTTCACCATTCCACTACCCCCACTGGACTTTTCTTCTAGTTTGGGCTAAAAGTAATTTATTATTGGCGTTACTTAAACAGATAAAAAGTATAGACAAAAAATGCACGCCACTGATTTTTATTTAATTTTGATATTTCTTTGAGATAACATTACAACAAAATACGAGATAAAACATGAAAAATATTATATGTATACATAAACAGTTTTCAACATTCCACTACCGCCACTGGATTTTTCTTCTAGTTTGGGCTAAAAATGTCTTATTATTGGAAAGCAATGTAGCCAATTAAAAAAAATCAAAAGGCCGATAATTCAAGTGTATAAAGCGGTCAATCCTTTCCTAGAGTTACGAGATTTTGCTTGTACAGTTTATTTAAGTATTGATAACTTTTGAATATTTTGAAGCCGAATTCTCGATACTCTCACTGAATTTTTGTGAATTACGATCTAAAGGATAATAAACAAGGCAATTGAAAATGTTGGGCTAATTCTAACTTAAGACCATGTTAAAGTTAATCAAAGATTGGCGGTTGAAAGTACCAAATAACGTCTTGTGGATGGGGAGCTTCAAAAAACAAGTACCATCTACACAATACACGATGCATTTCGTTTAAGGATGCCCAGATCTAATTAATTGTCATCTACAGCTAGATCTCCAAGAAAATTATCATTTAGTTGGCAGACACCTACGTAATAAGTATTGTGTTTTACTGCTACCCGCTTGCCTCGCCGTGGTTTCCATAAAACTGCCTTTTATATGTCTGACCACCAAGCTTTTACCCATACAGTTTGCAGTGTACAAGTAAATTAAATCCCCACTGTATCCTGGCAACTCCCTTAACACTTAAAATTTCTAGCTCGGCTCTGCATTTTCACGTACTACGGTTTGCCTGAACAATCCCCCAACCCCCCTCCCATAAAATATCATTCTTCGCCGGAGTAGAAAATACATAATACAACCGGCGTCGCGATAGAGAGAAAAGTTGGGAGACCTGTGGCTTTCTTCCAGATGACCGTCGGAGTGGGGACGCCTTGCGCCTGGCAATGGAGAGCTACGTGCCTGTTCCTTTCTACGCTGACATCGACCGGTTCCACTAGCCAGCGCGGCGGCACTGGAAACACGCACAGTAATCAGCTGGATAGTTGGAGGCTGGTCATTGTATAGAGAGAGAAATTTTCTGTTAATCGCTTCAGAAGTTAGTTTTATTTGGGCTTTTTGTCGCGGGTTTTAGCCTATTTTTATCTAGCACAAATAAAGATGGCTAGTTATATTAGACCCTTTTGTAATCGTGTTTGCATCCAAAGCATATAATACAGCATTATACTCTGCAGTTTGCATTTATTTGGTGATCTCATTTCACATTATATTGAAGAAAACTGCGTCTAAAGACTATTGGTCTGTGCTCTTTTTGAATAGCTTCGATTGTTTGATGTCGTAGTTTTTAATATACGGTACAGCTTCGCTAATCCGAACTCCACTAAGCCGGATTCTCCAGTAATGCGGACAAAATTTAAATATTAGTTATTTACATTATGTCTTCCATAGTCCGGATCATGCTGTTGTCGACTATTTCTGGGTAAATAAAGAAGTGTAGACATTGTATAGCTAGCATGAATTTTTAAGTATGTAATGTAAATTTTGTTTTGAGAGTTTTGAAGTGACTGAAAATCAGAAAATAAATATTTTTTTGTTTTATTTTTTGACATTTTGGGTACAAACTGCTAACTCTTAGGTGAGTGAATTCCTCTATACTAATGTTATCATCTTGTTTTAGCTTCATCGAAAATTATTTTTCTGCACCGGGCCGTAAGGAAACTTTGCGAAAAGAATTCCTTCAAATGGAAACTGAGTTATACGGGTGGTTTATTAAGTGGCGGGAAAAACGTGCAACCATTTCATATCACATTTTAAGAGAAAGAGCGATACAACTTTATGTAAAACGTTATGGTGATAATACAATTTTAACGCAAGTAGAGTTTGGATAACCATATTTAAAAGAGACATGCAATTCTTAACCTCAAAGTTAGTGGGAAAAAATTATTTAGTGACCCAAATGTTCTTAAGCCTTTTCTTCAGAAATTAACCAAAAAAAATAGGGAGGTGCAGCACTGTTCTGGAAAATGTTACCCGATTGTAGTTTGTAAAGCATCTAAGGAAAAAATAACTTTAGTTCTTTGTGCAAATGACGATGGATCGCACAAGCTAAAGATGATGGTTATTGGCAAATTAAAAAATCCGAGGTCATTTAAGAATTGTATCAATAAAACGTGGATCACGTTAGCTTTATCTGTCAAATGTTTTCACAAATCTTTTGTTCAACCAGTAAAAACGTTTCAGAAAGATAATATGAGCATCAAAGGACTTTTATTTATTGATAATGCTCGAAGTCATTCAACAAAAGATCAATTGATCAGTGATGATGGAAATATCGTAGCTATGTTCCTTCCACCTAATACTACGCCCTTAACGCAACCGATGGATTAAAATGCAATTCGGCTCATTAAAATGTTTTACCGCCAAACCTTATTAATTCATATTTTGTCTTTTGAAGAAACTGGCATTTCCAGCACTCTAAAAACATTAATTTAAGAGATTTCTGCTGGCTAGTTGGCTAGTTCATGGGATAAAGTAAGCTCTGATGCAATTCAGAGTTGTAGGAACAGAATATTTTTTCATCCAGACCTTGATGAGTCAAACTCTGGTTGGGAGCCTGAAGGTTCTACGTCGGTAGGTGTAAGAACTGCATGTGAGTGTTTTTGCGTGCATTTTCTATTATATTTTAGGTGTTAGTAAATGTTTACATTTTTTGTGTTAATAATTGCCACAACAATGTGTATTTAGTGGATTTTTATAGCTTTTAAAAAGATTCTAATAATCCGGATATTTCACTAAACCGGATCGCCTCGGTTTTCATTAATCCGGATTACCGAAGCTCTACTGTAATAAAAATCAGACGTTTTAAATGTATTTTTATTTATTATTATCCGAATTGAAACTTTGTAAACAGGTAAACTTTCGAATAATGATTGGATACCTTGTATCTTAGATAGTTTATACTAATTACTGAAAGCGTCAACTGTTAATTTTCTCTCTTGCCCCATAGTCCCCACCTACGATCATTTAAAAGATAAATGTCGGTAATACAATTCCCACGGGTATTTTAATATTCTCACTTCGTGAAAAAAGCTATGTTACACAGCCAAAAGTTACGGCTTATCCGTTTTTGTTTTCCACAGTTTAGGAAGAATAGAAACAAAGCTCTAAACTGCAGCTTTTTATATTCGAAGCTTAAAAGAGGAAACTTTGAGCAATTTGTTTGAAATATTTTTTGAAGAAGAAATTTTTAAATACCTTCGTTGACATGTTGTGGGAAAACTACTAAAAATTTGAAAATTTGGTGTTATTGTAATGCCGAAATAAGTGGAACGCCCAATATATTTTTTAAATAAAATTAAATTATTTTTAGAAAACCCGATTTGGTTAGAAATTTCTATAATTTATTTGATGAAAAAATAATTAAAAAATAAATAAAAACACCGACAACTTGTTTTCAAATATAAGAAAAGTATCTGTGATTTTCTAGTAAAGCAAATTCTGTAACATTCTCTGTAATTATTAAACAAATTGAAATAATTTTCATTTAATTTTCAGCAGTATTATATTTTTGACTTAAGGTTAGAAAGAAAGGATTTTCGCCGGTTTTTAGGATTTATTTATAATTACATATAAGTATTCATTTTCTTGAATAGGTTTTTTTCTACAAAAACACGGAAAATATTAATAATTCCAAAAACACTAGTACAATTTTTTTTAGAACAATGTGATAATATACGAGTACCTTACAGCAATTAATTTGCTTTCAAAACCCCTATTGAGAATTGATTTGGAGTTTACAGTTTTTTTAAAAATGACGCCATGATTATTGTAGAGTTAAGCAAATCCCTAGTTCGTCTAGATTTTGTGAATGTTGAACATGTTTTTGTGTTTTTTATCTCAAAGAATGGAATTAGCGCAATCCAGATCACCCGATTTGTAGACCTTGAATTTTTGTCTCCGGGGCTCTATATAAATATGCTAGTGTACTCTAGGTCGATACATACTAGAGAGTAATTTTTGAGCCTAATAAAAACTAACCCAAATGTGCTATAGAAGCAATTATTGCAATGGTTTCGTTTAAGTTCCTTTTTAATTGTTCCTTGTTTCTTGTGTTGCTAAATGTATATCGTCTTCATTGATTATTAGACTCTAACTTCAATTTGACCTCATTCTAAATTTGCGGCGACCGGGGTAAAAATCAGGTCATCCCGGTGGTGAGTTTATAAACTTTTTCGTCCTTTGTCAAAATCAATACTAACTAGAAATAATGTTTGGGTTACATTAGTTTTTGACATGATAAAATAATAAGAAAATCGTTGAAAACAGGTTGAAATGGTTGGTAAATTGTGAACACCATATAAATGATAAGTCAAATCACAATATCAATTTGCTGTCGTGTTGCTGCTTACCGTACAGGCCTTTATTGTGATTACAATGGCGCATCAGCTTTCATCATTTTTAAAATAGTCAAGATATCCACCGAACAATTGAAATGAGGCATAGGGAAAAGTGAAGCAGTTTGCCATAAATTGAATGGGCCACTTTTATATTTAATAATTTTCACTTGAAAACACTATTACATCGATTTTAACCTAATTAAAAATTTTCAAATTTTTAGTATTTGTTGTCTTCCAATCACAAATCGAGGAAGTTCCCGCTGATAACGTTCATATCTTCGACTCCGGCAGTGGAAAATAAAACAGACGCCTTTACTCATTTTGGGACTGAGGTGTCTAACCAATACAGGTAATTGCTGCATCAAGCGAATTACTTGTGAAGTGCTTTTTATTAAACTTCTGGATTCCTTCTGCGTCGGTTTTTGTTTAGTCGAACTAGTTAACGTTTTGCCAATCATCCTATTGGCTTCTTGAGTATTACAGTATTGCATTACTACAGTAGCCTGTGAAAATTAACAAGCCCTTATGGAGACGACATCAAGCGGAAAAGAAGAAAGTCAGAAGATCACCGACTGAAACTGAAACCTTTCTGTTACGTTGTAGAGACCATTATGTCGTCCCCAATTTTCTTAAAATATCCCACCCGTAAGAAAATATACCTAATAAATAGGACTCTTCAGTCTCTATATCTTGAAATTGCTTCCATCTTGTCTCCATCCGAGTTGGATACCCTTTCAAACATAATTCATGACAAAGCTTTAAATCTCCCAGAATCACATTCAGAAATTTGAAAAACTAACGTCAGCACTAGGGAAACCATCAAACTCCTCTGAACTACCAAACACTGTGATCAATGTATCATGTAACATATTTCGGAAACGGAAAAATCAGTTCTTTCGAGAGGTTCCAACTTTGTCCTTGTCCCACGTATTATCCCAAAAAAGGAAGTCATTTCAAATGTCGGGTTTATCCTAAACAAACTATCATCTCAAATAGCTAATGAAATTCGATTTGAAACAGAAAAAATCTAATCTAATATTGCAAAGCCTGAACGCATTGCCCTAAAATCTCTAAAATCTAATTCCGACATCGTAATCCTAAAAGTAGATAAAGGAAATGCTATGGTCATGAACACAAATGAATATCAGGAAAACATTCAAGATATTCTTACATAAGGATCACGTCGTCAACCTAAAAAGATCCTATGTCATCTATGGAAAGCATCTTTAAATCTTTCCTTAAAGCCTCTTCTCTATCAGGCTCTGTCAAACAAATCTGTCATTCCTCATGACTCTAAAATTCCTCGTCTCTAAGGACTCCCAAAGATTCACAAACCAGGATTATCCCTTCGACCTATTGTCAGCACCATTGATTTTCCAACATATTCTCTAGCAAAATATCTAGCTATTCAAATTCTAGCGTTCAAATTTTTGAACTAATGTCGGGAATAGCTGTGGGTTCTCCACTATCACCAGCCATCGCGAATATATTATGGAAAAAAAATTATGGAAACGCCCTAGTCGATTTTCTTAAACATTTAAACTCTATACACCCTAACATAGGTTTTACCATTAAAATATAAAGTAATAACAACCTCCCATTCTTAGATATTCTTATTAATAGAAAATCAGACCTAACATTGAGTCATTGTGTTTACAGAAAACAGACACACACAGACCGATACCTTAATGCATTGTCACATCACCATCCGGCCCAAAAATCATTGGTTATCAACTTTCTTCTTTACAGAGCCGTAAAACTACCTCAGCTAACAACCTTCCAATATCAATGAAAGCGAAAGCAATCCCTCACTTGCCAGTGTTGTTCTTCCTTATATTCAAAACTTCACTGAACACATATCAAAAGTTCTAAGGAAATATAACGTCAAAATCAGATTTACCACTTGTCCAAAAATCTCTCAACATCTTCGATCCATTAAAGACAAAATTCCATTGGAGAGACAGGACGAAGAATATGAACTGGGCTCAAAAGACTTGAAAGAGCCTTATGACTAAGACAAATAAACTCATCAGCAGTTGCCGAACTCAATCACGAAACCAGTCACAAAAAGTTATTCGATATAACTTAAATTCTTGCATGTAATCATTTCTTCTACCAACGAAAAATCCGAGAGTCTATAAAAATCTATATGCAACCTAAGAATCTTAACCGCGACTCAGGTCTCTACCCGTCACCAATATGGGAATCAGTCACCCGAGACGATCTTTATGTCCCCCCATTTAGCTCCGAACCGCCCAAAAAATATATAAAAAGGTACAGAGTAAAATGCGAGCCAGTTTCAATCAAGCTCTGAGGAAACCAACAGGATGATTGGCGAAACGTCAGCAAGTTCGTCTCAGCAAAAACCCACGTAGAAGGAATGCAGAAGTTTTATAAAAAGTATTACAGTAGCCTGTGGAAGTTTCTTTGAAAAATTAACTTGTGACGTCTACGTATAAGTACAATTAATATTATTGGCGGAGGAAACTCGACGGATCCGAAGAATCACGTCGAGTTTCCCGGAACGCACGCAATACATCGAAATTTCATCGAAAAACGGAAAACACGCAAAGCATGCGAAATAAACACAAGCATGCGGAACAATAAAAAATACCCAAACGCTACCGTGAAAGTGAAATAACAAAAACAAAACAGGGTGCGACAGTACCTTCGGCCCCTTAACCGGGCACAGATGAGACGCGGTGCCAAAGCGGGCGGGTGTGTGAGTGGTGGTGGTGAGTCAGTGGGGGGGCAGGAAGGAGGCCGTTTATGGCGGGACACAGGCTGGGTGTGTTTTACCTTTGACCTGTAGCTTTGCCGTGTATCTGACCTCTGAGGCTGGATTGCTCGCGACGCACGTGAAATCTCCCGAATGTCTCGAGTCTAGGTTAGAAATGCTGAGGAGGCTAGAGTAAGGATCGAGGGCCGAAACGTTGACGCCCAGCTGGGGCGACAACGGCTGGCCGTCCTTTAGCCAGGACACCACCAGTGGCGGGTCGCCCGAGCTTACTCCGCAGACCGTGCGCGTGCGCATGCCCTCGCTCAGCCCGTCTTGAAAGGAAAAGGGCTCAATGATAGGGGGAACTGAGAGAGAAAAGAAAACAAAACGTCAGAGAGCAAGAGAGAAAGGACTATGTTGCAAAACCCTGGCCAAATTACCGTTGACTACCAGCAGCTGCGTGTGAGCCACTTCGGCCGCTAGATTGCGTACCACGCACGAGTAGTTGCCGTTGTGTTCGGGCGACAGACTCTCGATCACTAGTATGCTCGTAAACTGATCCACCTGTGTGATGGATACCGTGTGACCGGCCTCTAGTGAGCGACCGTCTTTCCGCCACGATATCGTGAGCGGGAGATCGCCCTTAGTTACCGAACAAGTGAGGCTGGCCCGGTCCCCCACGTGGAGGGTATTGACCGAGTAGAACGGACTTATTTTTGGAGGAACTGAAATTAAATCGTTAATGTGACGAGGCACGGAGCGCGCTTTCGGCGGCCCAAGGCAGCTTTTCTGCACCGTCGGTTCGGTTGTCAGCTTGGTTTAAGTTCCAGCCGACAAAGACGTGTCAGTATGTTCGATAACGCTGACGGACATCTTCCCAAGAATACCATTAACATCAAGAGTCGCGTTTCAAGATAGACTGTGGCCCTATGATAGGCATCAAAATAGAAGAGTCAAGGAATCTCCCACGTATACATAAATCGAACCCAAACTGTCTTGCTGAACCATATCGAGACAAGAAGAGCAGTGGTTCAGGTTTAATTCGACCCATTTCAATATTGTTTACTTTAGGCAGCGATATCCAGGGCGCAGAGCATAAGTCTCACGAAAATAAAATATTGACAATCGTAGGCACTGTCCTTTGCAGCTTTTAGATGTTCCATTTTCCGTAACTTTTCAATTCGATCAGGCTAGTTTGTCTGCTGGTTCCTGTAAAGGGGACAACGGAGCTCGATTGGGCTCATTTTAATATTATTTATGCCTTCAAACATTGCACTTCAGGGTGTATGGTAGTGATATATATACATTTGCAGTGAAAAAAACTTGACTAATATCTAAACAAGAATAAATTAGCGTCGGTATTCTTCAACTGGAAACTTGGATTGAGCGACAGACACTTTTGGGCAAAAACAAATAATGTTAGTTTGACTTAAATTAATAACTAGCAGTTCATATTTTAAGAATAATGTACATCTGCACGATTAAAACTTTACAGCTGAAGTCATGAATGACAAGGACTATCGATACAATTATTTTGTATTATTTGGTAAAATGCGACAATTCCAATTTTATTGTCTAAAAATTTGTGGTTTAGAATTATGGTACGACCTCATCATCTATGTATCTATTTCTTAGTTTGGTAGTTTTAGGCTGTAGGTTAGATTCTAACGGGTTGGTAACTTGAATATTTTACAAATTATTATTACTACTGCATTAAAAAATATTACTACTAACATACTAAAATTCTTCAAAATTCGCTTACTTGCTATCAAGTGAATATGTTAATAAATTTAACTACATCCTTACAGAAGAGAGGTAAAGCTATTTGGACCCCGATCTCTACTACCATTTTGACGAATATTGTATATCATATCATTCTTTTACTAACATAGCAATTTACATTAAATTGTTTTTAATTATTTGTAATATAATTAATATAATTAATTAAATAATTAGGATAGTTTAACATAAAAGTGAGGAAAGGATAGGGTTACGTGTATAAATGAAAAGAGCTTTAATTCGCTCTTTCATTAAGTGCTTCCAAGTTACCAAAAATACAAAAAGTAGTAACATTTTTTTTGTTTTAAAAATTATGTAATTTTCAACGCTTCCTGGTTATTTAGTTTTGCTTTCTCATAATCGCATTTGTCTAAATTTTGATCACCATTTTTCCCGAATCATTTTCACTTGCTCAGTCATCATTTTCGAAATGTTTATTTAGATATGCGTGTGCAGGGACTGAAATAAAATCAAATGCCATACGAGATGTGTTCAAAAAGTAAAGTGACAACATATGTTCTCAGTTTCAGCCAGTTCGGACATTTACTTTTGTTGCGAGCCAGAAGCATTAGAAGTGTTTTGTGTTAAAAATGGAATACAGTGAAAACAAGCTGTTCCAAGATGGCCAAAAAGACGCCGATGACGAACCTCGCAGAATGTCAATGACTGATGAAAGCATTGAAGAAGTAAAACAAATGATGTTAATAAATCGTCGAATCGCTTTTAGAGAGGGGGGTGAAGACGTTGGCATCTCTAGTGACTCGTGGCATACAATTTTTTCCAAAGTTTTGGGCACGAAATGTATAGCCGCGAACTGCTTAATTTTAAACAAAATGTTCCTTGAAGGGGTATCGCTCAAGAGTTGTTAAACGACATCAATGATGATGATGATTATGACGTCGAAATCAAAGCCCAGTTGTCAAAATGGAAGTTCTTCTAATCGCCAATGCCGAAAAAAACCCGTCAGCTCGATCAAATATCAAGGTTTTGCTTACTGTTTTTTTTTTATTATCGTGGCGTAGTACACCAAGAGTTCTTAACACAAGTTCGTACCCTTAAGTTATGAGCCGTCCGGCAACTTTTTGGGCAAAAACCACAATCTTGCCTTAGCCACCAGATGCACCGGATATGATCCCCTGCAACTTTTTCCTGTTCCCAAAACTCAAGAAACCCATGAAAGGAAGGAGGTGTGGAACGAATGAGGATATCAAGAAAAAATCGCCGGAAGAACTCAGGGCTATACCAGAAAATGCTTACCAGAAGTGCTCCGAGGATTGGAAAAAACTTGGCACAAGTGTATTATATATGGGGGGACTACTCTGAAGAGACTATATTAATTTTGATGAATAAATAAATACTTTTTGATAAAACCTAAGTCACCCTACGTTTTGAAGTCACTTCGTAGATAAATTTCATAGATAGAACCAATGTTGTCAAATCATGCATTTCTTTCTTCAATGAAACTTTATCGTTGGACCCAGATCATGACTTAATAGAGCTTTTAATTATTAGTATCGTCTGTGGATTAAATTGGTTCTTAATTCGATAAAAGGTTTCTTATAATGAGATTTAACATGACGATTTGTTTTTTATCTTATTGTTTGGAAAAGAGCGCTTTATTCTTCTGAGCTCACTATCTCTGGTTCAAGGAAATCTCTTTTGTATACTCGTATTACTTAAAACATTAATTTTAATTAATTAATTGAAGTGTATCGCGGCTCTTTAACGATACACATGGTTGATTAAATTATTGTTATGATTTTTATTAGTTATCGCAATTTTAAAACTTTTTTTTTTTCGTTCGATAATAAATGAGGTTCGTGAGACACGTTAGGGTCGTCTGACAAGTCGCCTTTAGATAACTTTATTACAATAGGGGATGATTACAAAGGTAGCAAGAAACTCTTACCTAAAGTTAAGAAACTCGCCGAGTGTGAATAAAGTTCTATTCGATAGTCCCTGCTGATATTTTTTGTCAATTTTGGTTCTTTGTTAATCAACAGAAACGATGCGGACAAAAACGATGCAAATTACGCTGTTAACGCAAGAAACCGGAACTTAAACCGAACCGACGACAGAACTGGCCGTGGAAAAGAACCCTTTTGGCAAATTAGGCGAACGTAAGTAAAACAACGAAGGACTTGAACGACGGACGAAGCTCTGGTGTCTCGGACGAGCGTGACGATCTGAAACCCGCAGACGTGAAATTTACAATGTTTCTCCATCCGGATATAACGCTGGCATAAATCTGGACCCGCTATATCCGACGTAGAAAAATATACGTGCATCAGATTGTTCGAAATAATTCGAGCACGGCTGAGATAAATAAAACAATGCGCTTTTATGAACGGGTCGCTTTGTTTACGAAGACATGCATTCATTCATTCATAACGATATCGACAATTTTTAATAACATTGTAAGGAAAATAGCTTTGATCCCATGTTGCCCTTGCACTAATTTATCCGCTAGACGGGTTTTTATCTCGGAACTGGTAAAATATATTAGTAAATGAAAAAAGCTCTATAGAATCACGTATACTTTAAAAATATTGTAATTTTGTGAATAAGTAATAACCTTCTTATTTTAAATAGAACATATATGAATACATTAATACAATTTTTAATGTCACAGCCATATGTTATGCAATATTTGCGATTAATTTATAGAGGGGGCAATACGATCCAAGAAGTAACATTAAAAATTGAAATGAAACAATATTTAAGATTATTAAAAGCGACTTTTTAGTATTAAATATGTCTAATTATTAAGAATGGAACGAAATGTATCAAACATATTTCGATATGTGCAGGAAAATATCCATATGGCCAAAAATCTGGTGTTAAAAGAATCACAAGAAACATTTTTGTGTCATTTTTTATATATATTTTACACAGATTCAACTATTCACTGATTAAAATGGTTTCAGCATTCAGACATTCCTTATTACCAGTTGCTTATAAAATTAAAGGGTTGAATTTAAATTAAATTAAACAAATTAAATTAAATTAAAAAAAAAGAGATGTATCAGCAATTTTCAAAATGGCCGAAAAGTAACAAATCTCGGTTGATAGTGAAGATATCGTCATGCGGATTTTATCATTAAATATTCTTCAAAAATCTAGGCCTACTCCCTTCTGTAAAATACATAATTGTACGCCGATCTAGCGTGCGGGAAGCGTCACCTTACCACGTGAGTTTCTTGTCTCACGAATCCGAGTCACTTCGGACATTTCCGGGTTATTACCGCCCGGGTTCGGAAGCAATCAGATGTTTTCTTCCGTTTTTACCGTACCGCTTGAATTTTGACGTTTGTCAATTCAGATGATCGTCAGTGAATGTATCCGTGTTTTTTTTATTAAACACTGGCTCCGCTCGTGTTAAATAAACTCGTGACTCAAATACCGTTGCATAATATAATATTTTCTAGTTGACATACTTCAAAATGTATTTTACATAAAAATAGTAAAAATAGTCGTTGCTAAATTTTTAACGTATTTTTTCATTTTATAAGACATTACTTTTTCAAAAATATCACATTTAGGATGCTTCAGGTTTTGATATGCCTATTGCTTCAACATTTGTCCCCAATTAAACAAATTTGACCTGCTTTGGATATTATTGAGAAGCTCTTTCCAGCACGTAATGATCGTAGCCTGTATTAATCAGGATTATGACAGAATGACATTAAAGAGTCACACGACATTTTTACTCAAACGCTTATCCTACTAGAATAAAATATTGGTGGTTTATTCTATTTTACGAAAAACTAGATTTGTAGAATCCTACATTGTGTTCCCTATGCGAAATAGATTTGCTAACGTATGATCGGTAAAACACGCAGAGAACAAAGTGGATTTGAGGATCATGGTAATCCTCTTTTGTAGTGTCTTCATTTTTCACGAGGCTTCCGTGCTCTAACTAGGTATTATTATGAGCAATTAAAATCTGACAAGTTTTTGGTAGACATTGTCACTTGTCACTTTAAAAATTAGGTGAATTGTTGAAAATGCTAAATTTTCAGTTGTTTTCAAAAAATGCAAAAGCATGATCTTGAAAATTAGCTAATGTCAACTTTTTGAATTATCCCCGTATATTAATTCCTAGAGTGACCCTCAATTTTCACACAGAGTTACACAAAAACAGTAAATAGTATTTCAAATCGAATTTTAAGTGTTGAAAATGGGATGCCTTGTAGAGCACTTGCCTAATTTGTTGTCACTTATAGGCTATCTTCAGAATAAATACAATTGGATTAATTTTAAACCTTTGATATTATTGCACTACCGATGGCACAACCCAAATTTGGGTAGTTCCACAACTTTGAATGTGTAATATTGTAATATTATGAAGATAAAAACGATTTTTCATAGATTGTTTTAGGCGGAATTCATTGGTTTTCATAAAATTTTCTTTATTCTACCATTTCTGAGTTACAACCCAAAGAAACATTTTTTGTACATTTATATCCTGCTAATCGTGCTCTTAGCAAATTTATGTTTTGCTAAATTTACAATAAAATTAAAACAAACTTTGCAAAACGCATTTCATATACAATGGTGGACTAAACAATTGCTTAAATATTTCTATCAAGTGCACTGTACAAGTGATAGCATTATCTGTTGCTGACGCCTACTAAACTGTTGACGGAAAGCATATCTTGAAATAGATCTTCGAACAAGAATGCACTTTTTAAATACTGAACTCTGCAAAGTCTTATCTTGAAAGCTTGGATTTCCTCGACACTGCCCAGTGACTGTTTTTTAATTGGACACACAAATAATCACGTAATGTGTACTTTCAACGCCAAAAAATATCTGACAGCGCTGCTATATAGCTCAAACGTACTATTTCCCTCTAAAATATCTTCGAACCACCCAGCGATGCCGCTTTTGCATAAACGAGCCAACAACCTTGCTTCATTCAATTTATTTTGATTCAGTCAACTTTTACACAATTTATTTTCATTCCTCACTTTTCTCATTATTATTCTTATTATTGTCAGCGTCGTAATATATTTTTAATTATTAATCGTTTTTAAAGAACAAAATTTAAACTTCAAAATGCGTATTGTCTCATGGGGCCAGTGCCAACGACTAGTACATTCAGTCGCAATTGCTTTATTTAACTCAGCGTTCGATACGGCGTGTCCATATCAACAAATGGAAAAAAGCACTTTAGGAATTAAGTAAACAAGATTATACTGACCGATAACGCTGACTTCGCCGCTACGTCTGGCGCTGTGGCCCTGCTTGTTCCTCGCCCAACAAGTGTACACCCCCGAATCTTCTTTCTTCTGTACCGGATTGATGATCAGGGTACCGTCTGGTAGCACTTTTTGTCTCAATCCGTTGGGCAGCTCGCTACCGCTCCGTTCCCAATGGATTTCCTCTATGGGATACCCCGCCACCGGACACTTAAGTTTGAGCTCCTCTCCGGCGACCGCTGTCACTTTGGGAATGAGTCGTATGTAGGGAAGGCCTGCAATTAAAACACTTTCGAGTGAGGTTTGGTAAACATGACGAAACTTAAAGTTGAAGCATACTAATGAAACCAAAGGAAATTAGGCACTTATTTGAGTCAAATTACTATTCAGAGTCAACGAATGTCCTCACTGACAGTCTCTTTTATATTTACAAAAAAACTGAAAAAATTTAGATTCGATTTTTTGGAATTCGATCAAGTACTATTGCATCAGTTTCCGTATTCATACAGTTCTGACAGGTAAACAAAAATATCGGTAGATGAGTAGTATAGTAGAGCCGGTTCTGAGTCAGATTTGGAGGAAACATTTGAATTTGTTCGGATCAGAGAGTGCCTAGGAACTTTTGTATTAGAATTAGCATTAGAAATAGTTGGTTAGGCTTAGCTAAGCGTTTGCGTTGAATTGTTGCTCGTATTCTGCGACACGGGTTACAAAACGACACGAGTCACGATTCATGGTTGTTGTATTTTTTTCTGAAAGTATGCTTAGTTTGCTTGTATCTTAAGGAAATAGTTTGTAAAAATTAATCCATTATTATTTCGTTTATCATACGACAATCCCTACTGGGTAATCTTAATTTCTAGTTGTTTCCAACCATGCACTTGCAGTCATGTACATTTTAAGTGTTACTTTATGTTTCACTGCTTGGGTTGATAGCAGATTTGTATCTTACAGTCAAACTGGAAGCTTATCTATAAATCTTGAAAAATTTCAAATCATAAAAAGTAGAGGCCAGCGTTGCGAACTTTCGCATGCCATATTGATAGCAAATCGAACCCTACTCAACCAAAAAGTGGTATCCTGCAGCTTCAATCCCAGATCTAACACCGGTCGTTTTCCCCCACAGCAATTATGTAGTAAAAACGTTTATATTATGGTGGTTGGAGGTGGGGTGGGGACGAGTTCAGGGGTCAATATCAACCGAGGGGTTTTACGGCCCCCCGAATCGAGCGACGCGGTTCGTAATTGGACGAAAATCATTCGACCGAATGTATTTGGCGACAGAGGGCACGCCTAATTGCCTTCAGGATTAATGCCCTTTTTACGGTTCATAAGTCACGAATTAGTCGTAAAAATGTTTTACGGCTTTTGTCGTTTATCTATGCGGCGTCAAAAAGACGCGTTATAGTCAACCATACAACACCCTTTTTGATTTCTGATTATTAATAGGTTGATACTTTGTCAACATCTTTTATTTTCTCAGGCCATCAATGTACTCCTCTTATTTAAGTACCACATAATAAGACTGCCTACGTGACCCAGACGGTAGACAACCAAATATATCAAGTGATGACAGAAGGAGTTCTGCGATTGCTACATATGTTTTAATTTAGCTTTAATGCAGAAATTTTATATTATGTCGATGCACATGTACCTTTTTGGCAATGTTAGACACTACAGGAACCAACACTTTCAAAATGGCGCTTTAAAAACCAATTTTTAATGCGCATGCTCAGCAAGGTGCGATTGGTCATATTGCCATTACCATGTATTGTTTGCTTAAAATTTTAACCACAATTTTTATGACTGATGAGCAGCTTTATTTACATTTATTTTTTTATTACACATTTATGTATTGAAGGTCAGAAAACTTGTTGACAAAATGAAAAAAACTTTCGAAACTACATTTAATGTTTCAAATAATAGGTCATTTTCTTTTGAATATTTTTAGTTGTGTTTTCAGCATTTCTTCGAGAGGGTCATCTTTCCCATGATACATAACAAATTTCTCTAGCAGCTTAACTGAACATAGCGCTGGTGGTGGTCCCAGATCAACTTCTTCATCTTATTTTTCCTCTTGGTGCTCTTCCTCACCCTTTCTCGCTCGTTTTAATAGGGCTTCCTCTGTCAAGTCTGCTGTTGTAGGCAAATCGTGATCTATCACCACAAAATCTTGCAACTCCTTACTTGTAAACGTAATTGTTGTTTGAAACTGCTTTATCCGCTCGCTTAGTGACTGATGATCTTCCAAGTCCTGTTCGCATTCTATCTCGACGATAGAAGTATTGAATTGTTTCTGCTGCCACCTCTTTCCGAGATTTACTAATAAAGTTGACTGCATCTAGCATATTAATGGGAAATTTGTCTTTTGACTCGATCATTTCCATTAAAACGTTTTCCTGCATCGACTCTTAAGGCTGGAAGAAGTGGCAATTCAATATTCCGCACATTTGGAATATCGGGATGCGCAGGGCAGTTATCTAAGAGAAGTAATATTTTCCTCCCCGCATCCCATTTCCGTATCTCCTCTTCAAAAATTTGGATGTCATCCATGAAGAAATGTTTGCCTTGTAAGTGACCGGCAAATGCTTGATGTTCTTAAAACATCGTGGGTTCGTTGATTTTCCAATCACGACTAGCTTTCTTTTTTCTCTCCCACTCGTATTGGCAGTTACTAACACTGTTATACGTTCTTTAGAAAGTTTTCCACCCACACACTTTTTGCTTCGAAATTTGAGACTTTTATCTGGCGTCATTTTGAAAAAAATACCAGTTTCGTCAGCATTAAAAATGTCGTCAGCAGGGTACTTTTCTGCTAGTTTTGGCCACGTCTTCTCCAGTGACGTTTCTGTCGACATAACGGACTTCGCCACTTAACTGTCCATAATTTATATTATGTCCTTGTTTGAACCTCCCCAGTCATCCTTCCGAAGCCTTGAAATCGATAATGCCAAGCTGTTCAGCAAACTTTTCTGCTTTTAGTTTTACGATACGTCCAGAGAGTGAATTGTTAGTAAGTTGCTGTTGGAACCACTGCTACATTGCCAGATCCAAATCTTAAAATTTTGGCTTTCTTAGTTTTTTAGTAGAACTGCCTGCCGCTTCAGCCCGAATGATTTTTTCTTTGCACTTCCAAATCGTGGATACCGTCAAAGGTGTAAGTCCGTATCGACGTCCCACATCACTTTTCTTTTCTCATTAACATTAACATGATCGTTTATTACAACAAAAACACTTAGAACGACCAGGTTCTCGGTAATTAGATTATCACGGAATTCTGAGAAGGTAAGAGGCTCTATTAATTACAAGTCGGCCTACATTCCTTACTTTGATACCTGATGTGGCCTTTTTTCTTTAGGTATAGAGAGTGAGAAACTCGTTATACAGAGTGAATTAATAAATAGCTTTGTATGGAGACCTAGTAGTACAAAAATTTTTGTTCTTAATACAGAGTTTTACGTATACAGAGTTTCGCTATAGGGAGTTTTCACTGTATCTGTTTTTATCACCCACTGAGGGATAAAGGGTGCTACGTTAAATATTCACTAAGTTCTAAACAAATTAAACGTATACGAGTTAGGTTAAATTACTATATTGTGCTGATTCTGTTGACTTTAACGGAAAAAGCATTGAACGTCGCATTTCCAATGTATTAAACAAAATCAACTATAAATTCATGATCTTATAACTAAGACAAAAGTAGTAACTCAAACATATTTAGATCTGAACAAACAAAAAGTGACGTCTTTTGACCTGTTATTTGGTCAGAACACATAATAGTGATTTAAATAGTGGAATTCCGAAGAATCATCCACTCCACTGAGCAGGTCAATGAACCTCATATCAAACGTTTTCAGGTTTTCTATAAATGTTACAGCCTAATTTGAGAAATTGTTAATTTCAAAATTCGCCCTATCAAATTTCGTCCCCTTGCGTCCTTTTTAGTAATACTTGTCTCCCCTGAAGCTCTAGGTTTAGTAATCAGACAGCGTGTATATTAAAAGCAAAATATAAAGAATAAAGAGCGATGTTAAAATTTACTGACCGTAAACGTTTAGCCTTGCCGAATGCGAACTTTTTCCCGCCCTGTTTTCGGCAGTGCAAGTGTATTCGCCGCCATCTTCTACCATTACGTGACTGATATTCACGTGACTGATGACGTCTCCATGAACTGTGACGTATTGCCCGATTACGAATCTGGAATAAAAAAATCACTATACTTAGTTAACAAATTATTCGTTAGTAGTATAGCAAAGCTGGTTCTAAGTCACTTTTTGCGGCAAAATTTTCGAGTTGGTTCATTGCTCATAACTATTCTTTTGACTTCACTGTGTTGTGTTAGTCCGATTTCTTCTCCCTTCCATAAATAAGAAAGTCTTATTAGTGCTTGGATGTGTCTTAAATAATTCATTTTATATTTGCAACTGGAGCAACAGCAACACAACAAACGATATCTTTCTTGAATAACCTTAATGACTATTTATTCTTGACAATAACTCAAAATTGGCGAGAAAAACAACATTCAGGAAAAAAATGTTATATATAATTTCGTAAGTTGTATTTATTGGTTTATCATGTCCGTGTATCTGATAAATATTTATAAGCATTTTTTCCTCATTTCAAACAGATTTATTACACTGCCCTACTACATGTAATTACTAAATCAAACATTTGCCGAGCTATGTTTTATTTTCATATTGACTTGTTTCATTTCTTTTTGGATCCGGAAATGTAAATAAAAATAGATAATTATTTTAAATGATTGAATTAAATTTTATATAGTCAAAAGCTTAGAGTCTTGTGATCCATAGCCCACCACTTCCTAATTAGTTCTACGTCGACTATGTTTTTGAAAAATCTTCTCTGGAATATCCAACCCAAGTTTCGAATTAATAAAACAAATTGCTCGAAGCGTTACCACGCGGAGCCTCTTCATACACCTAACGAGGAAATATCGCCCGTTGTCCGGAAAACAAACTGAAACATATGACGGTGGCGGTTCGCTAGACCTTGAAGATTTTCCCTTTTGTGTAAAGTATAATGAAGATAAGTCTTAGCACATAACGTGGAGGTGATTTTGGTGTTGTTAATTTCGTTGTGTGGATCCCCGGACCATTCGTTACGTTTAGCTGCCGGAGGAAAACAGAAACGGAACCACTGTTTAGTTTATTTTTATTAGCAGAGAGCAAATGAAATGTATACATAAACAAAGACATTATTTACAAACTAGAAAGTTCATATTTGATTGTCGCCATTGTACATCATATTTTACAAACACATTTTACTCATAAAATCCGTCACGGACAAATCTCAGTTAAAGGCGTGAGAGAGAATCCGCTTCGAACGCTTTAATTATGGGGCGGATAGGGGCTGGGGCGGACCTCGTTCATTTTCTAGTTCATTTGAGACGGGTTATGAGTTTTCGAACTAACGTCGACGCTCCCAATACTCGCAGACGGTCTCGACCGTTACGGCAAATCAATTAGAAGTTTGTGCTTGGCTTTCGGCTGAACGTAATTCGTAAAGTAACTATCAATCGGCTCTCAGGACTGTAAGCAAGGAGACGGTTCTTGTTCCGGCGTTTCCCGCCCTTGTAATAATTGATATATTATGTGTCAGAAATTGCAGTGTCCAGTAAATCCAAATATATTTTATTAATGTTTGGTTAGTTTTGGTTAGTTAGTAGTGGGGACAAATATAAATAAGAATCCATGACATTTTCATACAAATTTATTGAAAGGGATTTTTAACGATTCAATAGTAGGGTAGACTGGGTACGGTTGTAACAATTTTCACATAATAGCCCTTGACACAGACGCTATGGCTTTAAACTACGATTAAAGAATTTTTCATAGAAGCTTTGTCATTTACCTTGAAACCAAAATCAACATAAGGTGCATACGTAAAATAGTTATACCGTAATTAATCATTTTGTAAAGTGTGTACGACTGTTACAATAGACCCCATGCCAGGGGCGGTTGTAACAGTGATGGGGCAATTGCAACATACAGAAAGAATACACAATTTGAGTATTTAAGCCAGTTTTAATACTCAAACAATCACTTGAATTATTAATATTCAACAAACCATATATTTGTTATGAAAATAAGAAGAAGTTAAGTTTGTTCCTTAAACTTAATCAGACTCATTGCTTAGATTTTTTTTAGAAATAAACGTAGTTAAATCTCAGAAATAAACAAAATATTTTCCTATGGTTCTATTTAGAATAACTAAACCAACCAACAATACTCGTAGTGAGAAAAACCTGAATTCAAAACTAAAGTCATCAAAAATATTTTTTCTTAATCGTAATCAGATTTACTGCAGTTATGTCATATGTAATATCTATTCCCATCCGTACAAGCTTCGTAAGACTATAATGTACATCCGCCTTGACATTGTATAAAGCTCTCTCGAGATCGACTTGATGAATATGATTCTAGACAAACAAGAAAATAATTTTCTTCATCTAATGATGAACTAGGTGGTGTAATGGTCTTCTTTTTCTTCCCTTTATCTTTACCTTTCTACTTTTCTATATTCTCCTTTATATTGGATTTTTTTCAACTGTTTCTGTCGTTCTTCGTATTCTTTTCTTACTGCTTCCAGGAGTATCTGTGTTTTTCTATCTCTTGTTCCTAATTTCCTAGGAGGAGCTTTTGGGAAAGGCCGTAATGCTTCAGGCGAGAATAAAGATTGTTTACTTGCGGACGGAATTGCTTCTAATTCCGTACAAAAAGCAGCAGCACGAGAAGAAACGCTTGGTTTCAGATTTGCTGCTTGCATCGCAATATTTTGAGAAGACACTGGTGATTGAGTGTTAGAAATTGCTCTATTTTCAGGTTCAGATGGACGCATTGTGTGATTATGATTAGAAGCGGCAATTTATCCTGTATCATTTGGCTCTGGCCTGTCTGTCACGAATGATGGTGCTAAATCAATTGCGTGGTTGAATGGGAAGATCCCTGTCTTTCGAAACCGTGCCTGAATATTAGCCTAAGGTCTGTTATGATGCTCGGTGTGTCATAAATCGTCATGGTTTTACCTGGATGATTTCGCATCCAGGCATCACAGGCAGTGCATATTGCTTTTTTGAAAGGCCCATAACCAGAACTATTCAATGGCTGTAATTCGTGCAGTGGGCGGATATATATATATATATATATATATATATATATATATATATATATATATATATATATATATATATATATATATATATATATATATATATATATATATATATATATATATATATATATATATATATATATATATATATATATATATATATATATATATATATATATATATATATATATATATATATATATATATATATATATATATATATATATATATATATATATATATATATATATATATATTCTCACGTATTGATTCACGGATGGAAAAATGTGATGACACTATATTCCGGGATATCATCCGTTCGCTCGTTGAACTCCGACTGGAATCCTGCATCCGACTGGACAGGATTCCAGTCGGATGCAAGATTTGCAGGATTCCAGTCGGAGTTCAACGAGCGAATATATATATATATATATATATATATATATATATATATATATATATATATATATATATATATATATATATATATATATATATATATATATATATATATATATATATATATATATATATATATATCATCCTCCAAATCCGATGATCGACATTTGGCTATGGTAGATCGTCTCATGATAATCATACCTTTTGACGTAGTCGTTGTATATCCTATATAAGATGTTGCAACCAAATTGCAGCGGTAGATGATCTGCCATTGTCTAGTTGAAAAATTGGATTTTGCATTTGCTGAAAGTGCAAAGACAAAGTGCAAGTGCAAGACAAGTTGCAAAATATCATGATGTTTTTGTTAAAAAATTAGAGGTAACCTTCTTCCAACTATTATGGCACTCAAAACCATAACACCCATTTTAAGCTAAATGAAAAATTGAGGTTTTCTATTTATTTCACATCACGTAGCTGTTAATGGCCAGCCCAACTGAGGACGAAATTAACACCTAGATCAGAAATCTTAGGAGTCGTTCTTCACTATCCCTGTTTTTCTTTTTTTTTGTATAGACTTTTTCCCGAAATTGTATACCGCTGTAGCATTTCGACCAATTCTATTTTCAAAATTTCTGTTTTTTTTTTTTCAAAACTAAAAATATGCGTGGTTTGTTAGAACGAGTCGAGTATACCATCATAGAATAGTTAGTTCACATTAGTTGAAAGATTTTTACATAAGCTACATTACAGGATCCAGTTGTTTGTATTTGATGATTGCTTCTTTTACATCTGAAAGGTCCATTCATCTTTTCTCAGTCTGAGGACTACTTGATCTCTGCTCTTGTCTTATTTTTGTGGAAGTCACTATTTAATCACGTTCCTAATGCTTTCATCTGCTTTCCCCCCATTCATCTTTTAAATTTTATGTTCTTTTGTAATTTACACCTGATGTTTTTTGAAATTATGTTGGGAGAATAGCTAATTATCTATTAGCTAAACTTTTTAAATGACGTCTCTACGGTAATAAGGGTCAAACAGGTAAACAAGTTTCAGAAGTTTCGCTGCACATCGACGTACTCTCTCACAGCAATCCATTGTATGCTGCTCGTATACGCAGTTCTAATCGGCTTTGACCCAGAAATCCGACGGTGTTCATTTCATTAAACACCCTAAAAGGTGCACAAGTTGGTTTTCGTAGGTATACGTGTCGTACGTGTCGCTTTGATGCGAATTTCGCGAAAATAAATCCGGGCTGCCGGACGAAATGAAAAAGCTCCGGCACTGCTGTTTATGTTTTTCCAGTCGCGGTACATAAATTTTATACTCGGGAAACTCGCGAGAAGGATTTTTCCCTACTTTCGACCGAATGCGCGAAAGAGATAATGTTCCCGGAGTTTCCGGGAGAAAATGTTATGGTTGGCTTCCGGCGAAAATCGCTATTTAACTATTTTACATTTTCGCTGTAACTCTTTTGTTATTTTCTCTTTCGGGGTGGAGTGATGACGTTTTTAGGTTCAAAAGGACGTCAAGTTTGAGGGAAAAATTTTCCTCGTTACTGTGAGTTTATTTTTGTTTAGCATTATTTTTAGGAAAGTGACATAAACAAATCTTCACCTCACACAAAGTCAAGTTGGCTATGAACATCTAACTATTATATATTTCGGAAGAAACCCATACCAACTTACAAATTTCGCCGACTCTGTTTTTTTATGCTAAATTGTTATCGTAGAAGGGCTGATAAAAATATGCTGCCGCAAAGATAGCAAGTGTCTTTTGTTTCTTTCAAGTAAATAATTTATTTTTATTATTTTATATTTTTAGGTTCAAACGCAAATTATTTTTGTATTACAGTATTGGAATTGTGGAATGAAATGAAGTCTTTTGGGTGTAACAATTCTCAAGAACAATGTGCATTTATGAAAGTTAACTTGATTTTTTTTTTAAATTGTCCTGTTTCTAAGGTACGTTCTCTCAATCGATTTGCTCATTTTACTTCTCCATTAAAAGAAAAATGGATTTAAGCATGTCGAAAAGAGTTAAAACTTATTGAAAATAAAGAGTGGCTGGAGACGATGCTATATTTAAGAAGAACAGCTTACTGAAACAAGAGCGTGGGAGACACAGGAGGAACTTAGAAGGAGTTGGTCGGTCACCTAACTGTGCTTCAGAATACCACACACTCAATTTACAAAACACTATGTTAATAAACAAATGTCTGGAGAAGAAGCACTTTTGACAATGTTAGTAGCTAAATTGACTTGACATCATCACAACGTAATAAGAACATAAGATCCAGAAAGATTCCCATCTTACAAAAAATTATGTTACCCAAACAAAGGAAATATAGTGATAACGCCTATTTCTGCACAGGTAACGATCCAGGCATTGTTACATCGCACAGTTCAGCGATTAATAAAATTCCAAGAGGAGAATCAGAAGTTCTACGTGATTTAACTTTGGTTTCGAAGTGGGGTTTTGATGGGAGTTTAGGGTATTTAACTTATAAGCAACGGTTCGTTGAAATGGAAGCAGAAGATCCTAGCGTTTTTATATCTTCGATAGTTCCACTTTAACTGTATTCTAAAAATCTTGAGAAAAAGGTTGTTATATGGCTGAATCCTCGCCCATCTTCTCCTAGGTATTGTAGGCCAAAAAACAATAATTTTTGCCAAGGAATCAACCGAACTTTCGGTAAGGGAAAAATATAATTGACACACAAATCAAAGAATTAAAAAATTCTATTGTCTATTGTCATAAACCTTCACACACGGACATAGTCATCCATAACAGCTCACATCACCCTTATACACACAAAATGGCTGCATTTAACTCTTTGATACACAGACTTCTTAATACGCCACTCTCAACAGAAAATTACAACAAAGAACTTAATATAATTAAACAAATAGCACTGAACAACGGCTACAATCCGTCCATTATAGATAAAATTATAAATAAAAAACAAATACAGACAACAGTAAACTCTATTTATCCGAAACCAAATACAGAACACGAACAATTTAAAACAATTACATACATAGGAGAACCTAGCGGAAAAGTTTCAAAACATTTGTCAAAATGTGGGTTAAAAATAGCTTTCAGAACTAACAACACAATAGGAAAATATTTTTAAAAAAATAAATTGAAATGTCCAAAATCTCAAAAATCAGGTGTCTACAGGTTGAAATGTGGATCTTATCCTAAAATTTATATTGGACAAACAGGTAGATCCTTCAAGAAACGCATTAACGAGCATATAAGAGCGTTTAAAAACAATAGTCTAGATTCAAATTATGCTACACACTTAAACACAAAAAAAAACACATTTTTGACGACAATTTTGATATATTACACACAGCCACAAAAAGTAGAAAATTAAATTTATTGGAAGCCATGGAGATTAACAAAATGAGACATTCAAATGTATTGCTTAACGATCAATTAGATTTAAATACCTCTCCTTTATTGAACTTAAATTCTCGCAACAACATTAATTAAGGTTTTATGGTCATTTTTCGGTATATATAGTAGCAGGTAGTTTGTAAAAATTACATTTGATAAAGACACGGTGTTGTCGAAACAATTGTCATGTCATAATATATAATTTCGTGAAAATCTGAACTTTTAGTTCTTATTTATTTTGATAAATGGATTTTCATGAAGTAAAAGCCACCTAATTCAATGATTATTATTCCTACTTTTATTACATATGACTAATTGAAACAAGATTGCAATTACATTTTTGGTATCCCTGTCCCTCCGAAACTGACTGCTTTTTTGCAATTTCTCTTAATGTTTTTTTTTTTCACTTGACAACAATTCTAATGGAACTAACTTTCTTTTACACACAGCAAATTGACTTCTATAGTATTTTTCACGAATAGTGCCGTTTTGTCATTATTAAAGTCACACCGACCTCTATCTAAATCTGGAATATGCACTCTGACAGTTTCACCTACGTAGCAAGATGGGAATTTGTCATCTGACATACGCTTCAGTTTTTCTGATTGTTTTTCAAAACAATTTTTAGCTTCTGGTCTATTATCCAAAATACTGAACTGCTTTATGCAAATATCACAATTCTTACTAACTAACGTCTGAAGAAGGCACCCATGATTTAAAAATTCGCTGGTAGCATTTCCATCTTCCCTTACTTCAAAGATTTCTTCAACACTACCATTATTATTCTGCAAGTCCTTTCCTTCGTGAACTTCAATTACTTGAATTAAAGTATTTCGGTCAACTTCAACTGCTTCTGTCCAATAGGGTATTTTAATTATTTCCGAATCGTTTCGGCAATATCTTTAGAATTTTTGTTCTGTATAATTTTAACTCCTTTATTCTTCTCGTCAATGTGCATTTCTTTAATTTCTTCACTACGACCTGTTATATTTTTATTTAGTTCATGTAACTTCCATCCACAGTATTTTCTATATCCAACAGCTCTTCTTCAGTATTAATTCCTTCAAGAGGCTCTTTAGACATGTTTTAATCTAATAAACCAATGTTCAAATCCGCACCAAACATTGCTTTATATGGTGAACGTTTTATCCAGCAGTATTAGCACTTTTAGTAACTGCAGTTTCAAAAAATTCTTGGAGCATTGGAGCATTTACCACTTTTTTTAGCCTAAGACGTTTGCCAAATAATTTACAAAATCAAAGGTAGCAGACATAGTAGTACTTTTTCGTAATTGAATTTTCCGGATGTGAATTAATTCATTGGTATTTTAACCACATTTTCAAGGATGAGAAATTGGCGTATACTTCATTCATTCATTACTTTTTATCTTCGGTCCTCGTAGGCCTACTCATTTTAAGTCTTTCTGGAAGCATTCCGCTTTGAATGCCTTATTTAAATATGATAAAACGGATCCTGATAATCATTATTTAATTAGTAAGTCAATTAACTTTATAACAGAGACTCTATATTTCATTTATGTCGTCCTTGTTCCTTAAATCTAAACTAGATATTATTTTACCACCGTTTATTATATTTACTTCACTTCACAATATACCTTTTATAACAATATCTTTTTTTGACAAGCCAATTTTACCATGTTACCATAAATAATTAAATATAAAAAACTATGAGTAGCAAATGGAAAAATACATTCTATAACGTATTAAACAAAAATAATATTCCGTCATTTTGATAACATTTCTTTACATCGAATTTTGTAAACTGATCGATGTTGCTCATTGAGAAGTCAACCTGGAGGGTTAATTGACTTACTTCTGAAATTATTTCTATAGATATGATTTAATATTTAAAACTGTTTTAATATCCCACAAATTTGTCGCCCCGCACCGTAGAAATGAAAGCGAGAAGTTCCCACATAGTGTAAAATACCCTGGCTTAGTTTGTCCTTGTCAAACAGGATGAACACTAATCGGACCCTCATAATCGCACCCCAACATCTCATCCCCTTTCATTAATATAAGTGCCCCCTACACGTGCCTTCTTCCTCCCTATACAACGGGACCACTGGGTCAGAAATTACACGCTCCAGTTCCATTTTCCCCCGATTGTTGAAACATTTCACGCTTCTTTCGTCCTGCAATTCATTAACCGTTACCTCCATAGGGATGATGTGTCGATTGGGGACGAACTCTTAGACGCCGATTCAATTTGTCCTTTTGCGAGATCTTCGGCAAGTTCGCTTTATTGATCAGAATTTACGTTGGTTTAATCCATATAGCTGCTAGTTAAATATAGGCCACACATATGCTGTTGCCAACATCCGATAATGTTGAGGAGGTTTACATTTCGAATTTTTAGGAAAAGAAGCAAATGAAGTGAATGAAGGCCGCTGTTTACAAAGAGAATTGAGCAAATTGCAGGTTAGTTTGTGAAATTTATTTCTGGATGAAAAGTTATGGACATCTAGGGGGCATTAATTTGAACACCACAGAAAAACGCGCATTGGCTTGCGAAAAAATTTTTATCACATTAGAATTAATGTCATTACATAACATATTTTTTATATTATGTTATCTGCAAATCCATTATCTCTTTGCTGGTGAGCCACTTGACAAATTCTTGTTTTTGCCCAAGACCAAGATGATGTTTCTTCTAACGGTAGAGGATGATTTGCAAGTTGTTTTGCTATTTCTTTTTGTGGTTTGTGGTTTTCTACTTAATACAGTCCTCTCGTTCAAGCTCCACCAAAATTCTAATATTTCCTATTAAAAATAGAAAAAGGCAACTTTGAATTCCATATTTTGTGTCATCATCAAAGATTTCCGATGGTCTTCCTGGGCTTGTCCTTTTGCCAAACTACTGTGACATTGAAAATTTAGTAATAATAATATGCAAATATACATATTACTACATTACAAAATATTAGATGGTACCACTTTTAAGTCTAAATAAAATGCAGGCATCCAGCAAAGCCAGACTGTTCAAGCCTCAATTTAATGTAGACCAAATTACCCATAGAACCAGAAAAAAAAAGAATCAAATAAAAAAAATTAAATATGCTACGCAGAGCTTAGAATACGTTCGTTAGTTTTAAATAAAGAGAGAAGGAGACAGGAGATACCGAAATTATTGAGTTCCAAGAAGATATTTTTTAATTTTTAAAAGTTTTGATTAATTTTACAAAGTTAAACGTATAGATTATACTTTAATAATAAAAGTAATAATAATCATCATCATCTTTATTTCCAATTGTGTTAGTATATTACAAAATACACAAGCACAACGGAAATAGGGTCTAATACCTTGAGATACTATACAATTAAAAATTCTTATATCATTTTCTCAAAATAGTCTTTTATTGAGTTGGGTTCTAATTTTATCAGAAGTGTCTTTAAAATGTCTTTTAAATCTTTCTAAATTATTTATTTCTTTTAAATTCTTATAAAATCTTCTACACATATAATATTAACTCTTATCAGTTAGAGTTAATCTATGTATTGGGTAATTTACATTTCGCATTCTAGTGTTGTACGTATGAGATGATACATGCAGTTCGAAATATTCCAGGTTTTTAAAAAGAAAATGAGTGACGCATAAATATAGACACCGTATAATGTCATTAAACCTTCCATCTGAAAAATTCCTGGACAACTATCTCCACACTTCATCTTTTTAATTAGCCTTATAACTCTTTTCTGAACTACAAATAATCTTTGTACTTCGCTGTGGCCTACCCAAAAAATAATTCCATATTTCAAAATGGGCAAAATATAAAATTTTTGTTGTATTGTGGTGCATAAACCTTCTAACTAGTCCAATTCCATAACAAACAGAATTTAACCGTTTTTTAAACTATCAATATGCATTCCCATTCCAGTCCACAAATTCATCTACACTCTCAACTATATTAATAATATGCTTTTCATATTCGAAATAGGGTGGTTTATGCAATTTAGACTGTTTTATTCGAAACAAAATGGCGTGTGACTTATCTTTATTTAAAATTAATTTGTTTTCTTTAAACCAATTGTCGGCTTTTCCAAATTTACTACCATTGTTCAGAACCTGAGTAATATCTGTACCTCCCACAAGTAAGTTTGTGCCGTCTGCATAACACACATATTATAAATAGAATTGGTCCTAGCATACTGCCTTGTGCGATACCATATAGGCTCTCTTTAGATTCTGAGTAGTGAGGGCGTCCATTTTTCATAACTTTGGCAGACGGTTTCTATTCGATAAATAGGATCTAAACAGTTCGAGCACTTGTCCTTGGACACCATACAATTCTAATTTTTTTAGGAGTAGATCCAATATAGAGACAAATCCAAAAAAATGCCAAGTGACATACCGTCATTTTCGATATGTATTAGTAAGATTTTGTTTTAGTAAAGTGCAGTTTCAGTGAATTTGCCAGGCGTTACAGTTACAAGTTACAGTCAATGACGAAATCTACCACATACTGCTACTTCAAATATTTTTGAAAAACCAGGGAGAAGACTGATTGGTCTATAATTATCCATTTCTTCCTGGTCACCCTTCTAATATAATGGCTTGAATACAGCTGTTTTTAATTGATCTGGAAAAATTCCATATTTGAAGCTGTTGTTTAATAAATGACTAAGAACAATGTTAATATAGGGCACTTATAATTTAACTATGCTTGTAGATATTTCGTCATAACCACTACCGTGATTATTCTTTATTTTATTAGTTATTTCAGTAACTTCATCTGGTGACACCGATCTGAGGAACATTGTTTGGTTGTTAACTGATATTTTAGAACTGAATTGTTTGGCTCTGATTCTTTGATTAGATCTGGTATAACTGATAACAGATACTGACTATAACCTACCTACCTAGCATTTGACAATTACGATTGTTGTTTTTATTTAAAATGTCATTGCCAATTGACCACATACATTTTGTTTTATAATCCGAACATTCAATCTTCTATCTGTATTCTTCAGCTCTGGACGTTTTTAAGAGTTTGTCGTGTTCTTTTTTTGTTTGGTTATATTGCGATTTAAAGTAAGCATAATGTCTAGAGAGTACAAGTAAAATGTTTATTTTAATTTTAACATCTTGAACTCGCTGGCTATTTCTATGAGAGTGCTTTTTTCTTTTATTTATCAACTTCAACGGAAAATAATAATTGAAAGATCTACCAAAAGCATTTAAAAAATTAGACCATCGTCCATTAACGTTTTGTTCTCGAATCTTACATAAATCATTCCAATTCTGTTCAGATGTACACTCCAAAATTTTTGTTTATTTTCGTTTTGAGAAAATTCTCACATAATGGGGCTTTTCGTCCTACGGTTTTAATAGAAATTCAATTTTCTGTGCTGTATGGTCCGAGATAAATGTATCTAATACTAAGCAAGGTACAAAATCACAATTTACAAATATATTGTCTATAGAGCTTGATGTCTTTAAGGTTATTGTTGTTATTGTTATAGTTGAAATATAATGGAGTATTTTTTCGGTTTAAGTGAGCTTGAATATGACTGCCATCGGACCTAGTGTTCTGTCGTTTAGCTCAGTGAGCATGCACTGTTGTATCCCGCCTATGGCTCATATACCCTAATTTTCCAATAATATCTTTATAATATCTTTGCCAATAATATGCTCTATATTTCCCTAGACACGAACAACAAATATTCCCAATGCTTTCCATCTTGACTTCGACACATAAACATTGAGTAATCAAACATCCGGACGTGAGAATATGTACCAAAAATAGTTTCCAGAAAAAGTACTGCACACAGGTGACTAGTTGATGTTGAATAGGTGAAAGTCGCTTTGAGAACTGGATAGACACATTGCCATTAGTGCTGCGTATGGCGACTGGATTTTTTTTATAAAAATATTTACCACTACGTATCCACATTTATTTAAACTTTTTTTTTTGGATGAGAACTCTCCAGTCCAGCACTTTTTTAACACCCTGTATAGCTTTTCATTGGCACACAGTGTTTGTAAAAGACGTAGTTACTCAGTATAATTTAGAGAACTCACCACTTATTGCGATTATTCTAATATCTGGTGCCGTCTTAGAAAACTGCATATCGCTACCAGCCTGCAAGGGTCGGCGGATCGAGTTCTGCAGGGTGGCCTTTCATTTTACAACATCGTAAAATTCGACACGACGAGACCGGAGAATATTAAAGTGGGTTTTTGTCACGTTACGCTTACGTGGAAATTACTTTTGACGTCAGTTTTATGCACACAGGCTCGTATTGCTCGAAAATGTAAGTCAGTTTCGCGGGGAACGTTCGGAATGAAAAGATGCGACCCGGTTTTTATCCGTCAATCGCGCTTTTACTGCTAGCGGCAATGGTATTTGGTTAGATCTAAAAGGAAGATTCCCAACTAATTAGTTTTTAAAGAGTATTAAAAAAAAGTTTTTAAATTTGTCCATAATGTTCCGCTACTTTTAAAGCATCTTTACACCATCTCAATTTCGACTTTTAAGCACTTTTGTAAGTGTTCTAAATAGTACTAACAATAAAAAGACTGATTTTGGTCACTACATATCTTTACATTTCCATACCACTTGAGGAAGGTAACCTTATCGTTGGTCTGAGAATGCCACTCGACCAAGATTCATCCAACTGATTTGCTTTTAATTTTAGCCTGACTTGTGCAACCGTAATTGGAATCGTAATTGGTCTAGAAGAATAAATTATCCATAACTTTTATTTTATTTGCAAAAGTATTAATCTCTAAGTAATAGCGCAACCGGAATAAAGATGTGTTAACTTTTTTTTCTACTCCCCTCCGTAAAATGCCTAATTACATACCTATCTAACGTGCGGGAATCGTCACTTCACCGCGTTAGTTCCATTCCATTTCCCACGTCTTGAATTTTGACGTTTGTCAATTCTGACGGTCATGTCAGTGAATGTATTCGCGTTGTTTTGCGAAAATGTACCGAAAAAGTAACGGTCGTAGAAAAAGTATAGTATGCAACACGTTCGGTAAACTTTTTAATTCACTTGTTTATTAAACTCGTGAGTCAAATGGTGTTTACCGCACTTGTTGCATAATATACTATTACCTTACAGTTAAAAACTCCACAAAATTTTGATTTGGTTTTGATCTCATTCATTCCTGAAAATATATTAGAGCCACAGAGCTGCGTCCCTTACGCCTAACTTACTCGCGTCCCTGTTGGAAGAGTGCATTTGTTTTATACGCTGGCTTATTTTTTTTGTCGAGAGGAATCTCGGAATTTTAACGCGCGAATGGTATGCAAGTTCCGAAAATATCCACCAATTCCATGTTCAGAGGGGGAGATAAAAATTATAGGGCGCGATAATCGATCATAAACTTTTATGCGGTTGATCAAGGGGGATATTCGACAGAGCTGTCAAGCGTTACAAATTTGTTTGTTTAAAGTGGTTTTCACTTTCAAGTAACCTTGTATATTATATACACTTTCCTGATTTTTGCCTTTTTCATTATCCTCGACTCTGTTAAATAATGACGTAGTTCTATTCGTCGTCTATAATAGGTTTATTAATAAAAATCGATCAAGGAATGAGAACATTTTCATCAGTAAAATTAAGTTTTAAGGTTTCTTATAATATATAATAGAAAAAGAGTACCTTATGTTTTTAGTTAATCTACTCTCCTTTATCGCCAGAAAGCCTGCGTTCATGCTTTGACATTTCGCGCTATTAAGACGAATTATGGTACACTCGATCAAAAAGGTCACGTCATATTATAAATTAAAACAGTCAAAGCACCGAGACTGGGGGCTTCCCTTTCATTCATGTTTCGTCGGTTTTCTTTTAAGGTACCATTCGTAATTATATTTTATGAAATTTCTTCGTAACGTTCAAGAAACGACTTGCAATAAAATGGCTTACCTGAATGTTTGTCAGTAGTAGTAATTTCAGTTTTCTCAAATTTTAAATAGAAATTGATTTAACTAACAGAAACCCGAACTATACCGGCTGGCGAATTTGTCATGTACTTAAAAGCAACCTGTATATTGACGTTTTTATATATTAATTTGTTTTGATAATTATTTGTTTATGATTATTGTTGTTAGTATTGCATTGCATTGAAAATAAAAGAAAATGACAATCGTGACACGAAAGTTGTGGATAAAAAAAGCAAACCAGATTGCTACTTTTTGGGTAACTGTATACATTTAGGTTTAAAAATCTGAATCTGAAAAATCTAAAAAAACGGAACTTTCAGTCCTCCGTTATATGTGGGTAGAGAAGAATCCAAACGCCAGTGATACAAAAAAATATTACAAAAGCTTCTTCTTACCTTCCGTGACTTGGTAAGGAGAAACCATCTAGCAACCAAGATATTTGAGGTGTAGGGTTGCCGGATGCACTACACTTTAGGGACACCGCTGGACCTGGCTGCAGGGTTTGCTCGATGAAGCTGTACAGCAACACTGGAGGAGCATCTGATATAAAAAATATATTGTTAGGTAAATCCATTAAGTAATCGCGTGGGATAGTTGAATCGAAGTTGGATAACATTGTTCAAAGAACGAGTGCTTCAAACTGGTGAAAACATCGGTGTAAAATATCCCACAAGTTAATTTTCCAAACAAACATCCACAGGCTACTGTAATACTTTTTATAAAACTTCTGGATTATTCCTGTGTCGGTTTTTGTTGAGTCGAACTAGCTAACGTTTCGCTAATCATCCTGTTGACTTCGTCAGAGCTTGATTGGAACTGCTTTTATATTGTTTGAGGGGGCGGAGCTAAATGAGGGGCATAAATGATTACTTGCAAGAATTTTAGTTTTATGGAATAAAATTTTATGTCCGATTTCGTGGTTGTGTTCTATCCGACTCCGTCGAAAAATCTATTACCCCGCTAAAATTCCAGTATTCCAAAAATATTCTCTACCAAAATATTCCTTATTAAAATCCTTTACGGGGAAAACTGACAGGTTCGTACTTAATTACTTTCACTTCTTTGAACAAATAAAAAGCATTTCATTACATACACATGTTATTCTGGTTAGTTTTGACGTAGAATCCCTCTTTCCTAAAGCTGCTATTCTTGAAACTCTCACCATCAAAGCTTTGCACTTTAATTGAAAAATGCTGGTCTGGAACATATTCTTCTAAAAACGGTCAAATTTTTGAACAAACGTCCCGGAACAGCTATGGGTTTTCCACTATCACCAGTCATCGGGAATATATTTATGGAAGGCTTTGAGAACAAAGCTCTCGACACCTTCCATCTAGGACCAAAATTATGGAAACGCTACGTCGATGATACTTTTGTTATTTAGCCTCATGGTCAGGAATTCCTAGGAGATTTTATTAGACATTTAAACACAATACACTCTAACATATGTTGTTCTTTTCAATAGAAAATAGATCGATACCTTAATGCATCGTGACATCACAATCCGGCCCAAAAATAATCGGTTATCAACTCTCTTGTTTACCGAGTCGTAAAACTATCTTAGCACGAGCCATTGAACCCAGAATTAAAACCCCTTATCTCTGCTCTTCTCTCTAATAATTTCCACATTATAGATATTAAGAGTTCCATCAGAAAATACACGTCACCACAACCTTCCAGTAGCACTGAAACCGAAAGCAATCCCACGCTTGCCACGGTTTTCCTTCCTTATATTCAAATCATCACTGACCACAAATCAAAAGTTCTAAAGGAATATAATGTCAAAACCAGATTTACCACTTGTCCAAAAATCTCTCAACATCTTCGATCTGTCATTGGAGAGACCGGACGAAAAATACCAACTAAGCTCCAGGAACATGAAAGAGCCTTAAGACTAATACAAATAAATTCATCAGTACTTGCCTAACATAATCACGAAAGCAGAAGTAAAATTTTCTTCGATAAAACTAAAATTCTTGCATGTAATCAATTCTTCTACCAACGAAAAATCCGAGGGTCTATAGAAATCTATAAGCAACCTAACAATCTTAACTGCGACTATCTGTCATCAATAAGGGAATCAGTCATCCGGGAAGGTGTTTATGCCCCTCATTTAGCTCCGCCGCCCTCAGACAATATATAAGCGAGCCAGTTTCAGTCAATCTCCGAAGAAGCCAACAGGATGATTGGCAAAACCTTAGATAGTTCGACTCAACAAGAACCGATGCAGGGCTAATCCAGAAGTTTTATAAAAAGTATCCCATCTGGTTTTTATATTATTTTTCACTGAATGTAACTATTTCCCTTATAGTATTTGTAAATATGTGATCTATTTATAAACAAAAATAAACATCTTCTTTGGCACTTAGTAGAAAGAAATTATACTTTAGAAAATTTGTTTTCAACTTTTTAATTCCACTAAAATTTACGTAGTGCTCTCAAACTAACAGAAGATATCTGAAAGGACGGATTAATTCCAAATCTATTCAAATGAGTCCGGAATGCATTTAAATCCATCCGGTTTATTTTATTAACCGAATCAAAAGAGCTCGTCGGGTTGCGGCTTTCAGGCGCGCAATGCCATAAACTCGCTTACCGTATTTTAATAGTAAGCCCCATGGTATTACAAATAAATTCTAACTTTCTTGGCATCGCTTTTCGAGCCGTTGTTAATTTTAATTACACGTTTAAGGCCGGCGCTTGTGACTACCATGGAATATTACTAATGATCGTTTCGGTTCTCAAGGTTTTTTTATTGGTAAATCTGGTTTTCCTTCATGGTGCAATTTGATTGCATTTTGTTCAATAGACCAAAGAGTTTTAATGTTAACAATTGCAGAAAATTTTCAAGTTTCCAAGTTTGATTTTGTATTCGAAATTGCTGACCTCAGAGATCCTAGAGGGAGTGCAGATAAGGACATTCGCACCTTACTTTTAATTTTAGTGTTGAAAACTTTGTATTGTTTTGATTACTTTATACCCTTTAATTCTAACCAAACGAAAGCATTTTTAAAAATTATTTTCTCTACCTCCGAGCTGCAACTCAGCAGCAGCCTGCGCAGTATCCCCCTCCGCTCGTCTAACCACACACTGGTACATGCCCCTGTCCTCCCTGCCCACGTTGTTGACGATCAACGTTTCGCTTGATCCCCTTCCCGTACTTGGCAGTTGGCGTCCATCTTTGTACCACGTCACGAGATGTGGGCCGCCGCTTTGGGCAGATACGACGCATCTAATAAAAAATAAGCATTTATGCATATCATTTTAATGTAAACTATACGTTATTCGAAAATTCCACAAATATTTAATTTTAATAGTATAATATTTATATCTCTTAGTACTGAAGTAGATAAGCAAAGAGAGTTCGGGAGCTACATAACCTCAAACCTTATAGGAGCGAGAATTACACATGGCGCAATAACATGATTTAATTAGTGGTATTCCTATAGTCCATCACCCAATCACCAAATGATATAAAGGCAATAGGCGATGTTTTTGCTTCTGCTTTATGCTTTCAACAAAAATTTGAACGTGAAGACGTCAAACAGGAACAATCAAATAATGTTTTGAAGATTTTAAAATATATCTATTTAAGCCAGAGAATGAAAATCACTGGCTCTAAATTATTTTTATTTTTATAGACATTTACTCACTAGGCAGGTCATAGAAGGTTTTCTTTTAGCTCATTCTAGTAATTATTTGTATTATTTTCTATTCTTTTGTTAGTTTTTTTCCTGATTTTTTTTTCACCGAGCGAGTTACACACAATTTTCGTACAATTTTAGCAGTTTTTATTAAATTTTGTATTTTGGGTAACTCCCCTTTATGTTTCTATCGTAATCGCGTTCCGCGCGACGCTTTTACCTGTATTCCGCGCTGCCGCCCATGTGAACGCTGAGCAAGGGGGGTGAAATCTCCACGTGCAATGGGGTGGAAACTATTAGGCGCATTTCGGCTGTGGCCTCGCCGCCCGCGTTCGTCGCCGAACATCTGTAAACGCCACCTGTAAAATTTATCGGCGCCATTAAACGATTATCGTGTTACTTATGCGGGACGCCCCCACATTTAGATGGTCTTTTTTATGTCGAGAGTAATGCTACAATTTGATTGCGCAATTATTTGTTGCTTGCTTTCCGTGTTTGCGTGTTTGCATCCTGCAAAACAAGGGGGTGGGTATAAAATCTTTTTCATCTCTTTTTATACCATTCCACATACAGCATTTTCAAAATGTAAATGTGAACTATACGGCTTTACTTGTAACGCAATTCTCGGGAGCGTTTGATTGTGTACAATAGTCTCTTAAAATTTTTGCTACCTTAAATTGTAATTTTTTTTAGTTTAGAATATTTAGATTTGCCAGTCTAACCAATAATTTTGTTTTTTTTATTCAATAAAATAATAAGAGAAAATTTTGGTATTCAAAAAAAAACTTTATCCCTAACCAATCTCTGTCGTAAATCAAGAACAATAAAAAAAGACTACCAACTCTCAGCTCAGTTTTGAAATAAATTATAAATAAAATAAAAATATATATATTGATAAATGAGAAACAGAAAAAGCAAGCTCAAGGCTGCAATACATACTTTTAGTAATTTTGAATTTTTGAAGAGACCTCAAAAATTACGAGATTTCCGACACGAGTATTGACCTGTATAGAAATGCAGCCTTTTAATGAGGTGTAACAGAGATACTTATCGGAACAAAAATAAACGTTGGTGTGAAACAAGTGCGGAAACTTGGCTGCAGGATTTAAGGTTACAAAGGACTGCTCGATGCTGCGGGAAATTTAACTTAACAACAAGGAATAACGAGCGTCTTGTTTTTTGTCAAAGAATTATATTGGTCTTTCTTTTAACGACAATTGGCGCGAGACTGGAAGAACGCCTCTAGATCGAAAACTTCTTTCACGAAACGAGTACATTATTTATTGCGCGAGATCATCGAGCTTTTGTCAAACAATTTTTCACACAATCATCCTCCATTAAGAAGTAGCTACTATATAGCCTCTAACACAGATAAAAACAAGTTTTTTCTTTTTCTTCGATTTTTGATTAGTCGCAAATAACTCGCAGTAAGTTCTTCTGAAATCAAATTGAAGTTCTTCTTCTATTTTAGTCCGAACGCATGGAGCAATTTATATTTTGAACTTCTTGAAGTCACTTAGATAGTTGTTGTTGATTGTTTGCAGTTTTTGAATTTTAATTGCCTTCATACTATGATTAATAGGTGTATTTGTGTATAAAGATTCATAAGACATTCTAAAATGTACATCTTTTTGCGTATCGGTTAAATATTTGGCTTCCAAAAAAAAAGAATGCAAAAAATTAACTGAAAGTTATTAATACATTATGTTATTCTATTTCTCGAATTATATCAGAGATAAGATTAGCATCACTGTTTTTGTTTTTACTGCTGTAAAATAAAATTGTTTTCTATTTGTTATTTTCGTTATATTTCTTCTTGTCTTTTGCGACTTCTTTTTGAATTTCTTAGTTTTGCATTTAATTTTACTTTACTGAACGCTTTGACACAGAAATACTTTTTTCCCCTTCTTAAAGCACGAAAGTTTTTGATAACAGAATGCATCAAACAGTATGGTTACCATGCCATAAAACGGCTTATTCAGCTTGTAGTCTTCATTATTATATCAATTTTGCAAAAAGCATGTTTTTTGTAAGAAAACTTTGTGTTTTACATGTTGATGCTATACTATTTGGGTCGGAAAACCGGAATGAAAATTAACTGTCAGGTTTTCCTGAACCGTAAGGTGTCGGCGCTTAATCCGAGGATGTATTTTCCGATAAGAGTGGTTCTCTGATACGTCTTTGTTATCTCCACTGAAAAAGCGATTAAAAGAAAAGGAAATCGCCTTTTTGCAACTCCCAAATTCGATTTAGGACTATCTTCGGACTTCTATCGGCTTGTTACTTTTAAGGAGAGATAAATACACCCAACTGAAGAATTATCGGCTTTTCTAGGATTAGAATTGATGCCAGTAACTACTACGTCGGTTAGGTTACTCATTTTTGGATTAAAATCAACCAATCGAGGATTAGAAATTTTCAGTTCCATCTCAGATATTTCACTAAATCAATAATATAGAATAAAATAAGTAATAATTTAAAATATATTGTGTTTTGTAGAAAAATTTCAGATTGATTTAAATGAACCATTATTAATTCCTTTTCTGAATCTTTTCACCGTAAGAAGCTAAAACTTAACATAGAAGGTTTAATTTCATGTAACTATCATTGTAATGATTTTTAATTTATTATTTTAATCCCTTTGTCCCTAGAAAACGCAAAACAGATATTTTTTTCTAATTTTAAACAACGGAATATTTTGCCGAAATTTCATGTGATTTTAAATGTGTTTCGTACTTACCATCCTCGGCTGTGACAGCTTCGATGGCAAGCACTGGCCCCAGCTGTCTTGTTCTTGGCCCTGGTATTATCAAACTGGGCTCCAGACCTGCCTGATTGTACCATCTGCAATAATATCATATTTCTAAACCACAATTCTGCGTAGGTTACATCGTTTGACTAATCTATGTATTATATATTTTTCAGTATCTTATTTTAAATAGTGTCTGATAATGTACAGAAGAGAATATATCTTGAACTATCGAAATCTAAGCTATGTTTAAGCATATCTGGTCAATATTTCTGAGTTAAATTACTTTATTATCTTAATAATGGATAGAATTGATAGATCTTATACTACTTTTTGTTGATCATTAGTAGTAGGAATACTCTGGTTCTGCACCACTCCGACCTCCAAGTATGGAACCCAGAAGTACTTTCGTCCCTCTGCGAGAGTCATATATTGGTCCCATATAAGACTATATTTTAAGTAGCCAAAGAGAGGCTATGACTGTAAAAGGCAGCGTAAGTATTATGGAAACACATATACTGTAGAAATTTCCTGGCACAAAAATATATTTTTAAGGTAATTTTGAATTGTGGTTTTTAATAAATGCAGAAACAGTTTTGCAGTTTGCAGTTTTAGCCTTTTTTTTTATTAAATTTATCTGTGTTTATCATCATTGTAACGTCCACAATTTTTATTATTAAAGAACAAACTAACATTAGAACTTAGTTTTCAATTTAAAGAGAGCAACGACACTAGCAATAACCCGCATAAATTTTATAGGTTTATAGAAACTATTTTTCTTATGTTTAGACGTAGAATCGGACATTGAATGTTCTTCGTAACAGTCTTAGAAATTTCAACAAATATTCTTTTCTCAAAAATAGCTTCATTGCTCAATAATTACTAATAATTAGTAACTTCGCGCAAGACGCCCAGGTTTCTACCGCCCTCTCGCTTCACCTCAGCGCGCAATTCGTTACGTTCAGTTTTACTCGATTAAGTCTTTTACCCGGAGATTTAAAATTTAAATAACGACGAATAGAGGGGACTGGGCCGTCGAATATAAATTTTTGATTAGCATCGGTATCTCGCGACATCCAAGACGGGATGAAAATAAAATGGGCGATCGGGAAACGAACGTTTGGAAATTAATTAAACAACAATCGCGGGGATTTCGCTCTAAACCGAAAAATCCTGTCCTAAATTAAATCGTCAGATTAAATTATTTACGAGATATGCGCGGGGTCGGATTTATAGGATTTGGTTGGGCGTTTGAGTCGAAACAAATGTAGGCGGGATGGGGAATGAAGGTTTTGCCGCCTCGATCGAGCCAAATTCGTATTTAATAACACTTGCGCGCCTAAAAGGGCCCGAGGGAAGCGGGAGAAAGTTAAATATACAGCTGGAAAAGTTGACTGAAAAACTGGGATCAACTTCAGCAACAAAACTTTGATAATAGTAGGCTGTTTAAGTATAGCAAATAAAAGAGAAATATTTTTTTATTTTACTTCTTATTCTAATGTTCTGCCACTCTTCGAAACTATGAAATCTTAGTCAAAAAATTCTAAAAACCTTGAAAATATTAAATTCTTAAACACATTTGTTACTAGTATTCACAAATCTTCTCAATTTCTCCAGTTGTTGATGATTGAACTTGCTGAAGTTTTATTTAAACAATCGATGGCCGAGGAATCTAGAAAATTCGTAAATAGTATTACAGTAGCCTGTGGAGGTTTCTTTGAAATAATCACATTTGTGACTCCTTATTTAGCACTAACAAAAAATAAATGTTGCTTAAGTGATGAATCGTTTAGTTTTTTTCCACATGATTGCAATCATTTTCGACGACAAACGCGTGATTCATAATCTCACTTTATTTTATGTGAACTGCAGGGTGATAACCTGTCAGGAATCGATTTCTAATAAATCTTTCTGAAAATGCCGCTAGAGGAGCTGTGTTCTTATTAAGCTCAATGTAACAATAATTCGAATTTTCATAAACATAATGGTAATATAAAATATGTCGCTTAAAAGGAAATATTTTTCCATTAAAAAAAAAATGTAGAATAGAATTTTTTCCAAATTATGAGATAAACTCATGTCGAGAAATCAGTTACTTAATTTCTCCTGAAACAAGCTTCCAGAGCTCCGAGTTATAGTCAAATTAGGTTTAAAATATATTAATATGACAATCTTAACGGTTGCAACGTATTAATAAGTAGCTTACCTGTATTCAGGCGATGGACAACCTTGAGCTATACAAATCAGTGCCGCGCCTTCATCTTGAGCCACGGTCACAGTTCCGGAACTTTCTACTATCACAGGAGTAACGATTCCTCTATGCTCTGAAAAGAAATATAATTACAATATTTTCAGATAGTGCTAAAATGTGTTGAACATATTAAATAGACATATATGGACGTATAAATGTAATATAATAAAATGTAATAAAAGAATATTTATTAAAAATATCTTTATTTACAATAGTTTTCAATATACAGAATTTGTTAAAAAATAATATTTATATTCTAAAAGAATTACATCTTCTCACAGTCTTCCTTCGAACTGGATCAACACGTTTTTTCCTATTCTTCTTGGTCTCGTCCAAGAGGTGCATCTTTTTCCGGACGTTTCTACCAAATATCCTCGAAATATCTTCTCGTGTCATTGTCGTCGTCGTCTTCGTTAAAATATTGAGTCCCGCTTGGCATCAGCATCAGCAACCGTCTTCCTCAGATGCAGATCTAAACGGCAAACTGGTTCTATCATGCACCAGGCGCAGGCGACATCTGCGACGCTCTTTATACTCCGTGATATGATTGGTGGAGCTGGTGAGAATAGTAGTTGAGCAACAACAATTTGGATTTTAAAAAATAAAACAGAAAAGGATAGCAATATCATTTCGTATGAGATAAAATGATTTTGATTTAGCGATATCCCTGTTCAAAATATCTATGTTGTCTTTATTGAAATTATCGGTGAATGATTGAGCTAATCTAACCATATAACTTTCATGTTCCATGTAGATTTTATCGTCGAACTTCGACCCGGCAGTAAGTAGTAGTAGAAACCAAAACTAACCAACCTTCGCATTATGACAACTGGTAAATGCTTTAAGAAACAAGTTGCCGCGATTATTTTTTAAGAAAGAAGATATCTTTATATTAGTGTGATTATTGTAAATAAAAAAAATAATTACTTACGACGTATCCACATACTTACAGAACTTTCCCATCCATGGAGGGGAGAGAATAACTGCCAAACAGAACACAATGAAGTGACACGAAGAGTTTTGAACAGAGCGCGTGCGCTAATTGGAACCGAACATTTCGACATTTCCTTCGCCATCCCGAACATAGCCGAATAAGATAATGCTGCGCATGCTACGCGGATACGAACAATCCTGCGCATGCGCTAAGCCGAACATACCTAAAAATTCACACAATTTAAACATTTCGCCAAAAGTGGCTCAGAACCGGCACTACTATACTACTTATCAACTAAATCACTTAAAACTTTTGATAGTGTACTGAAGATTATTTTCTGAATCGTTTTTCTGCAGATAATTTGACTCTTGTTCGGTGTAAACATGGAGGATATTTGAAAATTTTGTTTTCTTTCAATATTTCCAATAACGAAGCAGCTAGCTATAAAGATTTCCCATTAGCGGAATTTTTTAATCCCTTAAAGATTCCAAGAGTTGCTATACTAAAAGCAGCAACAGTATCGTCCCTTTATACCGAATAAAAGGTGTTTCACGACTTTCCTTTTGGCAGACGCCTTAGCGTACAACAAGCCCGTAAATACGGGTTAACACTGCGTCTGGGTCCATTCATCACGAGCGGATGTTGTAATTAATGTAAATCCGTTTCCTTTATAGTAGGGTCGTCCCGTCAGAAATGCGCCCAGCTCCCGTTATCCGGACATAAAGGACCCTGCCAAGCGTAAAATGCAAAATCTGCTTCGTATTGTAACAAATGTTTCCCCGGAGAGACGCCGGAATATCCAAGAGGACGGCGCGGACAAGAGAAAGATGTTCAATGAAGAGAGAACTTTGCTCACTACTATTTGCTATGCGAACACCCTAGGGTCGGTTTTGCAGTTGACAACTCGCGCGATTTATGTTGTTTAAATTCGGACAAAAACTTAGCGATTTTAAGTACGAGATCGTTTGTCGAACCGTAAATTCCGACAGTAGGAAAAATACTCACTTACAAGTGAGTAACTCTGACAAGAACATCCGAATACAGTACTTGCAAGTAATAATGGGGATTCGTTTCTTTGCAATACTACTAATGGCAGATAAGTGTAAGAGGCGATTGTTTTATATTATGAATGAATTCCTCCACCTGTTGGGTACGTCGTTCGCTAGAGGTTACTTTGCCAAATCATTTCAATCGTTTGTATTTTTATGATTTAGATGTTTAATAATTTGGTAGCTTTTGTAAGCCTTTGGTTGATTAGTAGTAGTAGAAATTGGCTATGTCTACGTCACTCCATCCTTCGGGTGTTTTTGAGTCCGGATTTAGTTTTGCCATTGTCCGAGAGATGTCAGTGCAGTAATAAGTCACATTTCTGTCGCTAATAATTCAATATTCATGAGAGTATAAGATTTTTTTTTTGTAATTTCTATAGCATGATAATGTATATGTAGGCGTAAAACTAGATTTTTCAATTTGTAAAATTTTTAACAAATACTTTCAATTAAATAGCGACTTGGGATATTAATTTGAATTCATCATTTTCAAAAACGTCAGAAAATACTTTCGAATTTTGAATTTCTCAGTATATTATTTTGTTTCCTTTTTTACGGTGGTGTTTCTAAACTTCATTATGTACAAATATTTAAAGAAAACATTGTTTGATTATCACATAACACAATGATTTCACTGAGAAGACAAGAATCCCTATTTCTAGTCATCTTTCGCTGTTATAAAATTTGACTCACTTTTTCGCTGTTTAATCGTTATTTTATTTGACACTGACTATTTACAATGGGCAGAAATTTTATATTCAAAACCCTTTTAATAATAATTAAATTAACTCTTCTGAGGAAGTATAGAAGTCAAAATGTTACAATATTTTGGTAATTTTCAAATGCATTATATTGTTTCGATGTATATTTAAAATATTTTGGACAATTGTTTATTTTCCTTTCTCTGAACCTTTTAGACGATCCATTTAATTAGTTGCTTAATCTGTTGCTAAACAGCTGCGGAAATGTGACTTGTTTTCTACAATAGAGAAAAAGAGTGCGAAGTACACTAAATTTAGAGAAATCTAGTCTGATTGGATTAAGATCAGTTAAGATAAGTAAACAAATATTTAATAATGGTTAAGTTTGATTGTCTAAAAGAGCATTTTCGCCTCTTACTCCTTCTAATAGTCTTGCATTCCTTGTTGCCTCTTTAGAAGATCATTGATTCATTCTCCTGCTCCTGGTACTTGTTTATTTGTAATTTCTTAGTTTTTGTTATCTTGTATTTAAATGTTGGAAATGATTTAAAAATGTACCAACTCATTCACTTTGTATCTGTTTCAAAATAAATAGATAAAATAGATTTAATCATCTTTTAAGGAGACTATTGTAAATCATTCCCTATTCCCAACGGATACAAGAAACAACAAAACTTCACAGAAATCCGCAATTCCACGACTTAAATCCTCTCGTTTCGCTTTTAGCCGTGCAGTAAAGCCGCGATTAAATACTGCAAAGTAGCCATTTGTACACAAAGCGGCGCGGGAGGCTTCAAACGGAACGCATTTCGTTCGACCTAGTTGCCCATAAACTTTGCACCTTAACTTAAACGCGTAACAAACCATCGGGATTGAATGAAAGGCATCGCGTTACTACCATCGCTCGCGGTATTTGCGGGAGTAAACTCAACTTACCGGTAATTCTAACGTTGGCAGGACTGCTCACCACCACTTGCCGACTCAGCCTGTGCATCGTGCGGCATCGATAAGTCGGAAATTGATCGCTAAATTCGAGGTTGTGAATGAGGAGTTCTCCCGATGGCAGTTGGTGAAATTTCCCATCTGTAAGGGCCAAAATTCTAAACTCAATGACATAATACATACACATATACTCAATGATGCCTAATAATATTGCCAGATCCAACAACTCGAAAGGTAATATCGTCTCATATTAACCGAGAGTATTCTTCTTCAAGAATACTTATTAGCACCCGGCGTACACAAGTATGGATGGAAGTACACTCTATGATGGTAGAACAAATTTGTGCGAGTTTTCATTGAAAAAACTTCTCTTAACATATTTAAATATTCACACAATATTATGGTCAGAGGTCATCTAATTTTGATTTGTAAATTAGTATATATTTTATAAAAATTACGTTACTCTTAGAGCAATTAACTTTGATAATTTAAATAGAGTATATAAATAGTTAATCCGAGTTTATTCGGCCACTTTCATATTTTTGTAGTCTATTTTATATTCGGTATAAGTTGCTTTACCAGATTTTTGATATAACATTTTATGGGTCAAGTTCGTTATCGAATTTTCTTATACAGGATGTGTTTTCTATGCCTTCAAACTACTGACATCCGAATTGTGGTGTATTAACGGCACAAAAAATATTCCTGAAAGTCAACCCTTTTTACATGGGTTACTACTGAGAAGCTTTAAGCTTGACTTCCACTCTTGAGACTTCTAATAGTTAGGTATTTCAGTTGTAGGTTATTTCTAAATAAAAACTATTACGCAAAATTTTGTCTACTGTAAACCTAACCTAAAATTCGTATACTAAGTAATGTAATCAAAACTGCAGGATTTGTATTCTTCGAATATTTTTTACTTTACGTTTATTAAAAGTTTTGCTAGATTAAGTCATAGTTTGTTAAAAGATATGTTCAAAAAATAAATTTACTTAGAGAAAGTCTTCCGTTTGTAAAACTTGTTACTCGTTAAAGTATTTTTTCCATTGAAATTCTTTTGCTTTAAACAATAATGCTATGAAATCACTGCTTTTTGCCACAATCATATTCTAGTTAGTCGGCTTTGAGAAAGTATATCGACTAAATATGTCGTCAAACTTTAGCGAATATTTCTATTCTTTTTTTTAAATCGAGAACATTCCTTTACTCAATAATACATGTAGTAGATAAGTTGTAATATAGTGTGCAATAATATTCCTCTACAACAATATAGAAGGAGTCAAAGATTTAAAAGAACGTTTTTCTTTAGTAATTTCTAACATGTAACACAAATTCGAAATCGTAATATTTTTCGAGTTATAGGTTGTCAAAATTGATTTTTTTAAAGGTTATTTTTAAAGCAGTGGGCTTGCTTCTTAACCGAATTGATTTAGTAAAAGCCATTATTACAATACAAAAGTGTCTCGGAAATCTGTCACTAGAGGGCACTTTATCTAGAACATTTTTTTATTTTGCCCCGTATTTTATTTATTTAGACTGATATTGCAAAATAAAATTAATTGCCTTAAGCAGAATCACAAATCCTCAAAAATTGTTACTCTTGTTTTAAGTCGATAAGTGTTATCGTTTAGCCACAAATCAATTTTTATTTTCTGCTCGAATTTTACCTGTAGATGGGATTTTATCTAACACGACTTAATGAAATTTGCAAAATTGATTGTCGCAATCCATTAAGAAATACTTTGTATTAAAAGAGCTTATTATCCAACAAATACTGAATATCGCGGTATGCATGTTTGCTACTGAAGAGCAAATGGAAATGCGGATCAAGCACGACCGCTTTATATCGAGGCTTATCATTCCTTATATTACACAGAAGACTTGGTGAAACAGGATCATTCAAACCTGATTGGTATTGGTATTGGTATTGGTATTAAAGGGGGCGCCCTCGCAGGCGCCCAAGCACTTAGGCCACCAGATGGGCCCGTTGTGCCCCCAGCCCGCTCTAGAGGGCGTCCAGAATGCCGCCCCTCCTATAGAAGGTCAGCAACTCCTTTAGCCCAATACCGTGCACTGAGTCCGGATCGATCAGGGCCGTTCCGAAGACCTGATAATATGAATAAAGGAAGGAAAAGGTATAAAAGAACCTCTGCAAGAGAAGAAAGATTACTTCAAAATGTGGAGGTTGGCCCTTGAACGAGTACGTGAAAATTTGCTGTCAGGTAAGAATTGCTTGCTCCACAGTTTGGAAAGTTTTGCTTGAAAATAATCTTCGGCCCTTTCATGGTCAGAGGGTTGAAGCACTGTATGAGGGTGAGACTAATTCTATGCAATCAAATTTTAGAAAAAATTCAAAATGACCCGTGATTCTTAAATGTTATTTTGTTCACTGACGAGGCTGCATTCAGTGGTGATGGCATTGTAAATTTTCGAAATATACATCAGTGGAACATTGAAAACACAAGTGCAAAAGTTGAAGGAAAACATCAGCGCTGGTTTTCTTTAAATGTATGGGTATGTAGGAGATAATCTTATAAGAAAACAGTTTCAGTAAAGCTCTGAAGAAGCCAACAGGATGATTGGCGAAACGTCAGCAATTTCGACTAAACAAAAACCGACGCAGGAGGAATCCAGAAGTTTTGTAAAAAGTATATCCTGCTTCGGTTTTTGCTTAGTCGAAATTGCTAACGTTTCGCCAATCATCCTGTTGGTTTGTTCAGAGCTTGTCTGAAACTGGCTCGTATTTTACTCTGTACCTGTGTGCGCTTATGAGGGGTATAAACACCGTCTCGGGTGACTGATTCCCAAATTGAAGACAGGTAGAGACCTGACTCGCGATTAAGATTGTTAGGTTGTTTATAGATTTCTATAGACTCTCGGATTTTTCGTTGGTAGGAGAACTGATTATATTCAAGAATTTTAATTTTATCAAATAAAATTTTATGCCCGGTTTCATGAGTGTGTTCGGCAACAGCTGATGAATTTATTTGTCTTAGTCGTAAGGCTCTTTCGTGTTCTTTGAGCCTAGTTGTTATTTTTCGTCCGGTCTCTCAAATAGAATTTTGTCTTTGAAAGACTGCAGATGTTGAGAGCTTTTTGATATGTGGTCAGTGATGATAAATTGGTTAAGGCTTTCGCGGCCCGTTGATAAGCTATTATCTTCATTCGGGTTTAAAGGCCGTCGTCGATTGGAATTACTTCCTAACGTTTCGCTAGCACGAGTGGCGAGCTTCTTCAGTCTACGTCCAACATCGGAGATGGAAGGACCTCTGAAGAAGCTCGCCACTCGTGCTAGCGAAACGTTAGGAAGTAATTCCAATCGACGACGGCCTTTAAACCCGAATGAAGATAATAGCTTGTGGTCAGTGATGTTTATATCTTTTTTGATTTTGTATTATTCAGAAATTCAAAACGCTACAACATTTACCATTAGTATCGTGGGATGAAATGTTTGAACATTTGAATACTCCTCTGACTCTTACACTTCCCAAGATTCCTCATCTCGCTCACTATACTCTATGAAGTTTTTTTAATAACCTGCTTTATGCTGTTATCTGGCTGCGTACTAGCCCGTAAATTCAAAGATAAATTCCCGATTTATAAAATATGGGTACGCAACACAGAGCACCGTTAATTAACTCAAAACATAAACATTATAGTGGTAATTTATGTAACACTGTAATATTCCGGGGAAATGAAGTATCGATCCGGTTGAATTGTGCGATAGACGTTATTAATATATGCAACATGTTCATTAAAACGGAAGACGGTCGCTTACAATTTTCAATGGGAAAGCATTAACGTTTCCCAAGCAATGATATTATCAAACTGCAACGAATCGTATCCTTTCGCGTCAGGATAAAAAGTTCCACTTTACTCTCTACAAACATGACATGTACCCAAATGAGAGATGAGATCGTTTGGGATACCCCTCATATCACGGTTATTGTAAAGCTTATCAGAAAAACACTGCACAAATTGATAATTTTGATTTTGTTCGTCGAACTCAGTTAAGCATACATGATAGTCCTACCAATTTCTTCTCATTTATTCAGACTAAGAAGGCAGATTCGAGGATTCCAGCCTATTCTAATCAGCCATGCAACGGGCCTAGTATGGTTGTAGCAGTTCTTGCGAAAGACTTTGGTGTCGTTTGCACGATATCCCAGCCAGATCCATGTTCATCTTCGACAGTCAACATACTAGTCAAACCATCCAGAATGTTTATCAGCAAGCAAAACATTAAAAAATAAAATGACTGCCGGTATTAAAGGCATAATAAACATCTTTAAACTGGTACTTGAACCGGGTGTTTATGTAGAACCTTGGAAAAGTTCATTCTAATTAAAAAAAAATGATCCTTCTGCAGTTGAAAATTACAGACCTATTTCGAAATATTGGAGATTATATTACATAAATTTATCCTTGCCCAAATTCGAAATAAACTCTCTACGCAAAAACATGGTTTTTATGCGAAAAGATCATGTATCACCAACTTATTTTCCTGTCTTTTTATGTCAAGTCGCCGATATATACACTGACTTCTACAAAGCGTTTGACCAGATAGATCATCACTTGCTGATTGAAAAAGCGTCTCAAAAATTTGGTTTCCCCGAATCGCTGATTTCAGTTTTGAAGTCCTCTCTGGGGAACCGTCAACAGTTCGTGGAGTTATTCCAAATTCTGGTGTGTCTGAAGGTTCTAACCTTGGACCACTTGTGTTCAATATATTTATAGACGATCTCATGTCTTTAGTCATCTTCGACAAGCTTGCCTATATGGGTGATCTAAAATTATATCACTGCATTAACAAGCGGCACGATCTACAGACTCTCCAGACTAACACCAATATTGTTAGCCATTGACGTACTAAAAATAAATTGCACGTTTAATGTCGTTTCTTACCACAGCACGAAAACTCCTATAGTCTTTAATTACAATATGGGTACTATCCTGACTAGACTTGCCATTGTAATCAATCTAGGGGTTTTTACTTGACCAGACGTTCTCTTTTATTCCTCACATTTAGTATGGTCACCAATATCTAACTGCCAGGCTCAGTCCATTTGCTCAGTGCGCAGAGAAGATTACTGAAGTATCTAATGTTCAGGAAGGAGGGTTCTTATCCTGAGAGGGGAGAGATCATGATCTTCTACTAAGAACATTCGATATACTTGCTTCGAGCGTCCTCAAATCTGTATCATTTCTTTTCAAGCTAGTTCGTTAGGGAATCGATTGTCCGTTTCTTTTGGAACAATTACGTTTATAATATGTGTGTGTGATACATAGACAACTTCGATTGGTGTCGGGTTAACTGCACTGACAAGTGCTATCTTTTTATTTCTTCTTCTTTTCCTGTAAATATTTCGTATGATTTATATTTAACATTTCCTATAATTGCGTCATGTTACCTGTTAGAAGTAAATAACAATATTATTATTAATATTATTGTTATTGGATGGCTGCGTCTATTTATAGGAAATACTTCTTTGTAAATAAATGAATTAATACTTTTTACAAAACTTCTGGATTCGAAACGTCAGCAAGTTTTGTAAAAAGTATTACAGTAGCCTGTCGAAGTCGAATATTTTATATTTATTCAACAAACAGACGTTCTGCAAAGTCGATGGACATCATTCTATAATTATTTTCTTTTGCGGCTTCTATTTAATTAGGAAAGAAACGTCATAAAGGTTCATAAATAACATCGCGGCGACACCGACCCGCGCGATTATCCGAAAACCAGCAGAACCGAGCCCTAGACGAGCAGAAAAAAAAAAAAATAAAAACACGATTTGTGTCGGCGTTTCCTCATTAAAATGAATTCGGCCTGGGACTGAGGCACTCGAATGTTCCGCCGGAGCCAGGAAACTGGAACACATCTGAAATTGGAACGTCGCGTCGAGAGAAGGAACTTTGTTTTTCAGTTAGCTGGGATCCGTTTCGAGATTTTTCTCTTAATTGCGACAGCACCCGCGACGGATATTTTAATTATTTTTACCCCAGTCGATAACGTGTCGCCTTTCTTTTTTTTGCCGAAGTCTTCGTTCAAATTTACATTTAAGCGCAACGGCTCTTGATTAACCAGGTGTTGGATTTCACTCGTCCATCATAATTTTAAGCAGATACCAAGCCATTTCGAATTTTACTTGAAATTTCACGCATAATTCATGTAGCACAACTCTTTCTTTTTTTTTTACCAAAAGTATAAAAAACGGAAAGTTAATTTAATTTTGAATTTAATAGGTAAATATAAACCAAGAAAGAAAGTGCCTCACTCGTATTCTAAGATTGCCCCCATTTACCTGCCGGTAACTTTCGAAAAATCGATGAAATCGTACATCGTACAGCGTAACCGTCGGTACAGATGGAATCAGCATCGAAAAAAAACGTTTTTTTTTTGTCTGTCTGTTCTTCGTTCTCCGTTTCTCCGTTCTCTGTTCCAAGGAGCTTCGACGATAACTTCCGAACGGTTTAAGCTACACACTTCAAATTTTGCTCCTTTTTAACCGTCTACGGGGTGCATAAGGTTGCATCTTTTCTTTTTTTTTTGATTTTCGACTCTTTTTTGGACGTTGCGATGAAAGACGATAAGTGTCCGAAATTTGAAGCTATCGACTTCTAATTTAGCAGGACAATAGCGTTTGATCCCCTAACGAGGCCTATTGAAATTGGGGGGTTGGGGGTTCAGAAGATATTTAAAAAAGTTTAAAAAACTGCGTTTGCAAGGGTCTAAAAAAAAGATCATTTCTCGAAAACTGTGATGAAATATGAAAATTGGCGATAGCTAAAGGACTGTGTTTCAGATATCAGTTTAACATGGAAATAAAGCTCGCGTACACAGTTAAAACTTTTGTATTTTGGGTTTTCACCTATTGTACAGGGTGTACGCGATATTCAATGCAATATTAAAAAACATAATAGGTGCCCTAAACTTGCAGCTACCGACTTCAGATTTGGCAGAGAAGTAGAAGTTCAGACGCATATTTAAATTATTAAAGTCGAGCGCAATTAAGAACCGCAAAGTATTTTTTTAAAATTTTTGAATTTTTGTTATTTTGGCTTCTTAAAAACATGCTTTTCTCCGTAACTATTCACTAGATCGGCAAAATTCTTTAACTGGCAGACTTTGTTCTTTTCCAGAGTAAATTATTAACCGCAAATCAAAAATCGTAAAAAATATCGTTTCAAACAGTGTCATAGAACGCATTTAGAGGTACAATTTTTGTATTTGCGGTTTTCGTCTAGCTGTTCAAAATATTTGCAAAAAATCAAAATGAACATCATCATTGCTCGCCCTCTATCTAGACGTGTTTTTTACTATTACGACGTACTGCATGGCTCCAGAAAAGAAATATTTTCTCGAAAACCATTTACTCTATTGGAAAAAATTATATACCAGGAGACGTAGGAGATTCAGGGATATCACCTCATTTTGTACATTGTTACCAGGGTGTATTTTTTATCGGCAAAAACTCTAAAAGTCCTAAAAATTGCCTTTTTCGTGGGTAAATTTTTAACCGCAAATGAAAAACTATAAAACATGGGATAATTCGATTTAAACAGTATCGTAAATTGTGTCGAGGAAGAGTTTCAGGTTTCGAGTATCATACAGGGTACGCGAGACATTTGAAAAAATATCATTTGAATTAGAATATTATTTGCACACATTTTAGCATTTATCAAAGTAATTTTGAAGTTCGGCGAGACTTGAAAGACACCTTATACAGGGTGTATGCACAATAGAATTATACCGATTTTGCGAAAGTTCCATAATGGTCCGCAGAAGAAAAAAACAACATCTCCCTCTAGCACAAGCTGCACAAAATAAAAAGCTGCTTCGCGCTATGCTCTACGAACTTGCCCCGCCCAGTGACGATTTTTCGAAAGCAATCTCAAAAAGATATTTCATCGTAAAGACAAACTATTATGTATGGTACATTTTTTTAAATCTTCTAATTTTTTTGGTATTGTATTTTTCATGTAGATTTACCTACTTAAATATTCGCTTATTACTAAGGAACACTCTGATCTATTATTACATAGAAAATACATGAATCCATCTCTGGGTATGGGCATACCAGTTAAATTAATATATGCCAAATGCAATTGATTCTGTCTCTCTTACTCCCAAGTAATATGATGATTGTTAGTGCCGGCTGTGTTGCATTGGTCATATAGGCAACTGTTGAAGTATAAGTGAAAGCAAGTTTTATTCTGTCCGGCATTTTATTGCCGATTATAGTTAGTACCCGTAAAGTTCTTAAATTGTTATAATTCTGTCAGTAAAGGAAGTGAATATGGCGCATCTAAATGAAAATTAAAGAATTGAAATTTTATTTTTTATTGAATATGGGGACAAAACAAAAGGTTTGTAATTCCTTTAACGCAAAATATCCAGGAAGATCCATTACAAGATCCAGATGGAGTAAAATTGATGGAAAATGATAGAAACAGGCCATGCAAAAGATACCGCCAGGTAGCCCAAAAATTAATGAGAATAGAAAAACATTTTATTGGAAATTAAACATAATCCTTCTGAAGTGACTTCAAATCATGTTAGCTTACGAACAGCTCTGCGTGCATTAAAAGAAGAAAAGTGTCATCCGTACAAGATTACAGGAGCTGCACGGAGATGATCTCGACCGTACAGTGCAGTTTTATGAAACTATGATATAAATGTGCAACGCAAATCCATTTTTTCGAAGTCAGATACTTTTTAGGAGGTATTGGAGTACAAATAATCCCCGATGGATGAGCGAAAGTCCACAAAAGTAAATGTTTGGACAGGGATTTTGAATAACAAAACTATTGCACCTTGTTTCTTAGATCTCCGTCTTACGCGAGCCTGCTATTGACAATTTCTATACAATGACTTCATTGTATGACTTTCCCTCATCTATCGGGGATTATTTGTGTTCTAATGCCTCCTAAACAGTATCTGAGGATGATAAAATTAAGTTAAGTTGCACGTTTGCATCACAATACAGTTTTCTGCAGTCGGAGTCATCTTCAGAGTTCTTTGTTAGCTAACATCATTATTTAAAGCTAGTTGAGAAGATACACGATGACGATTACATATTATATATATTATGTTATAGATTATATATTATATATATCTTCATTTATTTACTACCCAAAATCACATTCAGAAATTTGAAAAACTAACGTCACCAATAGGACAACCATCAAACTTTTCTCAACTACCAAACACTGTAATAAATGTATCATCGCACCAACTTTCGGAAGCGGAACAATTAGTTCTTTCAAAAGGTTCCAACTTCGTCCTTGCCCTACGTATTATCCCAAACGAGGAAATCATTTCAAATGTCGAGTCTATCCTAAACAAACTGCCATCTCAAACAGCTAATTAAATTCGATTTGAAACCGCAAAATCCTCAAAAAATCAAAACCTCCTAAATCCAATATTGCAAAAATTGAACGCATTGCCCTAAAATCTCCAAAATCTAATCCAGACATCGTAATCCTAAAAGCAAATAATGAAATGCTATCAAGAAAAGATTTCAAATATTCTTACAGACGGATCATATCGTCAACTTAAAAAAGATCCTACGTCATCTATGGATCGCAAATTTAAATCTGTTGTTAGGCCTCTTCTCCATCAGAATCAGATAAAAAATCTGTCACCCCCATGACTCTAAAATTCCTCGTCTCTACGGACTTCCAAAGATTCACAAACCAGGATTACGCCTTCGACCTATTGGCAGCACCATTGGTTCTCCCACATATTCTCTAGCAAAATATCTAGCTTCCTTATTAAAACCCCTTACAGGGAAAACTGACAGTTTCGTACTTAATTAAACAATTAAAAAGCATTTAGTTAGTTTCGACGTAGAATCCTTTCTTACCAAAGTTTCTATTCCTGAAACTCTCAACATCATTTCAGATATATTAAAATCCGAGAATCTAGAACCAAACCTTCTCACCTCAATCGAAAAATTGTTGTGTGGAACATATTTTTCTTATAACGGTCAAGTTTTTGAACAAACGTCGGGAACAGCTATGGGTCCTCCACTATCACCAGTCTTCTCGAATATATTTATTGAAGCCTTTGAGAAAAAAGCTCTCGACACCTTTCATCTAAAACCAAAATTATGCAAACGCTACCTCGATGATACTTTTGTTATTTAGCCTTATGGTCAAGAAACCCTAGTGGATTTTCTTAGACATTTTAACTCTATACATCGTAACATACGTTGTACCATTGAGTTATTCCATTCCTTTCCATTCTTAGATATTCTTATCAATAGAAAATTAGACCTAACATTGGGTCATAGTGTTTACAGAAAACCTACGCATATAAACCGATACCTGAATGCATGGTCACATCATCATCCGGTCCAAAAATCATCGGATATCAATTCTCTAGTTTGCAGAGCCGTAAAACTATCTCAGTCCAAGTCACTGAACCCAGAACTAAAACACCTTACCTCGCTTTTCTCTCTAATAATTAAAGATATTAAGCGTTCGATCAAAAAATACACTTCACCACAACCTTTCGCTAGCAATGAGGTCGAAAGCAATCCTACACTTGCCACTGTAGTCCTTCCTTACATTCAAAATGTCACTCAAGCTATAAAGAATGTTCGGTCCATCAAAGATAATATTCCATTTGAGATGCCACTAGTTTACAGCATTCCATGCATATGCGGCATAGAGTACATTGGAGAAACCGGACGAAAAATATCAACTAGGCTCAAAGAACACGACTAAGATAAATTATCTCATCAGCTGTTGCCGAACACAATCACGAAACCGGACATCAAAATTTATACGATAAAACTAAAATTCTTGCATGTAATCAATTCCTCTACCAATGAAAAATCCGAGAGTCTATAGAAATGTATAAATAAGCTAACAAACTTAACCACGACCCAGAATCAGCCATCCGAGACGGTGTTTATGCTCCTCATTTAGCTCCACCTCCCCTCAAACAATATATAAGCAGGTACAGAGTAAAATACGAGTCAGTTTCAGTCAAGCTGTGAAGAAGTCAACAATGATAATTGGCGAAACGTCAGCAAGTTCGACTCAGCAAAAACCGACGCAGGAGGAATCCAGAAGTTTTACAAAAAGGAAGATTATTCTGCTTATTCACAGTTGATTTTGTAATGGGTCCTTCTGAATATTTTTGTTTAATAAACCACAAACTTTCTCTTGAGTTCTAGTTTTATTTTTATGCCTAATAAAATTAAAATATCAATTCTCTCAATTAAAGGAACTTGATAGCGACAACTCCTTTTTGACTCAACTTACATATTTCTTATTTACTGCAGAAAAAAGTTATGACGAACGTGTGCCAGAATTTTTATTGAAATGCAATTCCTGATTTTTAAATAAATTTCTATAAATATAAAAAATAACAATACTGATACAAAATAGGCATAAAAAAATAGAGGGTGGATGGACACTGAAAGCACGACTCGAAAAAAACCGCAATACAAACATGGGGTTGCCAAAAAATGTGCCATTCCGACATTGTGTTTATTCCTTCAATGAATCTGATTATATTCTTTTCGATTTCATTGCCTTTTTGAGTTTTTACTACAAATAATATTATGCTTAGATAAAACTCTCCAAACTTCAAAAACATATTTGCATCAATTCGTATTTTAAAAAGTTAACTTGGTCGAATTGCATATTAAAAAGAATGGAAACTTCAATTATTTTAGCCAAATTTTTCAGAGCAATTCTTCAATTATTTTTTATAAAAAAAATATTTGATTGATTTGATCTTATTTAGGTATTTTATTGTACCTAATGCTCTACCTACAAGTCAATGAAAACGAGTTTTTAACATTCTGTTTGCGGAATGACGATGATTTTTTTTTTTTAATGTATAACGAATCGCCCTGTGAAATATCGAACTCTAATTAACAAACACTCTGCATGGTAATACAGACAAAACTCAGGTCTATTTAATAGTTTTTAGAAATATTAAGGAAATAAAAAGGAATACAAAGAAATCTTGCTGATATTAATTAAGTTGGAAGGCCACAAGCAAATTTAAAATTAATCTACAAAATAATTCTTGTTGTAATAATAACTTTTTTCCACTACCTACAGTAAAAAACGCAATCATGTTTCCTAAACTAAAATTCTTCAGCCACTCGTTTATCAAAGTCGTTGATATACTACTATTTATTATACTGCGTCTGGCGATTATACGAAACTGTATAAAAAGTTCAATATGGGAAGACAAGCTCGCAAAGAAAAGCGGAAAAAAGTACTAAAGAAACGCTGTAAAGCATCTCGTCAGTGCTTTATTCTGTTAACGACGAAACCTCAGCTTTTTTCAGTAAAAGTTGTAAAAAAATTCATCAAAGGCAAATTTATACCGAACCTGTTAATGATGGCGCCCAATTTTCTGAAAATTCAATTTAAATCCTTGTTATGTGAAATATTCGGTTTGATTAAAATTTCCCTGATTAACAGCCCTTGCGTCCAATTAAAAATTTTATCTAGTTATGTGAATTGTGAATTCGTACCTAATTAATATTCCGGAACCAACCAAAATAGGATATAGCAAACAAGTTTCTATACGTGATGTACTAAACTTAAGTAAATTTAATATAGTTCAAGAAAAAGATTTCAACTTTTTCTGTTAAAAAGGAAATTTAAAAAAATAATTAAAAATGTTAATCATAAAATTGATTAATGTAGCCTTCGAAACACACGAGAACATTTACTTGTAATTAAATATAATAGAAAAAGAAATTGGGATTTATCTCTTTTAGCTCGACAGTTTTGACTCTGTTTTGGTTTCAGGTGTGGGGTCCCGAATGAGAGTCGGGGTTCATTTATCTTGTCATTTTATATTTGCATGCAGAATTATTTACACTATTATTGGAAAAGTACATCTTTCAGCTACTTTCACATGTATTTAACAAACATTTTCCAAGATCAAATTTGCAATTTGTATTTGCTTCGATTTTGGATATTTTATATCCCAATTTGCAAAAAAATGTTCTGTCTGGTTTCAATTAATCAAATTGTTAAGCAACTTACGACCTGTTGCACTATGTTCATGAAAATCTTTCTCTCAGTTTGGTCGGTGAAATTTTATTTTGCTGTATTAAATAAGAATCAGGATTGGCCTCTGTTTTTTTTTCATCTTGGCAGCAATAGCCAAGTATGTAGTCACCATATTTACTCAACAATAGAGTTTTAATTTGCTTCATTGTTAATAATTATTAATCGATTTAACAAAAAAAAATGTGGTTTAGACAAAACAAGCTAATAGTAAAATGCAAATGATTTTATTTGTACTTATTTTTTTAAAAATATTGAATGGAAATAAAGAGGTTTTATTATTATTATTAAACACAATAAATGACACAAAAAGAAAAGAAAATCTCTACTAATTTTTAGTGAAAATAAAATATTGAAAAATAACGCTTGGTTAACAGACACATGTCCTTTGGGATATCGCTAAAAACAGTTAAGACGTGCCTATTCAATTTTGTAATTTAAAATAATTTAACTATAATAAACACTTTTATATACAATCACTAAATTTACACTTAACACTAACGAAATACGATTCATATTTTTTTTTCGTTGAAAGCCTGGAACCCCGGATCAGTTAGACACCGTTTCAGTGTAGTCATCAGTTGTGTTTTATAACGTGACTTACAGTCTCGAACTCCCTGCTGATTGAATTTCAAGTTCCCCAGAATATACATTGCATGTCTCCATGCCAGAATGCATAAGATAAATGCGAGTGAAATACTGAAAAGTAAGCTGTTCATAAGGAATACTGAGAAAAACAAGTTTTTCGATAGCCTAGAAGCAACTTGGAGGATGTTAGTTGAAACCCTGGATCTAGATGGATAGATGGATGGAGAAATTTGAGATCCCACCCTCGATTTATATTTTGTATTGTTCCAGCGCCCTAAATAGAATTACGTAGCCTTACTCAGGTCAGAATACAAAACACAGTTATATTCCGAATTGTGAAAACTCTCAAACATTAGGTGCAGAATAGCTGGTTTTTCTGAAAGCCAAGCGGAAAGACACCTGCTAAACAAAAGATGCAAAGCAAATGCCTTAATCACTTTTGTGTCCAAGGAGTAAAAGTCGACGTTGTTTTCCTCCTTTAAATTAATATTATTGTAACTTAACTCACAAAACCTAAATTTTGTTAGGTTCTTCACCCAAAAACTCAAACTTTTGACTTGGCCTCGAATCGTATTGCGTAAGCGCTCTCAAATTCCTTTCGATGCACGTCCATAGCGACGCTCGGAAAAAGAGAAAATTAATATCCAACCCCGCCATTAATGCGAAAAGTCATCGACCCCGTCTCATATGTAAAGATTCTGCAGTTTCGTTTGAAGTCACGTCGGGGAAGCGAGAGGAGAAAAACGCCTTTTGTTTTGAAATCGTCACGCTGACGTAGATAATTTTGAAAGCTTTTAATACAAAAAAAACGGTTTCCCCACAGCGCAACATCCAAACAACCGAACGTCGGCCACACGAAGAGATTATTAAAAACCATTTTACTTGGTTGAATAGTATTTGCGAGTCTCTTTCGGAACATACAGGGTGACGCAAGTACAAAGTCCAATGTCCACCTTCTTTAGCGCAACATCAAAAACCCGTTTTAACGAGTTTATATATTTTGCTTATTTTCATTTCTCTAAGACATCCGAATTACTTTTGAGTATGCCAAATATGATATTAACATTTTTTACGATTTAAATTAAAAAGGAGTAACGTCGCCTTTGCCTTGGATAACAGCATGAACTCTATTGGGCCTTGTACAATTTGACCTGCACAAAATTCGTGGGTAAAGCTATCCCATATTTCTTGCAATTACTCACGTAGTTAGTACAGTTCGCTGAGGACCATTCATGTTACCGTTACTGTTAGTACCACCCTTTGGCCGACATACATCCACACCACGAGGCCCTGTGGTAGCTTAACAGTCCTTTTGAGACAATCCTCATGAAATGTTTCTGTTTTCTTCCGAGTCTGCTTTCCTTTGCCCGGTTATGTTTGGTCCACGATAGTAATGATTTGACCAAAATGTATATAAGGATTCCTTTTTTGAAATCATTCATCTCTAGCCTACTGGAATAAATGAAATAACACAAACATGTAGTGTATTTCTTTTTCCGACTTACATATTCTAATTAAAAGTCATAGTGCCAGCTTCAACATGTTTTTTCGTTATATTAAACACAGTAGTCGTTGCTGTCATCATTTCACTGGCTATAGTACTGCTGAATAATAAGTTCCGGCACTTTCGAATCAGTAGATTTTCCATTTTAACGCACATTTCTTATTCATATGTTTCATTTCAAAGCCTGATGGAAATGATTGATTGATTGATTACCAAACGATTAATTAAAGCGTAGCAATAATCAAATCATACAAGCAATTCCAATTACAATCATAAAAATGTTGTTAATTTCATATTTACGATTTTTTAAAAAATAATAAAATATTGATGCATTTCCCAAAATTTGGTTATTGGCGCTTGTACCAAGGAGCCACTAAAGCAAGTAATTATTTCATACATGGGGTGTTCCAAAGTATTACCAACTTGACGAACTTTAACACATGTTCTGTGAGTTTTTAAAAGGAATGCCTCCTATATCGCTTCTTTACCATTTTTTTACGGCAATATTCACATTAAACTATCGCTAACCTAGCGAACCGTCAATATAAAGTGAGTTTGTAATTTAATTAAAAATAGGCCAAGCGTCATCATTGGCCCCTGCGTCGGTGATGCAGGATTTTCTTTTTTGTTATGCCAGGTGTCCATGTGGAAGCGAAAAATTTCAATTTTTTTGGGTGGAAAATATGGGCAATTTTCTAAAGTTTTTTATGACTTCTAGTGAATCACTTGGTCAATATCTCGGCTCATTTTTGCCATTTTTGTGGATATATTGCTATCCAGTGGAAATATTTCCATTTAAACCACACACACTGCGAAGAAGGAAATGTGAGAGAATGAGAGTTTATACTTCCGTTATCAATTGCCTTACCTTTTTTAATAAATGCAAAGGTTCAAAAATAAACCTGTCATATCCAAAATATAAACACAGCTCCCGTTTAAACCTTCTTTTTTAAGCTAGAATAATTATCAAATTTGTGAAACGTTAACTTTACTGAAACGAAGTACAGTACTTTTACCCCTAACAAATTATTTATGAAAGAATGAAAAGAAACGCAAACGGATTCGAATTAGTGTCTGTTATTTCAGGACGTCTCGCTCGCAAGGGATTAACATAATTCGTAACCTAGATTTTCGAAACCGCGGGTGATGTTTAAATTTAAATTTGATCAACGTTACGCTTGCCATGCCAATTTGAAATGACCACAGCGCCGAATCTGACTTTTGTGACTAGTATTTACTCTGACCCTATCTTGTCACAGCATAATTAGAAACAAGCAAAGTTTTGTGAATATTTAGAGATATACACCGTAATCCTTCAGTGCGGGATTGTTTTAGTTATGACGTTTGAATATAAATCTGAATTCAAAATAAGGTGCGTAAATGCCCTGCTTGCCAAGATATGGGGGGTAAAAATTGAAAGAAAAATGTACGCCACTGATTTTTTTGTATTTTTCCGTTTTCGTTTTCGAGATAAGAAATAAAATAACCCCTTACTAAAATCACAATCAAAAAATTAGTACAGTTCTCCAAACAGTACACCGTTTTCATGACATAATCCGATATTTACCTTTGGTAATTTTTTATGGTTGGGTTTCTCTTTGTAAGCCTCAATAAATAGATTCGTAATTCCACAATGACGTACCAGATCCGTACTTCGGTACCTTGTGCACACAAAAACTTGTATGTTACTGATGGTTTTGTAATGAGAACTAATTCTTCGTACGAACGCACGTAGTCCCTCGGCAACAGTCAATGCTCAAAACACTATGTAACTCCTCATGTAAAGTTTTAATTGCTAAAACAATTTCCGACATGGTGCATGTGAAGTAGACTTTTTGGAACCACACGATCTTTTTGCGTTTTTCTTTCTTGGACACCATTCACAACTATGTCACGTACTGCGGTGTTTTTGTCATTTTGGGCGTTAATTTGGTAATTTAATTTAATTGGTAATAATTTGGTAAGAAATAAATTGTGATAAAAACAATTGAACAAGAGTAAGCTGGTAATTACAAATTACAAACACAAGATGGATTAGAAATAGAAAAGTCCAAAGCTTCGATGACTAATAAAGTACTTCATAAAACTGGCATCCTACGCCGATTTCACCAACCCCCGTCAAATCAACCAATAGCAAAACTGGTAAAAAGTCCATAATAATTCAATAATCTACATAAGATGCTTTCATAGGATAATATTTAAGAGTTAAACCATTAAGGTGTAAATCAGTTTAAGCTTTCTCATGTGTTTCTAATATAGGATATCAAACTATCTAATGAGCAAATTCAACTTGAAATAGAGCTACCTCGAGTAGGGACTGTTTTAGGAAGATTTATGACGAGCACACTGACACGAATTAATATGACAGTTTAATCAAAGAAAATTTCCCTACTCTTAAAATATTACAGTCCGTATGGCAAAGTTCTTGTCCGCTAATATCTTAAATGCGGCCCTGGATGTGGAACACGCTTTACAACAGGCGGGTCTTAAGTTCATTCCGAAGTCATAATCATAAAAGGTTGTAAAAGCGGTATATTGTCGGGAGAACTTTATCAATGTGAAATTTTTCGAAATCCGTCGTACTGCCAAAATTGATCAATTTCGTTAAAGAGTCTTTAGAAACTTACCACCTTGCAACGAAGGGTAGATGAAAAACGATGGTTCTTGTACCCATGAAATTATCCTAACTAGGTCCTTAACAAAATTTGGCACCATGCATTTCAGTACGGCGGTACAACCTCTCGCAGCACCAATAACTTCAACATCGACTTTAAATGATTGTGTAACCACTGCAAACAAAAGAAATTACAATACGGTTAGTGAGCTGAACAGAACTAAGTACCTGGGAGTCATAATGGATCGAAATCTAAAACGTCGCGTAGATTAACTAGACACTTAAACAGTTTTATATATAAATTCCACATCTTATGGGAATTTCTTGACACAAAACTAATAGTGTCTAAGAAATCTACTGCTGCTAATAGTTAGATATCAGGTCAGATATAAATTGCAAAGAAGCAAATTGTCATTTGTCGTTCGGCCATGATATTCAATTGTACGATAACAATAAATAATATGTAATAAATATGTAAACAGTAAACATGCAGCCTTCAAATTAAGTTTTAACTAAAATAGATACAAAGAATCTCCTTACCAGCCCTCACTTGTACATCCCTGCTGATAATTCTTCCTACGGTGTTAGAGGCAACGCATCGATATACGGTGCTGTGAATATCTTGCCTGCAAATAAATTTTTCTTAATTTTGGTCTTATTTTAGACATATTTGGTGCCAGTTGCAATGTATGAACCCATAAGATTCACCAAAGCGTTTATGATGTTTGTTCAAAATATGAAAACATTAACATGCAAATTCATTAACATTAGATTGAAAGGTTTAGAATAGGTCATCCTTTGGTTTATATATTTTTTAACACAAAATCTGTCCGGACTGTAGCCTACTGCTAAACTAAGAATCCAAAACATTTTTTACAGGGGATGCTTAAATAATTCGAGGAAAATTTTAAGGGGTCTTAAGCAAAATGGGAAGAAAAAGTTTTCGAAAATAACAACAATACAATATCAACATAAATAAAATCTTGTTTACTCTATTTTAACCGCATGATATAAAATGAATTAATTAAAAGACAAGCCACTAACCTATACGCGGCTGCGGCGAAAGGTTGCAAGAACAAAGTGCCGTTCCTGAGGACTCTCCTAATTCCCGAAACGTCGCCCACCGACGTGCCGTCGACGCTTAACCAATCGATCGAGGGCTGGGGGCTGCCGGACGCAGAACAATCCAGCCAGCCTCCGCTGGAATTGGAAAATTCTAATCGCGGCGGAGGCTCCATCACGAACGAAGGTCCCCTTAAGTGCGAATCGAAGCACATTATGAAACCTGAAAAAAAAAAAAGGAAATATTACGACAACGTCGATCAAACAAAAATATAGACAATTAGTAAATAAGACCGTAGACTCAAAAGTCTTAGACTAACACAGCATGGGGAAGGCATTACGATTCCTTGTTTAGCGTGCCCTCAACAAATCAAACGTATTCTTCATCAGTGCGTTACACAATATAATTTTTCAAAGACATAGTTTAAAAAGACTATGTGAAATTACTATTAACTCTCAAGATTGTCCAATTTATTTAGAAGATTTTGGAAGTCAGGTCCACAAATATCCCATAGTTATTTTATTATATCAAGAAGAATGCTTAATACGGGCGTCAGTAACCCCATATTGCTTTTTGGATAGCAGTTAATTATTCCTGACAGTCAAATTTTCTGTGAGACTCGAAATATTATCCACACACATATTTTGTTAACGAATTGGACTTGTCGTTTAAGTAACACCTTGTATTCTTACGAGACGTAAGTGGACGTCAGGTAGTTGGTGTTGGTGACTTCTACGTCCCTCGATCAACATCTCTAATGTTGAAAATTGGTAGGCCCCTGGTAAGGGGGAGTAGAAGTAACCAATACCTACTACTAAGACAGCGTTTTAAATTCGGACCTTTCGCAGATTTTTCACACCCGTTGGTGTTTTCGATAATCATTCATCATTCAACGATATTAATTTTCTTCACAAAGCAGAAGCCAAGTTTGACACTCGGCACTCTCGGTCCCAAACAAAAATAAATCACCACCGGGGAAGCAAACTTGACGTAATATTCAGAACGAAAAACTCTCGGTGCGGCACCCTCTTTCGCTTAAACGAAAATTGAAAAACGCAATCAACTCTTCGCTAACTGAGGCTTTTAGAATAGCTATCCGACTCGTTCTCCGATAATTACTTCCTGCGGTATTACCCCGAAACATGTACGGGCGAAGTAATCTTGGAGAAGTTGGGGTAAGGGATCTCTTTCCTGCCATAAAACTTATACAATTCCGGAACTGCGCTCAGGCGGGTGTGCTTACGGTTTTCGTGACCATTAACTTTATGGACTCCCCGGGTTCAAGGTTAACAGCGGGCTATATGATCCGTACGTAGTTGAAACTGCCGAGCAGGCAATACGGTTTTTCTGAAGACCCTAATCACTGTCTTTATTAATAAAGTAATTAATTTTTAACTTCCGTTAAACCGTTAAGCGGAGAAAGTCAAGCAAAGCAAAAGGACAAATGCCTGCATTCTTTATTCTATTAAAATAAAAATTGTTTTAGAATCGTCAACAATGTTAATCAAAATGTTTTTGAAAGAAATAACAAAAAATATGGCTTTCTAGTGCTTACTCTAATATAAGCAATAATTTAGTAATTAAGTGTTCGCAAAATGTCACTTAGTACAACTTCTTGCACAGTATACTATTTTAGGCTACCCCCTAGACAACTAAGGAAACTAACTAACTAAACTTTTCCGTTTTCCTGAAAATTTTTATGTACTGTAACGTTATGTTCTACTGAATTTTGTAAAGCTTCTTTTTTGATATTATAATTATGTAGTATTAAATGTGGTAGAAAAATGCCTTAGATCAGTTGACCAACTTGACAAAGATGGCCTCTGTATTGTTTTAAATTAAGAAAATATACCAAATCAATGTAAATTTTAAGTTTTGAGTTTTTAGCCAGTGTTTCTACGCGGGAGGTACCCTCAGCAGTGATCTGTGATCTGTGATCAGTGAAAATGGACGTGAACAAAGTAATAGCATTAGTGACGTATCATTCAGGAACCGCAATGATCCGTTTTGCCAGCCATTTGTAACTTACATTAATGGCTCAACACGACTTGAAATTACAAGCTGATTTACTTCATTTGCAGATATTTTAACTGTGTTTTGGGGCAACAATAACTCAAAACAGCTAATATTAAATATTGTATCTGATACTATAAATATAAAACAAGATTTACTTGTGTTGCGGAACATTTCACTCATAGGTATTAGCACAATAGGTTATTCCAAATTTTTGTTTTTTTATCGACTAGTCTACAAAACGGAAATATTAATAGCTAATAAATCAAACTAAAATGAGAAATAAAAGAATAAGAAAAATGAGATTTTTATAAAAAATACATATTTTTTATATTCTTTAAGTTTTAAATGTTTCTGTTAATTATTTAAAGCAGATTTTTGTGAATATTTTTTAGCAAATGTCTAAGTGTTTTTAATAAAATCTGTTTCATTTTTAGACATTTAACGAATTTTAAAACTTTTTTGTTAATTTAATTATCAGGAATAATTTATAATATTAGCCAATAATAGATGACACTTCTTCAGTGCCCCCCCATTGTTTTTTTTTCTGCCATATTTTGCCTATTACTAGTAAATGGAAAGAGAGTTGTTTACCAAGATCTCTTTGAAATAAAAAAAAAATTGCACCATTTTTTCTTAACGCCAAATATATACAATTATAAAAATAGAGGTTCTGGATACCTCGTATTTACTTATTTTTAAAATATCAACACCTATTGTGAATCCTCTTCTATAGGAAAATCAACGGCAAATTTATAAAAAAAGTTTTCATTTGGAGAAATATATTTATATATATTTAAGCCTGCAAATGTCGCCATATACAATAATTTTCCTGTCCACTAATATACAAGCAGCCTATATATACAGCCATATGATATAAAGATATAAGTGAATCGAAACAAATTTTGTCGTTAAGTTGCAGATTCTGAGATAATTAACGGGCCACATCGCACATTTGTCTCAAAATTCATAATCATGTTAAACCACCCCTATGATGGAGAACTGACATGGTTTAGAAAGAAGCAAAGAATTTCTGCGAGGAAAAGCAATTCGTTCTCCGAATAAATATTATATACCTATCCAAAACTTTAGCTTTACATATACTGCTTTAATTTTATCATATGCTGCCCTAATTGTCAATACATTGACTTTGGGACAGTTGGTTTACTTTTTTTTTTCGGGTTTTTTTGAATTAGCTTAGTTAATGAGACATATTCATTTAATGGACAATAAAATAAAGAAATATAAAAAAATATTTAATTTTCTCCAAACATTCCGTAAAGTAGCTTTGTTTGTCAAAATAAATAGATGAAAGTTATTTGTTGTTTTATCCAATAAAATAAGGCTAATTGGAATGTTAACTTACTACATTAATTATGTAGTTTTGAATACGTAAGAGTTTTCGGCAAAAAATCTCCATCGGGATATACTGGCGCCACCAATAAATATTCATATCTCGGATCCCTGAGTGTAAAAGTACGTTGTGCGCGACATCGAACAAGGCACCGATGTTATTACATTATGATAAACGACCCGGGTTGTCAGTTTCGAACTTTCGCGCGTCGCAAGGGACAAGAGTCCGTAGTCGAAGTAAATAAGGGAAACGCAGGCAAACCCCATTGTCGCACAAATCAGAGACTCACCGGCGTTCCAAGAAAGTCTCTGGGGCTAATTTTCCCTATTCAGAATTCCGTTTTGTTACTTTCCTTACATTATCCAAAGTGTTTTTCTTCTAGGTCGTTTTCGCGACCACCAGAATAAAAAAAATTACGGCCTTCGAAGCGGCAAACGATTTAAATACTAACGCGAATTGTATCGACGACGTACGCCTCTGCTAGAAATAATAAATGATGAACAGAATGCTTTCTTCATAGGTATCATGAAACATTACTGTATGGTTTTTATTTAACAAAACAAACAAACCACCGGTGGCCAGCAGGTCATACGTTCACGGATAAAATAAGCACCAACTTTCTGAAATTTTCAGTAAAATAAGATCATTTCTTAACTCCGGTATGCCAACCTGCATGTTGTTTCGTTGGTGTACCAGGATGCTATTAAAGTAGGCACTTCCAGAGACAACAAATTTGTTCAAGGTAAACGATCATTCTCCTGTAAAAAATATAGGTTTCACCAAATTTAGTAAATTAAATTCAATATTGTCATAAAAAAATCATATTTATCCTAATAGGTTATTGTGAAACCTGGATTAATGGTACACGTGTTCAGATTTAATAAAATACATTTAACATTAAAATTTAAGGAGCCATTAACCTTGCCCTTTCTTCAAAAAAAGGAATAATTTTGATGTTTCTAATTGACTTCCGGCTTTAGTAAAATAAAACGAATAAATTCAAGATCCTGTGGAATTAATAATTATAATAACTTAAAAATCGTATTCGTATTGAAGTGGTTTTTGCTTATAACAGCTGTATCGTGCCTTTATCAAATACAGACTTTTTTGAATCATATTTACTCGTCACAGAATAGCATGAAGTTCACCATGGAGATGAAAGGAGATAATTTTTTAACTTTTTGAACTTATATAACTATAACTAAACCACCTAATTAATTAGATTTCTACAGAAACTTTTGAAAAAAAAATTAAACAAATATCTTTTAAAAGTGGTTATAAGGGTTAATGTTTGAGAGATAAGATTATGAGTAAAAAAAAACTGTAAACTCTATTTGTCCAGTATTACACACCGATTCCCATGCCTAGAATAAACTTCTAACATTTGATTAGTTAAGACTCATCGGTAAGACCCCACACCTGCCACCAGATGAACCACCTTAAGTTATGTGGTTACTAAGGGTAACTATACTGACAGTGTTTCCAATATGGAAATTTTATTCGGCTGGAAGGAAAATCAAAACACACAAAATATTCCTTCTAGCTAAAAGTGCGTAATCAAAACTTCGTAAAACCCAAAGAACCCCGCACCTGCCACCAATCTGTGCTTATCTGTTAGTTTTTCTCAACCCCACATCCAACACCATCAGACCTAGTCCATGTTTATTTGAAATTATTTTTTATTCCGTTCAACTATTATTTTGCATATTGTAAAATTGTAAGTAAAAAAAGTAGGATAATTTGTTTAGCCTTTTCCTTAAAGTTTAATTTGATATCGCCCTGCTTTTATCATCGTATTTAATAAAGACAAAAGGGCCTAGCCATTCTTTCGTTTACCACAAAACTTTTCTCATATCGACGCGAATGCACGCGTCCCATGAAAGTTAATAAACGGGAATACGCGGCATACGCCAGCGTTGCTTTTTTGCCTTTAATTAAAATTTATTTTACATGCTAAACTCTTCCTAACGGCCGAACTGCCCTCGAGGCGGCGCAGAACCGGCCGAGGGGCTAATTTTTCTTCACTCAACTAGACTAAAGCAACAGTTGGAGATGTGCTAAGGTTGTTATTTCTGGGAAATGTGCCAAACATTAAAGTGACTAATGTGCCACTAAGGAAACGAATTGTTTTCAAACTATCGCCTCGCTGCCCCATTCGGGCTAGCGTCGGTTAGACCGGACGGTCGAATTTATCTTTCGAAGCGGAGCTGCGAAAACCTGACGATTCAAATTGATTTTTGAGAACCGAGCAAGTGTTTACATTTCACGACAATGATCGTTTAAAGCGATATATTCAGTCGGGGCATCACTAATAAGTAAAAAAGTAAGAAGGAAATCCAGTAAGTTGCTTTGCAAATTTGCATCAATTAAACTTAAACTAGGTCAACATTTTACATTTCATTCTTTCGACCTTTCAGATTTGACTCTAATCCTTTTTCAATTTCTTTTTCTCTCTCGCTCTCTCTTTCTGTTTCTCAAGTCGTAGATCGATTTCTAGCATCGTGACTCAATCATGGTACAACCCTTCTTCGCACTCTTCGGGAATTGACATATTTGAGAAGTCTTTGATTTGATCTATAAATCTGCCGCTTCCACTGAACGTCCTGCAGTAGCATATGCTCTATACGTCGCGATCGTATAGCTACTAGAGATATAGAGGCCCTGCCTCTGCCCGTAATACAGGAAAAAGTTGAGAAAGTCTATTCAATATGCGCATGCGAGAGATTTAAAATCTCGTTTTTAACCAATGAGCTTGCGACATTCAAGAACCGACATTGACATTTTTCGGGCAGTATTTTCTCAAAATATGCATAGATTTCGTTAAATGTTCTGGGAATAAAAGTTAAGTAGCCGAATAAATACGATAGTGTCAAATATGGTTCGAAATAGGTATAGGTAACCCTAATGCAGTTTGATAGAGAAATTAATACTTTACTTGATACCACAATGTTACAGAGGGTCTCAATTGAAAAACAAAAATTTCTAAAACTTGGGAAATGTGATTTTTTGGGGCCTAATTATATATATCAAAGAACATAAAAGGTCCTTAAGACTCATCGGGAGTTGCCGAACACAATCACGAAAGCAGGTACAGAGTAAAATGCGAGCCAGTTTCAGTCAAGCTCTGAAGAAGCCAACAGGATGATTGACGAAACGTTAGCAAGTTCGACTCAACAAAAACCGACGCAGGAGCGTTTGAGGATAATTAGTAAGTATTTAATTCATTTGTTTGCTTGCAGGCTCAAACTTGCGTACCAACAAAATTAAATAAATCAAAATAATTGGGTCAAACATGTTTAACAAAAATTTGGATAATTGCAAATAACGCTCCAGAAAAGGACGAATTGCAACGGCGCCAAAACTTTTCGGCCGCGCAATCAACTTCAACGTCAAAACTATGTTGTTTTTGAAAGCGAAAAGGCAAAACGACGAACACACAAGGGAATAACGTTCCCCGACGTTCCAGTGACCGACGTTTGTTTCGTTTAATAACCCCCTCAGAATATTTCGAATTCAATTACGGGATACGCGGTCGTTCCATTTTCGCCATTTTGGTGTTTATTGTTCCGAAACTTTCGGTCAACCGGTCGTCGCGCCGGTAAAAATCTCCGTTTTGTCCGAGATTAAATGTAAAACTGCTCGATTGTTTGTTTGCGTTTTATTTTCGTTTTCTGGTATTTTGTATTACTTTATCGTGGCTCAGTTTGTCTTTTTTAAATAAAAAGTGGATTCGCTGCCGCCGCAAAGAAGACCCACGTTATTCGGTCAATATAATCGTGATGTTTTGAAAAAATGTACCTAAAAGAAAATGGCAATAGAAGAAGTATAGACACTTGATAAACTAAGTCACTAGAGACTAAAGTCGCCCATTAAAACTTGTCATTATATACAGCGACTCGCAGCTTAAATGATGCAGTCGCTATAATAAAAAAACTGACTGGTCTGAATGTCTCTTTATTTATTTGGCACAAAACAACTTATTGAAATTAAGTTAGTAAAGGGCCTTCTAAAAAAGTGTGAATTACTTTTCGTCTTAAATATACCTTACTTAGTTAACAATAAACAATTAATTAAATTATATGCAATATTTACGTCATAGCTTAAATAACCGGGGTCAAAACTTATCATTTTGAAATTTGCCAAGGCGACGTCGTGGCTTTTATTTATTACTGCAATTGTTTTTTGTTTAGTTTGAAATTTTAGAACACGTTTTCGTTACTCAAACTCAAGGGTAGCTCCAAATAAGATCTTCAATGAACGTGTGAATAGATTATCCAAAAAAAGTGGTCCAAAGATGTGTGTCGAGTTGGAAATACAGTTAGGAAGAATGTGTAACCCTGATACAATTCGACGAATTCTGCGAAAAAATAATTTACATGGTCGAACTGTCAGAAATAAGCCTTTCATTAGCCGAAGAAATACACGCGTGAGATTCGCATTCGCTAGAGAGTATATGGATAAAGATTTGAACTTCTGGAATTCAGTAATATTTGCCGATGAGACCAAAATAAACTTATTTGGATCCGATAAATAAATATCAGGAAGAATTAAAATTGAAAAATTATTGAAAAAAATTAAAAGTAAATTTTATTGAAATATGGAACTGGAGTATATTAGAGAATTAGTTAAATCAATACCCAAAAAGCTACAAGCCGATATCGATAATGAGTGAGGCCTGACGAAATATTAGCAGAAGTATTTCCAATTATGCAGTTGTTTTTCTCTATTGATTTGGTTATATTTTGTTTTGCATCATTTAAGCTGTGTCATTAATATTGTATGTAATAATTAGTAAGGCATGTTAAAGACCAAAAGTAATTGACACTTTTTTAGAAGGCTCTTTACTAACTTAGTTTCAATAAGTTGTTTCTTGGCATCTTCAATGCTCGCGCTTCGAAAACACTTCGAACACTGGCGTTTTCCGAGCACGAGCATTGAAAATACCAAGTGAGATCTTGGCGAACCGTTTGCAGGATTTCAGTCACAGTTGAACGAGCGAACGGATGATATCCCGGAATATATTGTCAACATATTTTTCCATCCGTGAATCAATACGTAGAACAAATAATTCGCTAAGTATAGTTACTGTAACACTTCAGACTTGTTACTTTACTGGAATACGATCCGGTAGTTCCGTGTCTACATTTTAAATTCTAAGAGCCTTTTTTTTCCTGCCTCACCGGTAAATACCTGATTTGCTCTGACGTCTGCGCTACCAGGCTAAGAAAGTCGTAATTTAATTCGCTTTATTTAGTTGTTATTACCAATGTTTCAAATACACACTTCCTAATAAATGGTCTCCTTAAATCTATACCCTTTTATCAATGAAGAATTAATTGCACCCGTCAGCGGAATAAATGCGTATATATTCTCTTTGAATAAATAATTCGTTCGCGAAATAGATTCGTATCGCTAGTATCATTGGGCGTATGGCCTTATGCACCAAGTTCCGTGATTTCTCTCCGTTCCGGCATCTCTCTCGTATATCTGAGAAAATAATCAATTTATCTTTCTCACTCCTGGCTCCGAACGACATGCCTGGTATGATATCGTTTTCCTGTTTCGGTAGAAGAACAGTGTGGTAGCTAGCCAAAAAGTGATTAAACTACCGGCTTTTTCTTCAGCCATCGCTTTGCGGATGTAGAGTCAAATTCTCTTAGGTGATCACCACAGGCTTACAGGGGCAATATAGGTAATTATTAAAATAAAAAAAAACTCGACCACGATCATACTCAGTATTACCGGTACGTCAACTTCCCGCAAATAATTATACATAAATTTTCAAAGCATTTGTACACAAATTTTCGAGAGTAAAACTACATGATTATTGAATTTCCGTGTTGGTATAGCAAAGAAAGGTATCGATTAAATTACTGAGCGTAACAAAAACGGAAAACAAAAAAAAGGGTATGCCTAACAATATCTCGCGTAGCGCTTACATCGAATTGGACGTCACCTCGTTTATTTCCCGGAGAGGGCAGCCTACAGGGGGTGTCTGACCTCGCGCAGATCTATCAAGTGAGCCGGTAGTCAAGCAATGATTCAAATGTACTCCAATATCCAGAGAACACAGGAACTTCGAAGTTTGGATCCTCCCCGAATACGTCAATCCAGAAGCCTCCAAAGCGCGAGCCCTCCTAAAAGGGCTACGGGTGCTCTAAGGCGAGTACGGGGCTTCAAGGAGATACGGGTGTTCCAACGAGAGTACGGGTGTTCCAAGGATCCTATAAAGTTTCAGCGTATAAGCCGACAGCGTCTAAATTCCGAAAACGAGCCGGAAAATTTACTGACTCTTTAAAGAGTGAATAGAATGGTAAAGGTAACAAAAGCTAAATACTTAATGGATGGATGTTCTTGAGGGTGAAAGCTTGGTAGGCAGCAGGTAGCAGTCAAATCTTCTTAAAGAGTAAGTGTGGGCAGTTCTCCGAACGAACCAAAAATATGAACAGCAACGGAATCACCAAATCGCTGACCACACATCTAAGTGCATTTAACCCTATATCCGCAAAACGATGGCTGAAGAAAAAGCCGGTAGGTTAATCACTGTTCTTCTACCCAAAAAAGGAAAACGATATCATACCACGCATGTCGCTTGGAGCCAGGAGTGAGAAAGATAAATAGATTACTTTCTCAGATATTCGAGAGAGATGCCGGAACGGAGAGAAATCACGGAACTTGGTGCATAAGGCCATACGCCCAATGATACAAGCGATACGAATCTATTTAGCGAACGAATTATTTATTCAAAGAGAATATATACGCATTTATTCCGCTGTCGGGTTCAATTACTTCTTCATTGATAAAAGGTTATAGTTTTAAGGAGACCATTTATTAGGAAGTGTGTATTTGAAACATTGGTAATAACAACTAAATAAAGCGAATTAAATTACGACTTTCTTAGCCTGGTAGCGCAGACGTTAGAGCAAATCAGGTGTTTGCCGGCGAGGCAGGAAAAGAAAGGCTCTTAGAATTTAAAATGTAGGCGCGGAACTACCGGATCGTATTCCAGTAAAGTAACAATTCTGAAGTGTTACAACTCCCCCCTTCCAATAAAAGGACGGAAATTCTGTAAAATTTACGGACGATTAGCGACACATGTGAAGTCTATATTCACTTCTCAAAAAAAAGGAAAACAAAAACAATCATCCAAAAAAAAAATTCTAAGAATAAACGAGGTAGAAAAAAAAGGACAGTTGCCAGGCAATTAGGAAAGTAATTAAAGCTAGCGAAGGCACTAATTAAATTAAAGTGTTATTGCTAAGCTAAACACGACAAAATCACTAGACATATAAAGATCGACTTAAAACAAAATTAGTTTTCATCTGTGTCTGGATCGGGTAGTTCGGAAGGATAAACCGGTTTAAGGTCTTGAACATGCCATTGACCCTTATAATTGCCTTGTTCATCAGCAAGTTCGTACGTCCAACTGCCAGTTCTCCTTGTGACGATAAAGGGGCCTAGAAATTCTGGAGCCAATTTGGCACTGTAATATTTAGTGGCATCGGAAAGTGTCTTATTCTTGCGCCAAACGTTTTGGCCTACCGCATATTGAATGGGGCGTCTTCGTAGATTATATCGATGTTTATTACGTTCTCGCGAACATTGAATTCTTTTAAATATTTCGTTATAAAGTTTTTTAAAGGTCTCAGCTCTCTTCTTAATATCATCGGTTTTGCTAGGTTCTGACCTTGTTTCAAGGTTTATAGTCTCATTATAATCTGTGCCGAATAATCTATGGTCACGACCAAAATTTACAAAGTAAGGACTATAGCGGGTGGTTTCCGACTTCGAAGTTCGAATAGCACAAGCAATCGATGCCAAATTTTCGTCCCAAGTTCTATGATTACCTTTTGAAATATTTACTCGTTCAGTTGGGTTAGCTTGAGGATAATAGCTCGGCGTATAAAAGATTTTGGTTTTGTATGACTTACAAAGATCTTGAAATTCTTTCGATTTCATCTGAGGGCCATTGTCGCAAGTCAAGTACTGTGGGGTACCATAAGTCAAGAAAATTCTCTCCTCGACAAATTTACAAAGGGACTTAGCTTTAGCTGAACGACAAGGAAATATAACGGTATATTTACTGAAATAATCGGTTACAACCAACAAATAGGCATTCTGCGATTTAGATCTAGGCAGTGGGCCCATGTAATCTAGGCTAATCGCTTGCCACGGTTCTCTAATTTTTGGGTGATCTCCCATAAGTCCGGCAGGGATCCGCTGTTCAACTTTGTTCCGTGCACAAACTTGACATGATCTGATGTAACGAATTATATCGGTTCTCATTTTCGGCCAAAAGTAACGCTCACTAACTCTCCAGTAGGTCTTAAATACTCCCATATGTCCTGCAGCTGGAATATCGTGACATCTCTTTAAAATATCTCTTCTCTTATCCTTCGGAACAACGAGTTTCCAAGAATGAGCAGGTTCAAAATGTGCGGATGCGGAGATTTTACGTGTTTGTACAATAGACAGTTTTCTACCCTCCAACTTGGGTATTTATCAGGCTTATTTTCCAAATTAACAAACATGTCTTTATACCATTTATCGCTGGTTTGGTGAAAAGACCATGCAGTGCCATCTACTTGGTGAATATTAACAGAATCAATATTGGCAGTTGGGACAGATCTCGATAGGAAGTCTGGAACCACATATTCCTTCCCCTTTCTGTGGACCAACTCAAAATCATACGGTTGCAGGAGCAAACACCAGCGCGCGAGGCGACCTTGCGGATCCTTCAAATTGGTTCGATACAATAAAGAATGCTGATCCGTTATGACCTTGAACTTTGGACCTTCCAAATAGTGGCGCAATTTCTGCACACTCCAAATTACCGCTAGACACTCTTTTTCTTGACGTGTGAGAGACCGTGAAAGGTAGCATATTACTTTATCGCCATCTTCAAACTCTTGAGTGAGGACTGCTCCCAAGCCATAATGCGAGGCATCTGTCTGCAAAGTAAATACTCGGGTGAAATCCAGGCACGTCAAAACTGGGGCTGTGACAAGAGCTTCCTTGATGAGGTTAAATGATTTCTGACATTCCTCAGACCAAGACCATTTAGCATTTTTCTTGGTAAGTTGATTAATAGGGGCCATTACCGAGGAAAAGTTGGGAATAAATCGCCTATACCAAGAGGCAGTACCGCTGAAACGCCTAATTTCGTGTATATATATCTCAGGATCAGGACGAAGGCCTTGAAAGTCCACTAAATACGATAAGTACTTAAGTTGTGATTTACAAAAATGACACTTCTCTTTAGAGACCACAAGTCCAGCATCTCTCAACCTATCAAATACAATGTTCAGGATTCTTAAATGATCGGTAAAGTCCTTAGAAATTAATATGATGTCATCCAAGTAAACCATGACATGTTCCTCCAAATCGTAACCCAAAACTCGATCGACTATTCTCTGCCAAGTAGCAGGAGAATTACTTAGACCGAATGGCATCCTAGTAAATTGATACAAAGGCCGTAAAGGATCGGTGAAAGCGGTGTATTCTTTTGATTTTTCACTGAGTGGAACCTGCCGAAACGAAGATTTGATGTCGATTGAACTGATGTAACGAGCACCTCTTAAACGATCTAATATGAAAGAAATATATGGAAGAGGATATGCGTCTTTCTTTGTAACGGCATTAAGCTTCCTGAAATCTATACAGAACCGATAGGTACCGTCTTTCTTCTTAGCTAAACACACTGGACTCAACCACGGGCTCTTAGATGGTTCAATTACCCCTAATCGTAGCATTTCTTGCAGTTCATCATCCATATTCTTTTCTTTCATTGGGGATACCGGATAATATCGTTGTTTAATAGGTTTGGTACCAGGTACTAACTCAATCTCATCTTGTGCTACATTACGGCAACCAAGCTCTCCTGAAATTTCCGAAAATTTTTGCTCGACCAAGTTATTTAACGCTATCCGTTGTTCCGGAGTTAGTGCAGATACATCCTGAATACTACAAACTTGAACTCTCACATCATCAGTAAAATGCCACACATCCTGCCTAAGATCTGGTACTAACTCCATAGTTTTTCAAAAATCCACTCCTAGAATTAGCTTATGTGAGAGCTCGGGAACGACCAGAATGTCAATAATTTTCGTTTTGTGCATCAATGTAACTGGAGCCTGAAAATAACCTGTACTGGTACAGCTTTGCCCATTAGCAACGGTACAATTCAAATTATGTCTCAACAGTCGCAGGCCTAGACTCTTCAATATTTCGAATCCTGGCAAACCAACTATGGTGCGTGAAGCACCAGAGTCCAACAAACCATTCATAGTGTACCCTAATATACTTATTTCTATGTAAGGCCTCTGATCTCCATGTACATGTCCAATTATATAATCCAATAAAATTTTCTGCGGAAAATATACAGAAACAGCCGATATAGTAGGGCTGGAAGACATCTCACGGCTTATTGACGCTCCCTCGATCCGTTTCCTCGAGGACGCGCACTTTTTGCAAGTTCGTGTGGTTTCGTTAGGATTTCCACATCGATAACAATATTTGGTGCGAGGTTTGGTACAATCCTTGCTTACATGTCCCATCCCTTGGCAATTAAAGCATTTATACCTAGAGAAACGTCTGTTATCTTGTAGCGCGAAAGTGTTGGTTTTGTCGATAGAATTAACATCGATCAGTGTTTCCTCCGTGTGGTCTGCCGATGTAGAAGCCGATACAAATGCAAAATCGGGTTCTACCATAGTATGTCTTTTCCTAGAGGGTGGAACGTAGTGGTCTGCCCTATATTTCTTTGTTTCAAGCTTGATACACGCATCCTCTAGTTCTTCAATCGAAGTTACAACAGGTAGTTGAGTTCCATAAAATGGCGCTAGGTTTCGTATTACTATTTCGGCCTATATGTCTGGTGAAAGGTTGCCGTAACGACGGAATAATCCATTCATATCAGTTAAGTAGCTGACGATGGATTCGCTGGAGTCCTGAGTGCGATCTAGGATTTGTCTGAAAAGTCTGGGCTTGTAATCGGGATTCTCATAATGTTTTCTTAATAAATCACATAATACGGTCCAGGAGTTGAATCGATGACAGTTTGATCTGTACCATTCCTTACCCTTGTTACCAAAAAAGTCTATGGCGGACTCGTAGAGCTGCCTTTCCGATACGTTTCGGGCTTTCCTCAGCTCCTCGACGCGTTCCAGGAAACTGTGTACCGACAAAAGTTTTGTGTTTCCGGTAGATTTAATTCCCCATCTATCAATCTGTTGGGACTTGAGCAACGTCTGCGAAGTTGAAGGTGTAGCCGAAGAATGATTTAAAGTGGAATTCCTAGTTGGTGTTTGAGAAGAAATGGAAGCGTTATCGATATCTCCATCATCACTTAGGTGAGTATTATTTAAAAGAATACTGAGATTCGGGTTTTGCTTAACACATTTGTCTAATGAGTCATTAGGGTATTACTCTCCTTAAGGCTATTACTAATATATTTAATTTCATCGTCAAAATCAAACATATAATCGGGGTAACTTAGTAGTATACTTTTCTTTTCTAATTTGACAAGAGGACGAATTGTAGTTCTCATTTGTTCTACTGTAGTTGCATCATCGATGGGTAAACCACGTACCCTGAATTCCCACCGCAGTTCAGGTTTCCTCAAATCATCCATCTTCATTTTATAATCCATTTTGTTATTAACTTAAAAGATACAAGCTCCAATAACACTAGAAATTTAAGAGAACTAAACTAAAACGAGCCTAAGAAAGACACGCGCACGGTAACACAAAAAAAATTAAAGAAATTAAAAAAAAAACAAGCCAACTCTGTTTCAAACAGTCTAGTCACTCCCCATCCAAAAGACTTACTGAAACTTCACAGATATGCGAGATTCGATCTGCGTAGGCGTATGGACAAAAAAAAATCAACAAGGGGTTGAAAATGTCCTTATAGACAGCTAGGTATACGAAGGGGCAAGGGTTGTTAAAAGATTTCCCAACTTTAAACAGTTACGCAACAAAAGAGGGATAATGTTGTCACGCACATATATACACGAACAAAAACAAACAATTAAAATACCGAATACCGAATATGTGCCAAAACATAACATAGTAAAAAAGTAAAAACCAACCTAAGCGAAAGCAACCATATAACGATAAAACAAAACTTAAATCCAAAAAAAAAAAAATTAAAAAAAAAACAGTACCTAAAATAATCACCTGAAACATAACAATCTATTTTTTAATGTTAAAGTAGAGGTGTTAGATCATTGACCTCTATATCTCTACAAATACAATTCAAATCAAGGTGTCTATAATAATATTAATGATAAAAATAATAATCTTTATTGTCTATCAGATTAAAATCCATTTAGAACTATAACTATAATAAGTGGTCAACTAAATTCACTCCAGCAAAGTAATAGTCTAACATACAATCGATTATAGTATTTCAAATTTACGTTTAATGAATGTCGTAACCTGTGAGCGACTAAGACAAAAAACTGATAGAAACAGCCTTAGTCAAAAAATTGGTTCTTGGCGTTATTAGGTGAAATGCAGGTGAGATGCCCTTATAGTCTTTGAAGAAACATGAAAGTTCAGCTGGCTTAGCAACTCAGGGCAATGCACTAATGAATTGCAAAGTTAATATAAAAACTGAAATGAAAGGTACCTCCTACTTATTCAACAGTGAGGCAACCTTAAACATTAGTAATGAGTCACTCTGTGGCAGTCCCCTAGTCGAGTAGAAACCATTTGGTTGCAATTGCTACTCTGGGGAACGCCGCTACTAGTCATGAACCTAAGCGATGAGTGACCGCGGAGCCCCGCATACTGTATTCTGTTATGCAGATATAACTTTATGAATGCTACAAGATCATCACAAAATCCAAGTATTCTCAGTTTAGAGAGCAGTACAGTGTGGACCACCCGGTCAAAGGCTATTGAAAAGTCCGTGTATATATAAGAGAATCACATAATTTTTATTATTATGTTATATTATTATAATTATACTATATAATATACATATATCATTATGCGTTTTGTTAACTTTTCTATTGAAATTTTGACGCGTGTACTACTAGGCCGTTGGTGCTATGCGTTATATGCAAATGTGTAAAATCAGAAAAACAACGATATAAAAAATAATAAATTCATTATTAATATTATAGTCTTTTGTGCGTTATTTAAATACTATTGTACATACACTGCGTTATTTACAATTAGCGTATCATCGATATTTAAAGGTATCACACATAACCTGCAAAATCCAAATTACATTACTGATTGCCTTTCCATGCAAATTGCTAAAATAAATAAATTATAGCTTTTATTTATATCGTTATAACAAAATCGAAGAAATATTTCAGTACTATATGGTAGGAATTTTTAATTATTGCTTATAAGTGGGCTCGTAATGTGAGTATCTGTGAAAAGATTGGAAATTAATTGTAAAAAAAAAGTGACATCCATTCTGAAGAAAAACCTAAAAATACACTAAAATAGCAGCGTCTGAGTATTATTTATCTTCAATACCTCTAAGTCAAAAAACAAATGGTCGTCAATTAGAAAACGAACATTCAACATTTTGTACTAACCAAAGCACATTTACTTTTTTTCAACCCTATTAATTTTGTTGTTACGTTATTCGCCTATTCGACCATATTTCGTGGTGTTGAAATTATTAACTCATACTTTATCGTTCTAGCTTTGCCTTTGCAAATAATACTTTAAATAATATTTATCTGGTAGTGATGCTTACTCGTTTGCCTTGTTGGGGTAACTGTATCTATCCAGTTATTTACATGAGCCTATATGAACCAACGGCATTTAATGTTGTAGTCAAAATACAAGGTTCTCAAAAAGTTTTATTTTTGGCATGTAAAAAGTATGATTATTATATCTTTAAAAACTAGTTTCGTACTATATAGGTTCTCAAATGTGTTAATAAAAATATCCCAAGTAAAATAAGTCCACAAGCAACCCCACACTTGCTACTGTTGGCATTACACTCAAAACATTCAGAACATTACTAACTAAATATCTTAAGAAATATAATGTATCACTTGTCCAAAAATTTCTCAACACCATGCATCTCATAGTTGAGATTCCGATTGAGACACCAATAGTTTATAGCATTCCATGCATCTGTGGCATAGAGACAGCACGAAAAATAAAAACTAGGCTAGACAAGTAAATTCATCAGAAGTTGCCCGACATATAGCTTATTATATCTTAACCAAACTCAGGTCTTTACCTTTCACCAATATGGGAATCCTATGGTGCCCGCTCCCTCAAACAGTCCTTATGCAGGTAGAAAGAGTAGAGTACAGCGTGTCCCATTTTTTGGACTTTTGCGGGGTATATTTGTTATTTTTGTATATAGAAAGTTGCGGTTTTCAGTACACCATTTTTTCGTAAAACAGATTTTCACAGTTCTTTAAGTTCTTAGGAAACAGAGCTAAATAGAAAATATTTCATTTTCAGGCACACCTCGTATCTCAAATACCAGATAACTGTCTACTATAACTTTCCGCCTTGTGAATTAGTATACAGGGTCGGGTCAAAAAATATTAGCAGCTTACTTTATTTTTTAAATGAAACATCCTGTATATTAATAGATTATAAAATTTATATTTTTCAGTTTTTCAAAAATCTATAATGGTATGCAAGCACTGTTTCTCAAAAACGAGCAAATAAATGACAATTTTCAATAATTAAATTCCATAGTAAGGATCAGCATTTAATGCCGATAGAGTACAAAGACTCTTTGCATTTGGGGCGTCATGTTTTATTTTGGGCAGGCATATGGTTTATATAATTTTTGGAGACGGTCTGACAGCACCCTCCCTTCACCCAATACAATAACATTCGAATTTATTTAGATAAATCAATTGACAATTCTTTCTATATATAGACTCCATCTCTTTTCTTACACTCAACCTATTCACATGAACATAAACCAACAGTAATAATAATAAATATATTAGGCCTAAGTTTAGGTACGCGGAGCTCGTTTTTGAATCGAGTATTATGATTATGTGCCTGTCTTCGGGAAATTAATTTATTTTTTAGATATGACGGGGTATCAGACAAAATAACTTTATGAATGAAAACGATACGATTCTTCATTTTTATATTGTTTAACTCGGTAGTGTGAGATGTGATAATGCTTTCTGTTGCTGTTTTCCTACAGAAATATGAGCCCCGCTTGGGGATCGCCCCGTGTGTGAGGCGGGGAGCTCTCGAAGCCTGAGCGAGAGACCGGGCCGCGGGGGGCTGGAGAGTTGCTCCGGGAATGAGGCAGGCGAGGCTTATGATGGATGGGCCCGCCCTTCCTCGGACCAGGGAGCTGCTTAGACTGACCAGAAGGGAGTGTAGAGCACTAACAGGGGCCTACACAGGACATTGCAGGCTTAGGAGGCATCTCTGCTTGCTAGGCATTGGAGACGACCCGGAGTGTAGGTGGTGCATGGAAGGGGAGGAGACCCCGTATCATCTGCTCACCGAGTGCCCTGCCTTGACATGGGCAAGATTGGGAGTCTTCGGAACGGCCCTGATCGATCCGGACTCAGTGCACGGTATTGGGCTAAAGGAGTTGCTGACCTTCTACAGGAGGGGCGGTATTCTGGACGCCCTCTAGAGCGGCCTGGAGACACAACGGGCCCATCTGGGGGCCTAAGTGCTTGGACGCCCGCGAGGGCGCCCCCCTTTAATACCAATACCAATACCAATACCTACAGAAATATTGTGCCGTAAGTCATAATTTCAAGCGCTTAAGGTATTTTTTAAAAAATAGCTTTCCCCAAAGATGGATAAGTAGCAACGGTTATGTTAGATCGCCTCCGCGATACAAAATGAAGTGTATAAAACGTGTTATCACAGGTCAGCAGAACTTCGAGAGGCAATTCATTAAGCCTTTTCGAAATCTGCGAATTCTTTTGAACGCTATTCAAAGCATGTTAAAAATGTGTGCCAATTTAAAAAAAAAAACTTTAAAAATTCGTTTCTTTCTTCTTTTCGGTAATGAAGTGTTTTGTTATATTGTTTCTTTATGCCAGAAAACTATTGCTGCAAACTTATTGTTATTATGAAACAAAAGGTATCTAATTCTTCGTTAGCAACTTCAATCACATGGTCCTATAACTTTTTGACCTGACCCTGTATAGTAATTCCGAAAGCGAAATTGAGTTCTATGGGAAAAGAGAGACAATTTTCACATTTACGATAAGTTATCTGATTTAAATACGAGACTTGCTTGAAAATGCAATATTTTCAATTTAGCTCTGTATCATAAAATTTAAAATGATTAGCGGAATGTCGGGAATCCATAAGATTTGTAAATAGTGGTAATTCTTACTCTTACTCTATTCTAATTACCCTAGAATTTTCACCAAATTCCAGTCGTGATTAAATGCAGTCACAAAATACGTAAATTTACAGACCATCCAATACTGTTCGCCATTTCTAAATACCTTGATTGAAATAAAATATTTATTTAGACAAAAAAAATAACTTCTCGTGTTATAAAAAAATACAAGGAGTTAGTTTTGGTTAGTTTCGAAATAGCTCTAGGACGCCCTGACACCGTTCGATAGATAATTAAAAGCTACGTTACCTGGTGAGTTAAAAAAACATGGCGTTCCCTTTAAATTAATCGAGTTATTTGTATGCAATAAAAACGACAACAAAACATTGAGCAATTGGAACGCATATCCGTTGCTACGCCACAAAAAGGCAACCATTCCCGATGGGGCGTCGTAGCCGCGACCATGGGTTAATTTCAGCCATTTTAATTAGCGAAACGGGGCTTCTACGTGTGGCAGAAAAATATCAGATTGAACGTGCCTCGAGCTCTCGGTTCTGTTCTTTTACGGACCGTCCAATTAATTAGCTGGTATTAAACGCGCTAATGAGTAATTAATAAGGGGGCCCATTGATCTTTGTCTGTTTAATTAAAACGATGACGAGGGAATTATTGTTCCTGTAATTAAGAGATTCTAATTATCAGGCACGACGCGTAATTGGTATGGTAACGACATTACCGGCGGTGCATGTGTCGAATAGTGCGTCGCGTTACGTTTAATGTCAAAAAGAGAGGAGGATCGGAAAGAGAAAGTGGAGGAGAAATAGAAAGAAAAACTCTTGGCTAGCTAGGAAGCTATTGAGCTATCCAAACCAAACAGCAGTCAAATAATACCTCATTGTGAACAGGAAAAAGCACAAGAAGACAACCTCTGGTTTAGGTATCAAGCCATGCAGGGCGAGCGTATCTGTCTTCTACGGTAGGCTTATAAAAAGTGCTTTGTCCAGGCGGAAGCATATTGCACCTGATGAGGCCTAAGTCTGTGGTGTAGGCTACCTTCCTTCACTTGCAGATACAAGACGAACCATAATGTACGAAAAATAGAGAAGATTGTAACGAAATAAATTTCGTTACAATATGATTTCAATTAGACATCAGATTTATCGGTTTCCGTACTGCTTGTGACGTGTTTGTGAGTGACGTACACACAGTAAGTAGGTCAACCTCTATTCTGAGATACATTGTTCTCTCGGAACTGAACCTATTTTGACGGTACGGATATAAAACGGATGCGAGGTCAAACCGGTGGGCTTTTCTTTTTGGAACGGGTTCGAATTAAAACCGAACAGATTTTTGGCGATGGTGATGTATTTGATTTTATATTTTTAATTTGGTTTGGTAATGTTAAAATTCCTTTAAACGTTCAATTTTTCAGTTTGCGACAAATAATTTCTTTTATTTTACGGGTTATGCCATAAGGCACATTTTCTTTGATTGTCATTTTTGGATTATTTGTGAAATAATAATCTCTTTTTATTTTCAAATGTGTTAGCCATCGACAGTTAAAAGTATAAATTTTGAATTTATATATTGAGTAAGTTTCTGGTGCACGATATATTTTATTTTGTTTACCCACCAATCGCGATACATATCTTGTGTGTGTTGTATTGCCTTCCTGCTGCAACACGAGGTTGGGAGCCTCTTTCTCAATTTATTGTGCACGATATATTTTTGCTTACCTATCAATCGTGATACGTATCTTGTGTGTTGTATCACCTTCATGCTGCAACACGTGTTTTTTTTCTTGGTGTCTAGATTGGAGGCCTCTCCTTCTCTCCCTTGCTTGAAGGAATTCCGGATTTATTTCCATTTAAAATCCAGTCGAAGAGACACCAAACAAAGGAGGAGGTTTCTGCCTGTACTTTCAGCGAGGATACCTGCGGGTGAGTGGTTGTTTTTTTTTTAACTTGTTGTAAGAAAGCATAAGTTACCACTGCTTAAACACCTGCACGTACCTCTCGATATCTGTGGTTTGAGACTCCTTCGTTTGAATAGTGTTCGATACCTCCTTTCGATAACATTTAAAATTTATATTTTTAGTATTGTTTTTTACTGATTGTTTCTGCAGTTTTTGGTTTTGATAACTAAAATACAAGAAATTATATTTTGAATATCACCATTATAAATACCGCCCCTCCAAAGGCAAATTAATTCTGAATTATCCATTTCAGTCATTTGTTTATTTATTTTTTTTAGTAATTTGATAAATTCTATTCTTAACACGCTTCGTCGAATAGTGTTTTAATTTTTGTATTTGCGCTAAAAAGAAAAAACTATTTTTGTAATAATTTTTTTAATTTTAAGGTTTTGTTGTAATTTTCATTTCATTGTTAGGGTGCCTGAGCACCATCATCATTGTTGTTAATTATTTTTAATCATTAGCCGTTAGACCTTCAGTCTACTTTAAATTTAGAAAAGTGATGGTTTTGTACTCTTAAATTCCTCCGTTACAAGTTACTGCTGTTGCCTTGTCTTATTTGAGGTTAAATCATCCCGAACCGATAGTTCGAAGGACGCTGGGGACATTGGTGGCAGGATCTCGGGGAACTGCCGTTCTACTCTGACATAACCTAGAAATTTGTTACCCAACCAGTCGAGCGACCAGGTTGACGGAACTAGTTGCCCTGTCCTGTGACATCTGCAGCCAGTCAAGCATCAGCAGTCAAACCTCAGACAAGTAACAGGGTACTTGTAAAGGGGTGGGAATTAATTAAGTTGTAGAATCCATGCAGAATTAAATTTTAACTGTTTTATATTATCTTCTGATTCTGAAACCTTGTTTGCCTCCAATTTTTTTTTGTTGAAACAGTAGGAAGCTAGATTTGTCCTTTTCCTAACTTCCAATTTTGTTCCGTTGTTCCGCCCGACAAAATAAAAGAAAAAAAAAGGAAACAGATAACCTGAACCCCGCCCTTCCCGCTATCAATCTGAGCAGCCCAAAGGCACTCCTTTTGGTAAAGTTCTGCACCCGATATCACGGGTTAAAGAATTTTACTTTACAAGATATAGAGAGATGAAAGCAGATACTACTTGAGTAAGTACGAAGAGCAGACGAAAAGGGGAGAAAAGTGTGAAGGTAGCTTGAAATGGAAAAGTGTGAAAAAAATAGCTTCTCAGAACATCAACTTTCCGATTCATGCAACGACTATAGCGTAAAAGTTATGTAAGCGAATAATTATAAGCTTATTTAAATCGACGAACTTGATTAATTTTACGATGAGGATGTCGACTAGTTCCTCTAATCGATCAATGAAAAGTAAAAGGTCATGTTTTATCTCTCCTTTGGCTGACTAACAGTTTGAAAAACTTTTATTTTGGTATTTTTCCTATTACGTTATAGTTCACCGATTGCTAATGAAATAAACGTCAAAACATAAAAGTCCCGAAAATCATTAAGTTTATATTCCCTGGTCAATTTAGGTAGTTTGTTCATTGTAAAAACTATTAAAAATTTTAGATACCTATATACATAAATGTACAGTCTCTGTCTATATTTTGACATAGGCCTACAGGCTTTATTTTGGGTTATAACAAGAACTAGTATATACAAGAATTATAGGGTTTATTCTTCTTAAATAAATAGTACACCAGAACAATCCCTAAAATTTTTGCATACGCCATTTTTTTATGTAGCCCATAATACGTTAAAATTTAACCGCACAATTTACAACAATACACAGCGTTATAAGGGATAAATTCCGTTCTATATAATATTCCATAAACATTTTTTCCTCTTGAAATTATTACATACCAATTAATGGCTTTTCACGTAATTTTTGTAAGCTCTAAGCTCTGCCATGAAAACTGTTTTTGTTCACCAAGCTTCATCAAAATTATGAGGTGAAAATTTCCTTTGCAAAATAGAAAGAACGAAGTTTTTTTAGAATCAAATTTTGTGTCATCAACAAGGATTTTTTCTGAATTTCCTGGACTTTTTTGAGAGGTTCCACTTAATCTACATCCCGTTATTCGGCAATTTTTAACATTTTCTTGTTTGGTAAAATTGGATCTATCATGTTATGTTAATGATGTATTAATATCGTTATGCTATAATTTTGAACACCTGTTAAACAGTGCAAATTACATAGTTTTATAGGTTCATATTTCGACCTGCTTAAATTTGGTGGCACTGAACGGAAATTCCTGGTTTTATTGAACCCCGTCGTTTAGAAACAGATTACAATAAAAAACAGTCTACATATTTTGCTCGATAGCTCTAATTTGCGGATTCGCAACTGGAATTAGAAACATTAGGTGCGCGACCACTACAAAAAAATCCGCTTTTTAAAAAAATCGAGTAAACGCGATACTTTCTCGTACATCATATTCGGTTGGCGGATTTCGAACCCAACACAGCGCCACACGAAAGCGAGAAGATTTATTATTACAAGATGGATGACTACCCCTGGGCGCGGAACTTAAAGAATGTATCGATGTAATAAAAACATATCATCAGCCAATACGAATACTCGTTCCCAGTGCAACAGTTTGAATATAGATCTATTCAGATCAATTTATTTCCTGCGTAATCATGGGTCACTCCAGGAGCAACGCATTGTGATGAAACATGCTCGCCAAGAAGTGAGAAATGAGTAGAAGTCATTGTCAGAAAATGCGAAAGAAAATATTTTTATCCAACAAACGATTAAGACATGGAAGGTTCAAACACATTTAATTAATTATATACCAAGTGGTAATATTTATGATTTTGTGTTAGCTGCAGGATTTTTCAAATATAAAATGATACTTTTTGACACTAATCCGTCATTCAGCTTGCCCATGGATTATATTGTAAATAGCCGTGTCTCGAATGGGTAATTTTTGCTTGTGTAGTTTGGTAGCAAATATATAATTATAGGTATTGGTATTGGTATTAAAGGGGGACGCCCTCGCGGGCGTCCAAGCACTTAGGCCATCAGATGGGCCCGTTGTGCCCCCAGCCCGCTCTAGTGGGCGTCCAGAATGCCGCCCCTCCTATAGAAGGTCAGCAACTCCTTTAGCCCAATACCGTGCACTGAGTCCGGATCGATCAGGGCCGTTCCGAAGACTCCCAATCTTGCCCATGTCAAGGCAGGGCACTCGGTGAGCAGATGATACGGGGTCTCCTCCCCTTCCATGCACCACCTACACTCCGGGTCGTCTCCAATGCCTAGCAAGCAGAGATGCCTCCTAAGCCTGCAATGTCCTGTGTAGGCCCCTGTTAGTGCTCTACACTCCCTTCTGGTCAGTCTAAGCAGCTCCCTGGTCCGAGGAAGGGCGGGCCCATCCATCATAAGCCTCGCCTGCCTCATTCCCGGAGCAACTCTCCAGCCCCCCGCGGCCCGGTCCCTCGCCCAGGCTTCGAGAGCTCCCCGCCTCACACACGGGGCGATCCCCAAGCGGGGCTCTGGCCCTATATGTCTATGCGAGGAGCCCTCTCTGGCTAAGGCATCCGCTGCCTCATTGCTCCGGATACCGGTGTGACCCGGGACTCAGCCACCCTCTTCAGTACCCCTTTGCACTCAACAAGGAGCGCATACGCATATGAACTGCCAGAGCTTGTCGATCCAGAGGGATCGACAAGCTCGATCCCGTTGTCTCGCAGTACGCTCCAGCTCCGGCCAGATCTCCCATTCTGGACCCGTCCGTGTACCAGATAAGTCCATCCCAGGAGCCGACTCTGCCCTCTCTCCAATCTTCCGTTGATGGAAAGAGAAAGGTCAATTTTTCAAAGAAGGTCATCTCGGGGATCATGACGTCACTCGGCATGCCCATGACCCCGCGATCCCCGCGACAGCCCTCTAAAATGTCGTACGGGCCCCGATTGAAGGTTCCCTCTCTCCAGAGCCCGCAGCTCGCCAGCCTCACAGCTGTCCTGGCCGCCCCCATCTGCACCCGATCCGCCAGAGAGGGCAACCCCACCAGAGCCTCTAGGGCCCTCGTGGGCGCCGTTCTCATGGCGCCCGTTATGCAGAGGCAAGCCAATCTCTGCAGTTTGTCAAGAACTAGCCTTGCTCCCGCTCTTTTGGTCCCCGGCCACCATGCCACTGCCCCATGCGTGAGTATCGGCACCACCAAGGTACCGTAGATCCACTGTATGATCTTCGGCCCCATAAAAATCGAACTACTGCAGAATACATCTGCAAGATTTTTCACGTGACTGTTTTTGTCTATTTACAGATTTTCTTCACTTGGACTGATTAGAAAGGTGTTTTAAGGCTTAGCAAAGGGGTTTATGATCTTCGGTAGATTTCAAGTCAAAAGCGTAGTAGTGGCGGTGTTTGTAATTTTCGAGTGTGTTGAGAAATGTTCAAAATTATTGATTCTCAAATCTTTTGTTACATCTGGTGTGGGAACGTCCAGGCTTTAACCACAGAGTGAACATCTAAATTATGACACAAATTCATTTAAAAATAATATAATTTAAATTAAAAATAATTAAGGAAAGTATCATCGGTACAAGATTATATTCCTACAGAAGCTGAGCGAAGACGATCCCTACCGCAGACTACTACAGTTTTAGGAAACTATGATGGAAATTTGCAACTTAAATTCATTTTCTTTATGCAGATACTGTTTAGCCATGAAGCCCCCTACTGTTTAAATAGTACGGTATACAAACGAAATCGTAGGTATTAGAGTACAAAGAATCCACGGTAGATGAGAAAAAATATACACAAAATCCACAAAAAATAAATGTTTGAATACTATAATTATTGGACCTAATAGGATGGCCTGCAAGATCTTCACATATTACTACACAGGATTTTTTCCTCTGGGGATATTTAAAATCAATACAGTGTAAGAAAAAACCACAAAATTTAGATAACTTAAAATTTAGAATTAGATACGGAATAGGGCAAATTAATGAAAATGTCCGTAGTCATACCTTTTCTTACTGATTTGATCAGAAAAACTAGATATAGATATGCTACATGAATGAAATTTGATTTGATTTGTGATCTTCCATTAAAAAAAAAAGAACTTGGTGTCGACATTTACGTTTTTGACCCACCCTGTATATATTCTGTTTACTGTAAAAAATGGTCAAGAAGAAATCAGGATGAATGTGTGCGAGCATTTTTCCTCATTTTGAAATTAATTTTTTTCTATATTTTAGTCGTTCACTGTATATGTGATTTCAACCAGCAATCCGTGTGTCTAATTACGAATATTTCAAATGGTACAAAAACCATTCTATCTAATGGTTGCAGGCGGTGTGACGCGTGTGGAGGTCAAGAGTCATCAATAACAACCACTGAGGCGTTTTGTTTCAAAACATCAGTGATATTTAGTAGAATGTTTAATATATACCATCCATTCCGATAGCTTGCTACTTCTTTTACAACTTGATGTTCCATCCAATAAAGAGTGTTGCAGTAATAACTTGTTACTTTCGAAAAATCGATAAAATTGCGGCTCGGGAAGTATTTTTAAAAATTTAAAAACCGCATTTGCAGGGTATCGAGAAAAAAATCATTTCTCCAAAATGGTACATACGATCGAAAAAATTCTTGAACCAAACGAAGCGGAAGATCCGGACCAAAAACATTTATTCTTGATGATTTTTTTAAAATTTACAGGGTGCGCCGGTAATTTGCAAAACACTGAAAATTGAGCGTTCTTTATAATGATAATTCACTAAAACTGGAAGGCTTTTATTCTGTCTTCAGTTTCTTTTACATGACTATATAGCCCGTATGGACAGCTAAAACTTTTGTATTTAAAATTTTTACATAATGTACAGGGTGTTCGAGATATTCTTTACTATATTCAAAAACGTCTTAGGTGACTCAAATATGTTGCTATCATTTTCAAATTTAGCAAGGAAAAAATTGCCCGTAGTCGCATTTAAACAGTACAAATTGAGCACAATCAAATGCCACCAAATATATTTTTTTAAATTTTGAAAATTTTTCTTTGATTATTTTGACTTACAGAAAAACAAGATTTTCTCAAAAACTATTCAACCGATCGACAAAATTTTAGTACCAGGAAACGCGGGAGATCCTTGGCTATGACTTTCATTTCAGGCATTTTTTCGATTATGTACAGGGTTTTTAATTATGAGCAAAAATCTAAAAGACTGTGAAAATTGTAGTTTTCGGGAATTAACCGTAAACCGAAATTCGTAAAAAATATGGCTAATCGGACTAAACAGTTTTATAGGCCATATAAAGAGCAACAATTTTTGTATTTGCGGTTTTCGTTTATCACATACGCTATTCGAGATATCTGAAAAAATTTAAATGAAAATCGCCATTTCTCGCCCTCAATCCAGACTGGATGACGTCATTTATTATTACCACGAACTGCATGGTTTCAGAAAACAATTATTTTCTTAAAAACCACTTATTCTATTGGAAAAAATCATATACCAGGAAACGTGGGAAATCCTGGGCTATAACCTCTATTTCGAGCATTGTTTGAATTATATACAGGTTGTGTCGTGTATAAGCAAAAATTCAAAAACATCCTAAAAATTTCCGTTTTTGTGGGTAAATTATTGGGGCAAATGAAAAACTGTCAAAGATGCGATAATTTGATTTGAACAGTACTGTAAACTGTGCCGAGAGAGAGTTTCCGGTTTCGTCAATTATACAGGACGCGGAAGATATTTGAAAAAATACCATTCCATAACGCTATTATTTGTACAAATTTAAATATTAACAAAGTTTTCCGTAACTTTGAAGTTCGGCGTGACTTGAAAGACTGTTTATACAGGGTGTATGCACAATAAAATTACATCGATTTTGCGCAAGTTGCATAGTGGTCCGTAGGAGCACGATAGAAAAACAATGCGTCAATTTACCACGAAAAACTGCGAAAATCTTTCTTTCTAAAATAAAATGCTGCTTCGCCCTACGCGTTACGAACTCGCCCCGCCCAATGACGATTTTTCGAAAGCAATCTTGTTCCTTACGAATTATAACGGTTATTACTATTTTAATAGTAACGGTCGATCTTTACTGATATAAGAAGCAAATTGAACCATAAAATGTGCGGAAGTAAAATCAAAGTAACTGCCCCTTGCAAGAACGAACCCCAGTCTATAACTAAAACTAACAGTATATTAAAAAAATATATCCGTTCATAAAACACGCTTTATATTTTGTGGTCGATTTTCTTCAAAGTACATCTTTGCGGTTAACAAGGTTTTCGCAACAGTTGTCTGATTATCCGGACTTATTAAAATTAAATCGCTAACCGACCAGCATTTTGCTAACGAAAACGCCGCTGCTACTCAAACAATTTTATCTTGCGAGATACGTCTTACGCTTCGTATATTTACGGAAACTAAAACCAAACTTTACGTACATTCCCTGCCGAAACAACGAAAACCTTTCTACTTTCGCCGCGAGATAGTCACAGAACCCCCGGGGCCACAAAGACCTGGCCATTTACTAAATACCCTAGTATTTTAAATCACCACCGGCTTCTACGTCCGACCCGCCCACCAAATTACACCGGCTTGACTTCCATTTTAAGTGGCTTTTTCTGTCCGACGAGATTTTCTACCGGCCGGAGTTTTAAATTGTGATTTAGCGGAAATTCGTCCTTTCGAATACTAATTTTTTTCATGGGGGAACTGTGTTAGTCGATATCGATGCCAACGTGTTTGTCAGTTATTGTTAATAGCTTTTAAAACTCATTACTACAAACAATTTTTGTCGACTACCTTAGAAGAAATATTGACTGTAAGGAAATTCCAGTTATTACGTACGGACCTGGAACTTTCGGGGAACATATTTTTTCCGCAATCGTTCACTTAAAAAAAAAGAGACAAAGCAAATTAATAATGTAACGCTATTAATTATTATATATTTATTAACGAAATTGCGAAAAAATTTCAAACAATGGGTTTTCTACACATCTAAAAAACTAACATATCGATAAAAATATAATATATAAATAGGTGTCGATAATGCTGTACGCCAGCGTAGGAAGCATAGAAATATGGAAGAAAAAAGAAGAAAAAAAGGTACGAATAAGGAGAAAGTACAGTATACAAAATAAACGTGAAAATGTTATTGTATTAATATGGCTCACTGGCTTATGATTCATTACTTATGATTACGACTTACCCAACTATTAAAATAATAACTATTAAACTAGTAAACTATGGACTCTGCTTAGCTCGTCTTACACAAACATATTAAATTTTAGTAATAAAAGTTAATTACTCTCCGAATGAGGAAAAATAAGCGACTACAATGCATCTCACTGTATTATAAAATCTAAATCTCATTTTCACTTAACTTCATTCTGAAGGACCATCGGCCATATCTCGAAAACAACACTAAATATTTTATCTTGAAAACAGACAATTCTAACGTTTTTTCTTTTAGAAGATATTATGGCGAACTTGCACATTCCTTTCAAGCAAATTTAATAAGCTGTTTAAAAGATGCAGGGAGTGGTTTAAGTAAATCGACTCGCCAATGAGCCTTGGACAACACTTAGTGTTCTGGTTTTCTAATAGACTTATTAAAGCAATTGCTTTAGGTTAGGGGACTGTCACAGAGTGATTTATTAATAATGTTTAATGTTCCCACACGGTTGAATCGTAGAAGGTATGGTCTGTTCATAGTTATAATAAATAGAATAGTAAATAATTTTATACCTACCTGTGTTTAATATTCTTTGGTTTGGTATACTACTTAGTTCAAGTTTATTAGTAATCATTATTATTTCGTGTGTTGAATCCTGTGTGAATTATGCAAAATATGCGCGAGTCTAGTGTATCTCAGGAGATGCTCCCGCCCAAATGTAGAAAACACTATTCTATTGAGACTAAGTAAGTTATAAACAACGTTTACTTGACTCTCATTGAACGTGGTGCCAGCAAGCAAGCATCTTTAGAAGAAACGGCCACATTGACGAAAATTTCAACATCAACTGTATGGAAAATTGTGAATAATCCTATTTCAGCGAGGAAAAAAAAGAAGCGATGCTGACATTTTCTCGAGTATAGATGAAAGTGATCAAGATATAATACGGCGTAAAATTTACCAGTCATACGAGGAACAAAGCGTACCTACATTAATTAGGAGGCTTGAAAAAGATGAATCCGGTGTTAAATGTGGCAGAACTACCTTATGGAAGTGTATTCAACAAATGGGTTTTAGATTTAAAAAAATTGACAAAAGGCAAGTTTTAATGGAATGTTTTAGAATTCGGTAATTGCGACTGCAATATCTAGCAAAAATTAGGATTTACAGAGAACAACAAAGGCCAATTATTTACTTGGATGAAACCTGGTTCGACACTTATGATACCCCGGAAAAGGGTTGGGTTGACTCAACTGATAAGTGTAAAACGAACGCGCCATCAAAAAGAGGTAAAAGAATAACTATTTTGCATCCTGGCTCTAAAGACGGTTGGATTCCAAATGGACTTTCTCTGTCTGCGAAAAATATTAAAGATTCTTCTCTGGATTACCATGAAGACACCAAAAACAAATTAGTTTCAAACATTACTCCTTATAGCGTCACTGTAATGGACAATGCAAGTTATCACAGTAGACAGTTGACTAAAACCCCTTCCTCATGTAACACAGAAGCAACAGTTAAAAACTATACGACATTTATTTTCAAGAAGATTATACCAAAAAGCAATTAATTGAAGTTCTACAAATCTTAAACCTACAAAACGAATACGTCTGTGAGAATTACGCAAAAAATCTAGGGCATACAGTTTTAATTCTTCCGCCTTACCACTGTATATTTAATCCCATTGAATATGTTTGGCACCGACTGAAATCGGCCATTCATCGTAACAATGTTTTTCCCCGTGTTAACTCCAATATCCTCAAACTTATAGAAACCAAAGTTTTTAACATTCCTCCACAAAGTTGGGCAAATTCTGCTAAACATATAGAAAAAGCAGAACAATCGTATATCCATATTGCAAATAATATAGAACAAACAATAATTAGAACAGGCGATGATAGCAATAGAGATACTGATATATTATGTGAATAATTTTAAGTAATTTAAGTAGGTAATAAAAATAATTTGTAATTTTATTTTAGATTTAAACATAAATACATAAATAAATAAATATTGTTTAGTATCTTTCCTAACAAAACCCCAAATAATTAAATTCTAAGCAAAGTGCGCACCTGTTCGGCCATATTTCATTCTTACAACTTGCTTTCCTTCATTCGTATCAGTTAGTCACTTTCTTATATCTATGAACAGACTTTACCTTTCATTTCAGTTTTTATATAAACTTTTCAAATTGAACTGAGGTGACTTACCTGATGAAAATCCACTTATCAAAATAAATAAGAACTAAAAGTTCAGATTTTCACGGAATTATGTATTTTTCCTGATAATTGTTTCGACAACACCGTGTCTTTATATTTACAAACTACCTGCTACTATATATACCGAACAATGACAATAAAGCCTTAATTAAAGTTATTGTGAGAATTTAAGTTCAATAAAAGAGAGATATTTAAATCTAATTGATCGTTAAGCAATACATATGAATGTCTCATTTTGTTAATCTCCATGGATTGCATTAAATTTAATTTTCTCCTTTTTGTGGCTGTATGTAAAATATCAAAATTGTCTTTAAAATTTGTTTTTCTGTGTTTAGTTTGTCGCACAATTACAATCTAGACTATTGCTATTTTATGTTCATTAATGCGTTTCTTGAAGGATCTACCTGTTTGTCCAATATAAATTTTAAGACAAGATCTGCATTTCAACCTGATTTTTGAGATTTTGGACATTTCGTTTTATTGTTTGTTAAACAAATTCCTATTGTGTTGTTAGTTCTGAAGGCTATTTTTAAACCAGGTTTTGAGAAATCTTTTCTAACTTTTTCACTGGGTTCTTTTATGTATGTAATTGTTTTAAATTGTTCGTGTGCTGTATTAGGTTTCGGATAAATAGAGTGTACAGTCATCTGGATTTGTTTTATATTTATAATTTTATCGATAATGGAAAGATTGTAGCCGTTGTTCAGTGCAATTTGTTTAATAATATTAAGTTTTTTGTTGTAATTTTCTATTGAGAGTGGCGTATTAAGAAGCCTGTGTATAACAGAGTAAAATACAGCCATTTTGTGTGTATAAGGGTGATTTGAGCGGTCCGTGTGTGAAAGTTTATGATAAACGGAAAAATCTTATTTGTTTTGCGCTGAACAACGGCTACAATCCGTCCATTGTAGATAAAATTATAAATAAAAAACAAAACCAGACAACAGTAAACTTTATTTATCCGAAACCTAATACAGAACACGAACAATTTAAAACAAATACATACATAGGAGATCCCAGTGATAAAGTTTTGAAACATTTGTCAAAATGTGGTTTAAAAATAGCTTTCAGAACTAACAACACATTAGGAAAATTTTTAAAAAACAATAAAACGAAATGTCCAAAATCTCAAAGGTCAGGCGTCTAGAGGTTGAAATGCGGATCTTGTCCTATAATTTATATTGGACAAACAAGTAGATTCCTCAAGAAACGCGTTAACGAACATAAAAGAGAACATAACGAACATAAATGCTACATACTTAAACACAGAAAAACACATTTTTGACCACAATTTTGATATTTTACATACAGCCACAAAAAGTAGAAAATTAAATTTATTGGAAGCCATGGAGATTAACAAAATGAGACATTCAAATGTATTGCTTAACGATCAATTAGATTTAAATACCTCTCCTTTACTGAACTTAAATTCTCGCAACAACATTAATTAAGGTTTTATGGTCATTTTTCGGTATATTTAGTAGCAGGTAGTTTGTAAATATTACATTTGATAAAGACAGGGTGTTGTCGAAACAATTGTGATATAATTTCTTGAAAAGCTGAACTTTTAGTTTTTAATTAATGGATTGTCCTGAGTTGCTGAGCCAGTTGAACTTTCATATTCCTTCAAGGACTGTAAGGGCATCACCTGTATTTCACCTAGTAACTACAAGAATCAATTTTTTGATCAAAGGTCCTCCCTATCAGTTGATGAAATTATTGAATGACTTTTGTAATGATATTGACGTTTTTCGTCTTAGTAACTCACAGTTTATCACATTAATTCAACGTAAATTTGAAATACTATTATTTATTTTATGTTTCACTATTACTTTGCTGGAGTGAGTATAGTTGACTACTTTATTATAGTTATAGTTCTTAAGATGAAATTGTCTTATTATTATATTAATCTGTTCGACAATAAAGATTATTATTATTATAACTATTATTGTTTTTAATTTGAGGATTTTTAGAGAAATCTTAGATTTCATTAATTTCACGCCTTTTTGCGGAGAGCGCGCAGAGCTTAAACTTAATTTTCAGGTTGTCCTTGCGCCAATTGTAGTGTTTTATTTTTTTATTTCAGTTTTTTTTTGTAACCGAACAGGATAGGTTATTTTACCGGTAGATGTTTTATATTTGATTTTGATTTCGTGCACTAAGCCGTTTGTTATGTAAATTCCAACAGATATTAACAGGAGGATACTCCTAAAGTGAAAGGTGGGCAAGGATTATTCAAATCGTTTGAATTATTTATCAACTATATTGATCAACGGCATTTATGAAGAAGGAAGGTAGAACTCAAAAAATAATATCACAAATTTACAAATTATTTTTTTAATTCCAAATAATTTAAAAATGTGTAATTAATTACTAATTTCTTTGGGTATTTCAAGTTTAAGGAGTAGCTGAGGATTAGTAATCCAATAAAAGAAACACAAGAAAACGCCTAATACGATAATAATGACATAGGTGACCTTTTACAACGACCTGGGAAAGTTTAATTACATGCAATTTGCATTTGCATCCTATATATCCTAGTTTATGGTCATTAAAAAAAATGTTTTGATTCTTTTAAGATGCTCAATATAAAAACTCTTAAATGATCAGGAACAATTTATTTAAACTCCCTGCAAAACTGGTGGTAAAATGAGGGGGATACGTAACGCCATTCAATACCCAATTTGCGAACACAAAGACTTCAGTATTAGAGGTTTTTCAAGTCGTCAAGCAGAAAGAAACAAAGAAATTGGGGGCAGCGAGAGCCATATTGCGGCACATTTCGATGGTATTTGTGATTTGGGAGGTTCGCTCCAACCATTACACCTATGACATATATACAAGACTTGATAAATTATCGTATAACCACAATTGTAAGATGCTGGGAATTATCCATATTAAAACAAGAATGATTAGCTAAATATAGAAAAATACCTAAGAGAAAATCAATAAGTATGATGCAACCACATGGAGAGGTTGCCTAACAATTAATATTGCAAAGAAGAAGAAAACTTTGGATAAAAAATGGAGACTAGGCTGAGGTAGACTTCTAATAGAGCTATGGACAGAAAGCACGCTACATTGATAATGAAAAAAATAATTTTGAAATGTGATTGAAGACATTTTATTTTATTACTATCATTGGTTATTAAAAATGGTTAATACGTACAAGAAAGTACAGTTAATTAACATATGCCGCAAACCGATGTGAAAGCAAAAAAACATATGAAAAAGTTTTAGAATGGACCTTGCACAGATATCCCCGTCTCTAGGTGTAACAAAAAACTTCACAAGTTATTCCTAATGTCGAGAGAGCTTGTAAACAGTAAGTGGAATAAAGTTTTATTTTCTTAGAGATTACATACAGTGCAAGGTTCAGTATGATTTTATTTATATGACAATAATTTGTTGAAACAATTGTTCATTAGTTTTGTTGAGATAGAGCCCTAGAGGTATAGAAAGTGACTAATACATAGACTATTGTAGAACATCGTGAACATTTTGAGCAGTCAAGGTCAGTCTAAAAGCAATTTATATGTCAGAGGTTTCACCTGCGCCACCCAATTATATTTCATGTTCATAGTGTCCGCCAATTGTAATTGGTGATCTAAACACTGCCTATCGATGCTCCTTCTAAGCAGTGCCTAAGAAAGTCTATCAACTTGTTCCATACTAGACTTTTTCTACCACCGATTGTGTTGGGAACATTTGTACAAAGCAGTAGTGACGTCGCCGTTAGCACTGCTGCAATTTTAAAGTAGGCGACACTCGTCGGCACGTCTCTTTACGTCGGGCTGTGACAGGTGAAATGTTCTGTAACTTTACAACTCCAGATTCAACTTTCTTCCTGCCTAGATAATCGAGTAACTTAAATAATTACGGCACTTTCAAACCCGCGACGTTCCCGTTTAGTTTAAATATTTACGCCGTTCCCTTAACCTGTTGTGTTCGGTGCTCGCACCCCAAAAGGCACGAAGAGAACGCAAATCGCGACATAAAATTAACAGCAGTTCTCGACGACGTAAGATAAGCGGCCCTTTCCGCCCCGAACTGAACCGCTAAACGACATTTTAATAAAGCCGCAGATAGTGAGCTATTGTCCCTGTTTCAGTGTAATTTAGATTAGGAATAATTTTCCTATTGCTTCGACTAAAATATCGACGCGAATTTGGGAGAATTACCCTCGACGGAATCTAGTTCGAACCGTTCAATAAAACTTGGTTTACTCGCTCGAGTTAAGGAAGGAGTTACATTAGGAAGTCGAATGGGTTCGACGAAATTTGAAGGAAACGTTCCACGTATTCGCCACTCATTTTATATGTTTACTGATCAATATTAAACAAACCCCAGAGCTCTTTAACAAACAAGAATTCGCATCGCTTCGTCTCTCAACTAAATCTAAATAAAAAAAAAACTAAATCTTCATATGATAATAACATAACATGTACACAGGTACACATCATCTTTACCAGATTGCTTAGGGTTTTGCTAGATTTATTTCTACTCAACTTAAAATAGATGCTAGCAAATCGAGTATATTAATTTTTGGTATAAATTGAAAACATTTGGCAAATGTATTGGAGAATGTTGCACAAAGCTAAAAATTAAAAGCAGCAGTGCAAGCTAGGAATTTGAGGGTGATCGTAAATTTAAAGATGTCGTATCCGCGTAGGAGCTTTCTAAGCACAAATAATAAGTTATAATTGACAGAAAGTCATTTTAATTACGCTTATGGTGTTTACGGGGTCATGTTTACATCAGGGAGACGTCAACATAATCCAATAAGTTTAGAAGGCCTATAACATGAATTTGCAGATTCGAATTGGTAATCTGTAAAAAAAGCAGCCAAATTCATATAGCGTGCCTCTACTACAAAATTATAGGCGTACATAATTTAAATTTAAGATGTAGAGCTCTTACACAAGTTCACAAGTTTAAATGTTTAAACCTTCACAAACCCAGATACCCATTGACAAACATCTTACAAACTTTGTCTGAAAGATGACCTAATACATAACATTCAGTATTTTGCATACCATACTAAAAAAGCAAAATTTAATTAATGGTGGTCAAAATTCGATTTAGTTGCTACGGATTATCTTGCAGTTTAAAACCAAAAAAGAAAAAGAAATTACCTGCCAGTGGACCAAGGCTACCTGTGCCGATCCCATTTTATTTGCTCATCATTTACTCATTAGATGTAGGCACTATCTAACTACTATCCAAAATGTTATTGTTCAACTTTAATTATTGAAAAGCTTGTTATCACATCATCAGGCATAAAAGACCAGGGTTTATGTCACATCCCTCAGTCTCACTTTGCTCAGTGTAGTAGCGAGAATGTACAAGTACTCGCCCTTTGTAAATCCCTTTGGGGAGCCTTTCCCCAATTTGCCTATCGAGATTTGGTGTTTAATATTACGATTGTTAGACCCTGCATCGCTATTGGTGGCAGTGAGGAGTTGTAAGCTGTGGGAGGAAGTGTGCCTGGGAGATCCACGACTGAGGAAGATGGTTGCTGATGCCAAGAACATGGAGGCGCTAGAGAGATTAGAAGCTTTACGAAAATCGATTACGTTCGTTACTCCCGAATATGTCTCGAGGATATTTGGTAGAAACTCCTGAACCAGGGCCGAGGATTAGGACTTATTGCTTTTTGACTTAACTTTTCTACAGATACGCAATGCCTTTGGAAATATATACATTTTTTTTGTGAAATTGGTGGAACTAACCTGTAACCAGTGTACACATCTCCATCATATTTATGTATATCAAATTTGCTATTACAAAATAGTCTAAAGATGTTAATTGTAAGTGTGCTTAGTAAGTAAACGGACTGAATATTCTATATATAACGCTTCTGTAAATATAGACATAGCAGTAAGTGAAGTGACCAATTTGTTTTAAAATACGTATTTCTTCTCTAAATAAAAATGTATTAAAATATTGATTATTTTATTTAAAGTATGTCTCGACTTAACTCTCATATATAATAGGAAATTTCAATATTTTTCGCTATTTATTTTTTTATATATTTTTTTTTAAAAATAAAGCAAACTAATTTAGTTGGGTGCCGTCAAACAGTTCTATTTTGAAACAACATGTATCATTATTGGACAATTAAATAATTCAATTTAGGGGTAGTCTAAGTCTAAGTCATTTTCAAAAAAAAAGTAAGGTGTGTTTTTTTAATAGTAATATTTAAGTAATATTTTATTGTTGCTTTTTCGCATTTTACGAAGAAAATAAGAACATTACTTCTCCGCCATATTTGTAGCGCGATATCTCTCGAATGGTTAGACAAGTATTTTTCGCCTTTGTTTCGAAACACCTAGTATACAAAAGCGTTTATTTAAATTGGCATACCATACGAATTGGCGTTTTTTTTTTTTTTGAAAAAATGCCGTGGTTTGTTAATTTGGTCGACGGATGTCGAATTCAACAGCAATATCGGGGGGGTGTCGGTAGTGACGTAGAAGAAATCCCAACAAAGCGTATAATTCTGTTCATTTAATAAAATTTAATTAACATATAATACTAATATTTCAAAAGTTATTAAATATTTTACGTTTCCTGTGTTTCAATTGGCCGATTTTCCATGTTTTCACGATTTTTCACCGTGGAAAATCGACTTCAATTATTTCGCGTTTCAAATCGTTAACTATCACTCATCATGGAATTGTTTTAAATATTCAACGAAATAATACGTCAATGGGGCTAAATTTTGGACGAGTTATTACTAATAAAATTGTTTGTTTCGCATTCGGCCGTTTAACCTAAAAAAAAAAAAAACATTTCACGCGCTAATTAAAAAAAACGCCATAGTTTTTTACCAAAGGCAAACGCGGACCAATTTAGCTGAATAACAACAACGAACGGCCGTAAAAGTCATAACCGCGAGACACAAAAACCAGTAAAACTGTGTTATCTTTTGCGGAACAGATTTCCCAGCCGTGGCCGTTAGGAATTTATCGCTAATGGGAATTTTTAAAAAGCACAAAAAAACGAACGCGGCAGGGAAATCGATAACGTTCGCATAACGGAAATAACAGCCTAGTTTCATAAATGGCCGCTCGCTTTGATCTTTTCCTAAAATTGAAAAATGATATTTTTATGAATATGCTACATATCAATATCGAAATCTTAAAAAAATGCATCTATTAATTGTCGTTAAGTTTTCTAAAACAACTTAAATCATTCAAGTTCGTACAAAATTAAATAAGTCACTCCACGTACTCTTTGAATTGCACTAAAAATTTAATTAGTCCCAAATAACAATTAAACCCTACATACATTGGATCAAAACTTGAGAACCGAACTCAACAAATAGTAAAGACAGATTTTTATTGTCATTAATGTGGTTAAGCAATATCATTAGGGACCCTCTGTGGTATATTATGTACACAGTTATCTCTATAGCATAACCGGCTAATATAATTGTCTGCAGATAATGCAACTTGGATTTTTAGTTGGGAGAACGCTGATAAAATACACTCAAATGAATAAAGACTTTTCTCCAGTTCCTTCTGTAAAATTCCTAATTATACACCAGTCTGCGGAAAGTGTCATTTTACACTGTTAGTTTCGTTTTCCACGAATCCGATGCAGTTCGGACATTTCCGGGATATTACCGCACAGGTTTGGGAGCAGTCGGATGTTTTCGAAGGTATTACAGCAAGGATTGAATTTTGACGTTTTTCAAAAAATGCATCTAAAAACTAACGCTCGTGGAAAAAGTATAATATAGTTTGGTAAAAATTTTAAGTCACTCGTTCATTAAACACTCTTTTCAGTCGTGCCAAACAAACTCGTGACTCAAATGCCGTTTACCGCACTTGTTGCATAATATACTATTGATGCTCTCGATGGATGTTTCTCCAGTCATGGGTTTCTTTTAAAATTGATTAAAACACAATGCCTTATGTTTGCAACCGTCTTGGACTTGTGATTATGTGGGTAACAAATTGCTAGGAATGTGAGCAGCTGTGCTGGCATGCCTTCGTTCAATCTAAACTCAAACATGGGCCGATTTTGCGGGTACAAAAAAGTGTATACGTAGTATCTTTGCGACCTATTTTGTAGAAAATAATATTGTTGGTATCTAAGTCCTGGGTTTAGGTTTGTGTCTAAAAATATCTGTTTATTAACTGGGCATATACTCGTGATTATTTAATTAAGTATAAATCAGACCTTATACCTGAGAGATGTAACTTCACCTTTTCTCAGGAAAACGTCAAATAGTTGACATAATTGCAATCGATAATAGTTTTCCAGCAATTATTTGTAGAAGGTACGAGAAAAAGCGAAAAGCACAATTTATAACCGTGTTTTCCAATGAACTTTTAATCATTGACCAAATATTTAGCGATAACGATAAATCAAATTTGTTTTTTTTTTAAGATTTGTTTTTATCGTTCCTTTATACTACTTTAGACATGCCATTCTTCTTCTTTCAGTGCTCTATCAGTTATCTGACGTTGACAACCACTTGGGAGAAGGCATTTTGGTCTTCTGCGAGTTTTCCTGCTGCACGGTATATAGTCTAGTTGCATATGTTAAGTAGCCAGGGTATCTGCTTTCCACTAACTCCTCGTTTACCCTCAATCTTTCCATCTATAATCTTTCTGAGGAGATGATATTTTTCGCCTTTCATTATTTGCCCCAGATATACTACTTTCCATCGCTTGACAGTTGTGATGAGCTAACGATGTGTCTTTGCTCTTCTCAGGACTCTGAAAGACCCTGAGACGAAAAGGAAAACTGAACTAAAACTAAACGCACGAATCAATGATGCTGAGGATCAACTTTAAACTTTAAACAGACAATTGACAAAATACAGAAGGCTATGGAAGGTGTAAGGGAAGAATATCTTAAAGTAGACAAAACTAACAAGAGAAAAGCATGTATGACCAACGAAATAATGGAAATGATGGAGGAGAGGAGAAAACACAAAAATGACCCAGAGAAGTACAGAACGATAAAGATTAAGATCAGAAACAAAATAAAACTAACTAAGGATGAGGAAGCGTTAGAAAGGTGTGAGGAAATCGAAACCCTGCAAAAGAAATACGATAGCTACAACTTGCATCGAAAAATTAAGGAGCTCACCGGTAACTTCAAAAACAAACATCTGGGAAACCTTAGCCACTCAGAAGGTCGAATTATAGTAGACAAACAAACCAAAATCAACACCTGGAAAGAATATCTAGAAAAACTGTTCGAGGACCATAGAAAGGAGCAGTTTGACATAGAGGAGACTCTTAGCGGGCCAAAAATCTTGCAAGAAAAAGTACAAAATGCCATTGCACAATTAAAAGATGGTAAAGCATCGGGTCCAGATGACGTTCAATCAGAACTCCTCAAACTATTTGATGAAAGAACAATCACGCTCACTACTCAAGTGTTTAACAAGATTTACAACACCGGAAAAATTCCATCCGAATGGCTGAAATCTGAATTTGTTGCCATTCCGAAGAAAACACGAGCAAAGAAGTGTGAACAATAAGTCTTATGAGCCACCTTTTAAAAGTACTTCTTACACAGGAGAATATACAACGTGTGTGAGAGCCAAATATCCCAAAACCAATTTGCTTCGTAAAGGTAGTCGGTACTAGAGAAGCACTCTTTGAAGTGCAAGTCTTGTTCCAGAGATGTCGAGAAGTGAATTGCGACGTATATGCATGCCTGATTGACTATCACAAAGGAACAGCCATCGACGACAAGGACCTGAGAATTATCGGGAACCTCTATTGGAACCAAGTAGCTAATTAAAGTGGAAGGAGAACACACCGATTACGTAAAAATAAAACGAGGGGTCCGACAGGGTTGCATACTTTCATCGCTTATATTCAATCTCTACTCAGAACTCACCTTCCATGAAGCCTTAGACAGCATGGACAGGGGAATTATGATAAATGGACACAGGCTCAACAACATCAGGTATGCTGATGATACAATTGTCTTTGCTGACAGTCTCGAAGACCTACAAGCCCTGATGGACAAAATTACCCAGCGCAGCAGTCAATACTGCCTTGAAGTCAACGCAAATAAGACCAAACTTATGATAATCACAGGAAGTCATCTAATTATAAACCAAGCTGCTATCGAAAGAGTGGATCACTACAAATATCTGGTAACCATCATTAATGAGGACTGGAATAACGCACAGGAAATAAAAACGCGCATAGGAAAAGCCAGATCAACATTTAACCACATGGGTGCATTTTTCAAAAGTCATAACCTCACCCTTGACACTAAAGTAAGGCTCCTGCGATGCTACGTCTTCTCCGTTCTTATTTATGGTGCAGAATCCTGGACGCTCAACGAAACCACAGCCAAAAAACTGAACGCTTTCGAGATATGGCTGTACAGGAGAATGCTAAAAATCCCCTGGATGGCAAGAGTATCGAATATGGAAGTTCTGAGAACAATGAAAAAAGACCCGGAACTAACGAACACAATTAAAACCCGCAAATTAGAATGAAGAAAGATACGGTCTGCTGCAGACAATCCTACAAGGAAAAATCCTTGGACGAAGAGGACCAGGGAGACGCAGGATATCGGGGCTTAAAAATCTCAGGACCTGGTTCAACAAAGCATCCCTGCAACTATTCCGAATTGCGGCAGACAAAGTCCGAATCACTATGATGATCGCCAACATTCGCAACGGATAGGCACCCTAAGAAGAAGAAGATATCTACAATGTGTTTGCATACCATTAAATTTTGACCCCTCTCTTGACCTTACTCTAGGTGTGCGTCTTTTTTTTATCGCCCTCAAGAACTTTTCACGCGCTTGTTTTAATTACTTTGTTTTTCCATTCTCTGCAGGTCTCTGCATAGCTCTGGGTACAGAGTCTTGTCCGTTTGTGGTTCTTCAACAGATTTCTATATCTGGGGTTGTAGTTAAGTTCATCATGGTTTGGAAATTATATGTATTCTGTAGAGGATTCCATTATGGGTCAGGTGTGGTAGCGAAAAAAATTAACTAACTATAGCTTTAGTACTTCCCCAACATAGTAGCAGGTATCTCAGATGTGGTCCGATAATCCAATTATTACATCTCGCTCTATTATTTAATCTATGTGAACATATTCTAACGGCTCCTCTAGCCGTTAATTTATCACTTTTCACAATTCAATTCAGTTTACAGATGTTATCCAATTTGGTTTCTTTTCAAGTACACACTTTTTTTAGAAGTAGTTACTGTAGCAATCCAAGTACAGAGCCCAGTGCTACCTCAAACTGTTCACCACAACCCGTGACATCCCATTTTATAAACTTTATTCAACCAAAATCAAATGCTTTTTTCAAGTTGACAAACACATCAGCCCTGAGATATAATCGAGAAGATCCAGTGTTGCTAAGCTGGACTTTTTCTTCTTTTCTTATCTATCAGCACACTCAAATTCTTGAAATTTTGGACTTGAATCTGGTGTTGTTCCGCCTCGCCTTTGTACTTTGAGATTGTTCTTGTTTCTGCTTCTAAATTTATTTTTTGTATTTATATTTGTTTTTTCCATATTTATTTATTGGTTTACTTATTTATTAGTTGTTTTAGGATGTTTATTAGGGCACGCCTATTCCTTATTTCGAACAATATTCTATGTAAGCGAAGTACACAAAAGTTATAGATATGTTGGTAATATAGTTACGGTTTTATCTGCCATGTCATCGAATACTGCTCCCGGATCGTGCCATTTCTCGAGAAAACGTATTTATGACTAACGGCGTTGACAGTGAGAAGGGGAAATTCTCAAACTTCTTCGGCCCGAACGGCCCAAGTGTCTGTCAATATTTACCTCGCCAAGTCAATTTACGCCTTTGACAAAGTTAAAACTGGCGCATTCGAAAGAATACAGGGTGAGTATTCTATCGAGAGTAAGTAAGTAAAATATGATCTTTGCTGAAATTAGCACCAGAAAAAATATTCCAACACAGATTAAGAGCTTAATTCAAACGGGAGGACGTGTATCTCTAGCAGTCGCTTGAAAGTCACCCTCTCCAATAATAACAACAACACATTTGCATGAATGAATATAATATAATATAAAGCAAACGCATTAATCTCTTCCTGATTAATATACTAATATACCATGAATTTACTGCTGAATATGAAAATAACCGGAAAATGCAAGGGTTTTTACTACCCAAACCCATATAAAATTCGATAATACCCAAAAGTAAATCTATGTCCACCAAATGGAAAGCTATTACTTTTACGATACCCGAATGGGTTTGAAATTATAATATAATAGGTATTTTGAATTTTAACTTAATAGACTTCGTTTCGAATTAATCATTTACATTTACTACTATCGTCGACGCCTTAACGAGCAAATGGTGAACATTTAAAAAGGCACTACCGAAAATTTTAATTCAAACTGTTTCAAAACTCGAGGCACACTAACGAATGCACGCAAAGGTTATGGGACTACATAGTACTACTCTATTACTGTCAAGTATACGGGTAGAGTTTGTTTGTCATTTAATGTTTTAATTGTATCTCACAGAATAATAGAGAGCAGGTTATTTTCTTAAATTGGGAAAAATACTGCACTGAACTGATTTTATTCTGATGGATGAAATATCTAAAGGAGAATCAAGAACTGTTAGCACTCCTTTCAAGATTATTGGAGTGGGTTCTTGTTACTTTTTTCTTCAAATTTAAACGGAAAAATTAGGTGTAGATGATAGGAATTATAGACATAAAATCGCAGAACAAAGTAAACCAAACTAACAAACTACCCGTTGATTTGAATTTCAAATCCCACATAAATATATGCATTCAAAAAGCCCTTTGTTTGAATAATATTTATTAAACCCAGTCGTCGCATTTTACCAATTGGCCTTAAAATTGAATTAATGGATTCGCTTGTTCTCCCTTGTTTGGATCAACAAGATGTAACCCGAAAGTACACAAGTCGTGTGTACGATTGATTTACGGTATCAGGGAACGTGCCCTAATAACACCGATCTACTAGAAACATCTTATTTAGGTCGAACATAGTACAGTACATCCCTGAAAAAAAAAACATCTCTAGAATATAGAAAAAAATATAATATTTTAATTAAGATCTTTTTGCTATCAAAAATATAAAATAACAACACAATACACAACATTTTTTATGACTATACTTTACTTAATATGTATTGAAAGCTAGCCATATTCAATACTTTAACAGATTTGGTTGACTTAAAATGCATAAGATTTGGACAAAATTAAAAAATTCGATTAATATCGAAAGCACAATGAATACTTTATATAGATATCTTATTTCTCCTCCAAAAAGCATTTCCAATAACATAAAAAAAATCTGCTCTCTATAGTATATTATCCACGGATAATTTTTTTTATATGCATACACTTTTTGTCAGTTGATATCGCTTAGTTATTGCTAGCTGGTTAGTTTGTAGTTAGGTATAAAAATACAACCATCAAGTAAAAAAGAACACTTCTAGTTAACTGAAATAAATTAACGTTCAGAATAAATAAATTCTAATAATGGTATTGTGTTAACTATTTTGTTACATCTGTATTTTATACTTTAGTTCATTGTATATGTTATTTATTTGTTCGGTTATTGATTTTTCTATTTTTTAGATTCTAGTATTTTTTTAAAAGAATTATTGAAATTTTGTACTGCAATATTACAAATTAAATTAGAACACAAAATTTTAAGATTTTCATAGTTTTTAATGCTTTATGACAGCTGCTTCGGCAATACAGTATTTGAGAAAGGCACTGTGTTGCCGAAACAGCTCTCATAAAGCATTAAAAACTGTGAAAATCTTAACATTTTTTGTTCTAATTTAATTTGTGTTAAATGGATTTTCATCAAGTCAAAACCACCTCAGTCCGATTACTGCAATATTGTTCTAAAAACTTAGTGTTAAGCGTAAAAATAGTGGCCCGTTTTTGGATACTACTAAAACTACTAAACTTATCCCTGTAGTAATCTTTTTCCTTTGATTACAAATTAATTTGTTATTACATATTCAGTTGTACCATAACATACCGGTTAAAATAAGAAAAGATTTGACTTGGACACTTAAATTAATTGTTTGCTTTTGATTTGTTGCGATTAAGAAGAAGTAAATTTTTGAAATTTTGATCGTTTTTCGCGCAGTTTTAATTTCACATTCATTATAATATTGACCTAAATATTAGCCTGTTCGTTACCCGCAAAATAGCGTAGGTTTCAACGAACCTTCTATTGCATGAACGCCAAAAGCGAATTTCCTCATTACAATTCAGCAGGAGTAATTATCGCAGGCGCCAGTGACTAGATTATTAATTAAATTTCATTACCCAGAGTGACACAAGAATTTAATGTCCGGAGAGTCGCAAAATAAAAAAGAAAAACGAAGCTTTTCCGGCCAAATTCAAAAACAACTTGGGCTCGAAAAATCACCGCATCAGTGACGGCAAAATCGATTCGTAGCAGATTGAAAGCCGCGTGGGCATAGTTAGCATAAATTAACAAAAAATGGGGTCAGTCAGTTAGCATAAACTTGTCCACGTAGTATATTAAGTCAAAGTTGTTATAAATCTGGATACGCTACCACTGATATAACATTTAAATTCTAATTTAATAAATGTTAGCCTTGAAAAAAGAAAAATAAACTTATTAAAAATTTTTTAAAAATAAAAATATCGAGCGATAATATAAACTTGAAAAAAGTATTACCAATCATGTATAATTTTTGTAGAGTGTAAATATATAAATAAATATAAAGAATGGTTTGACATTAATACATTACCCCTAAACATAGATAAAACATTTTTTATGCCTTTGCCTTCTCATTGGTAAGGAATCTCAATGCGATCAAATTCACTGACAATAGAAACTGCACCATTTAAATAACTAGGATAAACATTGGAAATGGAATCTTCAGGTTAAAAATGTTACTAAAAAATACGATATCTTATAAGCAAATTTAACTAACCGCCTTAAGAACCATCTCACACTCAAAGATGTAAAAACATTATATTATGCACTTTTTCAATCTCATTTGACTTGTCTTATGACTTGTGCGGATGGGAAGAAGTAATAGTATAATATCCAACGGCGTTTGAGTCACGAGTTTATTAGTTTCATTAGTTTTTTGGTACATTTTCTGCAAAACAACATGTATTCATTAATATGTCTGTTAGAATTGACAATCGTCAACTTCAAACCGTAGGTGATATTTCCAAAAACCCGTGTAGTAATATCTTGGAAATGTCCGAAGTGGCTGGCAGCAAGGAAACGAAAGTAACATGGTGAAATTGCACTTTCCGCACGCTAGATCAGTGTATAGTTGGGTAATTTGCTGGGGGTTGGGGGGGGGGGGGAGGTAGAAAAAGTTTACAATGCTAAATCACAATATAGGTTAATGTAAAAAAATTGTTTGCATACCTACTATTTGTTACTGTAAATACCCAAAATGTGTGAACACTCAAACTGGGTAACAAAATGTAATAGTGAACTATGACTTTCTGTCATCATGACTTAAATACGGATCTATCTAACTCACAAGTGCGCAACCACTACAAAATGAGCTTTAGACATATTTTATATATTGACTTTATATTCTGTGCTCCATGGACATAAAAATAGCAGGTGAATGTAGATATATTTCATCAATATTTTGGGAAGTAGTATGCAATTTTTTTTTACTCTTTTTCTTAACTCTTTGTAGCGTCCTGCGAATAAGATAATCGAAATCTAATTTTGATAGGTTCTTCCAGAATTATCTTGCATATCCAGTATCTTCTTGTTCATGTACAGTCTTCATTTCAGAGGCTGGTTATCATCATCGCTATTTTACCTTTGGAAGCAGCGGCCTTAAATAAGTCAGATGACGTAACATTAAACCATTTCCTCAGATTTCTGAACAGGGATGTTCTTCTCCTTCCAACAGATCTTTTTCCTAAAATTTTTGCTTGGATAATAAGTTTCAGGATGGCATATTTAAGATCTCTCATGATAATAATAATAATAATAATAATAATAATAACAATAATAATAATAATCTTTATTTTATACAAAACTTCTGCATTCTTCCTGCGATGTTTTTTGCTGAGTCGAACTTGCTGACGTTCCGCTGTTGGCTTTTTCAGAGCTTGACTAAACCTGGCTCGTATTTTACTCTGTACCTGCTTATATATTGTTTGAGGTGGGTGGAGCTAAATGAGAGGCATAAACACAGCTTAGTCATGGTTAAGATTGTTAGGTTGTTTATAGATTTCTATAGACTCTCGAATTTTTTGTTGGTAGAAGAATTGATTACATGCAAGATTTTTAGTTTTATAAAATAAATAAATAAATAAATTCTTGCATCTAATCAATTCTTCTACCAAGGAAAAATTCGAGAGTCGAAATCTATAAACAACAATCTTAACCGTGACTCAGGTCTTTACCTGTCAACAATATGGGAATCAGTCATCCGAGATGGTGTTTAGTTCTGAAGAAGCCAATAGGATGATTGGCGAAACGTCAGCAAGTTCGACCAAGAAAAAACCGACGCAAGAAGAATACAGAAGTTTTGTAAAAAGTATTACAGTAGCCTGTAAGTTTCTTGGAAAAATTGATAATCTATAACTATAATAAGTAGTCAACTATATGCACTCCATCAAAGTAATAAAATCCAGTATAGTATTTCAAATTTACGTTTAATTAATGTGGTAAACTGTAAGCGACTAAGACAAAAAAGTCAATATCATTGAAGAATTTCATCAGCTGATAGATAGAACATTTAATCAAAAAATTGGTTCTTGGAGTTACAAGGTGAAATACAGGTGATGCCCTTAGAGTCCTTAACGGAACATAAAAGTTCAGCTGGCTCAGCAACTCAGGGCAATCCACTAATGAATTGGAAAGTTTACATAAAAACTGAAATGAAAGGTACCTCCTACGATTCAACAGCGAGGGAACCTTGTGAACAAAATTTTAGGAACTTTCTCTGTACGTTTTCAATTTGAGCGATGTACTTACCAAATATTGGTTGCCGCAAAATCTATAAAATTTCTCACGATGAATCCCAGAATTTTGAGTGCACTTCTACAGGCTTGATCGACATGATTTTTGAAATAGAGTTTTGTGTCAAACTTTCCACCCAGGGATTTAAAAATGTCACATTTTCTCAATAATACGTGATCCAGATCGTACTTAAAATATTTATCTGAATTTAGGGGTAGAACCAAGAACCAATAATCTATAAATCATTCTGCCAAGGCACACAGTCGACCATACTATCAATTATTCTAAACAATTTCACATCATCAGCAAAGAGCAAAAATATCACTCAATTGCTACCCTGGAAACGCCGCTACTAACCATGAACCTAAGCGATGAGTGATCGCGGAGCTCCACATACTGTATTTTGTTATGGAGATATGACTTTACGAATGCAACAAGATCTTCACAAAACCCAAGTATCCTCAGTTTAGAGAGTAGTGCACTGTGGTGCACCCGGTCAAAGGCTTTTGAAAAATCCGTGTATAGCATATCCACCCGCCTCCCGTCGTTCAAAGCCTTAGTAGCTTTGCAGCTTTCCTTCTTTCACTTCCTGCGGGATTTCTACATCTTTCTCCAAGCTCTGTCCACGACATTGTCAATATCTTACGGTAGGCCCACATCCCGAAAGCTTCTAGTCTTCGCACGCAGTCTACGATGAGAGTCCAAGCTTCTACACTATATAAAAGGACTGAGAAAACAAAACATTTGAGCATCCATGTTCTTAGGTCCAAGCTCAGATCGCCTATCCAGTATTTGATGTGGCTACCGATTGAGCCTTCTACTGATCATATCACATTACACATTGTCCACAAGTCTAATGACCTTAACGACACCGAAGACAGTTAACTTTAGCTTCTTGATGAACTTCTAGGAATGAACGTTCATGTTGCTGCTGCAAAACTAGAAGCGACTTATTTCCAACTTCAAAACCATAACATAATTAAAATTTTAGCTGAAGCATTGTGTTAATGCTGATCTTGACATTGGTAAAGGAGTTTGGTGATAACTTGGTGAGCTTTATAAATTATACCCATAGATTTCAGATTATGTTTAGCAGTTTATAAAAGGCGAGTCAATGTAAGTAGGTTTTTTCCAAGAAAAATGGGTATGTGAAAATGTGGCAGTTTCTTTATAAGGGCTATTCCGTAGAACAAACAAGACTTCATTAATGCAAAGTAATTTTGTTTAGCTATTTGTGGACTTAGCTATTTGAGTACCTGAACCATTATGCTGCCAGAGTGGTGTCAAGTGATCTGCAAACTGAATCGATTTTGCATTCGTAACCTGTTTCAACATGTCCTCAATGAAAGTTAAAATTAAATAAAATTCCTGAAGAACTCCTGCGACAATGAATTTCAAAGAACATCTCATAGTTACTAAAAATTTGAAGGATCTTATTCCTGATTCACAGACCTTACTTTTTGTATTATAAAGTTTCATTTATACACAATCAAAAGCAATGCTTGTTCAACGAAAATTAATGATTTTTCATTATAAACTCGTGCTCGTGCAGATAACCAGTTACTAACTAAGAACTCCACAGTGACAACTATCCGACAAAAAAAAATAGGCAAGCATTAAATAAACAATGCAATGCATGTTATAGGTCCATACATAGCAAATGGAAAATATTTTTCAAGTCAATATTTCTATTATTTTTCATTTGCAGAAGAAAAATACTTCAAAAAGTTGTTCATTTCAAAGAGTTTTCTGAGATGTTAAAAACGGCAACTCAAAATAGGTGCCGTAATAAAAAAATATATATTCCGATTTCGGTGCGAGTCACATATAACGGAATATAAGAGTATTTATCCAGCGCTCTTGATATCGGCACTCGAGGCGACTAAACGAGTCGTCGTTATTTTGTTAGAAGTCGCAGGACCCCATAATCTAACAGGCGCCGACGTCGAGGATATTTTGATTTCCCCGGGGAACCGATCGATGAGTACGTCGTTACCTGACGTGTGTCAATTCCGTCGTCTGTATCAATAAGCCTTTCCAGCGAAATATTTCACTCTAAGAGATATAACGCGTGCGACGGAGAGACTTTTTGTAGGCCGGCTCTCGTCCTTCTAGATTCGGTTTTTTTTTATTCGAACAAATCAACAAAATTGCGAGAAATCGTTTTTCTTTTGTATGTTACATGGGGACCAGGATTAAAAATATATCTTCTTGTAGGAAAGTTGTAAAAAATGACTACCACAAAACTAAAAGATTCATCCAGATGGATGGATTCGATTGACATGAATTTGATTTATTCGAAAATAATCTTGTGGCATTACATTTTAAATATTATTTCTGGCATATGACCGCCACGGCTGGCGCGGATGTAGTCCAATCTGGACGTCCAATTTTCGATGACTTTTTCCAACATTTGTGGCCGTATATCGGCAATAACACGGCGAATATTGTCTTCCAAATGGTCAAGCGTTTATGGCTTATCCACATAGACCAATGACTTTACATAGCCCCACAGAAAGTAGTCTAGCGGTGTTAAATCACAAGATCTTGGAGGCCAATTCACAGGTCCAAAACGTGAAATTAGGCGGACACCAAACGCGTCTTTCAATAAATCGATTGTGGCACGAGCTGCGTGACATGTTGTCGTCTTGTTGAAACCACATATCTCCTGCACATCATGGTTATTCAATTCGGGAATGAAAGAGTTAGTAATCATAGCTCTATACCGATCATCATTGACTGTAACGTTCTGACCATCGTTTTTGAAGAAGCACGGACCAATAATTCCACCAGCCCATAAGGCGCACCAAAGAGTCAGTTTTTCTGGATGTAACGGTGTTTCGACATACACTTGAGGATTAGCTTCGCTCCAAATGCGGCAGTTTTGTTTGTTGACCAAGCCATTCAACCAGAAGTGCGCTTCATGGCTAAACAAAATTCGCTTATGAAAATCGAGAACAACGGCAATCTCGTTTTGGGCCCATTCGACGAATCTACGCCTTACTTGATGATCGTTTGGCTTCAATTCTTGCACGAGTTGGATTTTGTAAGCACGTAAACCAAGATCCTTCCGCCAACTCTTCCATAAAGTGGATGGATACAGATCCAATTCCAGTGCTCTATGGCGGATGGACTCATTCGGGTCTTCCTCAATGCTACGCTCTACAGCAGCAATAGCTTCTTCTGTACGCACCGTACGACGTCTCTGGGGATGCGAGTTATCAATAAGAGTAAACGTGGTGCGAAAACGTTCCATGGTTAATCGAATTAACTGCTCTGATGGACGATTTTGTCGACGATAAAATCGACGTAGTGAGCGATACGTATTCCGCACAGAACCATTATTTTCGAAATAAAATTGCAGTATTTGCAACCGTTGTTTAGGCGTGAGTCTATTCATGATGAATTGCCAAACCAAACTGAGAATAAATCCCTTGACAGCTGTTAAATCGGTCGCCATCTTGAACAGTAATGCCAACTTAAAGTTCTATACATCGAAAAAAAACACCCATTATAAGTAACTCTTAAACCATTAATACAGGTATGGGGATAAGAGTTAGATTAACTGAAATTATTAGTATTTTCTTGCCAGAATCGAATCTGACCTCTTTAACCCAGTAATAAATATGAACAACCAGGATTTTTGTATAATAATAATTTCGAATTGTTTGATTTTCATACTAGACTTATTAAAGATTTCGTTCCGTGTCATCTGAGAACAACTTTCCACGGATCAAGTACTAATTAATAAAAAATAAATGTTAATATTCCTATTCAATGGAAACAGAATGGATATAGCGTTTTAGTCCTCTTTGGTGAAACAAGAAAGACTTGTCAAAAAAGTCGTATCACACTCTTTATCAAGGCTGTGAAGTTTCGGTACGTAGAACAGGAATGACAATAGCGGTACAGATATGTTACTTGAGAAAGAGTAAAGTATCTTATGTATATAGAAGCGAGGTTATCTAGAACTTTCTTTATTTTTCGTCTCTCGATTTCTAATCACGACGGTTCCACCAATCTTCTTCCTTTAAATTTCTTACTAACACAGCTTTTCTCATGTCATAGTTCTAGCTTCCTGGTAGTCGTCATCTTTTCTGTCTTTCTGAAGCAACCAGATTTCAAATTTTCTTTGACCATTTATACCATCTATATGTCCATACCAACTAACCAAAACTAACCAGTTTGCTATTTTTTCTCTTATTTGCTCGTTTCTCGAGTGCTCCATAATTGAATTTCTATTACTTCTTCTCCAGTAAACCTCTTCTAGTCATTTCTTGATCCGTTTGTTGACTCTCAGGTTTGTGAGTGCATTTGGATTCACAAATCGACTTCTATAACATTTGATTGGCCCTTGACCGTAATTATTTCATTCCACATTGTCATACTTTTAATGCATTTCCTAAATGGATTTTAAAAAAGTAGAAGAACTACCGAACCCCCTTGTTCTTTAGTGACTGGAAATTCTCCCGATTGATGTTTTCCTAGTTTAAATGAAATGGGACACCCTCAGTAGATGTTTCTTTCTGCTTTGTGTAGCGTTTTCCTTCAAGCAAAGAATAGAAGAAGAATAAGCAGCTATGGCCAGCACTCATAATAACAGGAAGAAATATGTTTTAATTATGTGAGTTTTGTCGTGAATGTTTTACGAAAACCGTAGGAGTGATGTATTTAAAAGTTACTGCCAGATATTATAAAAAATTCTGATATTCGATAAGGGAAAATCTGTAGTCCCGTCGAGACTGATGGTTTTTTATTGAACCGTCGAACATAGTAAAAATTTCAAAACTATCTCCTGCGAGGACTTATCTATTATTCCAAAGCGATTTTGTTGTCCCTCTTCGAAAGCAAAACAAACATGAGAAAACGAGTATTTGCTTAAAAATTCATGTTCCCGTTCAAGAGGGTTGTTATCTATTCTCTGTGGATGGAAATTAAATGAAATCATTTGAAAGTATTTCGTTGAAAAAAGGTAACTCTTTTTTATTGTCAGATATTTTTATTAAAGAAGATTAAGGACGAGGAAGCAATACGCCGAAATTGGTTCTAAAAGTTGAAATGAAAAAGGGGGAGGCCTCCAAAAAATAAGAAGTATCCTTTTTGTCGCTTGTTTTCACTGATTACTCGGATGCTCTCGGATTAAAAAGAGATAGAGGCCAGAAAGAAAAAGCTTTCCCGACAAATTGTCTCCTGCCGGCTGCCAAAAGAAAATTAATAAAGAAAAACCTTTCTTTCGGGCTCGTGTTTTGTGGTAGTCGAAATGCCGTCGTATTAGCGAATTATTTGATGGGTATTTCATTCGTCAAATTTATGAAACAAGAATACTCTAGGACGTAATCAAAAAAATCAAATACTCAAATATTTTCAGGCAGCTGTAGCTCTTATACCTGTCGGCATGGCTCCTAGCGGAATAAATAGCTTCATGTTATTCAAAATGGAGTCTGGCTTATAAAACGACCCGGCTGCGTGTTCTTATTAACTGGTAGTAGGGAGAATGAATTTTTATTTGCCATTTAACGTAAATTAAGAAATCGCGATTGGAATTTCTAAAGAGTAAGAGAATTTTGCCAGTCTTGGGTATGCGCCATTAAAATTTAAGTAGTATCAAAATAACTGTACATCATTTAATTTGCTTTATCATAAAAGAATTAATATAATTTTAATTAGTAAACTAAAATATATAGATAACCACAAACGAAATTGAGGCAGACACATTAAATAATTTTTTTACAAGTACTGCTGATAATTCAAAAAAACTAGTTACCTAAAACCAACAACGATCAAAAATTTCTAAATCGCACCAAAAATCTTCCTGTATTCAAAGTCTCACAAGTGACTTTCAATAAATTAAGGGAAGTTTTTGATAAATTAAAATGTAAAAATAGCCAAGATCACTTTGGCATATCCATGATAATCTTAAAGCAAATAAAGAATATTTTGATATACCCTCTTACTCATTTGATAAATGTCCTAATCAATCAAATATTTTAAAAATATCAAAAAAATTTCCCCTACATAAAGGTGAGGAAGTTACTACTTTGAATCAGTATTAAAAAACCAAATAAACAAACAATATGAGAATTTTAATTTCTACTCTGCTATCACCAAGCTGGTTAAAGCTATAGTCAAAGAACAAAAAGAAGGCAATTTTACGAGTGCACCATTGTGCAATTTTACTAAAGGGTTCGACTGCGTGGACCACTCGACTAAAATATTACAATTTTCACATCTTGAGCCAATGCCTAGTTTGCTTCATATCTTGCTGAGAATGAAGAAAATGTTGTTTAAAACAATAAAACCTCGAATACATTGCTGAACCTAACTCTGAATTAACACGAGCTTAGGATTGGATTCCAAAAAATAGCTTAACTTTAACGAAAGGAAAACAGTTTCTTTAATCTTCTCTCAATGAAGTAAATAATGGACAAAATGCAAAATTCTTAGGAATTCAATTAGACCCTGAACTAAATTGGTTACACCACACCAAATGTCTAAAGAAATAAAAAAAATCATTTTTTTAAAACTTACCCTAACGTAGATTGTAACATGTTGACAGTATGTCATGCTCTAATTGGCTACCACTCTGACAAACTGGGACCAGAAAGAGTATTTGGCTTACAACATAGGGAAATTAGAATAATCACAAACCTCAAATACATAGAGGATGTTAGATCGAAATTTTCGGACCTTAAAATCCTTACACTGCCAGCGCTTATATATTTAAGTGTCTATTGTTCGAAGTGTTTTCGGAGCGCGAGCATTGAAGATGCCAAGTGAGATTTTGACGAAACGTCTGCAGGATTCCAGTTGGAGATCATATATATATATATATATATATATATATATATATATATATATATATATATATATATATATATATATATATATATATATATATATATATATATATATATATATATATATATATATATATATATATATATATATATATATATATATAGTAGTTTCTTGAGAGCTTCACTGAAATCTTCAGTTTGAACTTCTCAGAAGCCAACTGGACGATTGCCGTAACGTCAGCAACTTCGATTCACCAGCAACTGACTCAGGAGGGATCGACAAGTTTTATACATAGTATACTAAAAATAAATAAAAAATTAAATAGTAATAATAAGCTTTTTTACCTCTCTTTAAATTTTCCCTACCTCTTTCACCAACTTTCCTAAGGAAAAAACCAACTCCTGCAGATTTACAGAACAAAATATATATGTAAAATGTGTGCGTAATGTAATTTTAAACAAATAAAATAAACAATATAAACCTAATTTATTTATGCTTCCTATGCTAGGCTAAGGGCTGAATTAATAAGGATCAAAATATTACAGTTACATATTTAAAATAAAATTGAACTAGAATACCCGGTGTCGAAACTTCTAAAAATTAAACCAAAATAATGAATAGAAAGAATTAAACCATAAAACTTTAAATGAAAATAATAATAATATGTCGCCTCTATTGGGATAGGTGAAAATTCCTCTTTCAAAATGAATAAACAGTTACAAAACTTAATGTTTCTATTTACAAATCTTCCGGACTCTTCCTGCATCAAGAACAACAATCCAGAAGATTTGTAAATAGGTTACAGAATTGTCTTAGGAAGGTCTTTACCCTAATACTCCCGAGGAACTGTCCAAACTCCTTCCGCAAGAAAGGCTATCCGTCTGCACGCACCGGCCTGGCTTCCCAGGGCAGATGTACAAAGCAGCAGGGGAAGGTCACTTAGCATTCGTAATGCTAGAGCGTGTTCATTGGGCATAACCTCAAGCGTATTAGGTGCAGTAGCTATTAAATGAACATTTGTATATATATATGTACGTATTCCGAGCTAAACTTTACACACTCCGATAAACAGGTTACAGCTTGATTTGCGAAATAAAATTTGTTATCAGGTATCGATTCCGGAGCGAGATTTCGCGATGTTCGCTTGCAATGCAAAAATTTTTAATGGGAGTGAGAAAAAGGAGTCCCTGTCAGCGATTTAACCAATCGGAATCAGTCATCCGTCCCTTACTCGTAGCGTCGACGCGTGGGCCCGTGAAATCGGATAAAACGTGATACAAATACGTGAAAAATCGCGAGAGAAATTTCACTGAATGGTTCGTATAAAATAGGCAGTTCCTGCTATATTTGCAGTCGGGTTTGAGTTGAACAGCGGTTCCCACCAAATTTTAATTAAATCCAACCTCAAAATTATACCAAAAGTTTGTGAGAAAAAGTTGTTTGTTTGCCGGTACCTTCAGATGTACAAATTTCCTCTATCAAAAGACCACTTGAATGAAACTGACCATTTCGCTATCCACATATAACTCTAATCCAGCGATGAGCGAAACATACAGCAAGCAAAAGAATCGTGAGAAAAGATCATCGAACATCGTGATACAAGAATTATTTGCATGCGTCTTTTAATGTTAACGTATCTTTTATCCTCTAGAATTTTACTAGCTTATTCTTCTTCTTGATGTTCCATATCCGTTTTTACCGAATGTTAGGAACCATGTTGGCTATCGATACTTTATTTACCGCTCTCCTAAACAGAGTATTAATTGATTGTCCGAAGCACTGTCGTAGGTTTTTCAGCCAAGATGTTCTTCTTCTTCCAAGACCTCGTCTTCAACTAATCTTGGCCTGAACGATCAAATTCTGGATGTTGTATGTTTCAGGATCTCTCATAACATGACCGAAGCAAGAGTGTCTTAATCTTGATGTTAGCAATGATTTCTTTATTTTTCTTTATTCCGTTCATGACTTCTATGTTAGTGACCCGATTAATTCAACCTATCCTCAACATGCGCCTGTACACTAACATTTCAAAAGCTTCCAGCTTTTTAAACGTAGTCTCTGTGAGACTCCAAGATTCTATTCCATATAACAGTATTGAAAACACGTAACATCACACCATTCTCATTTTGAGCGCAATTTTAAGTTCCGTATCCACACACCACTTCCTCATGCTTGTTCAACTCTGAATCTTATTTCTAGTGAATGGTGCCAGTCCTCGCTTAATAATTGTCGCAGATTTTTAATCCTCTTGACCCTTTCAAGTTTATTTTGGCCGATTCACAGGTCTGCATGTATATTCGGTTCTTTAGTTACAGCCATAAATTTGGTCTTTTTGATGTTGAGTTTAAGACCGTAACAGTTGCATGAAACTACTACTTGATCTACGACTACTGCCAGTAGAACGGATTTATTTGCATATCTTAAGCTGCTTCTTAGAATATCGTCCCCAAGCATAAATTAAAACATGTCTTACCCAATTTGTGATTGAGATGCCTTCAGTAATATTATTTCTTATTTTCATATTTGTCTTTTGATGCCAGTAGAGGTTGGCAATGATTCTCACGTTCTTGTCAACAATTCTTGTTGTTCTTAATATTCGAATCATTTTTTTCGTGTTGCACTCTGTCAAACGTTTTCTCGAAGTCAATAAAACACATAAATACATCACAGTTCATATCTCGACATCTTTGAGTTAGAACTTGAATGCTGAAACCTTGCACTTAGGTCTTTACAGAATCCGAACTGAGTATCTTCAATTTGTTTTTCAATGAACGTCGACTTCAACCAGTCTAATGGTATATCTGCTTTATCGTATATTAAATTAAACAACTTAACTAACAATGGATTTGCTATCTCTCCCAATATTATTACTATCTCAGTTGGGATTTCGTATGGTCCTGTTGCTCTCTGTTTTTTGCAAATTTAATGGCTCTCTCTATTTAGTCTTTGGTAATTGGTGGTTCATTTACGTTTTCTCATCTTCAAATAGCTCTTCAAAATATTCTACCCATCTTAGCTTATACTAGCTTATTAGTGACATTCATTCTTCTGGGATACTTTTAAGAATGCGTTGATGATATAAGTAAGGGATGGAGTTACAATAATTTCAAGAAAGAAAAACACAGGAAGAATTTAGGTCTCCAAAAATATAAAGATAGGGCCACCGAACCATCACTGATGCAACTTGGGAAGCACTTTTTTATTTGATTTGTGACTAAATACATATATAACTCTGGACAAAAAATACGTTTTCATTCAAGATTCCAAACACGAAAATGTGAATGCGAATGTGGACACCATCGTAAAGGTTGTGATGTCCCCTAATTATTCAACTTGAGCAAGGGAGAAGAAAAAATACAGATCATAAAACAAAATGAAGCTTAGTCTTAGCCGTATCTAACATTTAGTTGTACCCTAGTTATTCCAGCGATAGCAGCAGGTTGGAATGGTCATAAGTTATCTGATGGTAACGTGTTCTGGGCTATCTGAAAGGAGCAATTCAAGTTGTGGAAGTTCGTGGTATTCGGACAGATGTAAAAATGGTATGGCGTTCCGTCTTGAGACCACTTTTCAAGGTAAGTTATTGTGCCCAAATAGCTAGTAGATAATATAGTTAAAATTGGTACGGTAAAAATTTTCAGCGCATAATTCTACATTTCACACACAAACTTGCACTGCGTCCAAACTTATTGACCATCTGTCAGTGGCTTTGTTGGTTATCGAATACCGCAAGGTCATTGGTTAAAAGTTACGAGTTGTACCGAAGGAGTTATTATGGCCGTGAATTTCCATTTCTGAGAAACTCGATTAAGATAAACTTGGAGGAATTATATTTTTAAAGTTCTCACCATGCTGCGTGGCAGTGTGATAGTTATGGTGGTACAAACCAAAATTTGCAATACAGATAGAAAAAAAAAACATAAAAACAAGAATAATGTTTAGTCCTCACTTAACTGGACTCAAAATGAAATATCTCTCGCGGAATTTCATTAACGGTTTCTGTCGTCGCGACATCTTGCGGGCTATCTGGTGCATATCACTATAAATTGACTTTTACGCTTCGATTTTGTTTTAAATTTACGAGGTTAAATACATTCAATGGTCTGACGTAAACTGAACGACGCAGCTTGGTCAAAATCCTACAGTTGACATTTAAAATTGCTGCGTGGGAGGAAAAAACTACCGACTTATAAAACCGCCCTCGTATATCTGAAAATCAAACTTTTCGGTTCTCCCACTTACAAAATTTACGTTTTTGTTCCTGTGCGATCATTCCAAATAGACCGACCGCCTCCCGAGTGCCGTTTTCGCCGCAATACGCGCCGCCTCGTATGTTTTACCAGCTACGAAACTTTTAGGGTCCCACGATTAATCTTCTTAGTTCAACTTGTTGAACGCAAGCGGTTGGAGAACGGGGAAAAACTACAAGTGAAGGGTGTTAAGGGGGGTGGGGGGAACTGAAAGCGGTCAGAATCGATTCCATCTTGTGGGGTTGGGACAGGGGGACACCGCGAGGGGAGGTGAGTTATGAGCTGTCGCCACGGAGAAGTTAACAAATTAAATCTGGCATTCTCGATGGCCGAAGTGGAAGGTAATTACATTTTCTAATTCTATAGAAGTGAGAGAGGATGGATAACCGCCTTCCCGTAGCAGAGAGCAGAGATTAAAGCTTTGCGCAGGTAAGATTAATGTTCTTTTTTCCTACGTCGACGTCGATTGCTATTGAACCCGTCTCTTTAGAGAGGTACGGGTTAATCAAGGACAGAAAGACGGGATTTAACTAAGAACATTTGGCTACATATACATATATATATATATATATATATATATATATATATATATATATATATATATATATATATATATATATATATATATATATATATATATATATATATATATATAAGGTTGTTCGGAAATTCATTTCGTTTTTTCCCGTCAGAGGACTTAATTACGTTTTTTCGAAACCAACTTCACACTTAAGCCGCATAACCATTATATGTCTTGAGAGCTGATATTGCAAGGCTTGTGTGTGAAAAAGTTCTATTAATTCTACGCAGTAGTTTTTGGTTGGTGCCCTTTTAAATATGGAGAGCAATAAGCAGTATTTTCGTCATATTTTACTTTTTTACTTCAGAAAAGGTAAAAATGCTGTCCAAGCGAGAAAAAAATTGACGGATGTGTATGGAGAAGGCGTGTTAACAGTACGCCAGTGCCAGAACTGGTTTGCAAAATTTCGATCCGGCAATTTTGATGTCGAAGATGCACCACGGTCTGGAAGGCCGGTCGAAGCTGACAAAGATGCGATAAAGGCATTAGTTGATGCAAATCGGCGAATAACCACACGAGAGATCGGTGAGAGATTAAATTTGTCGAATTCGACTGTTTATGGCCATTTGAAAGGCATGGGCTTAACCTCGAAGCTCGATGTGTGGGTGCCCCATATCCTTACGGAGCGAAATTTGTGTCGTCGCGTTGACGTGTGTGATTTGCTCCTGAAACGTCAAGAAAATGATCCATTTTTGAAGCGGATTATTACTGGAGACGAAAAATGGGTTGTATACAACAATGTTAAACGCAAGAGGTCATGGAGCAGAAAAGATGAACCGGCTCAAAGCGTGTCAAAAGCCAACATTCACCAAAAAAAGGTGATGCTCTCCGTTTGGTGGGATGTCAAAGGAATCGTTTTTTTTGAGCTTTTGCCGGATAATACAACGAATAATTCAGAAGTCTATTGTCATCAACTGGACAAATTGAATGATTCACTTAAAGAGAAGAGGCCCGAATTAATCAACAGGAAGGGTGTAATGTTCCACCAGGATAATGCGAGACCTCACACAAGTTTGGTCACTCGCCAAAAACTTTTACAGCTTGAATGGGACGTACTGCAACATCCACCATATTCTCCAGATCTGGCGCCTTCCGACTACTATTTGTTCCGGTCCCTGCAAAATTTTTTGGATGGCAAAACCTTTACCTCAAATGAAGATGTCAAAAACCACCTGAACCAGTTTTTTGCCAGCAAGGACCAAAACTTTTATGAGAGGCGAATTATGTTACTGCCAGAAAGATGGCAAAAGGTGTTGGACCAGAACGGCCAATATATAATTTAATAAAATATTTATTCATTATACGAAAACTGTCTTTCATGTTCCCCAAAAAAAACGAAATGACTTTCCGAACAACCCAATATATATATATATATATATATATATATATATATATATATATATATATATATATATATATATATATATATATATATATATATATATATGATGACACTATATTCCGGGATATCATCCGTTCGCTCGTTGAACTCCGACTGGAATCCTGCAAATCTTGCATCCGACTGGAATCCTGCAGACGTTTGAAGTGTTCGAAGTGTTTTCGGAGCGCGAGCATTGAAGATGCCAAGTGAGATTTTGGCGAAACGTCTGCAGGATTCCAGTCGGATGCAAGATTTGCAGGATTCCAGTCGGATGCAGGATTCCAGTCGGAGTTCAACGAGCGAACGGATGATATCCCGGAATATAGTGTCATCACATTTTTCCATCCGTGAATCAATACGTGAGAATATATATATATATATATATATATATATATATATATATATATATATATATATATATATATATATATATATATATATATATATATATATATATATATATATATATATATATATATATATATATATATATATATATATATATATATATATATATATATATATATATATATGATGACACTATATTCCGGGATATCATCCGTTCGCTCGTTGAACTCCGACTGGAATCCTGCAAATCTTGCATCCGACTGGAATCCTGCAGACGTTTCGCCAAAATCTCACTTGGCATCTTCAATGCTCGCGCTCCGAAAACACTTCGAACACTATATATATATATATATGTATATATATATATATATATATATATATATATATATATATATATATATATATATATATATATATATATATATATATATATATATATATATATATATATATATATATATATATATATATATATATATATATATATATATATATATATATATATATATATACATTTTTTATACCCCGCCCATATTTTGAGAAACTGAGCTGCTTGGGCCCTATATTTAATGCTTTCAATCGGTAGCAAAGTGAGCAAAGTATAGTAGGGTTGCTTTGATCTCCCCTCCAGCTTAAGTGGAAAAGAGTCGTGGCAAACTTAAGTTTTAAAAAGAGTAATGACATAACCCCTCTTACTATTAAAAATTGTACTTAAAATGGCGTCCTGTTGTCATTTTGACATTTTGAGTTATTGTTTTTAAGGTCAAAAATTAGACATTTTAATTATATATGCGCATGACAAATTTCACGGTATTATAAACATGGGTACAGAAAATTAAAGGGCTGCCTTATCATTTACGCGGGCACTGTAGAAATAACAACGCAACATAGTTGCTGTGGACGAATTCCTGAAGGATTTTGAGTTCACTATTTTATACAAAATTTTTATATTTCCTTCGACAATAATTTGTAGAAACTTCAGCCTCGCATAAATCACAGAAAACAAGTACATTGTACGTCAAAGTGAATTTTCAAGAAACATTTTTTTTTATATTTTTACCAATTCAAACATAGTAGTTGAACATTTCAAGATCAGAAAATGGAACCGTAATAAGTGTCGTTCACAACCCCGACACATACGATTAACAGTTCATTATTTTCCAGAAATATTCGAGCAAAATTTAAGTTTATTAGAAGTATTTGGATAAATTTTAAATCAATCTAAAAATACCAAAATAGCATGTGCCGCAGAATTACTGACGAGACATGTTTTATTTTGGTATCCCCAAAAGCAATTCAACCATGCAAACTTTGTTGCATTGTTAGAGTTGAAGTTGTGGCTGATGTAAATATTAATTCGCATCCAACATCCTCTGCCTTTTTACGAAAATGCCATACATTACACTGTGGTCCAAAAGTTGATAATATAGTAATTAAGTAATTGACTTTATTTTATGTCCAGTTTGTGAGACATGTGTCTTGCCTCCATAAAATATCCTAATAAAAGTAACCTACATAATTTAATACCCGTCGACAAAGAGAAGAACGCGGGTCGGAATATCGTTCTTTCCAGAAAAAAGGACCTCGTTCTCATAAAACCACGGCTCATTGAACTTCTGCTTTAGCTTCAATAAGTTCCAAGGTACGGAATAAACATTTCTTCTCCTATTTACGCGCCACATTGCCTTTTAACTTCGTGTTTCTTATTGTATCCGCTTTTTATGTCGCGCGTTTGGCACAAAAATGAAGGCGAAACAAAAAATTCCCGCTCCAAAAAGGAGAAGACGTAATTGCCTCTGGCGTTTTCGTATGAGAAGAAACGCCGGGATAATATGAAATAAAAATGTATAGAAAATATTCGTCTTGGCTCTCACGAGATCAGGATCTTATAAAAAAAGGTTCATTATCTGCGCTTGTGAGAAAACATTGAATTGGTTGTTGTGAGGGGCAGGATGAGAAAATTAACAATTTGAGCTGAT